>NC_082706.1:143526954-144231208 GCF_030144855.1 Hypanus sabinus
GCTGGCCAATTCTGAATGGACACAATCCATGAACTCTAGTTTTTACCCCAGTGAGGGTCAATGTGTGTGGGACTGTCCTCACCAGTTTTTATTTTTATTTTTGCACTACTTACTTAATTTAACTATTTAAGATATATATATACTTACTGTAGTTCACATATTTTCTATTATTATGCATTGTATTGTACTGCTGCCACAAAACAACACATTTCACAACATACGCCAGTAATAGCAAACCTGATTCCAATTCTTAAACATAGCAATTATATCTGAATCCACGTCTTCTTCTGGCGTCATGTCCTAGATATTAAAAATGCTCCCTTCAGATCTCCCTTAAAACTCTTTCCTCTTACATTAAACCCATGGCTCTTGTTTCTGAAACTTTATTTTGGGTGTTCTAATCCTGTGCCTAGCTCCTTGAGAAGTAGAAGACTGTTTAGATCTCACTTACTTGTTGCAGGCTCGCCCCTCAATATTCGCTCTGCACTGGCAGGTCCCTTTTGTGATGCTGCAGGTAAGATTAACAGACCCTCCGATGTCACATCCACAGCCTGCCGGGAGAGAAAGAGCGAGGGGCAAGTCATTACATTTGAACCATATTCAGAGAGTACAATTCAGCTACATATATATAAATTACATGTTGTCCAGTTTCATGCATACAGTGCCTATGTAAAGTATACACCCCCACACCCCCGGAGGTTTTCATGTTTTATTGTTTTACAACATTGAATCACAGTGGATTTAATTTGGCTTTTTTTGACCCTGCTCAACAAAAAAAAAACTCCTTTGTGTCAAAGTGAAAACAGATCTCTACAAAATGATCTAAATTAATTACAAATATAAAACACATAAGTATTCGCTCCTCTTGATATAACACACCAAATCATCACTGGTGCAGCCAACTGGTTTTAGAAGTCACATAATCAGTTAAATGGAGATCACCTGTGTGCAGTCCAGGTGTTTCAACTGACTGTAGTAACAATACACCTGTAGCTGGAAGGACCAACTGCTGGTGAGTCAGTATCCTGCCAAAAACTTCACCGTGAAGACACAAGAACACTCCGAACAAAGTTGGGAAAAGGTTATGGAAAAGCACAAGTCAAGTCAGGAGATGCATACAAGAAAACTTCCAAGTCACTGAATATCCCTTAGAGTACAGTTAAGTCAGTCATTAAGAAATGGAAAGAATGTGTCACAGCTGTAAATCTGGCTAGAGCAGGCCGTCCTCAAACACTGAGTGACTGTGCAGGAAGGAGCCCTATAAAAACTCTGGAGGAGTTACAAACTTCAGTGGCTGAGATAGGAAAGACTGTGCGTACAACAACAAGGGTGGCAAAGAGAAAGCCATTGTGAAATAAAAACACACATGAAATCTCAACTTGAGTTTTCCAGAAGGCATGTGGGAGATTCTGAAGTCAGCTGGAAGAATATTCTATGATCTGATGAAACCAGAACTGAGCTTTTTGGCCATCAGACTAAATGCAATGTTTGGCATAAGCCAAACAGTACACATCATCAAAAACACACCATCACTACCGTGAAGCATGGTGATGACTGCATTATGCTGTGGGGATGCTTCACTGCAGCAGGCCCTGGAAGGCTTGTGAAGATAAAGGGTAAAATGAATGCAGCAAAATACAGAGAAATCTTGGAGGAAAAAGTGATGCAGTCTGCAAGAGAACTGCAACTTGGGAGAAGATTTGTTTTCCAGCAAGACAATGACACCAAGCATAAAGCCAAAGCTACACAGGAATGGCTTAAAAACAATAAACTTAATGTCCTGGTGTGGCTAAGTCAGAGTCCAGACCTCAATCTAATTGAGAATTTATAGCTGGACTTGAAAACGACTGCTCACTCATGATCCCCACGTAATCTGACTGAGCTTGAGCAGTTTTGTGAAGAAGAATGAGGAAAAATTGCTGTGTCCAGATGTGCAAAGCTGTTAGAGACCTATCCACACAGACTCAAGGCTGTAATTGCTGCCAGAGGTGGATCTACTAAAGACTGGCTTTAAGGAGATGAGTAATTATGCAATCAATATTTTTGTTTAATAACTGTAATAAATATAGACCAATTTGTAGAAATTTTTTTCACTTTGACACAAAAGAGTCTTTTCTGTTGATCAGTGTCTAAAAAGCAAATGAAATCCACTGTAATTCAATGTTGTAAAACAATAAAACACAAAAACTTCCAAGGGGGATGAATTTTTTAGGCACTGTGTATAAGTGTATATATGCATGTGTGTATGTGTATATATCCTGCAGAAGCGGAAATCTGAACTGAAGAAAGGAAATGCAGCCTAACACCCAGCAGGCCAGATGGCATGTCTAGAGAGAGAAACTAGGTTTGCATTTTTTTAGGACAAAGGTGCTTTACCAGAATCAGGGAAAATTAAACTGAACATGCTTGAATCTTGGTTAATTATTTACATTTCAGCGATTCCACAATATAGCAAGATCCCATAAACAATAATATAATGAGCAGATGATTTTTTTTCATATTTGGCAAATTGTTTTACCAAGGTTACATACATAGGTACAGTGAAAAACTGTGCTTTACATGCCACTCATGCAGATCATTTCATCACATCAGTACATTGAGGTAGTACAAGGGAAAACAATAACAGAACATAGAATAAAGTGTTACAGTTATAGAGAAAGTGCAGTGAAAGTAGATAATAAGGTGTAATGTCATTATGAGGTAGATTGTGAAGTCAAGGGTTCATTTATTTTACTAGAGGACAATTCAATAGTCGTAACATTAGAATAGAAGCCATCCTTGAGCTTGGTGGTTCACACATTCAGGCTTTTATATCTTCTGCCCAATGGGAGGAGAAGAGAGAATGTCCAAGGTTGGTGTGGTCTTTGATTAAGTTACCAAGGCAATGAGAAGGGTGGACAGAGTCCATGGAGGGGAGGCTGGCTTCCATGTTGTACTGAGCTGTGCCCATAACCTTCTGCAGCTTCTGACTTTGATCCTGATATCAGTCAAGGCATTACAGATAACTCCTCTGTCCTTCACTGATCCAGGGTTTATGGCTTCTATCTGAGAAGCAGGCAGTGTCTTCGCATAATATCTCATTGGGGAAATCAGGGAGGGGTAATAAGTGGCCAACCACTGAAAATGGATTTTAGAAATATCAAATTTTACAATTGTTTATATCAGATTGATCCAAGAACTTGGTTGTTGAGAATGTGTGCTGAGGCAGTAGTGTGGTCACAGTGAGTGAACATGGTGGAGGGGCAGGGAACATATTGTCAGAGTGAGCACAATCCTGCCTGATGGCTTGGTCTCTGTGGTACTCGTTTGGAGGATGAGTCTTTCACAACCTCGGAGAAAAAGACTGTGTGCATTCTCCCTACCTATGCCTCTCATGATTTTGTACACTCTATGAGGTCACTTCTCAGCTTCCTACACTCCAAGGAGAAAGTCCTAGCCTGCCTAACCTCTCCCTACAACCTAGTACTTCAAGTTCCAGCAACGTTATCATAAATCTACTCTGCACTCTTTCCAGCTTACTGACATACTCCTAAAGCAAAGAGACCAAAACTGAACACAACACTCCAAATGTGGCCTCACCAACATCTTGTACAACTGCTGAAATATTTCAAATCATTTAAAGAAGTAAAAATCCAGAACAAAACCTGTAGTTTCAAAACAGTCATAAATACTTCAACTACTTTGATTAAGTAACTTTACTTGTACACCACATCTTGGGAATTTAGAACATAGAACATTGCAGAAGAGGATCAGGTCCTTTGGCATGTTGTGATAAACTAACAGTAAAATGGTACACAAGACAAGTCTTTCATTCTACGTCAGTAAATGAGACAATAATAAACCGATTTACAAGTCACCACCTATTATCGGCCTTGGCTTTCATCACTCACCTTGGCAACCAAAGTAGTTCTTCTCTTCTAAGTTGTAGTGTCCTTCCACGCACCAGTCACAGAGCTCCCCACACACGTTGGATTTACAGTAACATTTGCCATTGCCCTGAAACATTAATATCATGGTTTCAATGTGAGACAGGGCCCCAACCCATGTGCAGACTATAAACCACCAACCCCTAGCAAACTCACCTGGTGGCACTCTGCGATCCCACTAACTGTACCGCTCACCTCACAGCCACATTCTGCAACACGAAAGAAAAGGACAAGTGGATTAGGCTCATCACTGACCCACTCCTATAAATGGAATAAGACAGAGGCTGCTCAGCCCATCGAGTCCACACCCAGACTCTCCCCATAGTGATTGATTCAACTTCCTGACGTTGAGGTGGATCTGCACCATTTCAATGCAAAAGATCATTATATCCCACTTGCCATTACATTCTGTTTGGGGAGCAGGCTCCTGATTCATGTCTTCATGTGTCCTTGTTTGTATCCTGCTGAAGATTCTCTGCATCCTCCTCATAACCCACATCACCTGCCAGCTTTGTACAGCAGCAAGCTTGATTACAGTATATTACGATTGGTTCCCTCATCTGAACCATTGATATAAAATGGTGAACAGTTATACAGACCTCTATAGCCTCTCACTCTATAGCCCCAACATGGAAATGACCCATTTATCCCTGCTCTGTTTTCTATTCACTAATCAGTTTCCAATCCCTACCAGGATTTAATCCACAGTACTGTGGACTCTAATCTTCTGTGACACCTAACCAAAGACCCACTTAATCTCCAACCACATCAACAAGGTCCCACATGGTAGACTGGTGCAGCAGGAGAGACCACAATGAGCTAATCAGATGGATACAAAATTGGCTTGGTGGCTAGCGCAGAGGGTGGTTGCTTTTCAGATTGGATACCTGTGACTAGTATTGTGCTGCAGGGAATAGTGTTGGGCCCACTGTTGATTGTTACATAGGTGAATGATTTGTAGGTGACATGGTTAGTAAGTGTGCAGATGACACGCCAATGGTTGTGTGGTGGACATTTGTCTAAGGCCACAGCAAGATCCAGATCAACTGGGATAGAAGCCAAAAGAATGGCATTTGGAGATTAACTCAGACAAGTATAAAGGGTTCATTTTGGGAAGTTAAACTAGGGAAGGACATACTCAGTGGATAAGGGTTCCCTGGGTGGTTTTCTACAGGAGAGAAACCAGCTGTATAATCATCTGGTTTGGGAAATTGCAAGCCACCCAACTACAAGACCCTATAAGGATTGTGAGGACTGCTGAGAGGATCATTGGGGTCTCTCTTTCACCCATCGCTGTGTACACAGGGCCCTTAGCATCATCACAGATCCCTTCCAGCTATGCCACAATCTCTTTGTCCCCCTACCACCAGGCAGGAGGTACCGCTGCATTAGGACAAGAGCTGTTAGGATGGGACACAGCTTCATACCCTAGGCCAGGAGACAACCACCCAGGTCTCATCACTTAAGAAGCACCAATTTACTTTTTGACTTGTGTCATAAATGCACCTATGTTAAATGTCAATCTTGTGGAATATATTTTACTACCTGTTAATTTATTTGTGGTAATATTACTTTCTGTGTTGTGTGTGAGTTATATGTACTGTGTTGTGAACCTTGGACCTTAGGAACATTGTTTTGTTTGACAGTATATATGTACATGGTTGAATGACAATAAACCTGACCTTGAACTTAGGGATACATGTACATACTTCCCAGAAAGTGTCGACACAGGTAGACAAGTGGTGACAAAGGTGTATGGCATGTCTGTGTGAATCGGTCAAGGCAAGGGTTAGGATATTATGTTACAGCTTGGAGTATAGTATGCAGTTCTGATCACCATACTATGGGAAGAATTTGATTAAGCTGGAGAGACCGCATGAAAAGTTCACAAGGATGGAGGGCTTGAGTTACAAGGAGAAACAATAGGCTAGGACTACTGTCTGGAGGGAAGTAGGCTGAGGGATTATTTTACAGAGGTTTATAAAATAATGAAGGGCATTAAAATAGTGGATGGTCAGTCTTTTCCCCAGGCTAAGGGAGTATTAAACCAGAAGCATAGGTTTAAGGTGGAAGGGGAAAGATTTAAAGGGGACCTGAGGGAAGGTTTTTCACACAGATGGCGGTGGATATATAGGTGGCCAGATGAATTGGTAGAGGTGGACACAATTACAATGTTTTAAAAAATATATTAGATAGGAAAGGGATAAGGGCCATTGTAGGCAAATAGTACCTGCTCAAGAAGACATGTTAGTCAACATGGATGACATCATAGCATATAACTCAATTACTCTGCTTCACTATTATCTATTCTTCTGGTTACAATCCTAAAACCCAAAGAGAATCACCACACATGATCACCCTTTCATAAATCCATGTGGACTCTGCCTAATACTTTTACAAATATATAATTGCTCTGGTTGGGTCTGTTGTCAAGAAAGAAACGGAGAGCTTTAAGACCTTCTTAATAGGGGAATATAAGTGGAAAGCACCTGGATATCCATGGTGTCCATGGAGAAAATTAGATGGTCAAGGCCAGGGAATTGAAAGTTGTTGAGGAGATCGAGAGCTTATGAATTGTCGTGGATGTAGATGGGGATTGAACCAAAGGGGATAGATAGCAATCAAAGTACCAGTTATTCACAAGATTATTATTGTGATGGATTTCATAAAACCAATTAAAAGCCAATGGTTCAGTTTTATCACCATTCACAAATTAAAGGAATTAATAAAACAGAGTAAATCATGCCTGGTTTTGGTTGTGCTAAGGTATCACAGATTAGCAGAACCATTGCCTGAATAGTCTATAGTGCCTGAGTGGAAAGGAGTGGGGTAACTTACCAATGCAGTCATCAGGACCACCTTCATCTGCCTTCCAGTAGAGTGCTTTACACTTCTCACACTTAGCGTCCCCAAGATTTGGTAAGCATTGGCAGGAAGCCTGTTTAACAGCAAATTTGTCTAAGTATAAATGGTGTTCACACAAAATGGATTTTGCCTCTTGAAAGCCAGTTTTATTTGGCTTAGTCTTAACTAACTCTTTTATACTTAAGTTGATGTTGTTCTTTACATGTTGGGAATATGGCTTTATGCCCAAGTTGACACAGGTTAATAGAATGTACCCATAACAGAATGTCTACACTCCATGGAGTCTGTCTTTACTTCTTGCTGCCAACACAAACAAAGGCCCCCACCTGCAAAGACATTCTCTCTTTTCCCCCTCCCATCCAGTAGAAGATACAAGAGCCTGAAATCACGTACCACCAGGCTCAAGTGTAGGATTTATCTCACTGTTATAAGAATGGTCTCCTAGTGCATTAAGATGGACTCTTGACCTCACAATCTACATCGTCATGGACTTGTTCTTTATTGTCTGCCTGCACTGCACTTTCTCTTTAACTGTAACACTTTGTTCTGCGTTTTGCTGTTTTCCATTTTAATAATTCAATGTACTGCTATGATGAAAAGATCTGTATGGTTGTCATGTAAAACAAAGCTTTTCCCTGAACCTCGGTACCTGTGACAAAAAAACAAGTCAGTTTACCAATTTAAGTTTATAATATCATTGTTAAGGGTGGGAATTGAAATTATTCAGAAGGTTCTACCATTGAACCCCTCCACGAGCCTCACTTTCATACAGCTGCTGGTAAGCAAAGATATACCTCAGCTTTCCTCTCTCCACAGACGCTGCCCTACTTATTGAGTACTTCCAGCACTCTGATTTATTTCTTATATCTAGCACCTGACTGTTCCAACATTTGGATTTCCCTCTCTACCCTTTAGTTACACCATTCCAGGCACATTAACTATTGGACATCAGAAACTAAAATGTCACATGGGCAACATTAGTCTTCACTGACCCCAGAGGCTTTCTCTGTTCTACCCACCCATTCCACAGATTGAAACATATAAGATTATTAAGGGATTGGACACGCTCGAGGCAGGAAGCATGTTCCCGATGATGGGTGAGTCCAGAACTAGAGGCCACAGTTTAAGAATAAAGGGGTAGGCCATTTAGAACAGAGATGCGGAAAAACTTTTTCACCCAGAGAGTGGTGGGTATGTGGAATGCTCTGCCCCAGAAGGCAGTGGAGGCCAAGTCTCTGGATGCATTCAAGAGAGGGTTAGATAGAGCTCCTATAGATAGCAGGGTCAAGGGATATAGGGAGAGGGCAGGAACGGGGTACTGATTGTGTATGATCAGCCATGATCACAGTGAATGGCGGTGCTGGCTAGAAGGGCCGAATGGCCTACTCCTGCACCTACTGTCTAATATCTATTGTCCACACTCTACAGCAAAACATCTTTAATTACCCACTTTTCCAGTTCTGATGAAGATTCTTTGACCAAAAGTATCAATTTTAGAGCACAGAGCAGTACAGCACAGGAGCTCAATACCTGTGCCAATCACAATGTCAATTTAAATGAATCCCATCTGCCTACTCATGATCCATATCTCTCCATTCCCTGCTTGTTTATGTATCTATCTAAATGCCTTTTAATCCTACCTGCTATCCTATCTGTTTCCAGCACCATTCATGGCAGTACATTCCATACCCCCACTGCTTACTGTATTAAAAATTTGCTTCATAATCTCCTTTAAACTTCCCCCCCTCAAAGTTACTGTAGTATATGAACTTTCATACATCTTTAACTTAGCTGAAGGCCATTCAGTCCATAGAGCTTTTGCTAACTCTCAGGCCCTGCCTGTGAGTCCCATCCCTCACTTATTTCCCTATAACCTATTTATTTTTGAGAGGGGAAAAAGGTTAAAACAATAATATGATTAAGGTTGAACTTTTTGAAATAACATAAAACTCTGACAGAATCAAAATGTGGTAAGTGCACAAGGAAAGTTAATGGATCAAAACACATGGGTGAGCTGAGGGAAACACCATGAGCTGTTTTGGAGAAGGAAGGCTGAGAATCGGAGTGGGAGTGCGGCGGGAGCCATCTTGATCTTTCTCTTCCTCTCATTGGAGTTAAGGGAGGCGGGACTGCGCAGGTGTGTGATGTTGGGGCAGTGAAGCACGGAAGATTTAAAAGGAACACAGCGGGCAGCGTCATTTTGCAGGCAGCGGAGTGAGTTGGGAGCAGAGTGTAGGCTTAAGGGCTTGGGCTCAATGGGCTTAGGCAGAAACGGGCAAGGCAAGGTAGGTTTAGTTTTCAATTTTTCCTGTTATTTGAGGAACGGGGGCAGTATGAGTGGGAGGGCAGCTTGTTGTTCTTGGTGTCAGATGTGGGAGGTCCTGGAGTCTCCTAGCCTCCCAGACGTCTATATCTGCGCCAGGTGCACCGAACTGCAGCTCCTCAGGGACCGTGTTAGGGAACTGGAGCTGCAGCTCGATGACCTTCGTCTGCTCAGGGAGAGTGAGGAGGTGCTAGAGAGGAGTTACGGGCAGGTGGTCACTCCGGGACCACGGGAGGCAGACAGGTGGGTCACGATTAGGAGAGGGAAGGGGAAGAGTCAGGTACTACAGAGTACCCCAGTGGCTGTATACCCCTTGACAATAAGTACTCCTGTTTGGGGACTGTTGGGGGGGGGACAGCCTACCTGGGGCAAGCAACAGTGGCCATGCCTCTGGCACAGACTCCGGCCCTGTAGCTCAGAAGGGTAGGGAAAGGAAGAGGAAGGCAGTAGTAATAGTGGACTCGATAGTTAGGGGGTCAGATAGGCAATTCTGTGGATGCAATCAGGAGACCTGGATGGTAGTTTGCCTCCCTGGTGCCAGGGTCCGGGATGTTTCTGATCGCATCCAAGATATTCTGAAATGGGAGGATGAGGAGCCAGAGGTTGTGGTACATATAGGTACCAACGACATAGGTAGGAAAAGGGAAGAGGTCCTGAAAGGAGAATATAGAGACTTAGGAAGGCAGTTGAGAAGAAGGACCACAAAGGTAGTAACCTCAGGATTACTGCCTGTGTCATGCGACAGTGAGAGTAGGAATGGAATGAGGTGGAGGATAAATGCGTGGCTGAAGGATTGGAGCAGGGGGCAGGGATACAAGTTTCTGGATCATTGAGACCTCTTTTGGGGCAGGTGTGACCTGTACAAAAAGGACGGGTTGCACTTGAATCCTAGAGGGACAAATATCCTGGCAGGGAGATTTGCGAAGGCTACTGGGGAGACTTAAAACTAGAATGGTTGGGGGGTGGGAATCAAATTGAAGAGACTAGGAGAGAGGATGTTAGTTCACAAATAGAGAAAGCTAGTAGACTGTGTGTGAGGGAAGATAGGCAGGTAACAGAGAAGCGGTGCACTCAAACCAAAGATGTAGGGGAGAAGGAAGAAAAAGATAATAAAGTTGTTTGCACTGTTAGGGATAAACAGAGAGTAAAAAATGGAGAGTTTCTTAAATGCATTTATTTTAATGCTAGGAGCATTGTAAGAAAGGTGGATGAGCTTAGAACATGGATTGATACTTAGAAGTATGATGTAGCTATTAGTGGAACATGATTGCAGGAGGGGTGTGAT
This sequence comes from Hypanus sabinus, assembly GCF_030144855.1. NCBI lineage: Eukaryota > Metazoa > Chordata > Chondrichthyes > Myliobatiformes > Dasyatidae > Hypanus > Hypanus sabinus. The sequence goes on from NC_082706.1 coordinate 143,537,354, forward strand.
TGGCAACTAAATATTCCTGGATTTCGTTGCTTCAGGTGTGATAGAATCGGAGGGGCAAGAGGGGAAGGTATTGCATTGCTAGTCAGAGAAAATATTACAGCAGTGCTTTGGCAGGTTAGATTAGAGGGCTCATTTAGGGAGGCTACTTGTGTGGAATTGAGGAATGGGAAAGGTGTAGTAACACTTATAGGGGTGTATTATAGACTGCCTAATGGGGAGCAAGAATTGGAGGAGCAAATTTGTAGGGAGATAGCAGATATTTGCAGTAAGCACAAGGTTGTGATTGTGGGAGATTTTAATTTTGTGTTGGATCTCCTGTTAGGGAATGAGATAGGTCAAGTGACAGAGGTACGTGTTGGGGAGTACTTCGGGTCCAGTGATCACAATACCATTAGTTTCAATATAATTACGGAGAAGGATAGGACTGGACCCAGGGTTGAGATTTTTGATTAGAGAAAGGATAACTTTGAGAAGATGCAAAAGGATTTAGAAGCAGTGGATTGGGACAATTTGTTTTATGAGAAGGATGTAATAAGAGAAATGGAGGCCATTTAAAGGTGAAATTTTGAGGGTACAGAATCTTTATGTTCCTGTTAGGTTGAAAGGAAAGGTTAAAAGTTTGACAGAGCCTCAATATCAAGGGATATTGGAAACTTGGTTCGGAAAAAGGGGGAGATCTACAATAAATATAGGCAGCATGGAGTAAACGAGGTGCTCGAGGAATATAAAGAATGTAAAAAGAATCTTAAGAAAGAAATTAGAAAAGCTAAAAGATACGAGGTTGCTTTGGCAAGTAAGGTGAAAGTAAATCCAAAGGGTTTCTACAGCTATATTAATAGCAAAAGGATAGTGAGGGATAAAATTGGTCCCTTAGAGAATCAGAGTGGACAGCTATGTGCGGAGCCAAAAGAGGTGGGGGAGATTTTGAACAATTTATTTTCTTCGGTATTCACTAAGGAGAAGGATATTGAATTGTGTAAGGTAAGGGAAACAAGTAGGGAAGTTATGGAAACTATGACGATTAAAGAGGAGGAAGTACTGGTGCTTTTAAGGAATATAAAAGTGAATAAATCTCCAGATCCTGACAGGATATTTTCTAGGACCTTGAGGGAGGTTTGTGTAGAAATAGCAGGGGCTCTGACAGAAATATTTCAAATGTCATTAGAAACGGGGATGGTGCCAGAGGATTGGCGTGTTGCTCATTAGGTTCCATTGTTTAAAAAGGGTTCTAAGAGTAAAGCTAGCAATTATCAGCCTGTAAGTTTGAAGTCAGTGGTGGGTAAATTACTGCAAAGTATTCTTAGAGATAGTATATATAATTATCTGGATAGACAGGGTCTGATTAGGAACAGTCAACATGGATTTGTGCGTGGAAGGTTTTGTTTGACAAATCGTATTGAATTTTTTGAAGAGGTTACTAGGAAAGTTGATGGGTAAAGCAGTGGATGTTGTCTATATGGACTTCAGTAAGGCCTTTGACAAGGTTCCACATGGAAGGTTAGTTAGGAAGGTTCAATCGTTAGGTATTAATATTGAAGTAGTGAAATGGATTCAACAGTGGCTGGAATGGAGATGCCAGAGAGTAGTGGTGGATAACTGTTTGTCAGTTTGGATGCCAGTGACTAGTGGTGTGCCTCAGGGATCTGTACTGGGTCCAATGTTGCTTGTCATATACATTAATGATCTGGATGATGGGGTGGTAAATTGGATTAGTAAGTATGCAGATGATACTAAGATAGGTGGCATTGTGGATAACGAAGTAGGTTTTCAAAGCTTGCAGAGAGATTTAGGCCAGTTAGAAGAGTGGACTGAAAGATAGCAGATGGAGTTTAATGCTGATAAGTGTGAGGTGCTACATTTTGGTAGGAATAATCAAAATAGGACATACATGGTAAATTGTAGGACATTGAAGAATGCAATAGAACAGAGTGACCTACAAATAATGGTGCATAGTTCCCTGAAGGTGGAATCTCATCTGGATAGGGTGGTGAAGAAAGCGCTTGGGATGCTGACCTTTATAAATCAGAGCGTTGAGTATAGGAGTTGGGATGTAATGTTAAAATTGTACAAGGCATTGGTGAGGCCAAATTTGCAGTATTGTGTACAGTACTGGTCACTGAATTATAGGAAAGATGTCAACAAAATAGAGAGAGTACGGAGGAGATTTTCTAGAATGTTACCTGGGTTTCAGCACCTAAGTTACAGAGAAAGGTTGAACAAGTTAGGTCTTTATTCTTTGGAGCGTAGAAGGTTGAGGGGGGACTTGATAGAGGTATTTAAAATTATGGGGGGATAGATAGAGTTGACGTGAATAGACTTTTTCCATTGAGAGTAGGGGAGATTCAAACAAGAGGACATGAGTTGTGAGTTAGGGGGCAAAAGTTTAGGGGTAACATGAGGGGGAATTTCTTTACTCAGAGAGTGGTAGCTGTGTGGAATGAGCTTCCAGTAGAAGTGGTACAGGCAGGTTCGATTTTGTCATTTAAAAAAAATTGGATAGATATATGGACAGGAAAGGAATGGAGGGTTATGGGCTGAGTGCAGGTCGGTGGGACTAGGTGAGAGTAAGCATTCAGCACGGACTAGAAGGGCCGAGATAGCTTGTTTCCGTGCTGTAATTGTTATATGGTTATATGGTTAACGAGTGGATCTTCTTATGAAGAGGGCATGAGGGGAGAAATGCAGCCTTTGTTTGTTCTGATGGTGATTCAAAGGGTGACTGTCCTTCCCAGGGCTCTAAGATTGTGGGTTATGCCACGACACAGTTTGCTGAATGTCTGAACAAGGGTATTAAACATTTTTTCCTTCAGATTATCACCGTATTCTTTTCTCATTGGCTCCCACCCACCTACACTTGGGGTAATGGCCAACGAAGCTGCCAAAACATCATTACCTGATGAGAAGAGGGGTGGCAGGTATATCCAGCATAAACCAGGACCTTCAAAAGGGGCTCATTTGGGAGCTGGAGGGGTAATGATCTGCAGAGTTTCAGAGGACTGGTAAGGGATAAGGCTCCCTGATTAGGAGCCAATGTGGATTTGATGTGCTGAATGGTCTTCCTCTGCACTATGACCTCACTTGTATTTGCTCCTCAGCTGTGTTAATGAAGGATATTCCTAAGAGCATTTTCATTATTGATCTTCGGACAAGTTCCACTTACAATCATCAACACCACTGCTAGTGCTCACTATTTCATCTTTACTCATTGGTTCCCATCCAGCTGGATCTCAGCCATACCATAAATCGATGAACAGAAAGACCCTGGAGAGCCATAACCACTGGCAACACTCCAGGACTGGGAAGATTTTGCTTTGAAGTGCAGTAACTAAAGTGGTGCCAAAGGATAGTCAAAAACCATGCCTGTGAAAGAAAAACCTCAAGGCATACTTACAGAAAGTGCTGAGGGAGAATTACTCGTTGTCCCAGGTGACCGGCAGTCAGTCACTGAAAGAAACACCAGATATTAGGGGAAAAAATGTTTAATACCCTGTCCATATACCTATCCGATTTTTTTTTAAATGACAAAATCAAACCTGCCTCTACCACTTCTACCGGAAGCTTGTTCCACATTGTTCTATATAATCACGGCCGTCCTACCCTTGGGCTCTTCTCTTCTGTGCCAGTGCCTCACAACCCTCTAATCCCTTGTTCTCTTAATAATATACCTATCTCCTCTTTAAATGCCCCAATAATGCAGTGTCCACAACATTCCAGGGCTGAGAATTCCAGATATTCAACCCCTCTGCAGGAAGGAATTTCTATGCACCTCAGATTTCACTAATCTTGTAACCACATTAATGTGTTTGAGACTCTTTCAAAATGGAAAACGTCCACTCCATCATGTCCAGAAGGATCTTAGGGTTATTGAGTTGTACAGCACAGAAATAGGCCATTCAGCCCAACACGTCCTTGCTGACCAAGGTGCCAATCTCAGCTAAATCAGATTTGCTTGTGTTTACCCCCTTTAAACCTTTTCTATCTCCATTCCTGAATAAATGTCCAATAATCATTGTAATTACACCTGCCTCTACCATGTCCTCTGGCGCCATGTTCCATATACCCACCACTCTGTGTGAAAAACTTCCCCCGCAGGTCCTTTGTAAAATATACCCCTCTCATCTTAAACCCGAGCCACCAGTTTTAGATCTCTCTACCCTGGGAAAGAGACTGCGACCATTCACCCTATCTATACTTCTTGCTCCTCAGCCTCATTTGCTCCAAGGAGAATGATCTCAGCCCTCCTTCTCTGCTAACATAATCATGAATCTTGTACACTTCAACAATATCATCACTCATTCTTCCCATCTCTCTCAGCCCAAAGACCCATCAAACTCAGATTTAACATTTCCAAGCAGTCCCAAGAGTTACAATGGAATTACACTGTGAAGAGAGGTGTCTTTACATCACCAACCATTGTCTCAGCTCATATTTTACTGTATTCACTCCTATCCCCATTTCCCACAGAGCAAGTTTCCCTCCCTCAACACAAACATCTGCTTCAATCGGCTCAGTGGTACTGCTCTCTCATTTACTACAGGTGTCAAGAGTCAGTGAGCAATGCAGCCCAATGGGTCCACATATCCATAGTGCCTACCCAGCTAGTCCCAATGGGTCCACGTATCCACAGTGCCCACTCAACTAGTCCCAATGAATCCATAGCGTCAATAGTGCCCATCCTGCTAGTCCCAAGGGTTCATGCTATCCACGGTGCCCACCCAGCTAGTGCCAATGAGTCCATGCCATCCACAGTGCCCAATGTCCTGAGTTCAGCACATTTCCCTTAAAGTCCTGCCCCTCCATGTACCTGTCGAAGTGCTTCTTAAGTGATACTATTTTACCTGGCTTAATCACTTCCTCTGGTAGCTCATTCCATGTACTTACCACTGTCTAAATGAAAAGGTTACCTCTAGAGTCTCTTTTAAATCTCTCCGTTCTCATCCTAAGTCAATGCTCCCTAGTTTTGGTTTTCCTTCCCCTCACCCATCTAGAAATGGGACATTTCTACCATGGGAAGAAGATTCTGGCTTTCTATCGCTGCCTCTCCTAACTTTACTAACTTCTATCACATCTCCCCTCAACCTCTGACATCCGAGAAAACAACCCAAGGCATCTCATCATGAACAACAGCAATGAGAGAAGCTCTCTTACCTTGACAACGGGGGAAAACGTTGGTGCTGGAGACACAGGTATTACAACGCTGTCCGGTGAAGTGTGGTTGACATCTACACTGCCCAGTGGTCTGGTCACATGCAGCATCATAGGAACCTTCAGAAGAGCACTGGCAAGCTGTAAACAATGAAAGAATAGTTAGTGTGTTAACTGCAAAAGGAAACTAATGATTTTCACCTCATATTTCACAGTGAGTGTATGAGCAACATATAATGAGCTGGAAGAACTCGAGGGAAGTGAACAGTCTATGTTTCAAGCTCAGACCCCTCATCAGAACTGGAAAGTGGTGAGATAGCTGGTATAAAGCAGTTGTGGAGCAAGAGTCACACAGACAAAATGCTGGATGAACTCAACAAATCAGGCAGCATCTATGGAGGGGAATAGACAGTCAAGGTTTCAAGCAGCAACTCTTCATCAGGACTGCAAGGGAAAGGGGCAGAAGTCAGAATAAGAAGGGGAAGGGGGAAAGAGGAAGGAATACAAGTTGGCAAGTGATAGGTGAGACCAGGTGAAAGGATAGGTGGGTGAGCTGGGTCACCATAGATGCTGCTTGACTTGCTGAGTTTCTCCAGCATTTTGTGTGCATTGCTCAAGGTTTCCAACATCTGCAGAATCTCTTGTGTTTATGATATGAAGCAAGAGCTGCTGTTCTGTTCTATCTGATGATATGAACTGGGAGTAGAGGCCCAAAAGGAAAAATACTCACATGGCTCCTGTTATGTTATGAGGGAGTCAGGAATCCAAAGCTGGGAAAATAGGAATTTCAAAGTGCTATAGAAATGCTGTGGTTAGCACATCCCAAATCAGGCCTGTGGATACATCACTTATGAGGAAGGCTCGCACAGGTTTATGCTTCCTCTTTAGAGCAGACACCTCTTGGCATACTACCCCCAGATCTCTGAGCGACTAGCAGTAGAAAATATATAACGTATGCAAAGTACTGTGTGCAGTCCTCATTACTGTACCAAAGAAAGGATAGGGAGGCTACGGAAAAGATTCACAAGGACATTCCCAGGACTGGAGTTCTTGAGTTATAAGGAGAAATTAGATGTGCTGGGAGATGGAGTAAAAGAGGTTGACTTTAAACGGATTTATAAAATCATGTGGGGCATAGAGTATATTTTTATTTTATTTTTTATTTGTTTAGGGATACAGCACGCACAGGCCCTTCCAGCCTAACGAGTTGCACCGCACAGCAGCCCACCGATTTAAAACTAGCCTAATCACAGGACAATTTGCAACCTACTAACCGGTACATCTTTGGACTGTGGGAGGAAACGAGAAACTCGAGGAAACCCACACGGTTCACAGAGAGAGCAAACAAGCTCCTCACGGACAGTGCTGAAACTCTAGAATGCCCCAAGCAGTAATGGCATTGCACTAACCACTATGCTACCATGGTGCCCAGGTTAGGGCAGCATCAAACTAGAGGGCACAGGTTTAAGGTGAGTGGGGGAAATTTCTAAAAGGGACCTGTAGGATAATCTTTTCACGCAGAGGGTGATAGGTATGTGGGGCAAGCTGCCAGAGGAATTGGTCGAGGCAGGTACATTAACAACAACGAAGGAGGCTGAGGGAGGACCTCATAAATGTTTATGAAATCATGAAGGACATAAATAAAGTGAATGGTCACTACCTTTTCCCCAGGGTAGGAACATCTAACGCTGGAAGGCATAGGATTAATTACTGAACGATTTAAAGGGGATTTGAGAGGCAAGTTTGTCACATAGAGGGTTGGTTGACAATATTGAATGAGCCACCAGAGGAAATAGGAGAGGTGGGTATAATAACAACATTTAAAGTACATTGGGGCAGGAAATTTTTAAAGGTTTATATACCAAACACAGGCAAATGGAGTTCTCAGGTCCCCTTTAAACCTTTCCCCTCTCAACTTAAACTATGCCATCTAGTTTTAGACTCTCCTACCCTGGGAAAAGGACTGTGATCAATCACATATCAAAGCCCCTCATGATTTTATAACCCATGATGAAGTCCCCCCTCAACCTCTTTCACCCAAGGAAAAACAGTCCCAGGCTGTCCAGTCTCTCCTTATAACTCAAGCCCTCCTGTCCTGGCAACCTCCTCACTGGTCTTTCCTGTACTTTTCCAGCTTAAACTGCAGAATCTGATTCCAAACTCTGGCTGGTTATCTCGAAAATAGCTAAAAAGGTCATTAGTGACCACTCTGAAACTACCCTTTTGCTCACAGATCTTCCACTGGACGCTGTGTTTTAGTATAAACATACAAAATTTGCTTTGATACTGGACTGATTCTGACAGGCTGCATCACTGTCTGGTATGGGGGTGGGGGCTACTGCACAGGGCCGAAAGAAATTGCGGAGGGTTGTAGACTTAGTCAGCTCCATCTTGAGTACAAGCCTGCAAAGTACCCAGGACATCTTCAAGGAGCGGTGTCTCGGAAAGGCAGCGTCCATTATTAATGACTTCCAGCACCCAGAGCATTCCCTTTTCTCACTGTTACCATCAGGTAGGAGGTACAGAAACCTGAAGGCACACAGTCAGCAATTCAGAAACAGTTTTTCTTCCCCTCCGCCATCCAATTCCTAAATGGACATTGAATCTTTGGACACGACCTCTCTTTTTTAATATACAGTATTTCTGTTTTTTGCACAATTTTTGATCTATTCAATATACATATACTGTAATTGATTGATTTATTTTTTTTTCTTCTACATTATGTATTGCATTGAATTGCTGCTGCTAAGTTAACAAGTTTCTCGACACACGCCAGTTATAATCAACCTGATTCTGAGTCTGATTCTGGTTGTGCTCAGAAAAGTCAAATCTGCCCACTGAACAAAAACATTCAACCAGTTTTAAAGAAGCTGTACCACAAGCTTGCCTTTATTAGTTGACGACCGAGTTCAAGAATCAGGAAGTTATGTTGCATCTTTGTAAAACTCTGTTTAGGCTTTATCTGGAGTATTGCATTCATTTCTGGTCACCCCACTGTAGGAAGGATGTGGGGGCTTTGGAGAGGATGCAGGAGAGGTTTACCAGAATGCTGCCTGGATTAGAGGGTACTTGCTCTAAGGAGAGGTTGGACAAACTTGGGTTGTTTTCTCTGGAGAGGCAAAGGCTGAGGGGAGATGTGATAGAGGTTTAGAAGATTATGAGAGACACAGAAAGAGTAGATCCTTGGCATCTTTTTCCTAATACTTGAGGTCATGCTTTTAAGGTGAGAGAAAGAATGTTCAAAGGAGATGTTCAGAGTAAATTTTATTACAGACAGTGGTGGATCCCGGGAACATGTTGCCTGGGGTGGTAGAGCCAAATACAATAGAGGCCTTTGAGAGGTTCTTGGATAGGCAGATGAATGCACAGAAAATGTTGGAATATGGATGCTGTGCAGGCAGAAGAGATTAAGTCAGTTTAATTACTAGCTTAATGAGTTTGGCACAACATTGTAGGCCAAAGGGCTTGTTCCCATGTTTTATGTATGAGTTAGTCATGCTGTGAAGGGAGGTATCAGCAACACACTTATGTGAACAGCTGGGGTGGCCGTAGTAACCGTCTACACACTGGCTACAGGCTGGTCCCATATAGTTCGGATGGCACTGACATCGTCCAGCAGCATCACAGTTGTTGTTTACCGATCCCACAGGGTCACAGGAACAGGCTGCAAATCAGTCATCGGTACAATGAACAACAGGGGAAGATGCTGGCGCAGACATGGTAGGAAAGACATGATCAAGCGGCAGAGAGCATGGAAGGGACTTACAGTGGTGTTGCCTGAATTGGAGAGCCTGAGTCACAGGGAGAGGTTGTCCATGGAACAGAGAATGAGGGGTGACCTCAAAGAAGTTTATAAAACCGTGGGTGCACAGTCATGGTCTTTTCCCCAGTGCTGGGGAATGCAAAACTTGAAGGCACAGGTGCAAGATAAGAGGGGAGAGATACAAAGACCTGAGAGATAACTTTACGTGCAGCAAAGTGAGTACCTGGAATGAACTGCCAGATGAAGGGGTTGAGACGGGTTCAAGTGCAACATTTCAGAGGTGTTCGGACAGGTGTGTGGAGGGAAAGCATTTGGAAGGCTATGGGCTGAACATGGGCAACTGGCACGAACCACTTGAGCAGAAGGGTCTGTTTCCATTTGTGACTCTATGACTCTCCATAACAACACCTCCTTTGACAGCTACAACTTCACCATGCTCCACACCATTCCAGACCTGGCATTCCTATTGGATAGACCCCCCCTCCCAATCTACTGTCCTATACATTCATTTCCTTTACATACCCACTGTGGTTATCGGCCAACAGACCATGACTAGTGACGGTGTGGCCTTGCAGTTGCATTCCTGTACCAACATGCAGAGGTTCGAACTGGGAGGCACAAATTTGAAACCCCTTGTATTTAAATTCAAGCTAGACTGAGTGTTGGTCATGGTGTAACTATTGGACTTTCTTAAAGCCCTGCCTGATTTAGGGAAGGAAATCCACAGTCTTTACCCAGACCCAGTATGCGGTGAACCCTAAACATCTCTGCAGTGTATGGCAACAAGACAAGGACAACAAAAGTCAGCAACGTCAGAGATCGTACCTAATGAAAAAAAATCTTAAGCTCAAATTTCGGGGGAAAGTACACAGTTAAAGTCAGGATCCATGTTGTATCTCAGGGTGGAAATGCATAGTCTCTTGAGATTTGCTGCACAGCTAGGTAGGATGGGAAAGAAGGCAAATGGCAGTGATTGCCTTCATTGGTAGGGATATTGAGTCTGGTAGTCATGTGGAAGCCGTATAAAACTTTGGTTGAGCAGCATTTCGAGTACTGTGTACAGTTCCGGTCACTATTACTTGGAGGATGTGGTCTTTGGGGAGCGTGCAGAAGACCTGCATCAGGATGCTGCCTGGACTAGAGGAGCTGAGGTGTTCGGAGCAGTTGGACACACCTGGGTTATTTTCTCTGGAGGGTGAAAGATGGAGGGTAGACCTGACAGAAGTTTATTAAGACCTGACATAAGTTACTTATATTATTAAATTATGAGAGGCATAGGTAGGGTAAATAGTCTATTTCCAGGATAGAAGTGTCAAATACTAGAGGACATGGATTTAAGGTGAGAGGGGGAAAATTCAACAGAGATGTGCAGGACAAGTATTTTACACAGAGAGTGGTGGGTGCTTGGAACAGACTGCTAGGCATAGCGGTGGTAGCAGATACAATAGTGGTGTTTATGAGGCTTTTAGACAGAGACACAAATGTGCAGGGAATTGAGAGATGTGGATCATGTACAGGCAGATTTAATTTAATTATTTCAGCATAGATATTGTGGGCTGAATGGCCTGTTCCTGTGCTATAGTGTTCTATATTCATTGTCCTAACTAACAGAAAGCCCATGGCAATACTTCCTCTTGGTAACACAAATCCCAACTTAGAAGCCCTGAGGTTCCTCCCTGATGGCACCAAGAAGGGCTGCAGGGGTTGAAGAAGGCAGATCACCCCCAACTGCTCGGGGCAGTTCAGGATACAGTGAGTGCTGGTTTTGTCTATGAACTCAAAATCCAAAGGTGGCAGGTGGGGCTCAAGAAGCAACACATTGGCCAGTGTTAGAGACAGCACCCCTCTGTCAGACAATAACCAGAGAACCCTTACCCCAACTACTCCATCACTTTTAGGGAGGTATGTATTTGATCTCTTTACTCAGTAACACTGGTAGGGATCCAGCCATTTGGTATTCCTCTTTGCATAGGATCTCTAAATGCAACACCTCACACTTGACCCGATTAAACTCCATCTGCCACTTTTCCATCAGCAAATGCTCAACATCTTAGTGTCAGAGGTCAAAGCCCCTGGGTCGGCATGTCCAGAAGTCGGAGAGCCTGATGTTTATGAGTCCAGGGCAGGAACTAGAGGTTGGAGGCCTGGAGGTGGCCTGTCCTGGGGTTAGAGGCCTATCTGTATGTGTGAGTGGGAGGAAGAAAAGAGGTTTGCTTTGCTGCTGTTGTTTTGTTTTGTTTTTGCTGAACACTTTGGGCATGCTATGTTGGTATCGGAATGTGTAGCCATGCTTGCGGACCGCCCCCAACACATTCCAAGTTGGTTGTTAACACAACAACACAATATTTCACAGCATGTTTCAATGTACATGTGATAAATAAATGAATCTGAATCTGAATCCTCATCAACACAATAGGACAACAGGGGAGTTATCCTACCTTCCTGATCAATTTTAACCTCTCCATGTCCGTAATTGCTGGACTGCCACAGGGATCTGTGCTGTTTGTGATTTTTATAAATGACCTGAATGAAAATGTAGATTGGGTGCCGGGGTGGGGGGGGTGGGGAGTTAGCAAATTTGGATGATATCAAGATTGGTGGAGTTGTAGATAATGTAGAAGTCTGGCAAAGAGGAGATTTACAAGGATGTTGCCTGGACTGGGGAGCATTCCTTATGAGAGTAGGTTGAGTGAACTCGGCCTTTTCTACGTGGAGCAACAGATGAGAGGTGACCTGATAGAGGTGTACAAGATAATGAGAGGCATTGATCATGTGGATAGTCAGAGGTTTTTCCCCCAGGGCTGAAATGGCTAGCACAAGAGGTCATAGTTTTAAGGTGCTTGGAAGCAGGTACAATGGAGATGTCAGGGGTAAGTTTTTTTTAAGTAGAGAGTGGTGAGTGTGTGGAAAGTGCTGCTGGCGGTGATGGTGGAGGCAGAAACAATAGGGTCTTTTAAGAGACTCCTGGATGGATACATGGAGCTTAGAAGAATAGAGGGCTATGGGTGAAGCTTAGGTAGTTCAAGGTAAGGACATGTTCAGCACAGCCTTGTGGGCCGAAGGGCCTGTATTATGCTGTAGGTTTTCTATGATCCTATGTTACAGTGTGATGTAGGTCAGTTGCAGAAATGGGCAAAGAAATGCAAATGGAGTTTAACCCAGATAAATGTGAGGTGTTGCACCCTGGTAGGGCAAATGCAAGGAGGCAATACACTGTTAAGGGCAAGGTTCTTAACAGTGTTGCTGAGCAGAGAGATCTTGGGATCCAAGTTCATAGTTCCTTGGAAATGGTTACACAGGATGATAGGGTAGTTAAGAAGGCTTATGGAATGCTTGCTTTTGTTAGTCGAGGCATTGAGTTAAAAAGTCAGGAGCTTATGTTGTAACATTATAAAACTCTGGTTAGGCCACATCTGGAGTATTGCCTACTGTTCTGGTCACCTCACTGTAGAAAGGATTTTGAGGCTTAGGGAGAGGGTGCAGAAGAAGTTCACCAGGATGTTGTCTGGTTTAGAGGGAATGTGCTATCGCAAGAGGCTGAATAAACTTGGGTTGTTTTCTCTGGAGCAGCACAGGCTGAGGGCAGAACTGATAGAGGTTTATAAGATTATGAGAGGCATAGATAGAGAGGACAGAGAGTATCTGTTTCCCAAAGTTGAAATGTCTAATACCAGAGGGTATGCATTGAAGGTGAGGGGGTAGGTTCAAGGGGGATGTGAGGGGTAAGTTTTTTTACTCAAAGTTGTGGATGCCTGGAACGCACTACCTGGTATGGTGGTAGAGGCAAATACATTAGAGGCTTTTAAGAGACATTTGAATAGGCACATGGATGTAAGGAAGATGGAGGGATATGGACATGATGTAGGTAAGAGGGATTAGTGTTTGGATGTTTTTGATTTGCTTTTTTTTAAAGCTGGTTTTGCACAGCATTGCAGGTCGAAAGGCCTGTCTGTGTGCTGCACTTTTGATGTTCTATGTTCTACCAACAGCACCAAACCCAAGATCTGGTCATTGTCAGATCACAGGGATTTTGCTGTGCATACATTTTCAATGCATTTCCAACTTTACAACAGCAGATGCAATTCAAAATGTATTTTACTGGCCCCTGATGTTTGCAACACGTGGAGGCTGGAAGATGCCAGAGGGACTCTGAGTCAGGCAGCATCTGTGAAGGAAAAGAAGAGGCAATGGACAGACATGTCAGAATGGGAATGGGGATAGGAATCAAAATGGTTGGCTGCCGGGAAATTCTGCTTTTGGTGGATGGAGCGAAGGTTCTTGACAAAACGGTCCCCCAGTTTATATCAGGTCTCACCAATGTAGAGGAGGCCCCAGCATATTTGCAGGAGAAGTGATGCCTCACCTGGAAGGACTGCTTGAGGCCCTGAATGCAGGTGAGGGAGGAGGTGAATGGGCAAGTGTAGCATTAGTGTGGCTTGCAAGAAAAGGTGCCAGGAGGGAAGTTAGTGGAGAGGGATGAATGTGTTTGAGAGTAGGATCCTGTGAAAGTTGTGGAGAAGTATGTTGGATGCAGATGCTTTAAGGTCTTCTTGATGAGGGATAGAAGTGTATACGAACTGGACACCCATGTTGAAAATGAGGTGGTCAGGGCCAGGGAATTGAAAGCTATTAAGGAGATCAAGAGCATGTGAAATGTCACAGATGTAGGTGGGAAGGGACTGAACCAAGGCAATGGGATGGAGTTGAGGTGTGCTGACACAAGTTCAGTGGGACTGGAGCAGGCAGAGACAATGGGCCGACCTAGACAGTCAGGTTTGTGGGTCTTGGGTTGGAGTTAGAAACGAGCAGCGTATGGTAAAGGAACAAAGAGCTTGGATGGGAGTTCTCCAGAATTGATGAGGCTAATGATGGTGTCAGAGACAATTTTCTAATGGTCCGGAGGCGGGTCCTTTTCAAGAGGTAAGTAAGAGGAGGTGTCTGAGAGTTGCCGTCTGGCTTCAGCAAGATACAGGTCAGCCCACCACACTACAACAGCACCCCCTTTATCTGCAGGTTTGATGGTAAGGTTGGGATTGGTGCTGAGAGAGTGGAGTGCAGTGAGTTCAGAGGTGGGGTAAGGTTCAAGGAGGAGAGAGGAGCGCCGTAGTTAAGCACTCGGTTTATTATCATCACATGTACTAAGGTACAGCGAGAAATTTGTCTTGCATACTGTTCATACAAATCAATCCATTACAGTCCACTGAGGTGGTGGGACATTGAACCTTGAGGTGTGGATCTTCAGTACCTCCTGCCTGATGGCATCGAGAACAGGGCTTGGCTCAGGTGGTGGGGCCTCCTGATCATGGACGCTATCCTCCTGAGATATCAGCTCTTGTAGACATCCTTGATGGTGGGACATGATTATGACCATGAACCTGCTGAGTCCACAACTTAGCAGGGTGAAAAGAATTACTACTCATCATAGTTAACTGACCAGACCACTAGCAATTAAACAGTCTGGTAATCCTGTCATCTGATTGGTAAATGATGTGCAAAGGACAGATCGCCATATTTACTCTAACATTCCAAACTTTGTGGATGACCATTCATTATCTGAGTGTAGCAACACAGGGAACAGAAGTCCATCATCCAATAATTGGGCTGACCTCAGCCTCGAATCCACTCCCCTACCAACCCCCCTGTAGCATGGATCACTGCCCATAAATCTATCCAAAGTCGTGTTGAGAGCTGCAAGTTCCTTGGAATGAACATCACCAGGTGTATACGTGTCCAACCACATTGACATTGCAGACAAGCCAGCTCACCAGCCCCTCAACTTCCCCAGAGGCTAAGGAAATTTTGGCTTGCACCAATTTTTATCAAAGCACCACAGAAAGCATCCTATCCAGATGCATCATGGCTTGGTATGGCAACTGTTCTTCCTGGGACCACAAGAAACAGCCGAGAGTTGTAGACATACCTCAGTACATCATGGAAACCAGCTTTGCCTCTATGTTACCTCAGTAAAGACACCTTCTGCTCTCCACCCCCCACCAACATTCCCTCTTCTTCCCTTCCTATCGGACAGAAGATACAAAAACCTGAAAGTACAAACCACCACACTCAAGAGCAGCTTTTAATTCCACTGTTAAAAGACTATTGAACAGTCTCCTGGAACAATACGTGGACTCTTGGCTGCACAATCTGTCTTGGTATGACCTTGCACCTCATTGTCTTCCTGCTCTGCATTTTCTCAGTGACAGTGCACTTTGCTCTGCTTTCTGCCATTGTTTTCTCTTCTACTACCTCAATGCACTTTGATAATGAATTGATCTGCATGAACAGTTTGTAAAAGATTGTTTTTCACTGTGGCTCAGTAACAAAACAATTACCATCTTATGGTTACAACCAATAATTGAACTCCCACAGCTCTCCAGGTGAGTGATGCCATGCATTCATATTGACATTCCTACAAGTCTAAACAATGTCTGCTCCTGGACAGGAGCATTAAAACACAATTCCAAGGCAGGTGCGAAACTGACGGATGGAAATAGAAAACCGTCACTAGTCACACGTCGGCAGCTCTCTCTGAATAGGAATGGTTACTTACGCTTACAGAAGGGGAACTGGTAGTGCCCAGGCGAACACCTTTCACAGAAGTAGCCTTCAAACCCTCTTCGACACAAGCACCGCCCAGTGTCTGGGTCACACACTTGGGGAGACACACCAGAGTGGTAACATTGGCAGCCTGCAAAATATCAGGTAAGGGCTGAAGTTCCACTGATAGTGTTAGCTCAGGGAATGCACACAGTACTTAGACCAAGCTCTGCTACATCGTAACCCACCACAATACAGTAACACCCCAGTTATGCAGACCCTCAGGATTTTGGTGATGTCACAGTGGGAGAATTTCTGAATTATTGTATAATGCTCCTATTAATACCCCAACGCACACTATTTCACATTTTTATTCCTTGCACACAGAACATGGAACAGTACAGCACTGGACAGGCCATTTGGGCCATGATGTTGATGCCAATTTATACTAAATGTCCTCCTCCTGTATATCATCCAAATCTCTCCATCCCCATCATACTCATGTGTCTATGTAAAATCCTCTTAAATGCCATTGAACTGCCTGCTCCGTTATTACCACTTGTAATCCATTCCAGGCATCTACCACTCTGCATAAACAAACCTGTGTTCCATGGCATCATTGCAGTTAGACCCCCTGTTACAGCTCAGGGGGTCGAAGTTCAGAATTCAATCCTGGCATCCTCTGCAAAGAGTTTGTACATTCCTCCAGTTCCTCCCACAGTCCAAAGGTTTAAGGTTATTTGATTAGTTGGTCATTGTAAATTGTCGCCTGATTAGACCAGGGTAAGATTGTGGCTTGCCAGGTGGGAAGGCTCAAGGGGCTCGAAGGGCCTATTTCACACAGTATCTTTAAATAAAAACATGCCCCGCACATCACCTCTAAACATTAATCCCACTCCCCCACCCCGCAATCTTAAAAGCATGTCCTCTGGTGTTTAATGTTATATACTGGGGACGGTTCTGTCTGTCTATCATATCTATTCCTCACATAACTTTAAGTATCTCTGTCAGGTCTCCCCTTAGTCTTCGAAAGTCTCAGAGAACATAAGTTTGTCCAACCGTTCCTTAAAGCTCAAACCCTCCAATCCAGGCAGCATGATGGTAAACTTCTTTTGCACCTTTTCCACAGTATCTGTATCCTTCCCCTATTGGTGTGGCCAGACAGCAAGTGTGGTGTGGCTCAGCTTTTATGGAGCTACAAGATGACTTTATTACTCTTGTGCTCAACACCACTACCAGTGAGTGCAAGTGTTCTTCATCACCTATCCAGCTGTGTAGCTATTTGTAGTAAATTATGGAGCTGGACCCCAACATCCCTCTATACTTCAATGCTGTTTCATTCCAAAGATTCAAAAATTCAAAACAGAATTATTATCGAAGTATGAGTACAGAATACAACTCTGAAATTTGTCTTCAGGAGTCTCCTAAAATGAGTCCATAGTCTTGCCAAACAATCCTTGAAACCTGGATCACAAGACTCTTGCACTTTCCTTAGCAGAAGCTAACGAAAAGGAGAGGAGGATCAGTCAAACACAGGCAGACTGCACCAAACACCCACCCATCCTCTGCTCTCATCCTGGTCAACTTTAACCATGCTCAACAACTCAATTAGAGAGAAGCATTGGATTCCATCATGGACTCCCACCTCATTTCCAGGCTTCGAGGTCCAGGCCACACACTCCACTCCTAACCTGACCAAACAGTCTCAGAGTCAGCAAAGCACCAGCTCACTCAATCAGCCCAAAAACACACCATCAAGATGTAAATCACAGGTTCCAATCACCTGAAGCTTAGTAGTAGAATCATATTTAAAAGAAGAATTAAAAGAAGTAGCTTCATGAACTGCAGTGCATTGCCATTGGTTGCGTTATTTGCTGGCTCCATCTTGAAGTACCAGCTGATTTAATTTCTATAAGCACTTTTACACATGATATGCATATTAAAAATGTCTGCTAGTGGATCCAGATTCTAGGATAGTTTTTAAAAGTATTTTCCAACTGCAAGAAATCTAATATAAAATGGACAAAAGTGACCTTAAAAATGGCATCATATATAAAATTAATAGATGTACATTGGTTAGCGTTTTCTTGGTAAAACAAAAATTACTCAAAATGAAAGCAAAACATTTCAAAACACTTCCATTCCTATTCAAGCACCTGAGAAATGGAGCCCGCTTCAGGAGCCTCTCAGTTCCTGTTGAAA
This sequence comes from Hypanus sabinus, assembly GCF_030144855.1. NCBI lineage: Eukaryota > Metazoa > Chordata > Chondrichthyes > Myliobatiformes > Dasyatidae > Hypanus > Hypanus sabinus. The sequence continues at coordinate 143,555,001 of NC_082706.1, forward strand.
TCTACCATTTTATTGGGCACTGCTCGGACCTTGTAAACAAAGAACCAGACTAACTGAACTGGTATAAAAACTCACAGATCTAAGTTTACAATCATGTACAAGTGCAACGAAAAATTCACTTGCAGCAGCATCACAGCCACAGACCATCAGATAAGTAGCATTCACAAGAAAAACGTAAATTAACCAGCACTCCATAGAAAACAACCCAAGTTTATCCAGCCTCTCGTGATAGCACATACCCTCTGAACCAGCCAGCATCCTGGTAAACTTCTTCTGCACTCTCTCCAAAGCCTCAATATCCTTCCTATAGTGGAGCAACCAGATCAGTAGGCAGTAACCAGATGTGGCTTAACCAGAGTTTTATAAATTTGCAACATAACCTCATGACTTTTGAACTCAATGCCTTGATTAACAAAAGCAAGCATTCCATAAGCTTTCTTAACCACCCTATTGACCTGTGTAGCCACTTTCAAGAAGCTATGAACTTGGATCCCAAGATCTCTCTGCTCAGCAACACTGTTAAGAACCTTGCCCTTAACAGTGTATTGCCTCCTTGCATTTGCCCAACCATGGTGCAACACCTCACATTTATCTGGATTAAACTCCATCTGCCATTTCTCAGCCCATAGCTATAACTGATTTATATTGTGCTATATTTTTGCCAATCTTCTGCACTATCCACAACTCCACTAATGTTGGTATCATCCATAAGTTTACTAACCAACCCCCCCCCCCAACATACATTTTCATTCGGGTCATTTATATACATCACAAACAGCAGAGGTCCCGGTACAGATCCCTGCAGAACTCCACTAATTATATCAAAGTACGTACTGCATACTGCATACGTACTTTGATAATAAATGTACTTTGAACTTGATTTTGACTTTTGACCGTCTTTCAGTCCAGATGAAGGGTCTCAATTCAAAATGTCAACCATCCACATTCCCCCAGCCCCCCAGCACCACCCCATTGATGCTGCTTGACCTGTTGAGTTCCTCCAGCATCTGTCTGGTGCTCCAAATCCCAGCATCTACAGTTTTGTCTCCTGGTTCTTAAACTCCAACTCTCTTCACAATATAGACCAACATGCCACTTACCTTCTTAACTACTTGCTGGACCTGCCTGCTATACTTAAAATCACAACTGTGATCTACTAATTAAGTGATCAGACTGGCCCCGAGATTTGAGTTGTCTCCTGTTCCTGTTTCAGATGATCTGGTAGTGAGCTGCAAACCAGTAGGTAATTGGAAAACTGCATGTAGAAAGAATCCTCATAGATTTTTTTAATTAATTTCATGCAGACATTCTGATTTTCAAAAGCAAAGAAACATGAAGCACAGCCTTAGTATTGCAACTGAGTCACATGGGCCCTATAAAGGGGCACATTTACTTCAGCTGGAAGGCTGTGAACAATTAGCACAAGGTCCTGGCTCACCACATGGGGCTGCTGGATCAACAATATGGAAATGAAAGATGAAAGCCATGGCGGGTATCCAATGTAGAGATTTTATCATCTATTTGTTTGCAGTGTATATTCATCATTGGCAGTGCTACCATGAGGAGGCAGCCGGATGAGTCATGGAGTCAAACAGCACAGAGAAAGGCCCTTCAGCCCCACAAGTTCATGCTGACCAGGTGCACAGGGAGCTATATGTGTTTTTGGCCCATGTCCCTCTTAACTTCTCCTTTCCATACACTGATCCAAATGTTTTTTTGAATGCTGTATCAGGTCAGGAGTCATGTATAAACTAGTCTGGGTAAGGAGGTCAGATATTGTTCCCTGTAGAAAAGATTTATGAGGATGTTGCCAGGACTGAAGGAGCCTGAGTTACAGGGAGAGGTTGGCTAGGCTTAGTCTTTATTCTTTATTCATTTATTCAGAAAACATAGGGGCAAAGATTCAGGATTTAAAATAGACCTGAGAGGTGGTTCACGTGGAGGGTATGAGAGTATCTGGAACTGTCAAGCATGCTCAGGCAGTCAACATCCAGTCTCCACCCAGCTAACAGGAGTCACCTTCTACTAATTTCCAAATCATCACCTGCAGCCTATTTAAACCCAGCTCTCACCCAGTGTCCTTGTTCACCCATTAAACCAGCCAGCCTTAGCCAGTTGCTCCTGGCCTTCAGTTACCTGGTTGTCTTGTTGTGTTCAGTATCCATTCTCTCTCCTTTTGTGCCTCTTACCTGCCCCTCCCATGGCTTGTTATTTTCCAGTTTTATTATTTTTATGTGATCACTCATTGCTAAATCATCTCCGCCACTCTGCATTTGGGTCAGCCCTCTTCTAAGTTTCCTGACGGGATGGATGAACAAGTGATTGACTCACAGAGTTTACTCACCTCTCTTCTACTGACATGAGCTCACGATCCAGAGACAGCAGGAAACCACTAACCATCTGCTCACTGCTCTCAACTAACTCTCCATCTTGTTGCAACAACACTACACTAGTTAACCTCCTTCCTCATAGCCCTGGATTCCAGTCCCCAAAATCTTCCAAGGACCCCCCCCCCAAACCCGCTGCCACAACTTCTTGTCCCAGTGCATCTTGCTCTTCGAGCTCCAGCCACCTCTGTATTCTACAGACCGAGACAAAATTGCATTCAACATCTGCTGTTCAGGAGGATTTAAACTAATGTGGCAGGGGGATGGGAACAAGTGCAGAGAGACAGAGGGGTGTAAAATGAGGGTAGAAGCAAAAAGTAGTAAGGTGAAAAGTAAAAGTGGCAGGCAGGCAAATCCAGGGCAAAAAGCAAAAAGAGCCACTTTTCAACATAATTGTATAAGGGCTAAGAGTGTTGTAAAAACAAGCCTGAAGGCTTTGTGTGTCAATGAGAGGAGCATTCGTAACAAGGTGGATGAATTGAATGTGCAGATAGTTATTAATGAATATGATATACTTGGGATCACAGAGTCATGGCTCCAGGTGACCAAGGATGGGAGCTCAACATCCAGGGATATTCAATATTCAGGAGGGATAGACAGGAAAGAAAAGGAGGTGGGGTAGTCTTGCTGGTTAGAGAGGAGATTAACGCAATAGAAAGGAAGGACATTAGCCTGGAGGATGTGGAATCGATATGGGTAGAGCTGCATAACACTAAGGGGCAGAAAATGCTGGTGGGAGTTGTGTACAGGCCACCTAGTAGTAGTGAGGTTGGGGATGGCATTAAACAGGAAATTAGAAATGCGTGCAATAAAGGAACAGTAGTTAGAATGGGTGACTTCAATCTACATATAGATTGGGTGAACCAAATTGGTAAGGGTGCTGAGGAAGAGGATTTCTTGGAATGTATGCGGGATGGTTTTCTGAACCAACATATCGAGGAACCAACTAGCGAGCAGGCCATTCTAGATTGGGTATTGAGCAATGAGGAAGGGTTAGTTAGCAATCTTGTCGTGCGAGGCCCCTTGGGTAAGAGTGACCTTAATATGGTGGAATTCTTCATTAAGATGGAGAGTGACATAGTTAATTCAGAAACAAAGGTTCTGAACTTAAAGAAGGGTAACTTTGAAGGTATGAGACGCGAATTAGCTAAGATAGACTGGCAAATGATACTTAAAGGGTTGACGGTGGATAGGCAATGGCAAGCATTTAAAGATCGCATGGATGAACTATAACAATTGTTCGTCCTAGTTTGGCAAAAGAATAAACCAGGGAAGGTAGTGCACCTGTGGCTGACAAGGGAAATTAGGGATAGTTTCAAGTCCAAAGAAGAAACATATAAGTTAGCAAAAAAAAGCAACACACCTGAGGACTGGGAGAAATTCAGAGACCAGCAGAGGAGGACAAAGGGCTTAATTAGGAAAGGGAAAAAAGATTATGAGAGAAAGCTGGCAGGGAACATAAAAACTGACTGTAAAAGCTTTTATAGATACGTGAAAAGAAAAAGATTGGTCAAGACAAATGTTGGTCCTTTACAGTCAGAAACAAGTGAATTGATCATAGAGAACAAAGACATGGCAGACCAATTGAATAACTACTTTGGTTCTGTCTTCACTAAGGAGGACATAAATAATCTTCCAGAAATAGTAAGGGACCAAGGGTCTAGTGAGATGGAGGAACTGAGGGAAATACATGTTAGTAGGGAAGTGGTGTTAGGTAAATTGAAGGGATTAAAGACAGATGGCCAGGGCCAGGGCCAGATGGTCTACATCCCAGAGTGCTTAAGGAAGTAGCCCAAGAAATAGTGGATGCATTACTGGTAATTTTTCAAAACTCCTTAGATTCTGGATTAGTTCCTGAGGATTGGAGGGTGGCTAATGTTACCCCACTTTTTAATAAAGGAGGGAGAGAGAAACCGGGGAATTATAGACTGGTTAGTCTGACATTGGTGGTGGGGAAAATGCTAGAGTCAGTTATCGAAGATGTGATAACAACACATTTGGAAAGAGGTGAAATCATCGGACAAAGTCAGCATGGATTTGTGAAAGGAAAATCATGTCTGACGAATCTTATAGAATTTTTTGAAGATGTAACTAGTAGAGTGGATAGGGGAGAACCAGTGGATGTGGTTATTTAGATTTTCAAAAGGCTTTTGACAAGGTCCCACACCGGAGATTAGTGTGCAAACTTAAAGTATTAGGGGTATGGTATTGATGTGGATAGAGAATTGGTTGGCAGACAGGAAGCAAACAGTGGGAGTAAACGGGACCTTTTCAGAATGGCAGGCAGTGACTAGTGGGGTACCGCAAGGCTCAGTGCTGGGACCCCAGTTGTTTCCAATGTATATTAATGATTTAGACGAGGGAATTAAATGCAAGTTTGTGGATGACACGAAGCTGGGCGGCAGTGTTAGCTGTGAGGAGGATGCTAAGAGGATGTAGGGTGACTTGGATAGGTTAGGTGAGTAGGCAAATTCATGGCAGATGCAATTTAATGTTGATAAATGTGAGGTTATCCACTTTGGTTGCAAGAACAGGAAAACAGATTATTATCTGAACAGTGGCCGATCAGGAAAAGGGGAGATGCAACGAGACCTGGGTGTCATTGTATACCAGTCATTGAAGGTGGGCATGCAGGTACAGCAGGCGGTGAAAAAGGCAAATGGTATGTTGGCATTCATAGCAAAAGGATTTGAGTACAGGAGCAGGGAGGTTCTACTGCAGTTGTACAAGGCCTTGGTGAGACCGCACCTAGAATATTGTGTGCAGTTTTGGTCCACTAATCTGAGGAAAGATATTCTTGCCATAGAGGGAGTACAGAGAAGGTTCACCAGATTGATTCCTGGGATGGCAGGACTTTCATATGAAGGAAGACTGGATCAACTAGGCTTATACTCACTGGAATTTAGAAGATTGAGGGGGGATCTTATTGAAACGTATAAAATTCTAAAGGGATTGGACAGGCTAGATGCAGGAAGATTGTTTCCAATGTTGGGGAAGCCCAGAACGAGGGGTCACAGTTTAAGGATAAAGGGGAAGACTTTTAGGGCTGAGATGAGGAAAAACTTCTTCAGAGAGAGAGTGATGAATCTGTGGAATTCTCTGCCACAGGAAGCAGTTGAGGCTGGTTCATTGGCTATATTTAAGAGGAAGTTAGATATGGCCCTTGTGGCTAAAGGGATCAGGGGGTATGGAGAGAAAGCAGGTACAGAGTTCTGAGTTGGATAATCATTCATGATCATACTGAATGACGGTGCAGGCTCGAAGGGCTGAATGGCCTACTCCTGCACCTATTTTCTATGTTTCTATCTCTCTCCTGACTGGATGAGCTCTGACCTGGGCTGCCACTAACTGAGACGATTAAACCACTATCTGCAATAAATATGAGGAATTCACCGCTGAGATGTGCCAGGTTTACAGCCGTCCAGGATGTGGAAGGGGTGCAGCGGAATGCATACTTCCCTGTGTCAGGACTCGTACTCAATGCTGAATTACACAGTGGAATTCAGGACCCTTGCAATGGAGCACAGCTGGAATGCAGGTCTGCTGGCCCGTAACCATCAGAGCCACCCCAAAGCGCTTGAAAGGCAAGATGTATACCATCCAGGCCAACTGCTAGCAGTGTCCAGCTAGACTACTCTGGCTTTGGGACCATGTCTGGCAGTCCACCCAAGATCTCCCACAAGCTTTTGCTCTGGTTCATCAGTCCCTTCAAGATCACCCATAGCATCAATCCAGTCACTTACCATCTCCAGTTGCCACCGTTCCTCAGGATCACACCTACCTTCCATGTGTCCTGCCTCAACCCACCTGAGCCTGAGCCAGATGGTGGAAGGTGATCCCATGTGCACGATTTGCAGTAGATGGATTCATGTTGTCATACACAGGATGTGCAGTATCTAGTCAACTGGAGAGGTCACCAGACTCAACCGAGTCGTCCTTGGCCATTGGGTGCCAGTCATTGGGGGGGGGGGGGGGGGGAGGTTCCTGTCAGGCCTGCAAAGGCAGGCCCCTCCAGGTCTCCACCCAGCTAACAGGATTCACCTGCCACTCATTTCAAACTCATCACCTGCAGCCTATTTAAGCCCAGGTATCATCCACAGTCCTTGTTCACCCATCAAACTAATCAATCTCAACCAGTTGCTCCTAACCTTCAGTTACCTTGTTGTGTTAAGTATCATTCTCCCTTGTTTTGTGGCCCCTTGTGGCTTGTTATTTTGCAGAGCAACATACACAAAGTGTTGGAGGAACTCAACAGGTCAGGCAGCATCCATGGAAATGAACAAACAGTCGATGTTTCAGGCCAAGATCTTTCAGTTAATTATTAAAAGTGATTGTTCAACACTAAATCGTCTCTGCGACTCTGCATTTGTGTGAAGCCTTGTCTACATTTCCTGATGGGAACAAGCTGCCAGAGACAGGTATAAGAAGCAGTTGGATAGCTACACAGAGGATTTGGGATGAGCTTAGAGGGATGAGTCACATGAAGGAAATTGGGACCACCTGGTTGGAATGGAGTATTTGGGCCAAAGGTCCTATGTCAGTGTGGTGTTGCTCTATGATTCTATGAGGAGATGTTGCTAAAGTACTGTGGGGTTTTTACAACAATCCAGAGGTTTCTGGGCAGCTTGGTGACACAGCTGGTGGAGCCGCTGCCTCACAAATCCAACATCCTCAGCTCAATACTGACCTCCAGTGCTGCCTGGATGGAGTTTGTACATTCTCCCTGTGACCCAGGGTGCTCTGCATTCCTCTGACATCACAAAGACAACCAGGTGTCTGGATTAATTAGCCACGGTAAACTGCCCTTAGAGTGTAGGTGAGGGGTAAAAGCTGGAGGGAGCTGATGGGAATGAAGGGGGAATAATAAGGTAGGATGGGCAATTGTCAGTACAAACTTGGAGATCTGAAGTCTGTTTCTGTGCTGTATCTTTCTATGGTTCCATGGTCAACATTGCAGTGGAATTAACTTTATGTTTCTGATTCACTTATTTAGAGTTGATGGCTCAAAATACATATATAGGAGAGGTTTAAAGGGCTATGGACCAAATGCAAATGAAACTAGTTTGCAGTCAGCCACCAGTTGGGCCAGAGGGCCTGTTTCCATGTTATATTACTCTATGACTCTCCCACTCTAATTATTGAAATACTTGAATTCAAGTTCCCCATTGACCCATTTATAAACATAGAAATTAGATCATGATTAATTGTCTGTTTTCAATGGTCCATGACATTCTGCTTTGGAATGTGTAGACAGGATAAAAGGTCAACATTGACATGGTGGGCTGAAGGGCCTGTTTCTGGAGAGCAGGAGACTATTCAGTTGCAGTGGGTAACTATAACGTGGCTGACCTGAACCTAACCAGCGATTCTGTTACTCTTTCATTACGAAGAAACTAACAGATCCAGTTTTGGAAGATTAGAGACTCCTTTGAAGTCTTTAGTAGACCCAACATCTAAACCTTGATCCCATTGTACATCCTACATCTTTTTGCAGGAGAGAAATTCAGATTCCCATTGTGCTCTGTGTTAGAACATAGAATACAGTACAGAACAGGCCCTTCAGCCCACAATGTTTATGCTGAACAGAATGCCAAATTAAACTAAATCCCTTTTGTCTGTACATGATCCATATCCCTCCATGTTCATGTGTCTATCTAACAGACTTTTTAACACACTATTGTGTCTGCTTCTAAGCTGTCCCTGGTAGTCTGCTCCAAGCACTCATCATTCTTTGTGTAAAAAAAAAAAATCCTGCCCTACACATCTCTTTCAAATTTATCCCCATCTCATCCTAAATGCATGCTCCCTGGTAGTTGGCATTTCTATCCTGGAGAAAGACTGATTGGCTTCCCTACCTCATAAATTTATAAACTTCTAACAGGTCTCCCCACAGACTCTGCCGCTCCAGAGAAAACAGCCCAAGTTTGTCCAACCTTTCCTTATAGCGCATGCCCTCTAATCCAGGCAGCATCCTGGTAAACCTCTTCTGTACCCAATCCAAAGCCCCACTTCCTTCTTGTAATGGGGAAAGGCTTCATGACATCATCTCAAAGCCACTAGGCTCGATGTTTAAGGCTTTGTCTTTGGTCTTCCCACAAGACTCAGAGAATCCCAGAGTCATACAGTACAGAAACAGGCCCTTTGCCCCATCATGTCCAGGTTCACCTTTTGTCCCATCTACACTAATCTCATCTGCCCACATTAGCACCTTATCATTCTCTACTTTGCCTATTTAAATGTCACCTCTGGCACTGAGTTCCAGATATCAACCACACTGTAAAGTTATTTCTCTTTATCTGTTTAAAAAGTCAATCTAATCAGATGGTACACTAGCTTGCAACCTCTTCTTACATAAGTGTATGTACTTACGTTGGCAGTGTCTCCCGTAGTATCCTGCAGTACATTGCCTGCAATAGGGGCCCATGTACCGAGGTTTGCACTCACAGCGCTGGATGTCAGGATTCACATAGCAGGTGTTCCCAACAGTGCCCTGGACATTACACCTACAATCTGGAGGAAACAAAGGCAATGAGTTGGAGATCAGGAACAATGCAAAGATGCCAGTCCATGTACTCTGATACCATGCGCTCCAAAGCATTTCAGTACTGTACCTCATGTTCTTTTGAAGCCAGAATAAGATTGCACTTGTTCATAACTTTCATGTTCCATCATGTTCTCATGAATTACAAACTTATTTTCACACACAGTGAGTTTCTAATCTTGACGATCTGTGGTAAAACTATTTAGGTTTATAAATTCTCAAAAAAAAGTGGAGAAGAGTAGAAACATTCAGTAGGGTAGGTCAGACAGCAGTTTTACTTAGCTAAGTATGTGTTCATTTCCATCCATCACTGAGGACCCTCACCATCTGGAAATTGCCCTCTTCTCGTTACTAATATTTGAGAGGAGGTACAGGAGCCTGAAGGCCCACAACCAGAAATTCAGAAACAGCTTTTCCCCTCCACCAACAAATTTCTGAACAGGCCATAAACACATGATCATCACCTCTTCGTTCCTTTTTTTTTGCACTATTTATTAATTTTTTGAAATACGGTAATTTAGCATCTTCTAATTGGAGCTGCCCAGAACCTTTGAAACCTTTGCTCTACTTCCCCAACAAATCTTCCCCTATCTAGTACTGAAGTATCAGTTTTTAAAAATTTATTTATGGGATGTGAACTTTGCCAGCTAAGCCAGCATTTATTGCCCATCCCTAGTTGCCCAACCACAGTATCATTGAGAGGATGTCAGTCTTGGGTTAGAAAATGTTATTTAGCTGGTGAGTTAGGCAGAGCAGTAGCAAGTGGAATGTGATCCTGATAAGTGTGAAGTGATGCATTTTGGAGAGAAATACCACATAAAATAAGGCCCTTGGGAGTACCAAGGGACAGAGGGACCTTGGCATATGTCCATAGATCCTTGAAGGTTGCAGTACAGGTAGGTAGAGTGGTGAATGTTGAAGAAGGCATAAGCGATGCTTGGAGACACAAGAGACTGCAGATGCTCAAATCTGAAGCAACAGTTGATCTGCTGGGGAACTCAACAGGTTGAACAGCATCTGTGGGGGAAAGGAATTTAGGTTTAGAGTGTTCAGCAGTGGTCAAGCACACAACCCTGCAGGTCATCCATGTTGAGAAGGATGGGGAGGGAAGAGCAGTTGTGCATCTTACTATCTAAGGTCTATTGGTTAGGATGCCCAACATCCAGTTGCACAGTGGTGTATTTAAACTGAGGAGTAGGAGTTTGTTCACCAAGGTCTGTGGGAAATCCAGAAACAGCATTCTGACATAAGTGTCCTAAGTGTGTCAAGGCCAGGTGCTTTGGCATCAGTCTTACAGCAGTTCTGTCAGTAAGCATGCTCATGAGTGGTGTTCAGTGTGGCAGGAATGGTGTTTTTGACATGTGCCATTACCAGCAATTCAAAACACTTCATGGTGATTGGTGTCAATGTCACTGGACTGTCATCATTTAGTTCTGAAGATGTAGATTTCTTTGGTACAAGGATGATGGTGGCTCATTTGAAGCATGTGGGGGCAGCAGCCTGGATGAGTGAAGTGTTGAAGATGTCCATGAAGAATATATGTAAATAGAGGGTTAAAGCAAGGGTCTTTGGTCAGATTACAACTGGAACACTGTGCACATTGCTGGTTGGCTCCCTGCTGAAAGCAGGTGATTCCACTAGGGAGGAGATTCACAAAGATGCTGGTTTGGAAGGAACCTTTCAGCTAAAAGGGAAGGTTGAAAAGACTGGGTTTGTCTGGTACTCTTACAATATTTGTAAAGTACCTAGATGATCCTTTGAATCACCAGTAAGTCCACAGACCAAGTGCTGACAAATGGGATAATGATATCTGGGTACTTGATGTTCGGCATGGATACCAGAGCAGAAATATTGGACCAGAGTAAAATTTACTGCAATTCCTTTTCACATTTACCTGATCCCTGTTTACATCCAGATGCATTCATTTTTAAAGAAGCCCCATCCAAATATTAACAATAATAGTGTGTCCAGAAGACAATGCTTAAGAAATAGCAAAACTGTTGGAAATCTTAAACACAGGATGAGGCTTTCCTTTTCAAGACATCAGAGATAGCCTCCTTCTTCAAAGAACAGGGTTTCCTTTCTTTCACCATTGATGCTGCCCTCACCTGCATCTCCTCCATTTCCCGGACATCTGCACTCACCCCATCTTCCCACTGGTTAGAGCTCCTCCTGTCCTTACCTACCACCCCGAGCCTCCGCATCCAGCATGCCATTCTCTGCGATGTTTGCCATCTCCAAAGGGATCCCACCACCAAACAGATGTTTACTTCCTCTCCCCTCCCCCCCAACTCTCTGCTTTCTGAAGGGATTTTTCCGTCTGTGATTCCCTTGTTCACCTCCAGTAATCTCTCTCCCAGCAGCCAATTGCTATACCTTCCCACTCACCTCTATTCAGTGCCCAAGGCAGTCCTTCCAGGTGAGGCAATACTTCACCTGTGAGTCAGCTGGGGTCACCTATTGTGCATGGTGTTCCTACTCTACACCGGTGCGACCCATTGTAAATTGGGAGGTGGGTGGGGTACCGCTTTGTCAAATAACTGTGCTCCATCCACCTAAAGCGAAACATCTCAGTGACCCATCATTTTAATTCCCACTCCCATTCCATCGTGTTGGTCCATGGCCGCCTCTTATACCATGATGAGGCCATCCTCAGGGTGGAGGGGCAAGACCTCATATTCTGTTTGGGTAGCCTTTAACCTGACGGCATGAATATCAATTTCTCCTACTGATTTAAAAAAAATTCCATCCTCCTTCCCTCTTTTTCTATTCCCCCCTCTGGCCTTTTACCTTTTCTCCTGCCTATTACCTCCCCGGGCCGATTCACCTCCCCTTTCTCCTATAGTCCATTCTCCTCTCCTATCAGATTCCTTCATCTGCAGCCCTTTACCTTTCCCAACTACCCAGCAACACCTATCACCTTCCAGCTAGCCTCCTTCCCCTTCCCCCACTTTTTTATTCTGGTATCTTCCCGCTTCCTTTCCAGTCCTGATGAAGGGTCTCAGCCCAAAACGCCAACTATTTATTCATTTCCATAGATGCTGCCTGATCTGCTGCGTTCCTCCAGCATTTTGTGTGTGTTGGCAATCTCCTTAGCTGCAAAATGTGTAATTTAATCTTCTTCATGTAATGAATGATGTCATTTAACCCCACACTGTGAATATTATTTTACTTCATGGAAAATTAAACAACTACTCCTGTGGATAAACAAGGCAAGGAGAAACAATGCACGGGAGTCCACAGACCCACACGTCTTTACAAGTTGAAAGGTGTTGACAGGAATTAATAAATGGAAATGCCTCGCTCAATTAACTCTTTCCCTGCCACAGTCTGTTGTATCTAGTAGCACTAAGATAAACAGGTAAGATATGAGTAACACAAAGTACTGCAGTTCAACCCAGAGAAGTGTGATGTGATACACGCAGGTGGAGTTCATCTATAGATCCATCAAAATTGCCACACAAGTTGATAGTGTGGTTAAGAAGATGTATGGTGTGTTGGCCTTCATTGTCGGGGGATTGTGTTCAAGAGCCGTGAGATAATGTTGCAGCTCTATAAAACTCTGGTTAGACCACACTTGGAGTATGGTGTTCAGTTCTGGCCACCTCATTATAGGAAAAATGTGGAAGCTTTAGAGAGGGAGCAGAGGATATTTACCAGGACGCTGCCTGGATTAGAGAGCATGTCCTATGAGGAAAGGTTTAGTGAGCTAGGGCTTTTCTCTTTGGAGCAAAGGAGGATGACAGAAGTGACTTGACAGAGGTGTACAAAATGATAAAAGGCACTGATGGAGTGGACAGCCAGAGACATTTTCCCAGGGTGGAAATACGAAAGGTGGTGAATCTGTGGAGGCCAAGTCATTGGGTAGAATCAAAAACAGAGGTTGATGGGCTAATGGGGGCATTAAAGGTTACAGGAAGAAGGCAGGACAATGGGGTTGAGAGGGATAATCAGCCATAATTGAATGGCAGAGCAGACTTAATGGCCTAATTCTGCTCCTGTGTCTTATCATCTTATGGAGAGAGCATAACTTTAAGCATAACACCATGCACAGCATGGTGAATTCATGGAATGCACTGCCAGAGATGGAGGTGGAGGCAGATATATCAGGGTTATTTAATAGACTCTCAGACAGGCACATGGATGAAAGTATTATGGAGGGCTATGTGGAGCGAAAGATTAGATTCATTTTAAATGCTAAAAGGTCAGCACAACACTGTGGGCTGAAAGGCCTGTACTGTGCTGAACTGTTCCATGTTCACTGGAGGAATGATCAATGGAGGGAAATATTTTGTGATGAGATCCTTTATCTCTCTGCTAGCCTCCCCAGATGCTGCTTGACCCAGTGAGTTTCTGCAGCATGTTGTGTTTTGCTCCAGATCCGGTGTCTGCGACCTCTTGCGTCTCCAGTGAGATAGTAGAGCCCATCCTGACACAGTATTCACCAAAGGTTTGGCTGCCTGTGCTGAATATAAATTGTAATTACTCACTGTAGTAAGGTCCAGGTGTTGGGACCATGGTAACCGGACGGGGTGTGATGTAAAATGGACCCCCTGAAAGAACAAAGGTTCATCATTGATTAGGTTAACATAGAATACACAAAATGATAAGGACAGGAATTGGCCACCGAATCCCCAGGACCGGCACCCTGTTCATTATGACTGGCTGATTTGCTTCTCACTTCAACATACAGCCCTCACTCAATTCCCCATCTTTCCATACACACAGTCTAAGTGTCTGGCAAAAGAACTCTGTGAGGAGTGTTTGTTGTTCAGAGAGAGGGGAGGGAGGACGTATCATTGTCAGAGGAAAAGAGGATAGGGGTGCCTCAGGAGTGAAAGGTCCCCATGAAATTCGCAAAGCCCCTTGCACCTTATTGTTTGCCTGCACAGCACTCTCTCTGTAACCGTAACACCATTCCCCATGCTCTTGTTTTCTATTTGAGGTCCTGCCACCTAAGCCCAAGAGATTATTTTTATTTAGAGTTACAGCACGATAACAGGCCCTTCTGGACCAACGAGCACATCTCACCCAATTACACCCATGTGATCAATAACCCATACATCTTTGGAATGTGGGGAAAACTGCAGCACCCAGAGGAACCAATGCAGTCACTGGAAAAATGTACAAACTCCTCACAAGCAGTGGCAGAATTGAATCTGGGTCACTGGCTCCGTTAACAGCATTAGGTTAACTGCTATGCTACCGTATCACCTCATTTATACCTTTTGTAGCCCTTATATACAGAACAACCTGTGTAGATGGCACCCAAACAAAAGCTTTTTACTGTATCTTGGTATATGTGATATCGTGAATATGTGATATTCACTAGAATGATTCTGGGAATGAGAGGGTTAACATACGAGGAACATTTGACCGCTCTTGGACTGTACTCCTTGGAATTTCGAAGAATGAGGGGGGATCTCATAGAAATATTTTGAATGTTGAAAGGCATGGACAGAGTGGATGTGGCAAAGTTGTTTCTCATGGTGGGGGAGTCAAGTACGAGAGGACATGACTTGAGAATTGCAGGGCGCCCATTCAGAACAGAGATGCGAAAAAAAATTTTTAGCCAGAGGGTGGTGAATCTGTGGAATTTGTTGCCATGGACGGCAGTGGAGGCTAAGTCATTGGGTGTATTTAAGGCAGAGGTTGATAGGTATCTGAGTAGTCAGGGCATCAAAGGTTATGGTGAAAAGGCGGGGGAATGGGACTAAAGGGGAGATTGGATCAGCACATGATGAAATGGCAGAGCAGACTTGATGGGCCAAATGGCCGACTTCTGCTCCTTTGTCTTATGGTCTATGGTCTAATAACTATTAATTGTCAGTCATGAAAGACAGCCACTAGTAAATCCAGAAGCTCCTTTACTAAAAATGGGCTGGAATGTTGAACTCACTCCCACCAGGAATGATACAGGGGAAGAGCATAAAGTGTACATATTTAGGTTAAACATCTTTGAGGAGAAAGCACAGTAGAGGCAGTAGAGCAGGGAAGGGTTAGGTCGAATATTAACTCCAACATGGCTGTATGCCCCTCCCACCACACTGCCTGCTTCCACAGCTTGTCCTGGATTTCAGTTAGTACTTGGCCACGCACAGAGGTCCAAGACCAAATGGACACTGATCACCAGCGTGCCCATCTCCAGTTGTGTGTCTGGTCCCACCTTTGTGGCACTGGAGGCGGGCACGGATTACCTGCATGACCCTGCATACCCCGGAGAGCGGCTGATATAAGAACCACCAGATCTCGTCCATGTTAACACTAGCCCTGGTTCTGAGGAAGGAGACAAAGGAAGGAACACCTCAGAGTCATTTTTCTTGGGAATTTATAATTGGTTTATTATTATAACATGTAATAAGATAGAGTGAAGAGATTTTGTTTGTGTGCCATCCATGCAGATCACTTCATTACAACAGCGCATTGAGGAAATACAAGGTAAACAATAGCAGAATGCAGAGCAAAGTGCTACAATTACAGACAAAGTGCAGTGCAGGCAGACAATATCAGGTAAGGCCATAAGAAGGTAGAGTGCAAGATCAAGAGTCCATCTTATCATTCAATGGTCCTATGAGAGTGGGATGGAAGTTGCTGAGCCTGGTGGTACATGCTTTCAAGCTTTGGTATCTTTTTCCCGATGGGAGGGAGGAAAAGAGAGAACGTCCAGAGTGGGTGGGGTCTTTGATTATTTGGGCTGCTTTCCCAAGGCAGCGAGATGTAGACAAAGTCCACGGA
Organism: Hypanus sabinus; assembly: GCF_030144855.1. NCBI lineage: Eukaryota > Metazoa > Chordata > Chondrichthyes > Myliobatiformes > Dasyatidae > Hypanus > Hypanus sabinus. Next base: position 143,570,664 of record NC_082706.1, read on the forward strand.
GGGAAGGCTGATTTCCTTGATGTGCTGCGCTGTGTCCAAAAATCTATCATTTCTTGCGGTTACGTGCACAGCAGTTGCCATACCAAGCTGTGATGTATCCCAGAGATGCGCATGCTGGCAGGTTAATTGCCTGCGGTAAGTTGCCCCTGGCGTGTAGCCGAGTGGGAGAAATGGGATGAATGGGGATTGGTGTTTGCGAGTCAGGGAGAAGAGGATGGGCCAAAGGGCCTGCTTCGGTGCTGCATGGGTCTGTCACACAGCATGGAGGAAGGTGCCATACGTACGAATGCACTGGGGGAAGTTGTAGTGTCCTGGCGCACAGCGGCTGCACTCCGGCCCGCTGAACCGTGGTTGGCACCGACAGACCCCCGTGGTCTCATCACAACCCTCAGCAAATTCCGGGTTACACCTGCAGGCTGAAGAGCAGAAGATACCATGTTCAGGATTGATCTGTTTTAGAGTCATAGTCACAGTTCAGCAGTAATATTCCATCTGCCTGGCTCAACCACTTCCTCCGGCAGCTCTGTGTGAAAAGGTTGCCCCTTACGGCCCTTTTAAATCTTTCTCCGCTCACCCTATACCTATGTCCCCCAGTTTTGGACTCCCCTACCCTTGGGAAAAGACTGCCTACTTTATCTACACCTCTCATAAGGTTGTTATAGCCAGGGGTGGTAATGGGGATAAGCTCCCACTACCTATTAAATGCTCCCAAAGGTGTCCACCTCAAATAGCCTCCGACAGCCAAGTCCAGCTTCAGGCCTTCACATGTGCCTTAGCTACTACGCCCAGCAGAACCGTTTCTACTGACAGGAGAAGGGGCAAAGGCGGGTTACTGGTGCCTTAAAACCAGTCTCTTCAGTCAGATGGGCCTTGTCAGACGTGATTAGCAGCTCGTCTAGGAGAAGGAAAACTGATCTCAAGCTTCCGCTGACTTGCAGCTATACCCACTCATGGAGAAAGGTTTGGGAGAAAAGCCCAAGAGAAAATCAGGAGCTGGGGTCAGTCCTATATTGAGTTCAATGCCGACTGGCAACTCCTACGACATCTCTGGTACCAAACAGAATCAGTCTCTGTCATTCCTTTGGGTTCATCAGATGCATGGAGAGGGGGAGCTTGCCACATGGGCAACAGTTTGCTCTCCATATCGTGCTGCCCAGGCCTGCATATCCAGACAGCTAGGACCCAATATCCATGGTCAACTCTGACTGACGGAGGCCTCAGCTGACCACAACCATAATTTTCAACGCCTCTATACAATCATCCCACATTCCCCAACAGGCTATTTTAGATTTGTAATAAGGAAGCATTAATCAGAGATTTTGTGGTAAAATATTCCCCTAGGAGGTGGTGACCACACTTTGGAGACACCAGAGACTGCAGATGCTGGAATGTGCAGCAAATAACAAAATGCTGATGGAACTAAGCAGATAAAGTAGCATCTGTGGAGGGAGAAGAATTAAGTACTGGCCATCTCCCCCCTCCGATCCAGCCTGAGACAAGGTCTTGACCTTGCATTCCTTTCCCCCCACACACACAAACAAACAGAAGCTGCTCAATTTACTGAATTCTTCCAGAAAATTGTTTCTGCTCATGACCAGATGCAGTTTGAGGGTGAACCCTACTGATCCACAACCACTGTCCTCAAATTAAATAAGGATGTTTATAATGTTGGAGGTGGAGTCTAAGGTAGACTAGAAAAATAAACAAAGAGATAGGTCAGTGGAGAACTGAGACAGGTATTCAAACAGCTGATCCGTAATAGTGCAAATTTATCTCAGTTATAAACAGGGATAGATGTTTTGGAAATCAAAGAACTGAGAGTGTGGAGAAATATAGAAACATAGAAAACCTACAGCACAATTCAGGCCCTTTGGCTCACAAAGTTGTGCCGAACATGTCCTTACCTTAGAAATTACTGAGGGTTACCCATAGCCCTCTATTTTTCTAAGCTCCATGTACCTATCCAGAAGTCTCTTAAAAGACCCCATCGTATCTGCCTCCACCAGTGTCGCGGGCAACTCATTCCACACACTCAACTCTCTGCAGAAAAAACCTACCCCTGACATCTCCTCTGTACCTACTTCCAAGCACCTTAAAACTGTAACCTCTCATGCTAGCCATTTCAGCCCTGGGAAAAAGCCCCTGACTATCCAAACAATCAATGCCTCTCATCATCTTATACACCTCTATCAGGTCACCTCTCATCCTCCATCGCTCCAAGGAGAAAAGGCTGAGTTCACTCAACCTATTCTCATAAGGCATGTTCCCCAATCCAGGCAACATCCTTGTAAATCTCCTCTGATCCCTTTCTATGGTTTCCTGTAGTGAAGCGACCAGAACTGAGCACAGTACTTCAAGTGGACTCTGACCAGGGTCCTATATAGTTGCAACATTATCTCTCAGCTCATAAACTCAATCCCACGATTGGTGAAGGCCAACGCACCAAATGCCTTCTTAACCACAAAGTCAACCTGCGCAGCAGCTTTGAGTGTCCTATGGACTTGGACCACAAGATCCCTCTGATCCTCCACACTGCCAAGAATCTTACCATGAATACTATATTCTACCATCATATTTGAGCTACCAAAATGAACCACCTCACACTTATCTGTGTTGAACTCCATCTGCCACTTCTCAGCTTACTTTTGCATTCTATCAATATCCCACTGTAACCTCTGACAGCGCTCCACTCTATCCACTACACCTCCAACCTTTGTGGCATCAGCAAATTTACTAATGCGTCCCTCCACTTCCTCATCCAGGTCATTGATAAAAATCATGAAGAGAAGGGCCCCAGAGCAGGTCCCTGAGGCACACCACTGGTCACTGACCTCCATGCAGAATATGACCCGTCTACAACCACTCTTTACCTTCTGTGATCAAGCCAGTTCTGAATCCACAAAGCAATGTCCCCTTGGATCCCATGCCTCCTTACTTTCTCAATAAGTCTTGCATGCGGTACCTTATCCCATCCTCTCCACATCCACTCTATCAAGGGCACACTCTTATTCCTATTTTCTATGTCCTTGTGCTCTGGAGTAACTAGTGGGGTTGGCACATTACTCCCTCTGGTACCCCACCTTACCTCCTTCCCTTTATTCTATGGTCCACCAGTCTCTCTCCATCTTCTTCAAACCTTTATCTCGTCCACTTATCAGCCTTTATATCATTGCCCCTCTCCCCTCCCTCATCTGCCTATTACCCCCTCACCTGGATCTACCCATCACCTCTCAGTTCTTGCTCCCCTGCTTCTCCCCCACCCTTCTGTGCTGGTTTATCCCCTCTCTCTTTCCAATCCTGGTGAATGGTCTATGCCCATCCATTTCTCTCTACAGGTGCTGCCTGATCCACTGAGTTCCTCCAATGCCTTTTGGTGTTGCCCCACATCCCGACATCTGCAGTCTCGTATCTGTAGATAACTGGGAATCTGGTGAGACTGGGCAGTGCCGGTTTTACTGCATGCTGGGATTGGGTTGCACTGGTTTTACTGGGAATCTGGTGAACCAGGCTGTGCTGGTTTTACTGGGATTGGGCAATGTGGATTTTGCTAGGATGTGGTGGTGCTGGTTTCACTGGGAGTCTGGTGGGATTGGGCCCTGCTGGTTTTATTTGCAAAGTATTGGGATCCAGAATTGTTGATTTTATTGGGAATCTGCTGGGTTTAGGCAGTGCTGGTTTTACTGGGAATATGGTGAGATTGGGCAGGGCTGACTTAACTGAGATGTGGTGGTTCTATTTTACTGGGGATGTGGGAGTAGGCAGTGCTGGTTTCACATCCCAGTTGGCTTAACTCTTAGTGGAAGTCAGCAGAGGCAATATCAGGCTAGGTACAACAACATCTTTTGGCCAGTTTCCTGAAGCTCCCACCTCCAGAGCCTGCTGTAGGTTGCCCACACTGTGCTGACATAGAGGGCACAGCACTGTATGTCCATGAGATGATGCTCACCTACACAGCCATCCGGTGCATCCTTGGGAACTCCTGCCCTCCGGTAATAAAATGGGGCACATCGCTCACAGTTTGTTCCAGTTGTGTGGTGCTGCACAGAGGATTGGAAACACAAGACCAACAATTAATGAAACTTCAGCTCCTGGAGGCTCCATCAAGCTGGTGAGATGTTAAAATACCGGGTCATTCAGGACACAACCATACCCTGAGGCTAACTAACATCTGCTTCTATCCAACTGGTCTGTTTCAGTTCTGGTTTTACCTGGATGTGCCGCACAAAGCAAGCGTTTATTTCCTATCCCTAAGGAGGTGCTGAGCTGCCTTCTTCAACCACTGCAGCCCTTCCAGTGAACATGCTTCCTCTGGTGTTGAGGAGGACTTCAATCTAGTGGTGATGAAAGAACAAGCAATGTGCTTTCAAATACGTGACTAGGAGAAGGAGCCTGTGGATGGTCGTTCCCTCAACTTGTCCTACCTCTGACAGAGCTGGTGGGTTTGGAAGGTCCTAAAGGTGCTGGTCAAGTGGCAATTGCACACTATAGCCACTGTGCACTGGTGGTGGAGGCAGAGAAGGAGTGTTTAGGATGCTGCTTTGTCAAGCATCCTGAAGATGTTTGTCCCTGCACTCAAGCAGTCAAGTGAGGGATGATCTATCACACCCCCGAATTGTGCCTTCATGATGGGAGAAACGCTTATGGATGCTGAGTACATGTACTAACTTTACCCAGGAAAGTGGGGAGTGTTCCATCACACCTGGACTTGAAGATGGTGGAAATGCAATGTGTTGGTTGTTGAATACATGGACTGATTCCAGTCAGTCACACTGCAGACTTGTATATCATGGAAAGGTAACAAGGTGTTTTTTGAATGCCTAGACTAACTCTGCCCAGGCAAATGGGGAGTATTCCATCACACCGGGACTTGTAGATAGTGGAAAGGTAATGTGGTGGATGTTGGGTGCATGGAATAACTCTGCCCAAATGACTGGGGAGTATTCCATCAATCTCTTGAATGGTGCCTTGAAGATTCTGGAAAAGCTTTGGGATGTCACAAGCTGAATATCCAAACTTATGATGTTTGGTCTTATAGCCTCAGTGTTTGTTTGACTGCTCCATTTCCACACTGGAAAGCGACAGATAAAACTTTTTCTTCTTTTGCCCCTTGTATGATAAATGCCTGTTAAAAACACTGGTAAAGATTGTTTAAATCAGCTCAGGAGGTTAAAGAAAGGCCAATTGCTCAATGCAGGTCAGCCAGTTTAGCACCATCTCACCACACTGGCAGGCTGTGTCACTGCACCCAGCTGAACAGGCCTCTGCTTCCACTCCAGTTAAACAGTCAGAACATTCAAGACATTTTTGCAGCCAGATCATAATATGTATGGATGCTACAAAAAGAGGTTTTATGGCCTGCTCCTGTTAATTATGAACGCAAATACAGAAAAACTCTGATAATGTGTGGAGATTATATGGAATGAGAGGAATTAGAGGCAGGTACAATAGTACCATTAAAGAAACATTGAACAGGTATATGGAGAGATGGGGCTTGGAGAATATGGACCAAATGCAAGAAATTGGGACTAGCTGTGTGGGCATTGTAGTCAGCCTGGACCAATGGATCAAGATCCATGTTGTAATGCCCTACAACTCTGACTCTGTGTGAGTAACATCCAGCAGTCAGAAAATTAGACAGTCCCATATCACATCTTCCACGTGGGTCAGATTATCAGAGGTTTACTGTGGTTAGATTGGCAGCCTTTGAGGCAATTGGAAATTGCCAGAAAAATTCATGGTGATGAAATGAGGAGCATCACATGCCACACTCCACACTCTCCTCACGTACCAGATCTGGGGCTGGTGGCTGAAAGGAGACACAAGAGTGTAGATGCTGGACTCTGGAGTAACACATCACCTGCTGGAGCAACTCAGGGAGTTGGGTAGCATCTAAGGGGGCAGAGGGATGATCAGGACTAAGAGGGAAGGTAGTTTTCATATCTTGCTGCCTACAGAAGCAGATCTCCCTAAGGCAACTGGTGTGTGTGTGTGTGTGTGTGTGTGTGTGTGTGTGTGTGTGTGTGTGTGTGTGTGTGTGTGTGTGTGTGTGTGTGTGTGTGTGTGTGCAATTTTACCTCTTTATACTAGCACTATTTTCTCTAATCTCTTTCCTCTGCTTTCTCAATCCTGATTGTAGGGAATCTTAAACCTCCACTGTCCCTCTGCCTTCACCAATGCCACCTGAGCTGCTGAGTTTCTCTAGCAATTTGCTGTCAGCTAGTGGACAGGTTTGTTCCCAGGTACCAGCCTGCCTCATACCTGGCAATTCAAGCAAACACCTCCACCTTCGTACTGCCCATGGATGTTCATACTCGCTCTCCTCTGGCTCACCACAGCATCGTAGTAACAATCCTTGGCATGTCCGTGGCAGTTACAAGCTGCAAAATGAGACACCAAATTATTTCAACACTCATCTCCCCAATAATTTGATTATACTAAAATAAATTGAAATTCTACAATTGTTGGGCTGACATTTTGGCCAGGTATGTGGATAGGATAGGGGGGGATACGAGCCAACTGCTGGCAATTGGTATGAGCTCAGATGGTTCAACCTATTATGTTGAAATGCCTGGTTCAATGCTGTACGACTCCCTGACTCCATGCCAGTGATACATATTTGGGGGAGATTTTAGAAATATGAGGGGCAAATCTATGCAGCTGGTAATTTCTAGGAGACATCAGCCTGTGGAGCATTGGAGAAGGAGATGGGCTGTTTATTGTTGCCCTATTACAATCTATTCTTCGTTGAAAACTTTCTGTTTTTAAGGACATAACAAATAGCACCAAGCTGCCTCTTTGGACTTTCTGATGTTCACTGTCTAATTGTCATTTGGTAAAAAACTCAATCAAGAGTTTCAGTAATGGATTCTAACAGAAAAAAAAGTCTGTTAAAAAAGGAGGAACTTTTCTCTCAAGGAGACATCGACAGGCAGCCAGATTATCCATGCCAAAATTATGTTCCAAACATCTCCGTTCAATCTACACTGCACAAAACAAAAAACAATATGTGGAGATGCGATTACTTGCGCGAATTCTGGGCACGAGTGTATAATGGGGCTGCCAATCAGAGGCCAGCAGTAACTCAACCAAAGATTTAATAAGAAAAATATGCTGTACATTATAGAGTGAAACATGCCATTATTTCAGACTCTGGTAGTACAGTTCAACACATCTCTGGGTTGAAGAGATTCAATCCTCAGCACACAACATCTAGATTGGCTGGTATTCAATGCGTTAGAGACATTAAGGCTCAGGAGTACATTGGTTAGGCACAGGAGTACATTCAGCCAAAGACTCATTCCACCGAGATGCAACACTGAGTGTCATAGGAAGTCATTCCTGCCTGTGGCCATCAAACTTTACAACTCCTCCCTCACAGTGTCAGATACCCTGAGCCACTGGTCCTGGACTAATTTCCACTTGGCATTATTTACTTATTATTAATTATTTATGGTCTTATATTGCTAAATTTCTACACTATTCTTGGTTGGTGTGACTGTAACGAAACCCAATTTCCCTCGGGATCAATAAAGTATGTCTGTCTATCTGTCAAAGAAACTCTTAGATAGGCACATAGATGAAAAAAAGTGGAGAGTTATGTAGGAGGGAAGGGTTAGATTGAGCTTAGAGCAGGTTCAAAGATTGGCACACCATCATGGACTGTTCCACTCTAGGCTCTATGTTCTACGACAGAAGTATCCCTCCATACCTTGTATGTCTATATACCCCTTAATCCAAACTGAACTTTCTAAACTATTCAACCTCTGCCAACCCCAGCTCAGACAGACTTCGGCTACAGTGTGGCAGCTAGTTGAGCTGCTACCTTATAGATCTAGAGACCCAGGTTTGATCTGATCCTCAGGTGCTGTCCGTGTGGAGTTTGCATGTTCTCTCTGCAACCTCCAAGTGCTCTAGTTTCCTCCCACATTCCAAAGATGTGCAGCTAGGGTTAACTTTGCTTTGCATGAAATCTATACAGATCATTGAGGTGGTACAAGGGAAAACAATAACAGAATGAAGAATATAGTAACAGAGAAAGTCCACTGGAGACAGACAGGGTTCAAGGACATTCGTAACAAGGTAGACTATGAGGTCAAGAGACCATCTTATTGTACTATCGAACAGTTCAAAAACAATGGCATAGAAGCTGTCCATGAGCCTGGTTTCAGGCTTTTCTATTTTCTACCCAATGTAAGGGGGGAAGAGAGAATGTTCAGGGTGGGTGGGGTCTTTAATTTGCTTTAAGAAGGCAGTGAGAAATGTAGACAGAGTCCATGAAGGGGAGGCTGGCTCCTAAGCTCTGTTCACAACTCTGTAGATTTGTGCCATCGTGGGCAAGCAGTTACCATATCAAGCAGTGACGCATCCACATAGGAGGCTTTCTTATTGTGCATCAATAAAAATCAGTAAGGGCCAAAGGAGACATGCCAAATTCCCAGACTCCTGAGGAAAAAGAGGCACTGGTGAGCTTTCTTAGCCATGTTGTCAATCTGGTTGGACCAGGACTGGCTATTGATGATATTCACTCCCAGGAGCCTAAGGTTCCCAACTCTCTTGTCCTCAGCACCACTGATGTAAGCTCAACCATCCTTCTTGTGTGACTCCATGACTCTAACGGTCTTACCCGGTAGTTCTAAAATTGCCACTGAGAGTTTAGCTGAGAATCGGGGTCCTGAAGTTAAAGGTCAATAACCCAAGGGTCATGAGAGGGGCTTCTGTGTGAAGGGACGGATCAGGGAGCTGAGCGCTGGTGGGGAAAGCCAGTACCTCTATCCCCTGCCGCTACTGACCATCTCCCTATAGCTGTGATGGAGAGCAGCTCACACTTAAGGTGTGAGTTGACTCCTGTTTGTATGCTGGCCACGTTACTACTCAGACATCTTAAGCAGACGAAGTGCAGTTAGCACAGGACAATCTCTGCAGGGTGTCTACTGCCTCAACTCCTGTATTACAGCAGTGACACGTTATAATGGTAACGGCGAGCAAGGCAACATCTGGAATGCTTTTATACAAACATTAATTCCTTTTTCTTTGGAATCTGCCATTGTCAATGGAAACAGTTCATGCTGGGACTAACCCCAGCTGTGTCTGAGGATACTGCTGGAATTAAGCCCAGCTTTGCTCGAGAATCCTGGCTCCACTGAGCCAACACAACTACACTGTCTGTGGTGATCCCAGGGAAGGGGATAACTACTTATTGGAGATTCAATCAGAAGAGCTGGGTGTGCACGGACATGGATTCACCAATACAGAAGTGACTAGGTAAGACGAGATACCTGTGAGATGTTCAAAAATTTCAGAGATATCCGTGAAGATAGGGAGAAAATGTTTCTAGGAGGAGGTGAGTAAACAGGGACACAGATTTATAGTGATCAAAAGAACCAGACTCTCACTGTCTTGGTAAAGTAGCCAACATAATCAAAAACCCCTCCCACCCCAGACATTCTCTCTTCACCCCTCTCCCATCAGGCAGAAGATACAAAAGCCTGAAAGCACATATCATCAGGCTCTAACACAGCTTCTGCCCTGCTGTTATAAGACTATTGAATGGTTCTAGTACAATAAAATGACTTTTGACCTCACAATTTATCATTTTAAGACTATAGATATAGAAGCAGAATTAGGTCATTTGGCCCATCGAGTCTGCTCCACCATTTTCATCAAGGCTGATCCAACTATGCTCTCATCCCTGGTCTCCTGCCTTCTCCCTGTATCCCTACCAATTAAGAATCTATCAACCTCTGCCCTAAGTATAAATAAAGACCTGGCCTCCACAGCTGCCTGTGGCCAAGAGTTCCACAGATTCACCACTCTCTAGCTAAAAAAATTCCTCATCTCCATTCTGAAAGGACTCACCTCTACTCTGCGGCTTTCTCCTCTAGGCTTAGACTCTCCCACCGAAAGACTCATTCCACCGAGATGCAACACTGAGTGTCATAGGAAGTCATTCCTGCCTGTGGCCATCAAACTTTACAACTCCTCCCTCAGAGTGTCAGACACCCTGAGCCAATAGGCTGGTCCTGGACTAATTTCCACTTGACATTATTTACTTATAATTATTTAATTATTTATGGTTTTATATTGCTATATTTCTACACTATTCTTGGTTGGTGCGACTGTAACGAAACCCAATTTCCCTCGGGATCAATAAAGTATGTCTGTCTGTCTGTCTGTCTGTCTCACCATAGGAAACATCCTCTCCACATCCGCTCTATCAAGGCCTTTCAGCATTCAATACTTTTCAATGAGGTCACCCCCCCATTCTTCTGAATTCTGGTGAATATAGCCCAGAGCTATCAAATGCTCTTCATATGACAAGCCATTCAATCCTGGAATCATTTTCATGAACCTCCTTTAAATATTCTCCAGTTTCACTGCACCCTTTCTAAGATAAGGAGCCCAAAACGCTTCATAATACTCCAAGTGAGATCTCACCAGTGCTTTATAAAGTCTCAACATTACATCCTTCCATTTCTATTCCATTCCTCTTGAAATGAATATTAACATTGCATTGCCTTCGTCATCACAAACTTTGCCTGCAAATTAACTTAGGGCATCCTGCACAAGGTCTCCCAGGTCCATTTGTACCTCAATTTTTCTCCACTTAGAAAATCGTCAACATTATCTGAAGAAACATATGGTATCCTCTTAATATTATTGACTAGCTTACTTTTGTATTCCATCTTTACCTTCTTAATGACCTTTTAGTTGCTTTCTGTTGGTTTTTAAAAGCTTCCCAGTCCTCCAACTTCCCATTAATTTTTGCTCTATTATATGCCCTCCCTTTGGCTTTGACTTCTCCATTGTCCTTGCACCCTCCTGTCCACCTGCACTGCACTTTCTCCATAACTGTAACACTTTATTCTGCATTCTGAAAGCAAAACTAGATACTCTGAGTCTATCTTTGCCACATCATGAAGAAACCAGGCTTCATTCAACAGAAGCTTAGATACTAAATTATAGACAAGCAGTGATGATTCTGAATCTGTAGTGGGATAAAAGGAGCATTGATGAAACTTACGTTCGCAGTTGTTGGCCGATGAGGTTGTAGCTGGTTGCCATGGCTTCTGATTGAACCCAGGACAGCAACGTTCACAGGATATTCCACAGGTGTTGTGCTGACACTTACACTGCAACCTGAACATCAAACAACATGTCAGTAACAGGCAAACATACCCAGCTGGTCTTAACAAGAGCTAGCAAATGTCAACATATAAAAAGCTACACAAACACTACAAAGAGAGATTATTCTGTTGTTAGAACTATAAAGGCTACAGACCTAATGCTAGTAAATGGGATTAGTGCAGACAGGTGCAATGGTCAGCATTGACTTGATGGGCTGAAGGGACTGTTTCTGTGTTGCATCACTCTATGAAAGATGGTGTTCGAAGATTAAGGAAATTTGATGATAGTGAAATAAGGCATTATACAGAGAACAATGTGGAGACTCGTTGTCATTATTATCCAGATGAAAACTGTGAAAGGTTTCATAGAATAAAGTAGACCTGGATTGAATAAGCTAGTGGTTTTCTCTTTGGGGTGAAGGAGGTTGAGAGGTGACTTTATAGAGGTGTACAAGATGATAGAGTGGACGGCCAGTGCTTTTTCCCAGGGCAGAAATGGCTAATACAAGGGCATCATTGGAGGAAAGTATAGAGGGATGTCAGAGGTAGGCTTTTCACATAAAGCATGGTGGAACACACTGCCTGGGATGGTAGAGATGGGCACACAGATGAAAGAAAAGTGCAGGGCTATGTGGAATTGATCTTGAAGTAGGTAAGAAGGCTGGCAAAACAACAAAGGCCAAAGTGCCTGTACTGTTTTACAGTATGTTCTAAATAAGGAGGAATTGTTTCCCGTGGCAGGAAATCAGAAAAAAATTATATCAATCAATATGAATATATATTTAATAGTGTTGAAAACAGAAACCTCAGGTTACAAATACATAACTCCCTGAAAACGGGGACAGTAGTTGACAGGGTGGCGAGGATGGTGTGAAACATGGGGCACTGAGTACAAGAGGTGAAATTTTACAGCTGTACAAGACATCAAGAAGCTGCACGTGGTCAGATAGGATTAAGCTGGAGAGGGTGCAGGGAAGGTTCACTGGAACGTTGGCTCAATTGGAGAGCTTGAGTCATCAGGGGAGATTGGATAAAGGTTATTTTCCCTGGAGAAAAGAAAGCTAAGAGTTGACATGACAAAACATGTTAGTTAGAAGGCTGACGTGGGAAAGGGGAGCCAATTAAAATGATTAGCAACCAGGAGCTCCAGGCTGCTACAGGTGCTCAGCTAGATGGTCATCCAGTCTGCACTTGGTCTCATTGATGTAGAAGAGCCACATTGGAACATTGGAAACATCAGATGCAACAGACAAGGGTGGTGAAGATGCACATGAATCGTTGCTCATCTCCCAACTCTCAGGTTCACTGATCAAAGCACTGCAGTGATGCTGAATTCTCTTTTGGTGATGTTCATAAGCATACACAACAATCTAAATGACTACTTACAGGAAGGGGTTCTGTGGGTTCTGGGCTTGGCAGGAGTCTGCATGTCCGTTACAAACACAGCGGCCCCCAACACTGATGTCCTTGATGCTGTAATAATACTGAAAAAGCAGACAGAATTAATAGCCACATATTACTAAGAAACTGAAACAAGGTTGATAACAAAACATCAAGTACAATGTGTTACTAATAAATAAATAAAATGCCCCAGGCGATATCAAAGTGCATTCTGCGTAACACAATACCAAGGTACAATGCACGTTCAGTAAATCTGCAGATGACACTAAAATAGTTGGTGTCATTGACAGTGAAAATGGTTATCAGGGTTTACAGATGGGTCTTGATCAGCTTGGTAAGAGGGCCAAGGAATGGCAAATGGAATTTAATTTGATAACTGCAAGGTGTTAACAGTTTGGCAAGACAAATCAGGTTAGAACTTTTACAGTAAAAGTAACACACAAGGGATGTTGTAGATCAAAGGAACTCAGGAGTACAGGGACATTGCTCCCTGAAAGTGACTTTGCAGATAAACAGAATAGAGAAGAAGGCTTTTGGCACATTAGCCTTCATCGGTCAGGGTGGAGATGATAAGTTGCAGTTTTACTAAAGGTTGGTGAAGCTGCAATTGGAATATTCTGTTTTGGTCACTCTGCTGTAGGAAAGATACCATTAAGCTAGAAAGAGTGCAAAGGAGATTTACAAAGATATTGCCAAGACTCAAGGGACCAAGTTATGAAGAGATGTTTAGCAGTTTGGGATTTTATTGACTGGAGAATAGGAGATTGAGGGGTGATCTTTTAGAGGGACACAGATAGGGAAAATACATATAGTCTTTTTCCCAGAGGCAGGGAATTACCTGTTGCTTTGAGCTTGTGTGCACAGGTTTGTTGCAGTGTCCTTTGAAATAAAATACTGAGCAGTAGATTGTGGCAATAATCTACTGTCACAATGCAGTTGGAGGGGCAACACCTCATATTCAACTGGTACTCTCCAACTTGATGACACGAACACCAATTTCTCTAACGTTCGATAACCTCTCCCTTCTGCTTACCACCCCACCCCTTTTCTTGCTTCCCCCAATTTTGGTGGCTTGCTCACCATTTCTCTTCTTGCCCTCTACCCATCGCCTCTCTCTGGTTCCCTTTTTCCTTCCTTTTCTTCCATGGCCCACTGTCCTCTCTGTGATAAACTATGTATACCTGTCTGGACACGCCCCTCTGCTGACTGCTCCTGTGGCTCCTCCCACAGACCCCAGTATAAAGGCGATTGGAGGCACTGCTCCCCCCTCAGTCTCCAAGATGTCGTGGTCTCTTTTGCTGCTAATAAAAGCCTATCGTTTTCCTCCTGTCTCCAAGAGTTATTGATGGTGCATCATTCTCTTATTAGATTCCTTATTCTTCAGCCCTTTACCTTTTCCACCTATCACCTCCCATCCTCTCACACAACACCCCCCTTCCTTATCCACCTTCCCCCTCACTTGGTTCCACTGGCAAACATTCCTGCAAGAATGCTAGTACCCCTCCGGTTCAGATGTAGACCGTCCCTTCGAAACAGATCCCAACGTCCCTGGAACAAAGACCAATTATCCAAAAACCTGAACCCTTCCTTCCTGCACCATGCTCTCAGCCTCGTATTGATGTGCATAATCATTCTATTCTTCGCCTCACTCGCACGTGGCACAGGTAGCAATCCCGAGATTGTCACCCTGGAGGTCCTGCCTTTCAGCTTCACTCCTAACCCCCTGAACTCTCTAAGCAGGACTCCCTCACTCACCTTACCTACATCGTTGGTCCCTACATGGACCACTACATCTGGGTTCATGCCCTCGTTCTCAAGAATAACCTGCACCCGATCTGAGACGTCCCGGACCCTGGCACCAGGGAGGCAACATACCATCCGAGACTCCCGATCTGCCCCACAAAATCTCCTATCTGCCCCCCTAACTGTAGAATCCCCTAAAACTATCGCTCTCTTCTCTTCCCTCCTCCCCTTTCTAGTTGAGGGTTCAACCTCTGTGCCAGAGGCAGGACCACTGCAACTCATTCCTGGTAGGTCATCCCCATCAACAGTATCCAGTACGGTATGCTTATTGTTAATGGGAATGGCCGCAGGGGTGCTCTGCTCTCTCTGCCTGCTCCCCCTGCCTCTCTGGACCGTCACCCATCTGCCTAAATCTTGGTTCTTTGGTGTAACTACCTCCTGATAACTATCTATCTCTGCCTCTGCCTCCCGAATGATCCGTAGTTCATCCAGCTCCAGCTCCAACTCCCTAACTCGGGCTGATAGGAGCTGCAGCTGGACGCATCTCTTGCAGGTGTGGTCATCAGGGACAACTGTGTTGACCCTGACTTCCCACATACTGCATACGGAGCACACCACTGCTCTGACTGTCTCCCCCATACCTGAACTGAATTAATAGAATGTCTAAAAAGCACCTAGCGACCTTACCTTCTTCCCCTCAGCGAACAATCACACAGCCTTACCGAAGTCCCCCTACGCCGAAGCCCACTTAGCCAAAGCCCAGGACTCTGCTTCCACGGACTCCGCTGCCCGCTCTGACAAGAAGTCCTGCCTTTTAAAGTGCGCGCTCGACGCTGACGTCACTCGCACCTGCGCAGTTCCCCCTCCTCCACAGGTATTGACCAGGTAGGCTTAAATCCTACGTACACGGTTGAATTCTCTGAGCTTCCAGCTGAATCACAAGCTGTAACTTGCTCCCGATTCAAATGTCCCTTGCATTGTACTGCTGCCGCAAAACAACAGATTCACATCATATGATACAGTGATAATAATTCTGATTCTAATTCTGGGTCAAAATTATGGAGCTCACTCTCTCCCTAAGAGCAAAAGTACAGTGGGAATAGCCACAACTCAAGGGCTGCAGTGGGACAAGAAGGCAGTTCACCCACCACCACCTTTTCCAGGGAACCTAGGGGTGGCAATTAAATGCTGCAAAACCCAAACCCTTTAAATTGAGTCATACAACACAGAAATGGGTTATTCGGCCCATCTAGTCCATACAATCCTGACATTCTGTCTAGTCTCATTGAGCTGCACCTGAATCATATCTCTTCCCACCTCTCGCAAGCATTGTCCTATCCAAACTTCTCTCAAATGTTACAATTGAACCCACAACTACCACTGCTGCTGCCACTCACACCACCCTGAATAAGTTCCCCATCAAATTCCCCTTAAAATATTTCACTTTTCATCCTAAACTTATGTCCTCTAGTTCTATTCTCAGCCAACTTCAGGGGGTAAAAAACTAAATGCATTGATCCTACCCATACTTTCATAATGCTGTATAATCTACAAGCCCTCCCTTCAGTACCCTGTGCTCCAGGGAAATAAGTCCTGACCTATTCAGATATTCAACCTTTTTCTGTAACTCAAGCCCAGGAAACACCTTTGCAAATTTTCTGTACACTCTTTCAACCTTATTGATAACTTTCTTGTAGGTAAGTGACTAGAACTGCACCCAATACTCAGAATTTGGCTTACCAACCTCTTGTGCAACTTCAAAACAACATCCCAACTCCTGCTTCAGTACACTGATTTATGAAGGCCAATGGGCCAAAAGCACTCTTCATGACCCTGTCTACCGCTAATAGCAATGAATAAAAACAGACTGCATTCCATATAACGAAAGAGTGAGCTGCTGGAAATAACAGCCTAACATCGGGGTAAATCTGCTCACCTAGTGCCAGATTATCAGTCATAGAGTCACAGAGCAGCTTAGATATCTGAAATTTCAGTTCCTTTTTTTTTAACACTTTCAATTTTTAGAAGCTTCTAAGTTTTACTGCCTGTTTGTGAAGGTTAAAGATAGTTACAAATATTCAGTAATATGACTGACAGCTGGTGACAGGAATAAAATAGAAAATTCAGGAAACTCAGCGGGTCAGGCAGCGGCTGTGGAGAGCGACACAGAGTGAGTGTTTCCTGCTGGAGAACATCTTCAACCCAAAAGGTAAACTGTTTCTCCTTCCATGAAAAATGGAAACTAAAAGCATGCAGATGCTGGAAACCTGAAATAAATGATGGCTGATAACACTCATTTGTCCAGGGTAGAGGAGTCCAAAACTAGGGATCTTAGATTTAGGGTGAGAAGTGAAAGATTTAAAAGAGACCTGAGGAGCAACCTTTCCAAGCAGAGAGTGGTGAGTGCATGGAATGAGCTGCTACAGGAAGTGGTTGAAGCAAGTACAGACAGACAGACAGACATACTTTATTGATCCCAAGGGAAATTGGGTTTCCAAATTCCAACCAACCAAAAATAGTGTAGAAGTATAGCAATATAAAACCATAAATAATTAAATAATAAGAAGTTAATTATGCCAGGTAGAAATAAGTCCAGGACCAGTCTATTGGCTCAGGGTGTCTGACACTCCAAGGGAGGAGTTGTAAAGTTTGATGGCCACAGGCAGGAATGACTTCCTATGACGTTCAGTGTTACGCCTCGGTGGAATGAGTCTCTGGCTGAATGTACTCTTGCACCTAACCAGTACATTATGGAGTGAATGGGAGTTATTGTCCAAGATGGCATGCAACTTGGACAGCATCCTCCTTTCAGACACCACCGTCAGAGAGACCAGTTCCACCCCCACAACATCACTGGCCTTACGAATGAGTTTGGTGATTCTGTTGGTGTCTGCTACCCTCAGCCTACAATAGTCTCATTTGAAAAGCAGTTGGACAGGTGCATGGAAGGGCAGGATTAAGAGGGATATGGGCCAAATGCAGGCATATGGGACTAGTTTGATGGACACCCTGGTCAGCTTGGACAAGTTGAGCTGTTTCTGACATGTATGATTCTAATTGAAGACTTTTTGTTAGGCTTCTCTATCGAGTCAGTACAAGACTTACCCTTCGAGTTACTGTTGGATCCTTTTGAGTCTTAGATATCAGATGACCCAACAAGGTATTAGTCCGGAGAAATCGAAGTCTGATGTTTGTAGCTTTGGTGAATTCCCTTAAAACAGGAGAGTCATTGAAGGAGGTGGAGCCAGGCCGACCATTCACCAACGATACAACGATCTACGGACAGCAATGTCATAGACATTCAGAACTGAAGCAATCATGGCAGATTGAACAAAAAAACATCAATTTTAATTTTTTTAAATCACATAATAGAATCGCACAGCATGCTGGCCCCGAAGTTAATTCCACTGCCTGACAGCTCCAGTGATCCTGACCCTGGGTGCTGTCCATGTGGAGTTTGTACGCTGTGTTACTGAGCTCTCTTCTCCTGAAGATTTCATTCAGGTTTTCATTCTGGTTCATTGTGGTCACACAGCACCACAGTCGAAGTTCAAAGTTTAAGGTAACTTTATTACCAAAGTATACATACCTGTATGTCACCATAGACAACTGTGAGGTTTGTTTTCTTGTGGGTATACACAGTAAATCCAAAACACAACAGAATCAATAAAAGACTGAACCCAACAGGGCGACAAACAACCAATCTGCAAAGGACAACAAATTGTGCAAGAAGGAAAGAAAAAAATAAATAAATAAACAAGCAATAAATATTGAGAACGTGAGATGAAGAGTCCTTGAAAGTAAGTCCATAAGTTGTGGGAACATTTCAGTGATGGGGCAAGTGAAGTTGAGTGAAGTTATCCCACATGTTCAAGAGCATGATAGTTGAGGGGTAATAACTGTTCCTGAAACTGACAGTGTGACTCCTGAGGCTACTGTACCTTCTTCCGGATGGCAGCATTGAGAAGAGAGCATGCCCTGTGTGGTGGGAGACTTTGATAATGGATACCCCTTTCCTGTAACAGCACCCATTTAGATGTGTAGAGGACTTTATCAGCGATGGACTGGGCCATATCCACAACTTTTTGTAGGATTTTCCATTCAAGGGCATTGATATCTCCATACCAGGCTATCATGCAATTTACTCTCCATCATACATGTATGATGTATGTAAATCTTTGTAAACTTCTAAGGAAGTAGAAGTGTTGCTCTGAATTGCACTTACACGCTGTGCCCAGAACAGGTCCTCTAAAATGATGACACAGGAAACTAAAGTCGCAGACCCTCTTGATGTCTGATCCCCCAATGAGGACAGGCTCATGGACCTCAGGTTTCCCCCTCCTGAAGTCAATAATCAGCTCCTTGGTCTTGCTGACATTGATGAGAAGTTGTTGTGGCACCACTCAGCCAGATTTTCAATCTCCCTTCTATCTGCTGATTCATTACCACCTTTTATTTGGCCAACACAGTGGGGTCATTAGCAAACTTAAATATAGCTTCTGAGCTGTGCTTAGCCGCACAGTCATAAGTGTAAAGTGAGTAGAGTAGGGGGGTAAGCACATAGCCTTGTGGTGCACCTGTGCTGATAGAAGCCAGTGGCCTTTTGTGGACATGCCAGTTACCTGGAAGACATCTTCAGTCAATCCCACAACCTTGACAGTTCCCTGGAGATTCAGAAACCTCCTGTGCAACTTTTCAGCCTGTTTCTTTTCTGGCAGTGGGTTGCACAGCAGAACCTCACTGTACATCAAGGCTTCAAAGGTACATTTAATGTCAGAAAAATGTATACAATATACATCCTGTAATTCTTTTTATTTGCAACCATCCACAAAAACAGAGGAGTGCCCAAAAGAATGAATGACAGTGAAATGTTAGAACCCCAAAGCCCCCCAGCTCCCCACTCCTGCGCAGAAGCAGCAGCAAAGCAACGATCCCCCTCCCCCACCAGCAAAATAAAAGCATCGGTGCCTCCCACCGAGCACTTAAGCGTGCAGCAAAGCACCAATAAAGACACAGACTTACAGTCTTGTCCACCTGGTAATTCGACATACCACAGGTCCTCTCTCCCTAGTAAGGGGAAAAGAGGAGACTCTGTTTCATGCCCCTAAACATTCTCAATCCCATTCAATATTCTTACCTCCCCATTCTCCAGTGGCAAAATCCGTGAAAACTCCGTGGTGCAGATGACATCGTCATCCTTTATAATCTGTCTGTGGGCTCTTGTCCCAAATTGTTCTACACAGTCACGTATGGAATCTGGAGAGTACACGGCAACATGTTAAAACTGCTTGAGATTTACAACATAGAAATGCTCAGCTTAAGAACAGACCCTTTCACCCACGATGTCTGTGTGACCATGATGCCAATTTAAACTAATCCCACCAGCCTACATGTAATCCTTATCTCTCCCTTCCCTGGGCGTTGATGTATCTATCTGTACATCTCTTTAACATTGCTACACTGCTGCTTCCACTACCTCTCCAGGCAGCAGGCTCCAGCACCCACCTTCTCTGTGTAAAAACCTTGCTTTGTAAATCTCCTTTAATTTTTCCCACTCTCAACTTAAATGCATATTTTATAGACTTGACATGTATACCCTGGGAAAGAATACTGACCAATATCTATACTATACCAATATCTCTCATCATTCTATAAATTTCTATCAGGTTTCCCCTCAGCATCCAATACTCCAGAGAAAACAATCCGAGTTTGTCCAACCATTTCTTATAAAACATAGGAGAACAATTTGACCATTCAGCCTATCAAGTCTGCTCTGCCATTCCATCGTGGCTGATTTATTATCCCTTGCAACGCCATTCTCCTGCCTTCTCCCTGTAACCTTTGACACCCTGACTAATCAAGGTCCTATCAACCTCCGCATTAAATATACTCAATGACAGCCTCCACAGCCATCCATGGCAATGAATTCCACAAATTCACCACTCTCTGGTTATAGAAATTCCTCCTCATCTCTGCTCTAAATGAATGTCCCTCTATTCTGAGATTTTGGCCTCCGATCCTAGACTCACCCACTCTAGGAAACATCCTCTCCACATCAACTATATCTGAGCCTTTCAATATTTGGTAAGTTTCAATGAGATCCTTTCTCATTCTTCTAAACTCCAGCAAGTACAGTCTCAGAGCCATCAAATGCTCCTCATACATCAAATGCACTGATGCAAGATGGCGGCGCAACGCAGCGTGCAGCAGCCACTTTGGAATGAATATCTGTAATCTGTTAAGTAGGGGCCGTGTACAATCCTGATTTGATGGAGACGGACGGGTGAAGCACGGAGGAACATCTGGTGAAATGCCTGTTTCGCTGCCGCTGCTACTGTGCAGTCGGAAAAATCTCCGGGAGGAAGGCCCCGAATCCTTGGCTTTGCCTGTTGCTTGGCGGCCGGTGCTGGGGTCGAAGCACTTGGCAGAGATGGAGCTCGGTGCTGGGGTTGGAGGGCTGGTCGGAGGCTCGAAGTTTACAGACGGACTTAGAGTTGGCTGTGGTCGGGGCTCCCAAAGTGCTGTATCGGCAAGCTGCGGCGCTGGAGGTTCACGGCAGGAAGACTTTTTCTTCCTTCTACCGTCTGCGTGAGATGATGGTTTGTTGGGGCTTTTGAGACTTTCTTTTAAACCGTGCCATGGACTGCTCTTTATCAGATTAAGGTATTGCTTTGCACTGTTGAAACTATGTGTTATAATTATGTGGTCTTTGTCAGTTAGTCTTTTATCAATTATGGTATTGTCTGCACTGTTGAAACTATACGTTAACCATAACTATATGTAATCTATGTGGTTTTGTATAGGTCTTGTAGCTTTAGGTTTGTCTGATGGGTTTGTAGTTCCTTTCCGGGGAACGTGCTAAGACGGTAGCGTGATATCGATACGCAGCAGCCTCTCTGGACTCTGGATTAGGGATTATCAAAAGTAATGTGGTTTTTCTCGTGTGGTCTGTTTTGTGCTTTTGCGTGATATCATTCCGGGGAACGTTGTCTCATTTTTTAACTTCATTGTATTTGTGGTTTATAAATGACAAACTGAATCTGAAATGCATCTACTTAAAGATACACATGGCTACAAAGGGGAAAAAATCTTGGTTTCCATCTTTTCAAAGTTAATTGCAAATATGTTCCAGCTTCTGCCATTACCATGAAGAGTAAATAAGTGGGGAAGATTCAGAGGCATGGACTTATATTTATCTCACTCTTACTTAAGCCATAAGAAATGAAAACGAGAGTAGGCCATTTAGCTTCTCAACATCATGGCTGTTTGCCTTAGACTTATACAGCACTGAAACAGACCCTTCTGTCCAACTTGTCCATACTGACTGAGATATCTACCAGAGCTCGTCCCATTTGCCTGCATTTGACCCACATCACTCAAAACCTTTCCTATCTAAGTACCTGTTTAAATATACTTTAATCACTGTAATTGTACCTGCCTCCACCATTTCCTCTGTCGACTGGTTCAATATTTTATTTTATTTATTGAGATACAGTGCAGAGTAGGCCCTTCCAGTACTTTGAGCTGTGCTACCCAGTAACCCCCAATTTAACCACAATTTACAATGACCAATTAACCTACCAACCAGTACATGTGGGAGAAAACCAGAGCAGTAAAAAACCATGTAGGGAGTAAACCTACATGGTCAAAGGGAGAACATACAAGCTCCTTACAGACAGTGGTGGGAACCCAGCAGCCTCTGTGTGGAAAAGGTTGCCATGTTGTCATGAGTTTATAAACATTTATAAGTACAAAGTTCAAAGTAAATTCATTATCAAAGTACAGTATGAACTGTTTTATGTTATTATGTACTATGTTGAGACTCATTTTCTTGCAGCAATTTACAGGGAAAAAGAAATGCAATAGAATTTTATGATACATTGTACATAAACAAAGACTGACAACCAGTATGCAAAACTATACAAATAAAAATAATACTTACAGCATGAGTTGTAAAGAATCCTGAGAAGTGAGTTACAGAATCAGTTCAGAGTAGTGGTGAGTTCAGGCTATCCATAGCAGTGCAACGGCCTGATAGTTACAGGGTAATAACTACACCCGATGTGGGACCTAATCAGAAGGGCCTGTTCCTGTGCTGTACTGTTCTATGTTTAAAGAACTTTTACAACAGAACCACTTTCCTGAATTATTCACATATCCCTTGATTTCCATTAAGATACAAAAATATTCTGATCTCTGCATTGATTGTACTCAACAACTGAGCTTCCACAGGCCTTGGGTATAAGGGATTCCAAAGGTTCTGGAAGAAGAAATGTTTTCATTTCTCTGTCGTGATGGGACAGCCTGATACTTTCTGAACAACCCAGCTGTAAAAAGTAGTTTCAACAACTAGTGAAATTATTAAGATGTATAAACCATAGAAAGGGTGCAGAGGAGATTTACTTTCTTTCTTTCTAAATCTTTTTATTAATATTAGTAATATGGACAGAATACAGATGATATATTGTTAAGGAAATTACCAACATACACATTCCATTACATATGAAAAAAAAACATACATAATAGTTACAATATAAATGAGTTTACCAAGACATAAGCCATAAGATATATGTATGGACATAGTAAATCTAAATATTTCATAATGTATAATATAAAAAAAACAGAAAAAAGAAAGAAAAAAAAAACAAAAAAAAAAATTTTTATAATGCAGAACTAGCTAATCTAATCTAATAACTATAACTAATAAGTAATATAAAAGAAAAAAAAACAAAAGAGAAGGAAAAAAAAAGCTGGCTGTTTATAATATCTCACAAAAATAAGTATTTATCAATGCCGTCACTTCCGGTCCTCTCAAAATACATAAGCTTATACATAATACATAGATCAAGCTTATTCAGCTTGGAAAACTAAGGGATTACTAAGATTTTCTGATTTATTTTTAGATAATTGTTTCATGTCTTTTGAACAATTATCCAACAAATATAACTTGCCGAGATTTCATTTTTTTAGATATTTACAGATTAGACATTTTTTAAGTTCTGTACTCTCTACGTTTCCAAATTTTGTGCCTTCAGATACTTTGGAGAGTTTATTTGAATTAGACCCTTTTCAAAAAGGGCTTATTTCAAAACTTTATAATATAATTATGAAGATACGTTCAGAGCCTCTTTGTAAGACTAAACAGGATTGGGAAAGAGAGCTTAGTTTTAGTATTTCTAGTGAGAATTGGGATAGAATTCTTCAATTAGTTAATACATCATCATTATGTGCCAAACATTCACTAATACAATTTAAAGTCGTACATAGGGCCCATATGTCCAAGGATAAATTAGCTCATTTTTACTCTCATATAAGTCCTATTTGTGATAGATGTCATTCTGAAATTGCATCTTTAACTCACATGTTTTGGTCGTGTTCATTTTTGGAGAAATATTGGAAAGATATTTTTGATATTATTTCTGCGGTTTTGAATATCGATTTACAACCTCATCCTATTACCGCAATTTTTGGTTTACCAATGTTAGACTCACTGCATTTATCTTCTTCAGCCCGTCGAATGATTGCATTTCTAACTCTGATGGCTAGAAGATCTATATTGTTGAATTGGAAAGAAATTGATCCTCCCATTGTATTTAATTGGTTCTCTCAAACTATGTTATGTTTAAATTTAGAAAAAATTAGAAGTGGTACTTTTGAGACTTCTATTAAATTTGAAAAGTTATGGAGACCATTTATTCAACATTTTCATATGATGTAATATGACCCTGTGCCAAGTTCATTTGATTTCCCAGCTTTTAGCTTATGTATTTTGAGAGGACCGGAAGTGACAGAGGAGATTTACAAGGATGTTGCCAGGATTGGGGAGCACGCCTTATGAGAATAGGTTGAGTGAACTTGGCCTTTTCTCCTTGAAGCAACGGAGGATGAGAGGTGACCTGATAGAGGTGTACAAGATAATGAGAGGCATTGATCATGTGGATAGTCAGAGGCTTTTTCCCAGGGTTGAAATGGCTAGCGTGAGAGGGTATAGTTTTAAGGTGCTTGGAAGTAGGTACAGAGGAGATGTCAGAGGTAAGTTTTTTATGCAGAGAGTGGTGAGTGCGTGGAACGGGCTGCCAGTGACTGCGTTGGAGGCAGAAACGACAGGGTCTTTTAAGAGACTCCTGGATGAATACATGAAGCTTAGAAAAAATAGAGGGCTATGGGTAACCCTAGGTAGTTCTAAGGTAAGGACATGTTCAGCACAGCTTTGTGGGTCGAGGTGTGGTGTAGGTGTTCTATGTTTCTATGCTTCTATAAGCCTACTTTAAAGTGTTTCTCATTTTCATATCCTTGCTTTAATGGAACATTGCTGTAAAGTTTGTAAAGTAAGTACAGCATGCATTTGATTCAGAGAGTCATACATCTGGAAGCAGACCCTTCTGGCCAACTTGTCCATGCCTATTCATGTACTTGTCTAAGTATATTTCAAACATTGTTAATACTCCCTCCTCAACCACTTCCACTGGCAAGTCAATCTATATATCTACCACCCTCTAGATGAAATATATGTCCTTCAGATTCCTAAATCTCACTAAGTTCACCTTAAATCTATGCCCTCTTGTTTTTAATTCCTTTTCCTGGGAAACGATTCAGTGAATTCACCCTATCTATGCCTCTCATGAAGTTATATACCTCTACAAGATCACCTCTCATTCTCCTACACTCCAATGAATAAAGCCCCAACCTGCTCAACCTCTCCCCATAACTCCATCCCTTGGTACTGGAAATGATGTTAGGTAGTAATACAAGGCATGATTCTAAAGGTCAGCATGTCAGGGCTGGAGGCAAGAAACAGACCGGTGTTCAGCTCACCACTCCGCAAAGTTTACTCATCTCTGTGCAGAACTAAGGCTGTAGCCTACAACTAATGGGCTCCTGATTCAGCTGTGGTGATGACTGGCTTTGTGGCTGTGAACTCCAGTTCTGAATGTTGTTTGCTTACTTTTAGTTTTGGCACAATTAGTTTCTTTTTCTACGCACATTGGATGTTTGACAGCCTCTTTCTCATCAAATCCTGATGAAAGTTCTCAGCCCAAATTATGGACTGTTTACTCTTTTCCGTAGATGCTGCCTGGCCTTCTCAGTTCCTCCACCATTTTGTGTGTACTACAGAGATCTGAGGGGTACATTTTTCCACACAGAAGATATCTGGAATGAGCTGCTAGTGGATTATTGGTAGCTAGTATGACATTTAAAAGTTGCTTGATTGTGTACATGGATAGGAAAGGTGCAGAGGGAGAAGAGTTCAATGCAAGTAAATGGGATTAATGTAGATAGGCATCATTGTCCAGAAGCAGACTCTGTCTATATCTCTCACTGCCTTAGTAAAGTAGCCAACATAATCAGATTCTTGACCTCACTATCTAACTTGTTATGTTCTTGCACCCTATTGTCTATCTGCACTGCACTTTCTCTATAACCGTAATGCTTTATTCTGCATTCTGTTATTGCTTTTTCCTTGTGCTACCTCAATGAAATGATCTGCATGAACAGAATGCAAGATAAGCCTTTCACTGTCCTCAGTACATGTGACAATAATAAACCAATTCCAAGAATAAATCCTCCTCAGTTCATCTCCTTCACCTCAGGTGGAACTGAAAGACCACATCGATTGTACAATGTTATGAAAAATACTTAGATTTTTAAAAACATCAAGATAACAAAGAAAAATACTAGAAATGAAACCTGTGAGACTCACGAGCAAAGTACTGCCATGGCTTGTAGGATCTTCCAAAATCGACTGATCGCTCAAGAACCCAGAGGTCAGGACGTGGAGAGTTTGCAAACTTGATAAGGATATAAGCCACGTGGAAGAGCTGTTAAAAGGACACAGTAATTGGTTATGATAACATAATTTCTAACAGTCAAGACAGAAACTCCTAAATGAATTTGTTTTAATTTGTTTTCCGAATATGACTGCCAAGGCCAGCATTTATTGCATGGTGATGCCTCTGAATTTCAAGGGTAGGTGATTGGACACTACTTTTCTGGAGGTGGCAATTGCTGGCACTCCTGAATTGCAAATATCCATGTTAGTCCTCAACAATGGTAATATCATCAGGCTCATGAGCAAGCAAGTTATATAAAGAGCTCAAAGTCATAACGATGTTTTCGAAGTGTTAGGCTGTCTCCACCCAATAGATGGAGTGTTTTTTCTCAAAAGTGGAAATAATTATAAATTAGCCAAAGAAAGGAAAGTACATAACTCTGCATGAGAAAATGTGATCTAAATTACTCTTTAATTAGCAATTGTCGAGGTAGGCAGTTCAGTGGAAGAAAACATTTACAAACATGTTAAGAGATCAGCATATAATGACATTAATTAGCAGTTCCGTTGCTGAAGGCAATTATTAAATTTTAAAGTTATGGATAAATAGGGTATAATGAGAAGTGTAAGATAAATACTAGGTAGTTAGCAATAGGCAACACAGGTTTGCAAATTACTTGGAAGCACTGTATGATGTTAAGCTGTTCAGAAAGTGAGCTGATGTATACTCTTTGAACACCAGGGAAATAGAAAGCAGTCACCTTAGGTATTTACAACAATGTCAACTACTTGTATTTAAGAAGCAGCTCAGCAAAGTAAAATCCCAAACCTGGCTCGCAAAATATCATCAAACAACAGCAGATTAGGAGACAGAAGAGAGACTGCAGATGCTGGAATCTGCACCAACACACAAAGAGCACTGGATAGGTCATGCACCATTTGCAGAGGGAACAGACAGTAAGTGCTATGGGCTGAGCCTGCATCTGATCCAGTGGGACCAGGAAAAGGGTCCATTTCCCTTCACTGGTGCTGCCTGCCAACTGAGTTCCTCCGAAACTCATTCTGTGTAGCTAGCATTAGGAGAGAGGCATTGGATCTCGCAGTTCATCCATCCAAAACCTTTCCTCAGAAAACACACCAGCCATTCCCAGTATTAGTCAAGTCCACCCTTCCTTTCCTGTTCCTTTCATTGAATGATGGAAGATTGATTGCTTGGGAGTCCATTCATCTTATCAAGTTTGAGCCTGTTGAACAGGAACTCCCCAGCCTAATCCCACCTCTCCATTTTGGTCTGTAGCATTGCAGGTCAAATACACACTCACATAGTGCTCCAATGTGATGGGGGTTTCTCCCTCTCCACTCCTTCAGGCAGTGAGTTCCAGACCCCCACTACAACATGGGTGAAATGTTTTCTCCTCAACACTCCTTTCTTCTACCATTTACTTTACATCTTTAGCTTCAGCTTTTGATTGCTTTGCTGAGGGAAAATGCTTTCATCCAATGTACTCTATCCAAGCCCAACATGATTTTACACACCTCAGCATATAATGACATTCCTCATCTCCTTCCTCAACTCTCTCTCTCTTGCAAAGAAACACAGTGCATTCAATTTTTCCTTACATCTTTCTGACTTAAAGCATTCTGACTGGTTGCAATCTGATCTGGTGTGGGCACTCCAATGCACAGGAACCCAAGAAGCTACAGAAACTGGATGACTCAGCCAGTTCCATTGCAGGTACAACTCTCCCCATCATCGAGGACATCTATAGGAAGAGGTGTCTCAGGAAGGTGACAGCCATTATCAGGAACCCCCCACTATCCGGGCAATACCTCCTTCTCAATACTGCCATCAGGAAGGAGGTATAGGAGCCTGAAGACCCAGATCTCAAGGTTCAACAACAGCTTCTTCCCCACTGCTATCAGGTTTTCGACCCAATCTGAAACACCCAAACACTACCTTGGGCAATATTTCCCAAAACTTTCATTAATACGCTTTCCCCCTTTCTTTCCAGTCATAATGAAGGGTCTCAGCCCAAAATGTCAACTGTTCATTCATCTCTATAGATGCTGCCTGACCTGCTGTGTTTTCAGGCTTTTGTACCTTCTGCCCAACAGAAGAGGAAAGATGGAAGGGAACATATCAGGAGTAGATGGGAAGTGTAGACAGAGTCCATGGAAGCAATGTGCTAAGCTTTGTCCACAACCCTCTGCAGCTTCTTGTTGTCTTGGGCAAAACTGTTGTCATACTAAGTGATAATGCATTCCAAAAGCATGCTTTCAATGGCACATCGGTAAAATTTGGTAGAGGTCGACAGGGACATGCCAAATTTCTTCAGACTCCTGAGGAAGTAGAGGTGTTTGGTGCTTATGAGATTTCTTGGCCATGGCATTCTGTGGTTGAACCAAGTTCATTGATGATGTTCACTCTTAGGAATATGAAGCCTTCAACCATCTTGACCTCAGCTCTGTCATTTATACCAGAGGCATCCATACCCAAGACTAAAAACCTGAACTTGAAATTGAACCAGTGTTCTCTTGGCAACATGGATGGCAAATGATAATTAGCCGTCACTGCAAGACAGAAGTAGGGAAGTCTTGTTATGATTGTGCTGTGTCCAGATGCCACACCTGTAGTACTGCACACAGTTTGGTCGCTTTATTTAAGAAAGAATATGCCAGTACTAGAGGCAGTCCAACAGAGATTCACGAGCATCATTTCTGAGATGAGAGGATTCCCTCATTATGAGTGACGAATGAAATCAGATCTGTATTCTTTGCAATTTAGAGATTTAGAACAATGGGGTTAATCCTATGGAAACTTTTAAGATCCAAAATGGGTTTCACAGAGTGGTTGTCAAGATAGAACATAGAAACTTGGACAGTAGAGCACAGGTACAGGCCCTTCAGCCCATAATGTCTGTGCTGAGTATGATACCAAATTAAGCCAGTACCTCTGTCTCCTGCCACTACTGACAATCTCCCTATAGCTTTGATGGAGAGCAGCTCACATTTAACATGGGATCTGACTCCTGTTTGTATCCAAGACCAAACATCATAAGCTGAATATCCAGTTTGTGACATCCCAAAGCTTTTCCAGAATCTTCAAGGCACCAGTCAAGAGATTGATGGAATACTCCCCAGTCATTTGGGCAGAGTTATTCCATGCACTCAACATCCACCACATTACCTTTCCACTATCTACAAGTCCTGGTGTGATGGAATACTCCCCACTGCCTGGGCAGAGTTAGTCTATGCATTCAAAAAACACCTTGTTACCTTTCAATGATATACAGGTCTGGAGTGTGACTGACTGGAGTCAGTCCATGTATTCAACAACCAACACATTGCATTTCCACCATCTACAAGTCTAGTTGTGATGGAACACTCCCCACTTTTCTGGGTAAAGTTAGTCCATGTACTCAGCATCCATAAGCGTTTCTCCCATCATGAAGGCACAATTCGGGGGTGTGATAGATCACCCCTCACTTGACTGCTTGAGTGCAGGGACAAACATCTTCAGGATGCTTGACAAAGCAGTATCCTAAACACTCCTTTTCTGCCTCCACCACCAGTGCACAGTGGCTGTAGTGTGCAATTGCCACTTGACCAGCACCTTCAGGACCTTCCAAACCCACCAGCTCTGTCAGAGGTAGGACAAGTTGAGGGAACGACCATCCACAGGCTCCTTCTCCTAGTCACGTACTTGAAAGCACATTGCCCGTTCTTTCATCGCCACTAGATTGAAGTCCTCCTCAACACCAGAGGAAGCACGTTCACTGGAAGGGCTGCAGTGGTTGAAGAAGGCACTCAGCACCTCCTTAGGGATAGGAAATAAACGCTTGCTTTGTGCGGCACATCCAGGTAAAACCAGAACTGAAACAGACCAGTTGGATAGAAGCAGATGTTAGTTAGCCTCAGGGTATGGTTGTGTCCTGAATGACCCGGTATTTTAACATCTCACCAGCTTGACGGAGCCTCCAGGAGCTGAAGTTTCATTAATCGTTGGTCTTGTGTTTCAAATCCTCTGTGCAGCACCACACAACTGGAACAAACTGTGAGCGATGTGCCCCATTTTATTACCGGAGGGCAGGAGTTCCCAAGGATGCACCGGATGGCTGTGTAGGTGAGCATCATCTCATGGACATACAGTGCTGTGCCCTCTATGTCAGCACAGTGTGGGCAACCTACAGCAGGCTCTGGAGGTGGGAGCTTCAGGAAACTGGCCAAAAGATGTTGTTACACCCAGTCAGATATTGCCTCTGCTGACTTCCACTAAGAGTTAAGCCAACTGGGATGTGAAACCAGCATCCCCAGTAAAATAAAACCACCACATCTCAGTTAAGTCAGCCCTGCCCAATCTCACCATATTCCCAGTTATCTACAGACACGAGACTGCAGATGTCGGGATGTGGGGCAACACCAAAAGGCACTGGAGGAACTCAGTGGATCAGGCAGCACCTGTGGAGAGAAATGGACGGACAGAGACCATTCACCAGGATTGGAAAGAGAGAGGGGATAAACCAGCACAGAAGGGTGGGGGAGAAGCAGGGGAGCAAGAACTGAGAGGTGATGGGTGGATCTAGGTGAGGGGTAATAGGCAGATGAGGGAGGGGAGAGGGGCAATGATATAAAAAGCTGAGGTGGATGAGATAAAGGTTTGAAGAAGATGGAGAGAGACTGGTGGACCATAGAATAAAGGGAAGGAGGCAAGGTGGGGTACCAGAGGGAGTAATGTGCCAACCCCACCAGTTACTCCAGAGCACAGGGACACAGAAAATAGGAATAGGAGTGTGCCCTTGATAGAGCAATCACCGTAATCATGGCTGATCTATGCTGGCTTCACTCCTTTTCTCTCTTAGTTCTTAAGTGTGTATGGAACCGGAAGAAATAGCAGAGGTACTTAATGAATCCTTTGCTTCAGTATTCACAACAGAAAAGGATCTTGGCGATTGTAGGGATGACTTACAGCAGACTGAAAAGCTTCAACATGTAGATATTAAGAAAGAGGATGTGCTGGAGCTTTTAGAAAGCATCAAGTTGGATAAGTCACCTGGACCAGACGAGATGCATCCTAGGCTGCTGTAGGAGGCGAGGGTGGAGATTGCTGAGCCTCTGATGATTATCTTTGCATCATCAATGGGGACAGGAGAGACTCTGGGGGATTAGAGGGTTGTGAATGTTGTTCCCTCATTCAAGAAAGGGAGTAGCAATAGCCCTGGAAATTATAGGCCAGTGAGTCTTACTTCAGTGGTTGGTAAGTTGATGGAGAAGATCCTGAGAGGCAGGATTTATGAACATTTGGAGAGGCATAATATGATTAGGAATAGTCAGCATGGCTTTGTTAAAGGCAGGTTGAGCCTTATGAGCCTGATTGAAATTTTTGAGGATGTGATTAAACACATTGATGCAGGTAGAGCTGTAGATGCGGTGTATATGGATTTCAGCAAGGCATTTGATAAGGTACCACAGTACCACATGCAAGGCTTATTGAGAAGTAAGGAGGCATGGGATCCAGAACTGGCTTGCCCACAGAAGGCAAAGAGTGGCTGTAGACAGGTCATATTCTACATGGAGGTCTGTGACAAATGGTGTGTCTCAGGTATCTGTTGTGGGACTCCTTCTCTTCATGATTTTTATAAATGACCTGAATGAGGAAGTGGAGGGACAGGTTAATAGTTTTGCTGATGACACAAAGTTTGGGGGTGTTGTGGATAGTGTGGAGGGCTTTCAGAGGTTACAGTGGGATATTGATAGGATGCAAAACTGGGCTGAGGAGTGGCAGGTGGAGTTCAACCCTATCAAGTGTGAGGTGGTCATTTTGGTAGGTCAAATATGATGGCAGAATATAGTATTAATGGTAAGACTCTTGGCAGTGTGGAGGATCAGAGGGATCTTGGGGTGCAAGTCCGTAGGACACTCAAAGCTACTGTGCAGGTTGACTCTGTGGTTAAGAAGGCATATGGTTTATTGACCTTCATCAATCGTGGGATTGAGTTTGAGAGCCGAGAGGTAATGTTACAGATATATAGGCCACCGGTCAGACCCCACTTGGAGTACTGTGCTCAGTTCTGGTCACCTCCCTACAGGAAGGATGTGGAAACTACAGAAAGGGTGCAGAGGAGATTTACAAGGATGTTGCCTGGATTGGGGAGCATGCGTTACGAGAATAGGTTGAGTGAACTTGGCCTTTTCTCCTTCGAACAACAGAGGATGAGAGGTGACCCGATAGAGGTGCATAAGATGATGAGAGGCATTGATCGCGTGGATAGTGAGAGGTTTTTTCCCAGGGCTGAAATGGCTAGCATGAGAGGGCACAATTTTAAGGTGCTTGGAAGTTGGTACAGAGGAGATGTCAGGGGTAGGTCTTTTTCTGCAGAGAGTGGTGAGTGTGTGAAATGGGCTGCCGGCAATGGTGATGGAGGCAGATAAGATAGGGTCTTTTAAGAGACTCCTGGATAGGTACATAGAGCTTAGAAAAATAGAGGACTATGGGTAACCCTAGGTAATTTCTAAAGTAAGTACATATTTGGCACAGCATTGTGGGCCAAAGAGTCTGTACTGTGCTGTAGGTTTTCTATATTTCTATGTATTTGACTGACTATAGAGTGAATGCGGGAAAAGACCTGAACCACTTGTATTTTTGAATGTATAATGAATCAAGCATATTTCTGAATTAAATTAGAGCTCTCAGCATTTGTTTGCTGACCCACTGTTGCCTTTTCGTCCTTTCGGAGTTTTCCCATGTCTTTGATGAATTGATTTTCCATGCACTTGGATGGCCTCCCAAGTCAGTGCTATTTGTAGAACCTCCACTGAGGCTCTGCCGCCTACACAATCCAAACACATCTGGGAGACCAATCAAGCTGCTCCTGAATCGGGTTGGGAATGACAGTCGTTAGATTCATCCAAGACACATAGATTATTTCAATTCTGTCAGGTCACCAGAGTAAATAGAAACCTGTTCTATGTGAGTGTGAGTTTGCTGCAACAGTAAACATCCTAGTACTGCAGATTCATTTATAGAAGGCCAGGAGAATCAGTGTATCCCACAGCTCCCCACACAATTAGGGCAGAGCCCTGCCAACATTTTGTGGAGTTTATATATTAAACAATCCTGGAATCACCTGCTCTGTAAGACCGTTGCTGCTATTACAATAAAGCATTAATCAAGAAGGGAACAAGGGATAATCTTGGAAGCTATAGACCAGTGAGTCTCACGTCAATGTGAGGAAAGTTACCAGAGAGAATTCTTAGGGATAGGATTTAGGAGCAGTTGGAAACATGGCCTATTAAGGAGAGCTAGCATGGCTTTGTGCATGTCTTACTAATTTGATTGAGTTAGCAAAAAAGGAGCTCAAGATGTTGTCTACGTGGATTTTAGTAAGGTGTTTGACAAGATCCCTCATGGGAGGCTCATCCAGAAGATAAAGATGCATTGGATCAATGGTAAATTGGCATTTAGATTCAGAACTGGCTTGCCCATAGAAGACAGAGAGTGCTGGTTGAAGGAACATATTCTCGCTGGAGCTCTGTGATTAGTGATGTTCTACAGGGATCTGTACTGGGACCCCAGCTGTTTACGGTGTATATAAATGATCTGAAAGAAAATGTAAATGGGTTTGGTTAGTAAGTTTGCCAATGATATGAAGAGTGGTGGTGTTGCAGATGACTGGCAAAGAACACAGCGGGTTATAGATCAGTTGCAGATATGGGTGGAGAAATAGCAGATGGAGTTTCATCTGGCCAAATGTGAAGTGTTGCACCTTGGTAGGTCAAATGTAAAGAGGCAGTGCGCTGTTTAAGGCAAGACGCTTAACAGTGTTGAGGAGCAGAGAGATCTTGGGGTCCAAGTTCAGAGCTCCCTAAGCGTAGCTACACTGGTTAGTAGAATGGTTAAGAAGAACTGGAAGCAATACTCCAAATGTGGTCTAACCAGAGCTTTATAGAGCTGAAACATTATCTCCCAGCCTTTGACCTCAGTCCCCCAACTAATGAAGGCCAATACACCATACACCTTTTTAACCATCCTATCAACTTGCGTGGCAGCTTTCAGCAAACTACAGACTTGGGTCCAAACTTCCCTGTGTACCTCCAGACTGAAGAATCCTGACAATAACCTTGTATTTGGTCTTTGATGATATTGCACAATAAACCAACATATTTGCTTTTCTCATTATTGCCAATGGTCAGCAGTAATTAGAGAAGCAATTACATAGGGAGACTACAGAAACTGTAGGAACAATCCAGTTGAAAAAGTGGACGATTTTAACTTCCCTGAGACTGACTAGTGCTAAGGGATTAGATGGGGTATAATTTGTTAAGAGTGCCCAGGGCCATCTTAACCGCGTTTTACAGGGGCACCATTGAGAACATCTTGACAAGTTGCATCTCCATCTGCTATGGGAGCAGTTGAGCATCAGACCGGAAGTCCCTACAAAGGACTGTGAGAACAGCCGAGAGGATCATAGGGGATTTTCTAACATCCATCAGGGACATTTATCAGGAGTGCTGCATACACAGAGCCCTTAGTATTATTAAGGATCCCACCCATTCATCCAGCATCCTCTTTGACTTTCTACCATCAGACGGCAGACTACGATGCATAAAAACAAGAACGGTAAGGATGAGAAACAGTTTCTTCCCTCAGGCCATTAGGCCTTTGAACTCCCAGGTGGATCGTATTCAAAGTGTCACTGGTTAATCTGTTCCGTGCCTTACAATATTTAATATTAATGCACTTTAGTTTGTGAATGTGTGATTCATCTGTAGATCTTATCCTTACCTTCATAAGTTATCATGTGTTATGTGTGCTCTACACCCTGGTTTGAAGGAACATCTCATTTCTATATACTGCATATACATGAATATAATTGAATGACAATGAACTTGACTTGACTTGAAAGTTTTCTTAAGCAATGATGGTCCTACTTCAGAAGGAGCTTCATTTGGTCTTCAATTAAGAAATAAAGCCGACAAGTGGCTAAAGCATCACTGGGGAGAACTTTGGGCCCATGACAAGAGTTCTACTAGTTATAGAAAAAGATAAATTCTTAAATTGGGGCAAGCCTGATTTTGATGGTGTTAGGCAAGAACTTGCAAAGTTTGATTGGGGTGTACAGTTCACAGGTAATGGGATGTTTGACAATAAGGAAGCTTCTAAAACTGAGATAGGGTGAGAGTTCAGGGACAGCACAATCCTGCGAGAGTAAAGGGCAAGGCTGGCAGGTATAGGGATTCCTGTTTCTTTTAAATATATATTTTACTTTTATTTTTATTTAGAGATAACGGGCTCAATAACGGGCCTTCCAGCCCACACTGCTCAATTACACCCAGGTGACCAATTAGCCTACTAATATAGGTCTTTGGAATTTGGGAGAAAATCCAAGTACCTGGAGGAAACCCAATCTGTTGTAGGAAGAACATACAAACTCCTTACATACGGGGGGGTGGGTGGGATTGAATTTGGGTCACTGGCACTGTAATAATGTTATGCCAACCACTACGATACAGTGCTGTGCGATTTGATGATGGAAATTGAGGATCTAATCATGAAAAAGGTATAGGCAGCTAGGCTCAAGCAAATCTCTTGATGATGTGGGAGCTCTAATTAGTCCAGCTTTTCCGGGCCAACTGAACCCACCCTCCATTTCTGGAGGAAGCTTCTGGGGTTTATTTTTCTCAGATTGAATGTTTCTGGAGTCGTGAGGCAGTTTCTGGGGAGCATTGTATCTGATGGTATAGAAATGGGGTATACCTGGAAGATCAGATAAAGGAGAATCAAAATTCAAAGTAAGTTTATTAGCAAGTACAAATACATCACCATATACAACCCTGAGATTCATTTTCTTATGGGCATACTCAATGAATCCAGAAAATAATAACCATACTAGAATCAATGAAAGACCACACCAATTTGGGCATTCAACGAAAGAAAGAAAGAAAGAAAGAAAGAAAGAAAGAAAGAAAGAAAGAAAGAAAGAAAGAAAGAAAGAAAGAAAGAAAGAAAGAAAGAAAGAAAGAAAGAAAGAAAAAAAGAAAAATAAATAAATAGATAAATAATCAATAAGTATCGAGAACATGAGATGAAGAGACCTTGACAGTAAGTCTATAGTTCATGGAAACAAATCAATGATGGGGCAAGTGAAGATGAATGAAATTATCCTCTTTGGTTTAAGAGCCTGATGGCTGAGGGATAATGACAGAATCCTAAGACATTCTACATACACCAAGAGCAAAAATTGTGGCTGGGGAGAGCAGGCCTGTTTAGGGATCAGTGTGTCATCCATGTGGAACATCAGTAGAGTCTTAAATGAGTACTTTCATCTGTATTTACCATGGGGAAAGAACTGGAAGCTAGACAGTTCAGTGATGACCTTGAACATATCCACATCACAAAGAAGGTGCCGGTGATCTTGAAGCCAATAAGGGTGGATAAAGGTGGAAAGCATCCTATGCAGATGTATCACAGCCTACAAACAGTACTGGATACTGCCCAGTCCATCACAGGTAATGCCCTCCCCACCACTGAACAATGTTTTATAGATGACTGTCACAGGACACCAGCATCCATTATCAAGAAGCCCCACCATACAGGCCATGCTCTCTTCTCACTGCTACCATCAGGTAAAAGGTACAGGAGGCTCAGGACTCACACCATTATGTTCAGGAACAATTATTACCCTTCAACATCAGGCTCATGAATAGAGGGGATAACTTCACTTCATTTGCTACATTACTGAACTGTTCCCACAGCCTGTATACGGACTCACCTTCAAGAACTCTTCATCTCATGTTCTTGATATTTATTTATTTATTATTGTTATTTTTTTCTTCTTTCTTTTTGTATTTGCACAGTTTGTTGTTTATTTTTTCACAATGGCTATTGTCCATCCTGTTGGGGGTGGTCTTTCATTGATTCTAATGTGTTTCTTGTATTTACTGTGATTGCTCACAAGGAAATAAATCTAAGGGTTGTAAATGGTGACATATGCGTACTGTGATAATAAATTTACTTTGAACTTTGATCGGTGAGTAACTTGACTGTTATTACTAGTGGCTCTGCTTCATTAGGAGTTTGAGGAGATCCAATATGTTACCAAAGACCGTTGCAAATTTCTACAGATGTACAGTGGACAGCATTCTGACAGGTTGCATCACCGTCTGGAATGGAGGCTCCAATACACAAGAAGCTGCAGAGGGTTGTCGACTCAGCCAGCCCCATCACCGACAGAACCCTCCTCCCCATTGAGACCTTCTTCAAGAGGTGGTTCCTCAAGAAGGTATCATCACCATCAGGAACATGCCCTCTTCCCATTACTGCCAATTGGGAAAGAGATACAGGAGTCTTTAGACCCACACTCAGTGATTCAGGAACAGATTTCAGATTTCTGAATGGTCCATGAACCCATAAACATGACCTCATTATTCATTTGTTTTTTGCAATATTTATTTATTTGCATAATACAAAGTAATTTTATATTTTTGCGCTGTACTGCTGCAGCAAACAAATTTCATGACATCTAGGTCACTGTCCAGTTTTCCCAATCCTCAAGGGAGAACTTTCACAGCTCAATAGCAAACAGCACCTTAATACTCTGACAATTCACGACCTGCAACTGACACACCCACTTACCAAGTTCTACACAAAACACTATCTTCTCACTGGCTCCGTGAACCAGTCACACTGCAAGCAGCGACCTGCCACAACAAGGTGGTTTAATGTAAGGTGTGAGGAGAGAGACACATACATGGATGTATGTGTACAGAAATATTTGAGCAGAGGAGGGTTTTTTTGTTGCAAAAATTGTGTATATTTTCTTGTGAATGCTGTTGATATGATGTCATGTATCTGTGATGCTGTTGCAAATAAGATTGGTTCATAACATAGTTAGATTGGGTGAGACTAGAACTAGAGATCATAGAACTGGAAGCTAGACAGTTCAGTGATGACCTTGAACATATCCCACATCACAAGGAAGGTGCCGGTGATCTTGAAGACAATAAGGGTGGATTGCATCTGTGGATAGATGGACTTGTGTAGATAACAATAAACTCAACTTTGACTATGTCTCTGCTGACTGATACTCTCTGCTACATTTATGATATTTAATTAACCCCACTTAAAAACCCACCATTTTAGTTCTAAGTGGTCAGAACGATTGTGGTGTTGCTAAACTGTAGTGATTGAAGTTGTGCCACTTGGCTTGAGAAACAAATGGTTGAAGGGAACTGACTGTTTCTGAACCTGGAGGTGTAAGACTTCAGGCTTTTGCACCTCCTGCCTGATGGTAGCTATGAGAAGATCGCATGACCAGTGGGAATTGTCTTCTTCAGGCTTCGCTTTCTAAAGATACAGTCAGTGGTGGGGATGGGAACCCACAGGCAGCTTCAATCAGGCATTTAAGGTGAGAGGGGAAAGTTCAAAGAATTGGTGTTTTTTTTATACTAGAGAGTGGAGGGTGGCTGGGATGTGCTGCCTGGGGTAGTGGCGGTGGCAAATATGATAAGGGTGTTTAAGGCGCTCTTAGATAGAAGGTGCAGGTCGATGGCAATAGGCAGTTTGAATGGTTCAGCACAGACTAGATGACCTGAATGGGGCTATTTCCGCACTGTACTTTTCTATGACTCAGTGACTCCATAGAAACATGTGTGCAGAGAATGGAGGGATATGGACATTGTGTAGGCAGAAGTGATTAGTGTAGATAAGTTTTTAATTACTAGTTTAGTTAGTTCAGCACAACTGCATAGGCCCAGTGCCTGTTCTTGTGCTGTACCATTCTATTTTCTTTGTTCTATGTTCTGTGTTCTATGATCTTTGATACGAAGAGAATTTTGGAGAACAATCTGGAACTCGGTGTTGTAAAGGTAGAAAAAGAGACCCTGGGGAGAGAGTTTGCAAGACTGCGGAGGGAGAGTGGTGGACTGGGACTGAAGGGACTGCTCTACCTGGAGCCAGCACAAATCAGATGAACAGAATGTTCTCCTTCTGTGTAGTAACTGTTATTCATAGAGTCATACTGCATTGTAACAGGCCCTTCAGCCCATCTGGTCCAAGATGTCCCATCCAAGCTAGTCTCATTTGCCAGCATTTGGTCAGTAACCTTCCAAGCTTTTCCGATCCATGTACGTGTCTGGCTGTCTTCTGAAAGTTATTATTATACCTGCTTCAACCACTTCGTTCAGCAGCACATTCCAATAAAATACCATTTTTTATGTAAAAAAGATACCCCCAGATTCCTATTAAATCTCTACCTCTCACTCTATCTTCTCCTTCATGATTTTATATGCCTCTATAAGATCACTCCTCAGTCTCAAATGCTTCAAGGAATAAAATCCTAGTCTGTCCAGCCTCTCCCTTTAACTCAGTCCCTCAGATCCTGGCAGCACCTTTGTAAATCTGTTCTGTATTCTTTCCAGCTTAATAACATCTTTCCTATAGCAGGACAACAAAACTGCATGATACCCCAAGTGCAGCCTAGTTCTATGATACTTTCACAATTGATAGTAACATCAAATGATGCAATTAACCCACTTGCTATGACAAAATTTAAGTTCAAAGTCAGTGCAGAAGGTCAGTTTATATTTCACTTCAAGGAAAATTGTGATAATTTTGACTAAAATATTGGACAGACATGATGTTGGTGCCTGTTTTGGTAAAGTTTGATTATTACAGTTCTCTTCTTGTCTTGACTGTTAAGAATTATTCAAAAGGAATACCAAATATTTACTGAATTAGTCTTCTGTTACTTTGAAAATCCTAGCTGCTGACTAGTAAAATAAACAGGACTTCTGCATTGGGTAAATTTATGGATATCAAAAAACAGTACCTTGGCAAAAGTCTGTAGTATAGTAATTTTTATGTAAAGCACTGCAAAGCAACTAATTTTATGCCGTATGTCAGTGATAATAAACGGAATTCTGTTTCTGAATGTAGTCAAGAAATCACCACTGTAATGGTGTCAGCTCCTTAACTGATCTCATCCATTTTTGCAATGAGACATCTGTCCCCATTTGTCACATTCAATCAAATCAACCAGGATTGCAACGTGTGAGAGATCTACCCAAACTCACTAGCAACGCAGGAAACCGCAGATGCTGAAATCCAGTGAACAAACTCAGCAGGTCAAGCGACACCTGTTATGCGGGGGTGGGGCGGGGGGTGCTGAGTGAGCGAAAGAATTATTGAGTGAAGGGTTTCAACCTGAAACATTGACAATTCCTTACCCCTCTCTAAAACACTTCCACACATGCAGGGGCAGAGTTAAGATGGCACCCCATTGAGCTCATCTGCAGAAACTGCTTAAATTTCTCTCTTTAATGTCTTTTTTTACCTTTTCCAGATTGCTGAGGTTCTATTGAGGTGTCTGATGTGCAACAGCACTCAAAACTGCAATACTTTCCACTGTGATGAGTGCCCGCCCTTGGAGCTCACGGACTGACCGTCCATTTATCGACATTCCCCAGCCACGGCATGGAAGATCTGCCTTGTGGACAACTGATTCCAGGCCATCTACAAGATCTGAATTAATGATGGGACACTCTCCACCTGTGTGGGTAAGTACAGTCCCAATAAATGCAAGAAGGTTGACACCATCCAGGATAAGTGGCATCATAGGTAGCTAAGGCTGTAAGGAAGGTGCTTGGCAGAGTGGCCTTCATCAGTCAGGGCACTAAGCATAGAAGCTGGGATGTTATGTTGCACTTGTCCAAGCTGCTGTTGAAGCCACACCTAGAATACTGTGTTCAGTTTTGAGTACCTTGCTACAGGAGAGACATTAAGTTAGAAAGAGTACCCAGGTCTTGAAAGTTTGGACAAAAGGGAGAAATTGGACAGGCTAGGAATCTATCTCTAGCGTAGAAGACTGAGGAATGACTTTGTAGAGGTGCATAAAGTAACAAGGGGTGGGATAGGCTGAATGCACACATTGTTCCCCCGCCATGCCCACCCCCATCCCCCGGGAAAGGGAATTAAAAATTAGAGAGTCTTAGCTTAAGGTGAGAGATGAGAGATTTAAAGGGAATCTGAAAGGCAGCGTCTTCATGCAGAAGGTGGTGGGTCTATTGAATGAGCTGCCAGAGGAAGTGGTTTACACAGGTACAATTGCAACATTTAAAGACAATTAGACAAGAACATGGATAGGAAAGATTTAGAGAGATATGAATCAAATATGGGTAAATGGAACTCACTGAGATGGGATTCTGGGCTAGCACAGGTGAGTTGGGCCAAAGGGTCTGTTTCCTGCTGTATCAGTCTAAGACAAAGCAGCCACACTCTTCATCAGAGGCATTGGGAGTGCAGGACTAATGTCACAGAGAATTACTGGAACAAGACTATCAGTTTTTATTGGTGTATAATTACCACAAACACAAATTATTCTGTACATTAGTGCCTCAAGGTAGTAAAAAGTAAAACCGAAAGCAGAATATGGTGTTAGAATTACAGAGAAAGTGCAGTGCAGGTAGACAGTCAGGTGTGTGGACCATGAGGATAAGATCAAGAGTTCATCTTCAGTGTATGAATGCACTAAAAGGGAGAAGAGATGTGACAGAGTGGCTGAACAGAGAAGTTAAATACCAATCTGCTTAAGGTGAAGAAGGGTTTTAAAACAATAAACAAGGACAGAATAGAATGGTTGGCAGTCGGACATCACGGATTTAAGGAATGTCAGGGAATATAACTAGATGGCCAGTTGCTGTGACCAGGGAGAAGCTGCCCAAGGGAGCAGATTCAACATGCTCATTGTACAGTATCTAGGGTTGAATGACGGGAGATTTGAGAATGAGGTGGGTTCAATTTTGAACTCAAGGTATTACTGGGAGCTGGTGGAATTCAGCAAAGACACATGGGTCAGGCACAAATGTTTCTCCCTCACACCTCTATTATCTTGATGACACCAACAAGGCCAGCATTTATTGCCTCTCCCTGCCTGGCCTTGAGAAGGGGGTAAGCCGCATTCTTGAACCACTGCAGTCTTGCTGGTGACAATGTTCCCTTGGTGCCGTTAGGGAGGGAGTTCCAGGATTTAGAACCAGTGACAGTGAAGAAATGCCAATATATTTCTAAGTCAGGGTGATGAGTGACTTTGAGGGGAACCTGCAGGTGGTGGTGTTGCCCTGTACCTGCTGTCCTTGACCTTCCCGGTGGTTGAAATGGTAGCTATGCTTTGTCAGTGCTGCACACTGTGAGCACTGGTGGGGGAGATGGAGAAGTGCTTCGTTTTCTTTTCACCATCTCGATGCACTTATCTATGGAATGATCTGTATGGATGGCACACGATCTTTTCACTGTTTCTCAGTACGCATGACAATAATAAACCAATGTTGCTAATGGTCTTGTTCCAATAAATCTCCATGACATCAGTTCTATCTTCTCAACACCTTTTCTGATGACAGGTGTTTGGAACCGAACAGTACAATATGGATTTTACCAGAGCTAAAATGTTATCAAGGCTTAGAACAACCTCCCTACTGTTGTATTCATTTACCAAAACCAGACAGGCTCCTAGTCGCACAGCACAGACTATATCAATTAGACCAACATCCTCAAAAAGTGTATTAACTTTCTTATGCAAGGACTTTGTTTCATAGGTTTTTCTATTGTAAGAGTCTAACTTTGGTTGTAATTGTAAATTTAAGTCTCCCCCATATATCAAGAGACCTTCTGCTTCCGTCACCATAATATTAGTAATTTTCTGGAAGAAACTAATATCACTTCCTGTGGGTGCATATATATACAATACAGTAACTGAATTTCCATCTATATTCCCCCTTACCAGAATA
The DNA here is from genome assembly GCF_030144855.1 of Hypanus sabinus. Taxonomy (NCBI): domain Eukaryota; kingdom Metazoa; phylum Chordata; class Chondrichthyes; order Myliobatiformes; family Dasyatidae; genus Hypanus; species Hypanus sabinus. The sequence continues at coordinate 143,613,480 of NC_082706.1, forward strand.
TATCCGCCCTCTTTATCTCCCATTTCGAATACTTTTTCAAAATTTAGCTTGCTTGAGATGAGAATAGCAACTCCTCTCCTATGTCCTGATTTATGTGAGGAGAAAAACAAATTAGTGAAGCCCATTTTCTTTAGTTTTCCATGCTTATTATCACTTAAGTGAGTTGCTTGTAAATATACTACATGGGCTTGTTCTTCCTTCATTTTTGACAGAATTTTACTGCATTTGATTGGATTTAATAGCCCATTGACATTAAAAGAAATGAATTTACTTTGGCTTTAGCCATGTGCATTTATCTGTCAGTATCTCATTGAAATTAGCAGAATAAATCTTAATCGATCTACTCCCTGAACAAATAAGAACCAAGAAATGCGAATAAAAAGAAAGGTAACGAAGGTGTGATTCCAAGGCTGAGGTCTCTAGTAGATGACCCTGGGTTAAGCTAGAGGAAACGTCTAGCTGTGGGGGACAGCCCTCCTACCTGTGAGTTGAGGGCCTCCACTGCAGTACCCATAAAAGTGAAAAAATATATGTCCATTACACAGAAAAGATTTCCCTGTGCATTCCTCCCATGTATATATTCTCATTTAAGTGGGGAAAAGGAGTGAATGAATGAATAAAAAATAAAATAATTGAGTAATATAAAATCTATGTTGTGATATGTATTTCTTGAGATAAGTATAGCACCGTCTATTTTTGCTTCTGTTTAGCTTATCAACACTTTTGAAATCAAACAGACCTTATGGCTCTTCTGGAGGAGGTGAGAGCTGTCTTCTGAAAACTCACAGCCTTTTCCTGATATTCTCCTCTCTCTCCCTCCTCCCATCTTCTGCTTTCTCGATTCTCGCACTATTTCCCAAGCAGAGTGGGATAGCTGCTCTGCCAGGCTTTCCCTTGGTTTGATCACGCTGACGGGCAACCCTCTGGCCTTCATGTCTGTAGTCACCTCTTCCACTGTCTGATATAGTTGCATCCCATTTTCATAAAACACCTGCAGTTTAGCAGGGTACGGAGTTTGGAAGCTAACCTTTGCTTTAATACTCACTTTGCTTCAGAATATTCCTTAAGTTTCTGCAGAATCACTGGGGGGGGTAATCTTGATCAAAATGTATCATTTTCCATTCAAAAATACCACTTGCTTTCCCAGGGCCTTGCGCAGAATCTCTGCTTTGGTTTTGTACCGAAGGAACCCGATTACTATTGACCGTGGCTTATCTTCTTTGTCTCCGGAAGGCCTTGGGATGAGCGCGCGGTGTGCTCTCTCAATGTCGAGTTCCGTGGTCAAAGAAATCTCCAGAGTATCCCATAATAACTTTTCTACAAACTCCACCATAGACAACCCCTCCGCTCCTTTGGGAACATTATATATCCTGATATTCTTTCGCTGTGACCTTCCTTCTTGGTCGAGTAGTTTATTTTCTTGTTGATTTAACACTTTTATCATCTTACTTAGCAACCATTCCTCGCCATATCCTTTGATACCCTGACCAATCAGTAAACAATCAACTGCCATCTTATAGAAGTACATGGACTTGGCCTCCACCACAGTATATGGCAGAGCATTCCACAGATTTACTACTGTCTCTGCACAACACCTGTTCAATGGTCCTTCCTGTTCTCCTTGCTCTGTCAATAATTATCTGCTTATATGTTCACATTTATTTCAGTTCATTTATTGACCTTTGCGCATATAACCATTGCTAATTATTGCTTGCTCATGGCTGTCTGCACTGTTGTCTTTTAAACTGTTAATTGCTTGTGATGTTTATTACAGTATTGCCCTGCGTTTTATGATTGGCACCAAACCACAATCAATTCTGGCATGTTTCACAACTTGGCAATAAAGTGATTCTGATTCTGATATGATCACAGAGAGAGCATGAAAACTCCACACAGTCAGCACCAGAGGCCGGGTTTGAACCTGGGTCACTGAAACTGAGGCAATAGCACGATCTGCTCCCAGCTTACCTCATTTACATTTCCAACTTCCTCTAAATTCTTGATATTTATCTAAGATTGGTTCATAACATACATCAAAAAGAGCAATGTTCCCAATGCAGGCCAGGGGGACCATCAGTGTACACTTCCCTTGGGTCTGAGAAACAAATGTTGTGCCAAGCTTATTATTTCTATGACAGCCAGAGTCAATGTGGCCTGTTAGTATGAGCTTCTGTCTTTTAAAACTAATAAGTTATATTTCTTTATTAAAGTCCAGAAGCACATCAAACACTAATCTTCTCCATTACATCATCAAACAATTTAATTGTTAATTAAACTCAACTTGCCTCTGTGAACAAGGGCTGCCTTTCCACTTTTTTGTGTCATTCCAAGTGTCGATTACTGTAACCTGGCATTTCCAGTACTTCTTCTATATTTCCTGTTCCTCTGAGTCTGACGAGACTTTCCTTCTTCTTGAGCCTTTGTTTCTCCTCTATCATTAACAAAGCCCCTGGCTGCATCTCAACCTTTCCACATCTCTACTTTCCTCTGGGACAGAACAAGTTCGGAGTTCCAGAGGCTGATAAAGCCATCACAGGCATACATGAGGCGGATGGTCACAGCCTTCTCCCCCAGTGTGAGTGAGTCTAAATGCAGTCAGAGTCATTGAACACTACACCATAGAAACAGGAGCTTCAGCCCATCTAGCTTGTGCTAAACCATTAATCTGCCCAGTCCCACTGACCTACACCTGGAGCATACCCATCCAATCCATGTACCTATCCAAATTTCTCTTAAACGTCGAAATTGACCCCGCATTCACCACTTGCACTGGCAGCTTGTTCCATACTCTCACCACCATCTGAGTGAAGAGGTTCATCCTCATGTTCCCCTTAAATGTTTCACCTTTAACCATGACCTCTAGTTCTAGTCTCACCCAATCTAAGTGGAAAAAGTCTGCTTGCATTTAACCTATCTATACCTCTTATAATTTTGTATACCTCTATTAAATCTCCCCTCTATCTTCTATGTTCTAGGGAAAAAAGTCCTAACCTATTCAACCTTTCCCTATAACTCAGGTCCTCAACTCCTGGCCCCAACCTTGTAAATTTTCTCTGCACTCTTTAATATGTGCATCTCAGTATAGATACTATAGTATAGAGATGTAAAAGGCAGCCTTGCATGAGCAGATGTCATGGAGCAGGCTGGACGGGAGAAGAGTTAGGGATTTGGTCAACAGCAGACTGGCTGATGGGCAAATAGTTGAAAGAGGCATTTCTTTGTTCTGTTGCTCACCAGATCCAGTAGTCTTTCCACAAGCAAAGGAACATGAGCTCACAGAGTCACACAGCACAGAAACAGGCCCTTTGGCCTATTGAGCCTATGCCAACAAGCAACCACTTTCACTAATGCACACAGACAACAGTGGAGGTCAGGACTGAACCAGTGTCACTGGTTCTGCGAGGCAGCACCTCTACCGTCTGCATCAATATGACATGCACAAATGGTGGGGTGTAGAGAAAGAGTCAAATTTGTTTCCTTCTTGGTGTACCTAAAATGTATAATACAAAATGGAAGTTTATAAAACAAATGGTGTTAATCTGGGATATGGGAATGATTTGAAAAAGTTCAAGGGAACCAGACCACAGCAATGTTTTGAGAGAGCGTGAGTAGCTATCTACAGCCTTGAGAGTAGATAATGGTGAAAAATATGTTTGCCTGGGAAAGAATAGAGTAAAGGTTTTTGAAGAATATAAAAAGGGGCAATTTTTTTTTGCAAGCAGAAATCTTCTCTTAGCTAGAATGAGAGATAGTGAGGGATGGAGCAAAGGACCGTTACAGCTGTCAGACATCTGCAGTTCCCTCAGGCAGTATGTTCTGTGATATGGCTTAGTAACTGGTTGATAAGAATTATTTTGTCTCTTTTACTACTTCATTAACCATTTTTGTTCTTTATTTATTATTTTACTTTTAATATATGTACAATGCCTCCTTGCTTGCAAATACCTCTGCTGCAGCATCAGTAAAGAACATGGAAGTATTTTCATTACATGGGAAAGAGATTCCAGGGAGGATTTCTGGGCTATGTCTCTCCATGACTAAAATCTCAACTGGTTCACCAAGGTCCTCCACCTGCTGTGGCCGAGACACACTGCAACTTCAGGTTCACAACAAGGTTGTCCCGTCTTTGCCTCTGAATGAGCAAATGCACAGAGGAAATTATTATCAACGTGCATACATGTTACCATCTATTACCCTGAGATTGATTTTTCTTCAGGCATTTACAGGAAAAATAAATACAATAGAATCTATGAAAAATAATACATAAACAAAAACTGATAAACAGCCAATGTGTAAAAATAATAATATTGAAACCATGTGTTGTAAAGAGTCCCTGAAAGTGAGTCTGTAAGTCAGAGAATCACTTTGGAGTTGTGGTGATGTTATCTACTCTGATTCAGGAGCCCGATGGTTGTGGGCAGTAACTGTTCCTCAACCTGGTGCTGTGGGACATCAGGCTTCTGTGTGGTAGTGAGAAGAGAGCATGGCTTGGATGGTGGGGGTCTTTGATGCTGCTTTCTTAAGGCAGCTCTTCATATAAATGTAGTCAATGGTGGTGAGGACTTTACTTGTGCTGGACTCAGCTGTATCCACCACTTTCTACAGACTTTCTGTACCTGGAGTATGGGTGTTTCCATACCAGACCATGATGCAACTAGATAGAGTAACTTCTATGGTTCACCTATAGAAGTTTGTCAAAGTTCTTGGTGATATGTCAAACCTACAGAGAGTTCTGAGAAAGTAGACATACCATTATATTTTCCTCTTGCTGGCACCTACATGCTGGGCCCAGGACAGATCCTCTGATACGTTAACACCAGAGAACTTAAAGCTACTGACTCTCTCCCCTCCACTGAGTGATTATTCACTCAGTTCAACAACTGTTAGGGTGGGTGATCGGTGCAGGATAAAACTGGGTTAAATTATCATTGCTGCTGTAAAGTTGTCAGTCTCCACTACATCCTTGTCAAGTCCTCATCGTCCTTCCTCAAGGCCCACAGCTAGAAACAGGGCTGGTGAAAAGCTGTATGACAAAGGGTCTCCAACTGAAACGTTGACTATTTGTTTTCCTAGAGGCAGCCTACGCATCAAAGGTTAGAGGGTTAGAATGGAGTTCAGAGGGAAAATAAATCAGCTATGATTGAACGGCAGAGCAGAATTAGAATGGGCCTATTGTCGTACACTAATCCTTCTTATTTATCCCAACGTTCTTATCAACTCCCTCAGATCCCACCTCTCACCTACACACTGGGTGGGGGCTAATTGACCTGCTGACCTTTGGGATGTGGGAGGAAACAGAATCAGCAGGGGAAAGCACACGGTTACGTGCGAACTCCACACAGACAATGCCCCAAGTCAGGGCTGAACCCAGGTCACTAGAGCTGTAAGGCTCTATTCTGCACCTCTGAAACCCAGGGGCAAGATTAAATTTGTCAATAATTTGGCAACAAATTAATAAATTTTATATTCAAGCAATTCAATCTTGCTTTCTAACAATGTGGCTGGCCTGTCTGATAAGCTGATTAACTTTGCCCTCAAATTTACTTGGTGCTTCTCTGACACCTCCCTCCCCTTTTTTTGATCTCTCTGTCTGGCGTCAGACTGTCTATCAAGATCTTTTATAAGCCTACTGACTCTCAAAGCTATTCCTCTTTTCATCCTTTCACTTTTAGAAATGCTATTCCCTCTTCTCAGTTCCTCCGTCTCTGCCACATCTGTTTTTAGGATAAGGCTGTCCATTCCAGAACCTCCTTTTTCAAAGAACAGGATTTCTTTTCCACCACCATAGCCACTGACCTCACCTGCATCTCTTTCAGTTCTCGTACTTCTGCCCTCACTTCATCCTCCCACTGTTACTACAGGGATAGGGTTCCCCTTGTCCTTTCCCACTACCCCATGAGCCTCCGAATCCAGCACATCATCCTCTGTAACTTGCGCCATCTCTAAGAGGATCCTACTACCAAGTACATATTTCCCTCTCCCTGCTCCGCTTTCTGTGGGGATCATTCTCCAAGTGAATCCTCTGTCAAATCGTCCCTCTCTACTGATCTCCATCCTGGCACTTTTCCCTGCAAGTATGGCAAGTGCTACACCTGCCCCTACGCCATTCAGGGCCTTCCAGGAGAGGCACCCCTTTTCTCCTCAGCTGCACATCAGATCCCTCTGGTTCCCCTGCTCCTTCCCTTCATTCCACTATCTTCTCCTACCAGATTCCTTCTTCTTCAGCCTTTTACCTCTTCCACGTATCCCCTTCCAGAATTTTATATCATCCTCCCCCACCCACCCACCTTCTGCCTCACCTGGTCTCACCCATCACCTGCCAGCTTGTACTCCTTTTTCTCCCCCCACCATCTTATTCTAGCCTCTCTCCCCTTACTTTCCAGTCCTGATGAAGGGTCTCAGCCTGAAACATTGACGGCTTATTCCCCTCCATAGATGCTGCCTGACTTGCTGAGATTCTCCAGCATTTTGAGAGTGCTGCTCAATATTTCCAGCATCTGCAGAATCTCTTATGTTTATGATGAACTAATCTACCAGTTTCACAAGAGTAAAAGACAAGTTTGTTTAAGGCAAGTTGTCAGATTTATTTTGTATTAAGTCCTGTCTATACAAAGGCTATGTAGTTACCTTTTCCTGAACTTAAATAGCACTAGACTAAGACTTGAGCAAATGAAGCACTACAGACCAGCTGTTCTCAGGCTATTGACTGTGATGATGTATAACCACATGAACCAGGATAAACACCTGTATGGAATCTTCAGATTTCATTGACGACAGCAGAGAGCTCAGTAACACCAAGGGCTGTGTGTAATCTTGTCTGTAAATCCCACAGAAGCACCCAGCTGCCAGAATTAACTTTAGGAAATCTAATTCATGGGGGCTGGATGTCGGAGTACAGCTGGTGCATTATAAACACAAGAGATTCTGCAAATGGAGGAAATCTTCAGCAACACACACAAAATGCTGGAGGAACTCAGCAAGTCAGACAGCATCTATGGAGGGGAATAAACAGTTGACATTTCAGGTCAAGAGGTCTAGAAAGGAAGGGGGCTGAGCACTGAGTGCAGGAGTCAGCTGACATATTGTGATGTGACTTTAATATCCTTTCAATACTTCTGCATTCGATGGCAAGAACTATTAACAGAACAGGGTGAATAGAATTTCGTTTCCTCTGTCATGTGAAGCTGAGGTTCCAAAAGTATCTTGGCAGGAGGGAGCAGCACACTGGGATTGGTTTCAGGTTGGAACAAGGCCAGGTCTGTACACGTCACCCACACGTCCACCTCTGGAATCACTCTCAATGGGAAGGAATGTAGCTTCCTCCCATCGACTAAATAGGGCAGGTCCTTTTGTATTCGGTACTTTGCCCTATCCTCACCCCTCCCCACCCACCATGCTCTCCACCACCTTGGAAACACTGATCCTGCCCACACTTCCAGGCAATAGAGGAGTGCAGCTCTGAGTTTTGGTATTAACGGTGGGAAACAGAGTTCAGTACAGTTTGCTGAATAAGTGATAAGGACTAAGATTCCAAGGAGCTTGGATTTCTCCCTCATTTCCTGATCAGCAGACACATGGATACAAGAAGTATCTGTAAACATGCTGGTGCAGAGACACCAGAGGATACTTGATACTGGGGCACCATCACCCAGCTGCAACATAACCCCAACTCTGAGGGCCAGCAACAGATGGTAGCCTCAAGGGTAGATGGTCACTGGAGGCTCACCCTGGGCACAGGGGCCACTAGTCACAAAACAAAACGTGCCTCAGTTCACAATAATCAGATGTTCTAAAAGATTTCTGCCAAAGAGTATGCCTTTTATTAAAACAAGGGCCACAACCCTGGCCAGCTGCTCCCACATCTGCTTCCAATTGGTCACCTGACCAACCCCATCAGTAGATGGAAGGTTTATGTTCAAGCAACAAAGGAAAATGATGTCACAATGGGAGATGAGTGGAAACATGAAAGAGAGGAGCAGGAGTCGGCCAATCAGACCTTCAAGTCTATTCCATCATTTAATCAAACCATGGATGCACAAAGTGACTCTTCAAGAGACAGTGCCCCAAGAAAGTGGCATCCATCATTAAAGACCTTCACCACCTGGGACAAGCCCTCCTCTTGAGACCACCAACTGGGGTGAGCTACAGGGACCTGAAGACCCACACTTAATGTTTTAAGGACAGATTCTTCCGTTCCACAATCAGATTTGGGAATGATCCACAAACCCATGAACACTATCTAGTTATTTGTCTTTTACACTATTTATTTATTTTTCGTAATTTATAGTAATTTTTATATCTTACACCGTACTGCTGCCATAAGACAACAAATTTTGTGACACACGTCAGTGAGGATACATCTGATTCTGAGACTGCGGATGCTGGGATCTGGAGTGAGAGAAACAACCTACTGGAGGAACTCAGGGGGTGAGGCAGCTTTTGTGGAGCCAGAGGGACAGTCGACATTTTGGGTTGGAACCTTCCATCAGGATTGGGAGTCTCGAAGAGGGCCACTCGGGAAGTGAGAGGGAGAGGTGGGCACGGGCCTGTAGGAGATAGGTAGAATCAGGTGAGGCGGGGAGGGCAACCAAGAGGGGGAGGGGGGAAGATTGGAAGCTGGCAGCTGGTGGGTGCCAGGAAGAGACAGATCAGGCAAGTGTGAAGAAGGGGCAGATATGGAGAGGAGATGAAGACAGGATGGAAGGTGTAAGTGGAAACAATGAAAGGCAGCGGATCCTGGAATTTAATATCAATACAATTATAGCTCTTTCAGAATCAGAAGCAGGTTTATTACTGTTGATGTTCAATATGAAATGTGTTGTTTTGAGTCAGCAGTACAATACAAGACTATAAGTTACTATAAGTTACAATAAAAAAATAAATGGTGGAAAGCAGAACAGCAAGGTAATGTTCATTGTTTCAAGGACCATTGAGAAATATGATGGCAGAGGGAAGAAGCTGTTCCTAAAACGTTGAATGTGGGCCATCAGGCTCCTTACCTCGTCCCCGATAGCAGTAATGAAAAAGACGGTATGTCCTGGACGGTGAGGGCCCTTAATGAGGTTCCTTTTGAAGATGCCTCAATGGTGGGGATGCTGGTGCCCATGATGGAGCTGGCTGAGTTTTAATACTTGTACTTAGAAACATAGAAAACCTAGAGCACAGTACAGGTCTTTCGGCCCACAAAGTTGTGCCGAACATGTCCCTACCTTAGAAATTACTAGGCTTACCTATAGCCCTCTATTTTTCTAAACTCCATGTACCTATCCAAGAGTCTCTTAAAAGACCCTATTGTATTCGCTTCCACCACCATTGCCAGCAGCCCATTCCACGCACTCACCACTCTCAGTGAAAAAACTTACCCCTGACTTCTCATAGAGATCAGGGAGATTTTCAAATTGTATCTCTACCTTAAACATACAACCTTATGCACCTTAGTTACTTCTCCTCTCAGCCTCCTCTGAACCAAAGTCTCTCCTAACTTTCCTTATGACTACACTTGTCCAGTTGCTGGAATATCCTTTTAAACCTCTTTGCATCCTCTCCAGTGCAATTCAATGACTGGGACTGTACACAGAGGCAGATGGAGTTCAATCTGGGAAAGTAAGAAGCAATGCACTTTGGAAGGTCGAAACTGAAGGCAGAGTGCAGGGTAAATGCCAAGATCCTTAGCAGAGGTCCACATCCATAGACCCCTCAGAGTTGCTGAACAAGTTGATTAAGAAAGCATATGGTGTGTTGGCTTTCATTAGTCGAATAATTTTCAGGAAAGGCAAGGTAATATTGCTTTCTATCAAACTCTGGTTAGACCTCACTTGGAGTACTGCTTTCAGTTCTGATTGCCTCATTGCAAAGATGTGAAAGTTTGAGCGAGCTAGGGCTGTTCTCTTTGGAGAGAAGGAGGTTGAGAGGTGATTTGAGACAAGCATAAAATGATAATAGCAAAGGTAAAGTGGACAGCCAGCATATTTTCCCAGGGTGGAACTAGTTAATACGAGAGGGTTATTATTAAGATGATTGGTGGAAGGTATTGGGGAAGATGTCAGAGGTAAGATTTTTTTTTACACAGAGAGTGGTAAGTATGTAGAATGCACTACCAGAGGTGGTGGTAGAGGTGGACACATTAGGGACTTTTAAGAGACTCTTAGATAGGTACCTGGATGAAAGAAAACTGGAGGGCTTTTTGGGAGGGAAGTGTTAGATTGATCTTCAAGTAGGTTTTAAGATCAGCACAATATCAAGGGCCAAAGGGCACGTACTGTGCTGTACTGTTCCAAGCTCAGTGCTCAGGGGTAATTGGTGAACATGATCAGTGTTAAAGGAGATATTTTCAAATCTCTCTGCAACTCAGACGGGTTGAAGACCAGCAGAAAAGCCATCTGCATGGTATTTTCAGCAGTTAGTGAACTGTGACTGAAAGAAAAGTCAAAGGACCTTCCACCCACAGCAACCTCAGCTCACCACCCTAATTACTCTTTAAAAAATATTAAGATTTGGGATAAATTTGACTGGTGATGGGGGATGGGAAGTTAGGGAGGTGTTTGTTTTGGCAGTGGATTGGATAGGTGTATCAAAGTGCAGAATGTGCACAGTGACTCAAATCTCTTTCCTAATCGGCACCAATGTTTCACATTTCTCAGCGTTACAAGGATTAATCCAAACATTTTGTAACCACATTCTTTCAGATCCTCATAATATAATCTACAACATTCTGCTGTGGTGACTGTTCTGATGGAGATATTACAGGATTATCTTTATCAGGCAAAACATTATTTTTAAAGAGACAAGGTATTGCGAGTTTAAAGACACAAGGCATTTCTGCAGATTCTGGAGGTTGGGTGCCTCGCTGTTGGGAAAGAGCAGATGTGGAAGTGGTCCAAGTCCCTTTGTTCTATCCAGATCACCTCTTTATATTTATCACAGACGGATCTTCAAAATGATAGATGAGCAAATGTGTTTAAACTGTCCTGTAAAGTTGTTCTCAGCACTGGGTTGTGTTGCTTGTATATACATTCAAATGTCATGTACGGCATACTGCCTCGCTTTCTACACATTCCCGTATCAGTCCTACACTAATCCCAGCTCTCTCCCCACAGTCCTGTATCAGTCCTACACTAATCCCAGCTCTCTCCCCACAGTCCTGTATCAGTCCTACACTAATCCCAGCTCTCTCCCCACAGCCCTCAAACTAATCTCACTGCCCTACTTTTGTTGAATTTATTATTTAAATCTTACATCTGTTCCACAATGTGAGGGAGTAAAATCTTTCCATTATGACTCTGTTGCAATGTACAGACATGTGAATTTGTAAGTCTAATGGCTTGTAGAAAGAAGCTGTCCCGGAGCCTGTTGGTCCTGGCTTTAACGCTGCTGCACCATTTGCCAGATGGAAGCAGCTGAAAGTTTCTGGTTGGGGTGCCTGGTGGCCACCATGATCTTCCAGGCCTTCTTTACACACCTGCTGTTGTAAATGTCCTCAATGGAGGGAAGTTCACATCCACAGATGCGCTGGGCTGTCCGCACTACTCTGCAGTGCCCAGTGATCAAGGTGGGTGCAGTTACCGCGCAGTGATACAGCCAGTCAGGACGCTCTCAATGGTGCCTCTGTAGAAGGTCTTGAGGATTTGGGGGTTCATGCTGAACTTCTTCAGTCACCTGAAGTGGAAGAGACGCTGTTTTTTGGCCATAAAGCCAGTGTGTACAGTCCAAGTGAGATCATCAGTGATGTGTATACTGAGGAACTATAAATTACTCACCCTCTCAACTGCAGATCCATTGATGTTGACCAGGGCAAGCCTATCTCCGTTCCTCCTGCAATCCACAATCAGCTCTTTTATTTTTGTGCATTGAGGTTGTTATCTTGGCACCACAGTGTCAGGGTGTTAACCTCTCCTCTGTAGGCTGTCTCATCACCACTAGAAATAAGGCCAATCAATGTTGTGTCATCTGTAAATTTGATCAGCAGATTGGAGCTGTGTGTGGCAACACACTCATGGGCGTAAAGGGAATACAGGAGGGGACTCAGGACATAACGCTGGCGGGCACCTTTGTTGAGGGTCAGAGGTGGGGGAGCCCAGCCTTACTACCTGTCAATGATCTGATAGGATGTCTAGGATCCAGCTGCACAAGACTTATCCTCCAGACCCAAGCCCTGTATCCCCAAACTAATCCCACTGTTGTGTTCTCTTACCAGAACCCTGTACTAATCCTCTCACTAGTCCGACTGTCCCATTTCCTCCCCACTACACTGTACCAGTCCCAAACTAATCCCACGGCCCACTCTCCCTCCTACCCCGTACCAGACCACAAACTAATCCCACGGCCCACTCTCCCTTCTGTCCTGTACCAGTCCCTAAACTAATCCCACTGCCCACTCTCCCTCCTACCCTGTACCAGTCCCCAAACTAATCCCACTGCCCACTCTCCCTTCTACCCTGTACCAGACCCCAAACTAATCCCACTGCCCACTCTGCCTCCTACCCTGTACCAGACCCCAAACTAATCCCACTGCCCACTCTCCCTCCTACTCCGTACCAGACCCCAAACTAATCCCACTGCCCACTCTCCCTCCTACCCTGTACCAGACCCCAAACTAATCCCACTGCCTGCTCTCCCTCCTACCCCTACCAGACCCCAAACTAATCCCACTGCCCACTCTCCCTCCGACCCTGTACCAGACCCCAAACTAATCCCACTGCCTGCTCTCCCTCCTACCCTATATCATTCCCAAACTAATCCCACTCACACCCTTTTCAATATGCATGCTGCTTTAAAATGAGGCTCAAAAAAATATCAAATTCACTACCAATTCAATGAACTTTCCACACCTGTAATTACTATCCAACCATTGCTGGCCGCAGACAGCAGGTGTGTTGAGAAGCTGATGTCAGGGTGAGGCAGGGCTTCTCCACAGAATGACAGCAGACCATAGCACAAAAGTACCCACAGCCCAAGTGCTCTGTCTTTGATCTATTGTCTGTGAAGCCACCATGCATTCAGCCTTTATCTTGCCCTCATTCCTCCTCCCCAAAAAGAAAGCTCTTAAACCTTATTCATGATACGATAATGCTTGTGGACAGGAGATAATGGACGTGAGCATCGTCCCTGTTTGTTCATGATGTAAAGCGAATTAAAACAAGATTACACAGCAAATGAATGTGTTTGCAGTTGAAAGGCTTAAGTCACAGAATGCTCTGCAATTTTGCCCGCTGTTCAAGTCCTTACAGGTTGGTGCAGATGCCTGGCTCTCAGCCATGTAGCTCCCTCCACGATCTGATAATGCCTAGGCCCAATGCCAGAACTGCTTGTGGTTTAACCATGTATTGTCACAAGTGTTCCAAGGACAGAGAGAGGGAGCTGCAGTAATTTCAACTTGTTGCTCAAGATTCAGGAGACACAGCTGACCCAACTTCCCAGCCAAGCATGTGTGGGTGGGGGAGGTGGGGTGGTATGGTGACAAAGAAAGATTTGGATTGGTATTCTGCCCTGGCACATCTTGAACAATGAAACACATGAAGAACTCACTGCAAGCTGTGAATCAACAAACACATCTCAAGGATGAGTGCTTAGCCCATTGCTCTACCTTCTCTACGCTGACAACTATGTGGTTAAGCACAATTCCAACGGCATCTATAAATTCACTGATGACATCTCTGTTGTTGGCAGAATCTCAGACATAGAGGGGTGAGACAGATCACCTGTTTAAGAGGTGTCACAACAGCAACCTGCACTCAATATCAGCAAGACCAAGGAACTGATTGTGGACATTTAGGGATCAGAGTGGAAAGGGTGAGCAGCTTCAAGTCCCTAAGCATCAACATCTCAGAGGACCTATCCTGGGCCAACACACAAAGAAGACAAATCAGCAGTTCTACTTCATTAGGATTTTGAGATTTGGTAAGCCATTAAAGACTCTTGCAAATATCTACAGATACTGTATATGACAGAGAGTATTCTGACTGGCTGCATCACAGTCTGGTATGGAGGAGGCTGCAATACACAGGAAGGCAAGAGGTTGCAGATGGTAGTACACTCAGTTCCATTACGGGCACAATCCTCCCTGATATCGAGGACATCTTCAAGTGGCAGTGCCTCAAAAAGCCAGCATCTGTCATTAATGACCCCCACCATCCAGGACATGCCCCCTTTGCACTACTTTCATGAGGGAGCTGGTACAGGAGCCCGAAGACCCAGGCTCAATGTTTTCAGCACTGCTTCTTCCCCTTCATCAGCAGTTGCCTGGATTGGGGAGCATTCCTTATGAGAATAGGTTGAGTGAACTTGGCCTTTTCTCCTTGGAGCCACGGAAGATGAGAGGTGACCTGATAGAGGTGTATAAGATGATGAGAGGCATTGATCGTGTGGATAGTCAGAGGCTTTTTCCCAGGGCTGAAATGGCTACCATGAGAGGGCACAGTTTTAAGATGCTTGGAAGTAGGTGCAGAGGAGATGTTGGGGTAAGTTTTTTTACGCAGAGTGGTGTGTGCGTGGAATGGGCTGCCAGCGGTGGTGGTGGAGGCGGATACGATAGGGTATTTTAAGAGGTTCCTGGATAGGTACATGCTGCTTAGAAAAATAGAGGACTATGGTTAATCCTAGGTAATTTTTTAAAATATGTGTGTTTGGTACAGCATTGTGAGCCAAAGGGCCTGTATTTTTCTATGTTTCTATTTGTATATGTTCCATGAGCCCATGAACACGACCTTGTTATTTGTCTTTTGCACTATTTATTTATTTTCATAACTTATTGCTATGTTTTATGTATTGTACTCCACTGCAGCTGCAAAGCAATAAATTTTACAATACATGTCAGTGATAATAATCCGATTCTTTTGTTATATTGGAAATGCAGCAAACAGTTTAAGCATAGCAAGATCCATCAAATGGGAGTGTGTTGACAGCTGTTCTATTATAGTCAGAGGGAGTCGTCGAGTCATACAGCACAGAAACAGACTCAGCCCAACTTGTCCACGCTGACTGAGTTTCCCAGTGAACTAGTCCCCTCTACCCATGTTTGCCCAGAGCTCTCTAACCCTCTCCAATCCCTGGACTTATCAAGGTGGCTTTTCAATGTTGCTGCTGTGCCCACAATTTATGTCAGCTCATTCCAAATACGCACTACCCTTTGTACACAGCAGCTGCTTGACGTAGTGTTTCACAGAAAGTGGCTAGTACTTGTAAAATCATAGTCATACAACACAGAAACAGGCCCTTCGTCCCCACTGGTGCATGCTGACCAAGATTCCCATTTCCACACATTTGGCCTATAACCCCTTTTAAATCTTATGACTTTGATCTAAAACTTATGTCCTATGCCCTCTTGTTTTTCCACAAAAAAAAGTTTAATTCTATGTCATGAAGCTTTTATATATGCAGTGCAGATAGTATTCTTATGGGTTGTATCTCAGCCTGGCAGTGTAACTGCCCTGATCTGGACCAAGGGAATCAGCAGAGAGTAGAAAACACTGCCCTTTCCATCACAAGCTCACCACTCACTAACTTCCATCCAGTCAATCCTTACCATGTGCCACGATCAGAAGGCTAACAGTATCACCAAAGATGCCTGCCTTCCCAGTTATTCCATTTTCTCTCTTCATCTTCTGGGAGAAGGTACAGAATCTTGAAAGCCTGGACAATGAGACACAAGAACAGCTTCTCCCCACTGCTATCAGGTTTCTGAACAGACCTCCTTGTGTTCAGATCTGGTCACCTCAATATAGGAAGGATGTTCAAGCTTATAAAGAGAGTGGTGGGAACGTGAAACATGCTGCCAGGGATGGTAGAGATGGATGAAAGAAAAAAGGAGGGCTATGCGTAATGGAAGGGTTCCATTGGTCTTGGAGTAGGTTTGAAGGTTGGATTAAGCCCATATTGTGGGCTGAATAGCCTGGACTGTGCATACTGTTCTATGTTCTAAGTTAACTCCCTCTACTCACTGATGCTGTCGTGCTTTTGAGCTCAACTCTGCCAGTCTTGGTTATTCTGTTGCTCTCGCTTTACCATTTCATGTTGCACTACAATCCTTGGACAGTTATGGGGTATTGTGATTGTTGCTGCATTTACTATTCCATTTATTTATTGGTTCATCAACGTCACATGTACCAAGGTACAGTAACCTTTGTGCAGTACAATGTGACCTTTGTGCGAGCAAGGAATTGCATTGCAGCCAGGTGTAAATAGTCCAAGTATTTAATCAAACATTCACAAACCAGTAAGAAAGAATTAAACCATTAAGAGCCTAGCCCTCTTCCAGTCGGCTGAGATCCTAATGATTCAACACCACTGATTAGGGCTTACCAACTGATCATTAACCATTACAAGTCCAATTTCACCCACAGCACAAGTGTCAGAACATTTGGCAGAAGGTGATGCTCACAGGTAAAGTAATACATTTTAGCAATTTAAATGCAATGATCTGCTTGAGAAAGTAGTCAATGACCCATGCATCTTTGATCCGATTCCTAATCATCATCCCAGCTGTTCCCTCTCTCTACCTCATGGTCCTTTGCCAAACAGGAAATATACATGCTGTGTAAATTTGCCAAAAATATTACAAGAATATTTGTCTTTTCTTCCAAAGATCTGTATTTTGACAATTTCCCTTAATACAGGCAAAATTCAAGATTTTAAAAATAGAAACCCTTGTGCAGTTTTCATACCAGTGACT
Source organism: Hypanus sabinus (assembly GCF_030144855.1). Taxonomy (NCBI): domain Eukaryota; kingdom Metazoa; phylum Chordata; class Chondrichthyes; order Myliobatiformes; family Dasyatidae; genus Hypanus; species Hypanus sabinus. Next base: position 143,630,146 of record NC_082706.1, read on the forward strand.
TCAACAAAAGATCATCCACACATGAAAGCCAAAGATTTCCGCAGACAAGGAATTTCTTTTCATGACTCTGTCCTGCCAAATTCATAGGACATAGAGCATAGTACAGTGCAGGAAAAGGCCCTTGGGCCACACTGTCTGTTCTGACCATGACTCCAATTTAATTTCTGTGTTATTTGCGGGAGCACACGCCTCTCACCGGCTGACACGCCACACCGTGGCACTTCTACATCTGCTCACACTCCCCACTGGGCTGCTTTTGGTCTTGGAGCCCATCCTCCCAACAGCTATTTGATTACCCACCGCAGAGCTTCGCTCGATGTGTGAAGACAACAGAACTCCCATCTGTTGTAATCTCCATGAATAACATGCTGCCATGGACTCAGAATCAGAGTAATTCAGGCCTTGGAACCAGCCAGTCTGTGCTGTCCATGGTGCCCACCCAGCTAGCTACAATTTCCTGATTTCAGTGCATAACACTCCAAGCCCCACCAACATTAACAGGGTAGTTAAGGAGTCTTCACTTGTCTCGAAAGGAGCAAAGCGGAATTTCTGATAAGTACAGGCATTGTGTGGAGCAACAGCTTATATGTAACATTTAATAAATCCCCTCCATGGTTTGCAACCTTGCCCAAGGTCTGTTAAGAACATCTATTGTGCCACTTTGTGAAATCGAGAATCATAGAACAATGCAGCACAATATGGGCTCTTCAGCCTATGATGTTCCACCTTATATAAGTCCACTCCACAATCAATCTCATCCCTCCATCAGACATAACCTATAAACCTCTATTTTTCTAAAATCCATCTAAGAGTCCCTTCGACGTCCCTGTTGTGGCAGCCTCTACCACCAGCCCTGGCAGTGCATTGCAGCCGCCCACCACCACTTTGTAAAAGAAAAACTACCTCTGACATCTCCCCTAATCTTCCCTCTGCTCATTTTCATTGATGTCCTCTGGTGTTGTCCATTGTCAGCCTGGGAAAAGATGCTGGCCGTCCACTCTATCTATGCCTCTTATAATCTTATACACTCCTCATCCTCCATTGCTCCAAAGAGAAAAGCCCTTGCTCACTCAATTTTCCTTCATGCATGATATGAAACATTTAGTGAGAAAGATCATGTACAAGGCTTGCTCTTACTGCTGTACAGCAAGTGAGAATTTCACTCCATTTCAGTGTCCTAGAAGTGAATGTTCACAAAGGAAAGTAAGGAGGCTACTCAGCCCATTAAACTCTGTTGTTGCCTCCCTGGGTGGGCTGTTTGAGTGAATGGTCAGGGCATGAAGGGATACAAGAAGAAGGCAGGAGATTGGGGCTAAGAGGAAAATTGGATCAGCCATGATGAAATGGCAGAGCAGACTTGGCAGGCCAAATGGCCTAATTCTGCTCCTGTATCTTACGGCTTCATGGTCTAAGCTCATTGTAATGATCTGTTTGCCAAGGATGGTCTCTACCTCCTGTTCCTTCGACTCATCTTGGTGTGGTAAAACCAGTCACTTCAGGCAAATGGAGCTCATCAGCTCATCAAGGAGAAGAAAACCTCTCATCTCAATCCTCTGCTGCCTTGTGGCTATACCTACTCATGGGGAAGGATTCAAGAGTAAACTCCAAGGGAAAAATCCAGTGCTGGAGTCCCTAAGGCAGTCCTATATTGAGTTCAATGCTGACTGGTAACTCCTGCGCCATTGCTGGTGCCAAACTATATCAGTCTCTGCAGTTCCTTTGAGTTCATCAGATGCGTAGAGAGGAGGAGCTTGCTAAATGGACAACAGTTTGCTCTCCATGTTATACTGCCCTGGCTTGCATATCTAGATGGCTAGGACGCAATATTGGTGACCTTGACCAACAGAGGCTTTAGGAAGGTTTAAGATGAGAGGGGAGACTTAATAGGAAACTGAGGGGCAATATTTCACCCAGAGTGTGGTGGATATAAGGATTCAGCTGCCAGAAGTGGTTGAGACAGGCACAATAACAATTTTTAAAAGATAGCTGGGTGGATACATAAATTGAAAAGGTTTAGGTTATGGGCCAAACACTGGCAAATGGGATGGGATATCGTTGTCGGACCAGTTGGGCTAAAGGCTATGCTTCTACACAAGTTCTTCTTGTTCTTTCCCGTCACTCAGAAGCCTCCCCATCAACACATAATTCTCCACAACTTCCACTATCTCCAAAGTGATCCTACCAGCAAACATTCCTTCCCCCCACCTCCGCTTTCCTCAGGGGTCGTTCCCTCCAAAGTTCCCTTGTCCATTCATCCCCTCCCCATTAATCTCCCTCTCAGCACTTATCCCTGCAAGTGCTACACCTGCTTATTCACCTCCTCTCTCACCTCCATTCAGAGCCCCAAATAGTTCTTCCAGGTGAGGCAACACTCCACCTGTGAATCTGCTGGGATCATCTATTGTGTCTGGTGCTCCCGATGCAGCCTCCTCTATATTTGTGAGACCCATCATAAATTGGGGGACCACTTCAAATTCCCATTCCAACATGTCGATTCATGGCCTCCTCTTGTGCCATGATGAGGCCACTTTCGGAGAGCAGGAGCAACATCTTATATGCCATCTGGCTATCCTCCAACCTGGTGATATGAATATCCATTTCTCCTTCCAGTAAAAAAAATTCTCTCCCCCTCCCCTCTTCTCCTATTCCCCACTCTACCCTCGTACCTCTTCTCACCTGCCTATCACTTCCCCCTGGGTCCCCTCTGCCTTCCTTTTCTCATATGATTCACTCCCCTCTCCCATCAGATTCCTTCAACTCCAGCCCTTTACCTTTCCCACCCACCTGCCTTCACCTATCACTTTTTCAGCTATCCTCTTTCCCCTACCCCTTCCACCTTTTTATTCTGTCTTCTTCCCCTTTCCTTTCCAGTCCTGAGGAAGGGTCTCGGCCCGAAATGTTGACTGTTTATTCATTACCATAGATGCTGCCTGATCTGCTGAGTTCCTCTGATATTTTTTGTGTGTGTTGCTAATAATTGTACAGTTTTTCTCAAAGGTAATAGCTTTGGATTAGACATCAAAAGTTTTCTGGGCAGTGAGACGAAATTTGAGAAGGAGTAAAAGCAACAAAAGCATTCAAAAGCAAAGTCTAAAGATACAAATTCTCTAAACTTGAGACGAATGAGTGATAAACTTATTGCAGAATACAAGGTGCTTACAGTGGTTAACAGGGTGATGGATGCTGGTGTTTCCACTGGCTGCACCGTCTACAACCAAGGGTCATGGGTCAATTATTTACAGACACCAGCTATTTTCATTCTACGTCCGCTTCCCACGTTGACATATTTGTCCACGACCTCCTCTGCTGCTGAGTATGTGGGGTGAGTATCTTGTTTCTACTTCTGTTTCATATCCTGTTCTGGAGTGTAAAAACTTGCAATGAGCATCAGGTAGCACTGCTGCCTCATGGCTCAGCAGACCCACCTACAATCCTGACCTATTCGTGTGCAGTCCGCATCTTCTCCCCAACACCACACAGGGTTCCCATGGATGCTCCGGTTTCCTCCCACATCCCAAAGGGATGCAGGTTTGTAAGCTGCAAGGTTACTGTAAATTATCGCTTGTGTGCAAGTTGGTGACAGGAATAGTGGGAAGCTAAGATGAATATATTTGATTCATTACTTAACACAAATCCACCACCAACTTCAGCCATCAATGAAGACCACAAGATACAGGAGCAGAATTAGGCCATTTGGCCCATCGAGTCTGCTCCACCATTTCATCATGGCTGATCTAGTTTTCCTCTCAGCCTCAATCTTCTGCTTTCTCGCTGTATCCCTTCATGCTCGGACCAATCAAGAATCTATCAACTTTTGCCTTAAACATACACACAGACCTGGCTATCACAGCTGCCTGTGGCAAAGAATTCCACAGATTCACCACCCCCTGGCTAAAGACATTCATCTTTGAAATTATGTCCTTGCTTCCTAACGAAACCCAATTTCCCTCGGGATCAATAGAGTATGTCTGTCTGTCTGTCTGTCTGTCTGTCTTCATCTCCATTCTAAAAAGAAACCACTCTATTGAGGCTGAGTTCTCTGGTCTTCGACTCTCCCACCATAGGAAATATCCTCTCCACATCCACTCTATCAAGACCTTTCACTATTCGATAGGTTTCAATGAGGTCACCCCTCATTCTTCTGAATTCTAGTGAATACAGGCCCAAACCCATCAGATGCTCTGCATACGACAAGCCATTCAATCCTGGAATCATTTTCATGAACCTCTTTTGAATCCTCTCCAGTTTCAGTAAATCCTTTCCAAGATAAGGGGCCCAAACCTGCCCACATTACATCCTTGCTTTTATATTCTAATCCTCGCAAAATGAATGCTGACATACGGGTTCAAATTATTAGCCATTTGCTTCAAGAAAACATTTATGTTTTGCTTTTAATCTTTGTACTTTACAGTATTTTGAGTTTGCATTCAACTGTTTTTGCTTCATTTTCTTTATCATTGAATGTTTAAATAATTATTTTACTCCAATTATTTTTCAAAATGAGTAAATGGTCAGCAAAAAAAGGAACTTAAGATTTCAATGGAGTAACACAGTTAGGTTGAAATCACTAAATCAAAGTATTCAGTACAGGAGTTGGGATGTTACTTTGAAGTTGTACAAGATGTTGGTGAGGCCTAATTTGGAGTATTGTCTGTAGTTCTGGTCACCTCAAAGTAAACCTATTCTCAATGTACATACTAGTCACCATACACCTCCTAGATGCTACAGGAAAGATATCAATTGGATTGAAAGAGTACAGAGAAAATTTACAAGGATGTTGCCGAGACTTGAGGACCTGAGGCTGAATAGGTTAGGACTTTATTCCTGGGATCATAGGAAAAAGAGGGGAGAGTTAATAAAAGTATGAGGGGTATAGATGTATTAATGCAAGCAGGCTTCTGGTAAGATGGTGGTGCATGCGGATGCAGCAGCCTCTCGGGGGCCAATCTAAGCATCTTGTTTTACAATCACAGGATAATGCTAACCATTAAGAACCGCAGGTACAGCAGGACATTAAGAGCCTCAGATACTGCAGGACAATGCCAGACATTAAGAGCCTCAGGTACTGCAGGACAATGCTGGACATTAAGAGCCTCAGGTACTGCAGGACAATGCCAGACATTAAGAACCTCAGATACTGCAGGACAATGCCGGACATTAAGAGCCTCAGATACTGCCGGACAATGCTGGACATTAAGAGCCTCAGATACTGCAGGACAATGCTGGATATTAAGAACCTCAGATACTGCAGGACAATACTGGACATTAAGAGCCTCAGATACTGCAGGACAATGCTGGACATTAAGAGCCTCAGATACTGCAGGACAATGCCAGACATTAAGAACCTCAGATACTGCAGGACAATGCTGGACATTAAGAACCTCAGGTACTGCAGGACAATGCTGGACATTAAGAGCCTCAGATACTGCAGGACAATGCCAGACATTAAGAACCTCAGATACTGCAGGACAATGCTGGACATTAAGAACCTCAGGTACTGCAGGACAATGCTGGACATTAAGAGCCTCAGATACTGCAGGACAATGCTGGACATTAAGAACCACAGGTGCTGCAGGACAATGCCAGACATTAAGAGCCTCAGGTACTGCAGGACAACGCTGGACATTAAGAGCCTCAGGTACTGCAGGACAATGCTGGACATTAAGAACCTCAGGTGCTGCAGGACAATGCTGGACATTAAGAGCCTCAGATACTGCAGGACAATGCTGGACATTAAGAACCTCAGATACTGCAGGACAATGCTGGACATTAAGAGCCTCAGATACTGCAGGACAATGCTGGATATTAAGAACCTCAGATACTGCAGGACAATGCTGGGCATTAAGAGCCTCAGGTACTGCAGGACAATGCCAGACATTAAGAGCCTCAGGTACTGCAGGACAACGCTGGACATTAAGAGCCTCAGGTACTGCAGGACAATGCCAGACATTAAGAGCCTCAGATACTGCAGGACAATGCCGGACATTAAGAGCACAGGTGCTGCAGGACAATGCTGGTCATTAAGAACCACAAGTGCTGCAGGACAATGCCAGACATTAAGAGCCTCAGGTACTGCAGGACAATGCTGGACATTAAGAGCCTCAGGTACTGCAGGACAATGCTGGACATTAAGAGCCACAGGTGCTGCAGGACAATGCCGGATATTAAGAGCCAAAGCTGCTGCAGGACAATGCCGGACATTAAGAGCCACAGGTACTGCAGGACAATGCTGGACATTAAGAGCCTCAGGTACTGCAGGACAATGCTGGACATTAAGAGCCTCAGGTACTGCAGGACAATGCAGGACATTAAGAGCCTCAGATACTGCAGGACAATGCTGGACATTAAGAGCCTCAGATACTGCAGGACAATGCCGGACATTAAGAGCCTCAGGTACTGCAGGACAATGCTGGACATTAAGAGCCTCAGATACTGCAGGACAATGCCGGACATTAAGAGCCTCAGGTACTGTAGGACAATGCCAGACATTAAGAGCCTCAGATACTGCAGGACAATGCCGTACATTAAGAGCCTCAGATATTCAGGACAATGCCGGACATTAAGAGCCTCAGGTACTGCAGGACAATGCCAGACATTAAGAGCCTCAGATACTGCAGGACAATGCCGTACATTAAGAGCCTCAGGTTCTGTAGGACAATGCCAGACATTAAGAGCCTCAGATACTGCAGGACAATGCCGGACATTAAGAGCCTCAGATACTGCAGGACAATGCTGGACATTAAGAGCCTCAGGTACTGCAGGACAATGCTGGACATTAAGAGCCTCAGGTACTGTAGGACAATGCTGTACATTAAGAGCCTCAGGTACTGCAGGACAATGCCGGACATTAAGAGCCTCAGGTACTGCAGGACAATGCCGGACATTAAGAGCCTCAGGTACTGCAGGACAATGCCGGACATTAAGAGCCTCAGGTACTGTAGGACAATGCCAGACATTAAGAGCCTCAGATACTGAAGGACAATGCTGGACATTAAGAGCCTTAGGTACTGCAGGCCAATGCTGGACATTAGGAGCCTCAGGTACTGCAGGACATTGCTGGACATTAAGAGCCTCAGATACTGCAGGACAATGCTGAACATTAAGAACCTCAGATACTGCAGGACAATGCTGGATATTAAGAGCCTCAGATACTGCAGGACAATGCCAGACATTAAGAGCCTCAGATACTGCAGGACAATGCTGGACATTAAGAACCACAGGTGCTGCAGGACAATGCCGGACATTAAGAGCCTCAGGTACTGCAGGACAATGCTGGGCATTAAGAGCCTCAGGTACTGCAGGACAACGCTGGATATTAAGAGCCTCAGGTACTACAGGACAATGCTGGATATTAAGAGCCTCAGATCTGCAGGACAACGCTGGACATTAAGACCCTCAGATACTGCAGGACAATGCTGGGCATTAAGAGCCTCAGGTACTGCAGGACAACGCTGGGCATTAAGAGCCTCAGGTGCTGCAGGACAATGCTGGACATTAAGAGCCTCAGGTACTGCAGGGCAATGCTGGATATTAAGAGCCTCAGGTACTGCAGGACAATGCTGGACATTAAGAGCCTCAGATACTGCAGGACAATGCTGGGCATTAAGAGCCTCAGGTACTGCAGGACAATGCTGGATATTAAGAGCCTCAGGTACTGCAGGACAATGCTGGACATATTAAGAGCCTCAGATACTGCAGGACAATGCTGGGCATTAAGAGCCTCAGGTTCTGCTGGACAACGCTGGACATTAAGAGCCTCAGGTACTGCAGGACAACGCTGGACATTAAGAGCCTCAGGTACTGCAGGACAATGCTGTACATTAAGAACCACAGGTGCTGCAGGACAATGCCAGACATTAAGAGCCTCAGGTGCTGCAGGACAATGCTGGACATTAAGAGCCTCAGGTACTGCAGGACAACGCTGGACATTAAGAGCCTCAGGTACTGCAGGACAATGCTGTACATTAAGAACCACAGGTGCTGCAGGACAATGCCAGACATTAAGAGCCTCAGGTGCTGCAGGACAATGCTGGACATTAAGAGCCTCAGGTACTGCAGGACAACGCTGGACATTAAGAGCCTCAGGTACTGCAGGACAATGCTGGATATTAAGAGCCTCAGATACTGCAGGACAATGCTGGATATTAAGAGCCTCAGATACTGCAGGACAATGCCGGACATTAAGAGCCTCAGGTACTGTAGGACAATGCCAGACATTAAGAGCCTCAGATACTGCAGGACAATGCCGTACATTAAGAGCCTCAGATATTCAGGACAATGCCGGACATTAAGAGCCTCAGGTACTGCAGGACAATGCCAGACATTAAGAGCCTCAGATACTGCAGGACAATGCCGTACATTAAGAGCCTCAGGTTCTGTAGGACAATGCCAGACATTAAGAGCCTCAGATACTGCAGGACAATGCCGGACATTAAGAGCCTCAGATACTGCAGGACAATGCTGGACATTAAGAGCCTCAGGTACTGCAGGACAATGCTGGACATTAAGAGCCTCAGGTACTGTAGGACAATGCTGTACATTAAGAGCCTCAGGTACTGCAGGACAATGCCGGACATTAAGAGCCTCAGGTACTGCAGGACAATGCCGGACATTAAGAGCCTCAGGTACTGCAGGACAATGCCGGACATTAAGAGCCTCAGGTACTGTAGGACAATGCCAGACATTAAGAGCCTCAGATACTGAAGGACAATGCTGGACATTAAGAGCCTTAGGTACTGCAGGCCAATGCTGGACATTAGGAGCTCAGGTACTGCAGGACATTGCTGGACATTAAGAGCCTCAGATACTGCAGGACAATGCTGAACATTAAGAACCTCAGATACTGCAGGACAATGCTGGATATTAAGAGCCTCAGATACTGCAGGACAATGCCAGACATTAAGAGCCTCAGATACTGCAGGACAATGCTGGACATTAAGAACCACAGGTGCTGCAGGACAATGCCGGACATTAAGAGCCTCAGGTACTGCAGGACAATGCTGGGCATTAAGAGCCTCAGGTACTGCAGGACAACGCTGGATATTAAGAGCCTCAGGTACTACAGGACAATGCTGGATATTAAGAGCCTCAGATCTGCAGGACAACGCTGGACATTAAGACCCTCAGATACTGCAGGACAATGCTGGGCATTAAGAGCCTCAGGTACTGCAGGACAACGCTGGGCATTAAGAGCCTCAGGTGCTGCAGGACAATGCTGGACATTAAGAGCCTCAGGTACTGCAGGGCAATGCTGGATATTAAGAGCCTCAGGTACTGCAGGACAATGCTGGACATTAAGAGCCTCAGATACTGCAGGACAATGCTGGGCATTAAGAGCCTCAGGTACTGCAGGACAATGCTGGATATTAAGAGCCTCAGGTACTGCAGGACAATGCTGGACATATTAAGAGCCTCAGATACTGCAGGACAATGCTGGGCATTAAGAGCCTCAGGTTCTGCTGGACAACGCTGGACATTAAGAGCCTCAGGTACTGCAGGACAACGCTGGACATTAAGAGCCTCAGGTACTGCAGGACAATGCTGTACATTAAGAACCACAGGTGCTGCAGGACAATGCCAGACATTAAGAGCCTCAGGTGCTGCAGGACAATGCTGGACATTAAGAGCCTCAGGTACTGCAGGACAACGCTGGACATTAAGAGCCTCAGGTACTGCAGGACAATGCTGTACATTAAGAACCACAGGTGCTGCAGGACAATGCCAGACATTAAGAGCCTCAGGTGCTGCAGGACAATGCTGGACATTAAGAGCCTCAGGTACTGCAGGACAACGCTGGACATTAAGAGCCTCAGGTACTGCAGGACAATGCTGGATATTAAGAGCCTCAGATACTGCAGGACAATGCTGGATATTAAGAGCCTCAGATACTGCAGGACAATGCTGGACATTAAGAACCACAGGTGCTGCAGGACAATGCCAGACATTAAGAGCCTCAGGTGCTGCAGGACAATGCTGGACATTAAGAGCCTCAGGTACTGCAGGACAACGCTGGACATTAAGAGCCTCAGGTACTGCAGGACAATGCTGGATATTAAGAGCCTCAGATACTGCAGGACAATGCTGGATATTAAGAGCCTCAGATATTGCAGGACAATGCTGGACATTAAGAACCACAGGTGCTGCAGGACAATGCCAGACATTAAGAGCCTCAGGTACTGCAGGACAACGCTGGATATTAAGAGCCTCAGATACTGCAGGACAATGCTGGGCATTAAGAACCTCAGGTACTGCAGGACAATGCTGGGCATTAAGAACCTCAGGTACTGCAGGACAATGCTGGGCATTAAGAGCCTCAGGTACTGCAGGACAATGCTGGATATTAAGAGCCTCAGATACTGCAGGACAATGCTGTACATTAAGAGCCTCAGGTGCTGCAGGACAATGCTGGACATTAAGAGCCTCAGGTACTGCAGGACAATGCTGGACATTAAGAGCCTCAGGTACTGCAGGACAATGCTGGACATTAAGAGCCTCAGGTACTGCAGGACAATGCCGGACATTAAGAGCCTCAGGTACTGCAGGACAATGCCGGACATTAAGAGCCTCAGGTACTGTAGGACAATGCCAGACATTAAGAGCCTCAGATACTGCAGGACAATGCTGGACATTAAGAGCCTCAGGTACTGCAGGCCAATGCTGGACATTAAGAGCCTCAGGTACTGCAGGACAATGCTGGGCATTAAGAGCCTCAGGTACTGCAGGACAACGCTGGATATTAAGAGCCTCAGATACTGCAGGACAATGCTGGACATTAAGAGCCTCAGATACTGCAGGACAACGCTGGACATTAAGAGCCTCAGGTACTGCAGGACATTGCCGAACATTAAGAGCCTCAGGTACTGCAGGCCAATGCTGGACATTAAGAGCCTCAGGTGCTGCAGGACAATGCCGGACATTAAGAGCCTCAGGTACTGCAGGACATTGCCGAACATTAAGAGCCTCAGGTACTGCAGGACATTGCCGAACATTAAGAGCCTCAGGTACTGCAGGCCAATGCTGGACATTAAGAGCCTCAGGTGCTGCAGGACAATGCCGGACATTAAGAGCCTCAGGTACTGCAGGACATTGCCGAACATTAAGAGCCTCAGGTACTGCAGGACAATGCTGGACATTAAGAGCCTCAGGTACTGCAGGACAATGCCGAACATTAAGAGCCTCAGATACTGCAGGACAACGCCGAACATTAAGAGCCTCAGGTACTGCAGGACAATGCTGGACATTAAGAACCTCAGATACTGTAGGACAATGCTGGACATTAAGAGCCTCAGATACTGCAGGACAATGCTGGACATTAAGAGCCTCAGATACTGCAGGACAATGCTGGGCATTAAGAGCCTCAGATACTGCAGGACAATGCTGGACATTAAGAGCCTCAGATACTGCAGGACAATGCTGGGCATTAAGAGCCTCAGATACTGCAGGACAATGCTGGACATTAAGAGCCTCAGATACTGCAGGACAATGCTGGACATTAAGAGCCTCAGGTACTGCAGGACAATGCCAGACATTAAGAGCCTCAGGTACTGCAGGACAATGCCGAACATTAAGAGCCTCAGATACTGCAGGACAATGCTGGATATTAAGAGCCTCAGATACTGCAGGACAATGCTGGACATTAAGAGCCTCAGATACTGCAGGACAATGCTGGATATTAAGAGCCTCAGGTACTGCAGGACAATGCTGGATATTAAGAGCCTCAGGTACTGCAGGACAATGCAGGACATTAAGAGCCTCAGGTACTGTAGGACAATGCCAGACATTAAGAGCCTCAGGTACTGTAGGACAATGCTGGACATTAAGAGCCTCAGATACTGCAGGACAATGCTGGACATTAAGAGCCTCAGGTACTGCAGGACAACGCTGGACATTAAGAGCCTCAGATACTGCAGGACAATGCTGGATATTAAGAGCCTCAGGTACTGCAGGACAATGCTGGGCATTAAGAGCCTCAGATACTGCAGGACAATGCTGGACATTAAGAGCCTCAGATACTGCAGGACAATGCTGGACATTAAGAGCCTCAGGTACTGCAGGACAATGCCAGACATTAAGAGCCTCAGGTACTGCAGGACAATGCCAGACATTAAGAGCCTCAGGTACTGTAGGACAATGCTGGACATTAAGAGCCTCAGATACTGCAGGACAATGCTGGACATTAAGAGCCTCAGGTACTGCAGGACAACGCTGGACATTAAGAGCCTCAGATACTGCAGGACAATGCTGGATATTAAGAGCCTCAGGTACTGCAGGACAATGCTGGATATTAAGAGCCTCAGATACTGCAGGACAATGCTGGACATTAAGAGCCTCAGATACTGCAGGACAATGCTGGATATTAAGAGCCTCAGATACTGCAGGACAATGCTGGATATTAAGAGCCTCAGATACTGCAGGACAATGCTGGACATTAAGAGCCTCAGGTACTGCAGGACAATGCTGGATATTAAGAGCCTCAGATACTGCAGGACAATGCTGGACATTAAGAGCCTCAGATACTGCAGGACAATGCTGGATATTAAGAGCCTCAGATACTGCAGGACAATGCTGGACATTAAGAACCTCAGGTACTCAGGTCTACCCCAATCAGCAAGCTGCTCATTGGCAGAAGAGATCTGATTGGTGTGGACCATGTTACTGCCTGTTACAGGAAGACAACAGAACCGATGTATGAAGGCAGTGTGCAGTCTAACTTGAGTGATTGTCTTAGACATTCTTTTGCAAACACAAGACCCTGTTAGACATTGATAATACAGCCTGCCACAAATTTCTTTCCCTTGTTTATTGGGGAGACAGACAGCGGGGTAGCTGCATGGCCTCAGATGTAGCAAGGACTAGATCTCAAGCCGCAGGCTTGCCTGTTGCACCAGTCCAGGAGAGGGGACTCCAGAAGTGATGTCAACACTGGGCTGGGGTCTGGCTGCTCCCCATTGATGCTGCCCTCCAGTGTTCAATCTGTGGAATGACAAGCTGGATTGCGTGCGTGTGTATGTTTGTTTGTGGACTTCTGAGAACTGCTTGTTTTTGCTGATAAACCCCATGTACTTTCAACTTACAGGACTCGGGCTATATATATTTTTCTTGTGTGACTGTATGTTTACTTGCTATCTTATATGCGCTATGTGTTCCTTGTGCTGTGCACAACTATTGGTACTGTGTTTTGCACCCAGAGCAACACTGTTTCGTTTGGCTGCTATTATGGGTGTTCATGAATAACACAAGCAAAAGTATAAGGGGTATAGATAGCGTAAATGCAAGCAGGCTTTTTCCACTGAGGTTAGATGAGAACTAGAGGTCATAGCACAAGGGTGAAAAGTGAAATATTTAAGAGAAACATGAGGAGGAGTGGTGAGAGTGTGGAACGAGTTACCTGTAGAAGTGGTAGATGCGGGTTTGATTGCAACAATAAAGAGATGCTTGGATTAGTACATGGATGAGAGAATATTTGCGCTTATTCACCCAACCAAAGACCAAAACAATCAGCCCATCGAGTCTGTTCCAACTCTTCACATAATCTCTCCAATTAGACCAACAAACAATCTGACAGGGTGTAGGGTGAAAGGAAGTATCAACAATTTCTCCCCCCCCCCCACAGACGGTGCTTGGCCCTTTGAGTGAGATTGCATGTGGCTCCAGATTCCAGCATCTGTAGTCTTTTGTATCTCCATTTTACTCCTCCTCTCTGAAGTGTCTTTAAGGAGTGTCACCTTTTAATAAGTTTTTCTCCTCTCCAATGGTATTTCTGAGACTCTTCCTCACTGCTCCCTCTGCAATCTCTGCTGCTCCCCTGCTCCTCAACCCAACTATTTCCCACCCCTTCTCCTCTCCTCTTGATACTGACCATCTCCCCTCTACTCTTTCAGTCCTGATGCAAGGTCTTGACCTGAAATGTCAACAATTCCTTCCCCTCAGAGCTGCTTGACCTGCTGAGTTCTTCCAGCAGGTTGTTTGTTGCTCCAGATTCCATCAGCTGCTGTCTCTGGTGTCTCCAATTAGACCCCCTGTTTGCTGCTCTGCTTCCTAATTTTAGCCTTTCTAAATATTTGTCCAATTCCCTTTTGAATCTGCTTTCACCGCGCTCTTGTGCAGCACACCCCAGATCTCAGTGTACAATGTTTCTCTTCATCCATTCCCACAGTGTGTGAGGATTCCCTTCCATCAGGTACCCAATTTTCTCACTATTAGAAACAAATTCTTGTTACTGGTCGTGTGGACAGACTCTCATTACTCAGAGCATTGTGATTTTAGCTCGGCCCTTGACCTTGCTTCTCGGAGAAGAGCCATAGTCTGTACAGTCTCTCCACAACAAAAGCCCCTCACTGCTGGGACCTGTTAAGTCAGAGTATCAGAGAGCCATAGGGTCCAATGGCACAGAAGCTCTCTGATGACCATGACCATGTTGGCCAGCAAATACCCATCTATCTTACCCATCTATCACCACTTTGTCCATAGCTTCCTATGCCTTGGAGATACAAGAGCTCCGCCAGATATTTTTCATGTGAGTCTCTGCCTCCATCATTCCCTTAGGGAGTACATCCAGATTCCAACCACTCCATGGATGAGAGAATTATTCCTCATATGTCCTCCGAACCTCCTACCCCTATAGCTTCTAGCTTTTGACTCTTCTGCAATGGGAAAATGTTTCCAACCATTATGCCTCTCATAAATGTGTGCATCTCAATCTGTTGTACCCCCCCCCCCCATCAGCGTCCTCTGCTTAAAGGAGGATGGACCCAGCCTGATGAAACACTTCATCCCAGGCACACTCTGCTCCATCTCCAATGCAGGTACATTACATGTTAGTGTGGAGACCAGAAGTGCACTCAGAACTCCGGTACCCCCTCCTGAAGCCTTTCTCAAGTGATGGTCAGCAAAGGACGGGTGACCATCCCTCGGAATCAGGTACTGACCTGACCGAAGTTGAGGGTGACGTTAACTTGATTGTAGTGAAGTCCACGAGACAACGGAGGGCTTTGCCACCAGCGTTCAGTGCCATCGATGGCGTTGGTGATCGCGTGGGCTTTGTACACATCGTCAGACAAACAGTGGTCGCAGAACTGTCCCTGAAGAGAGAATTTCAGGATTAATTTAAAACTGAAGAGAGAACTCATATTTAACAGGCTGTGTAGTTCCAAGTAACACTCTGCATACTAATTAAACCATTACTTAACTAATTAACATAATAATAAGGCTCCAATGAACCTAAAACATCACTCGGTTTCCCTCTCCACAGATGCTACTTGGCCTGTTGAGTATTTCCAGCATTTTCTATTTTTATTTCAGATTCTAATTATCTGCTTTTCTTTTTTTGTTTTTCAAACAGTAAACCAAAATTTATGCAAAAGCTTTTCCTCATATTCCATAGTTCTGTTGTTTTTGAGAGATTTCTGATCCTCATTTTCCCCGTGACTTTCACCTTGAGGCATATGAACCCTCCAGCTGTCTGTTTCCCCTTACCCTTTGTAATTGGGGTATTCGTTTATTATTGTCACATGTACTGAGGTATATGAAAAACTGTTTTACAATGCCATCCATACAGATCAATTCATCACATCAGTGCATCATAAAGTACAACAAAAATAACAGAATGCAGAATAGTGTTACACTTGCAGAAAAAGTGCAGAGCAAGCAGACAAGAAGGTGCAAGGTTAGATCAGGAGATCAAAAGTTCATCTTCAACACACAAGAGTTCTGTTCCACAGTCTTATAACAGGAAGATGGAAGCTGTCCTTGAGCCTAGTGATATGTGCTTTCAGGCTTTTGTACCTTCTGCCCAGTGGGAGGGGGAGAAGAGAGAATGTCCAGGGTAGGTAGGCCCTTTGACTACACTGGTTGATCTACGAAAGAAAGTCCATCCCTTCTTCTGGTGCTCCCCCCACTTTCCTTTCTTCCATAGTCTTCTTCCTCTCCTATCAGATTCTCCCCTCTCCAGCCCTTTATCTCTTACACCAATCAACATTCCAGCTCTTTACTGCACCCAGTTTCACTATCACCTACCACCTTGTACTTCCTCCCCACCCCCCCCCCCCCCGCATTGTCTTACTCTGACTTCTCATCTTTCTTTCCAGTCCTGATGAAGGGTCTTGGCCTGAAACATTGACTGTACTCATTTCCATAGATGCTGCCTGGCCCACTGTGTTCCTCCAGCATTTTGTGTGCATAGGAAGAGTCCACGGAGGGGAGGCTGATTTCCGTGATGGACTGAGCTCCATTCAAAACTCTACAGTTTCTCATGACCACAGGCAGATCCGTTACCGTACCAAACCATGATGCACCCGGATCAGATCCGTTACCGTACCAAACCATGATGCACCCGGATCAGATCCGTTACCGTACCAAACCATGATGCACCCGGATCAGATCCGTTACCGTACCAAACCATGATGCACCCGGATCAGATCCGTTACCGTACCAAACCATGATGCACCCGGATCAGATCCGTTACCGTACCAAACCATGATGCACCCGGATCAGATCCGTTACCGTACCAAACCATGATGCACCCGGATCAGATCCGTTACCGTACCAAACCATGATGCACCCGGATCAGATCCGTTACCGTACCAAACCATGATGCACCCGGATCAGATCCGTTACCGTACCAAACCATGATGCACCCGGATCAGATCCGTTACCGTACCAAACCATGATGCACCCGGATCAGATCCGTTACCGTACCAAACCATGATGCACCCGGATCAGATCCGTTACCGTACCAAACCATGATGCACCCGGATCAGATCCGTTACCGTACCAAACCATGATGCACCCGGATCAGATCCGTTACCGTACCAAACCATGATGCACCCGGATCAGATCCGTTACCGTACCAAACCATGATGCACCCGGATCAGATCCGTTACCGTACCAAACCATGATGCACCCGGATCAGATCCGTTACCGTACCAAACCATGATGCACCCGGATCAGATCCGTTACCGTACCAAACCATGATGCACCCGGATCAGATCCGTTACCGTACCAAACCATGATGCACCCGGATCAGATCCGTTACCGTACCAAACCATGATGCACCCGGATCAGATCCGTTACCGTACCAAACCATGATGCACCCGGATCAGATCCGTTACCGTACCAAACCATGATGCACCCGGATCAGATCCGTTACCGTACCAAACCATGATGCACCCGGATCAGATCCGTTACCGTACCAAACCATGATGCACCCGGATCAGATCCGTTACCGTACCAAACCATGATGCACCCGGATCAGATCCGTTACCGTACCAAACCATGATGCACCCGGATCAGATCCGTTACCGTACCAAACCATGATGCACCCGGATCAGATCCGTTACCGTACCAAACCATGATGCACCCGGATCAGATCCGTTACCGTACCAAACCATGATGCACCCGGATCAGATCCGTTACCGTACCAAACCATGATGCACCCGGATCAGATCCGTTACCATACCAAACCATAATGCACCCGGATCAGATCCGTTACCGTACCAAACCATGATGCACCCGGATCAGATCCGTTACCGTACCAAACCATGATGCACCCGATCAGATCCGTTACCGTACCAAACCATGATGCACCCGGATCAGATCCGTTACCATACCAAACCATGATGCACCCGGATCAGATCCGTTACCGTACCAAACCATGATGCACCCGGATCAGATCCGTTACCATACCAAACCATAATGCACCCGGATCAGATCCGTTACCGTACCAAACCATGATGCACCCGGATCAGATCCGTTACCGTACCAAACCATGATGCACCCGGATCAGATCCGTTACCATACCAAACCATGATGCACCCGGATCAGATCCGTTACCATACCAAACCATAATGCACCCGGATCATATCCATTGCTGTACCGAGCCACAATGCATCCGGATCAGATGCTTTCTGTGGTGCATCAACAGAAATTGATGAAAATCAAAAAGACATGGATAGGAAAGGATTAGGGAGAGATGAGCCAAATGCCAGCAGATGGGACCACTAATCTATGGGAATGTCATAGATAAATGGGAACACATCAGAAACCACCACTAAAGTAACACATCACTACTCTTACAGCACCACTTGTTCCTCTCTGTGCCTTGTTGCACATTGAGTGGCAACACTGCCATTTCTTTAGCATTTGTCTGTTTTAAGGTCAAGTTACTAGCTCACCGCTCAAGCCAGCACGGATGGAAAGCATACAAGGAGCTGGCAGGATTCAAACCTGGGACCATTCACTTCAAAGTCCCATTCTGATGTCACTCCACCAACAGTGACTCAGGTTCAATTCCGCCATGTCTGTAAGGAGTTCATATGATCTTCCTGAGACTACGTGGGTTTCCCCTGTGTACACCAGTTTCGTCTCACATTCCAAAGATGTGGGAATTTGTAGGTGAATTGGTCATGAGTGGTGTGGGCTCATTGGGCTAGAAGGGCCCCTTTCTGTGCTACACTTTTAAATAAATAATAAGTAAGATAAAAAGCGGCAGCAAATTTAGAAGAGGCTGCACAGGATAGGCTCAAGTATGGGGTGTGAAGAGTGGGGGCATCAAGGACAAGGAGGCAGAACTGTGAAATTATAGTTCGGCTGCTTTGTTTTTAGTTTATCTGTTTCCTCAGCGCCCCGAGCTCAGTACCACAGAGAGGTGATCAGAAACTGACCCCTCAGGATAAACACTATCAGCAGAACACCAAAGTGTCTGTTAAAGGCTCTAAGATTCACTTGCCAAAAAAAAACGTCCTAACAATAAATTTGTCCTCCACGTGAGCTGACTTTAGAATGCAAATCACCATTCAACACACACTTCCGCATAGAATAGTACAAAACTGTTTCACAGGGAAGGGCTTATTACATAAAGGAGATTAGTCTTTACTTGTGGGTAAGCTCCGTGCAGGGTACAGCATCTGAGAGAACCTTACATTTCAGGCACATTAAATGTCTAATACCAGAGAGCAAGCATTTGAGATGAAGGGGAGAAGTTCACAGGACAGCTGCGAGGCACCTGTTTTTAAATAAAAACTCCGAGAGTCGTGAGTGCCCGCAACAGGCTGCCAAGGGTGGTGCTGGAGTCAGACATGACAGAGGCATTTAAGAGAGTAAAAGGATATGGATATTTTACAGCCATAACACAATAAGTCATGGGAGCAGGTTAGGCCATTTAGCCCATTGAGTCTGCTCCATCAGACTCAAAGTGTGAGGTGAGGTGAGGTGAGGTGAGGAATTTCAGGGTAGCTAACAGTTTCCCTGATGATAACATTGGCAGCAAGTGCATCCAACTGCAGTTCCTGACCGACAAGGTCAAGCAACTGGAGCAGGAGCTGAATATAGTCAGGACTATCCGGGAGCCTGTAAATCTCATAGATGAGACTTCTACTGAGGTCGGCACACCCAGAGATCGGGCTTCAGATAGTGGATGGGTGACCACCAGGAGAACTAAAAGGAGTAAGCAGCTAGTGCAGGGTTTCCCATGGCCATTTCCCTTCAGCAACAAGTATAACCCTTTGGATTCTGCTGAGGGGATGAACTATCAGTGCACAGCAACAAATGCCAAGCTAGTGGCACTGTAGCCAGCTCTGAGGCTCAGCAGGAAAGGTAAAAGGTAGGCAGAGCAATAGTCAGGGGGAGGGACAGGAGATCTGTGGCCACGAAAAAGACACCAAGATGGTGTGTTGCCTCCAAGGTGCTACGGCCCAGGATATCTCAGAGCGGCTGCAGAAGATTCTCAAGAGGGACGGTGAGCAGGCAAATGTCATTGATGTCAGGGGTAGGAAGGGGGAAAGAGGTCCTGCACAGTGATTAAAGGGAGTTAGGGAAGAGGCTGAGGAGCAGGACCTCCAAGGTATAATCTCTGGATTTCTCCCAGTGCCACATGCTAGTCAGGGCAGGAGCAGCATGACAGTACAGATAAGAGAGTGAGTGAGGCTGAGGGAGTGGTGCAGGGGGCAGGGTTTCAGATATCTGGACCATTGGAATCCCTTTGGGGAAGGTACAAAAAAGACAGTTACACCTGAGCCCAAGGGGAACCAAAATCTTTGTGGGCAGGTTTGTTAGAGCTGTTGGGGAGCATTTAAGCTAATTTGGCAAGGGGATGTGAACTGGAGTAATAGGGCTGAGGATTGTATTGAAAGGACAGGCAGGTAGGCAGGGTGCATCTGTTGGTAAAATCAAATCAAGTCCCTAGAAAGAGGTGACATATGACTGGAAGATGTTGAATCCTTGTGAGTAGAGTTAAGAAACTGCAAGAGTAAAAAAGCCCTGATGAGAGTTATATACATGCACTCGAATAGTAGCCAGGATGCGGGAAATAAATTACAACAGGAGATAGAAATGGCATGAAATAAAGCCATTGTTATGATAGTCATGGGGGATTTCAATATGCAAGTAGATTTGGAAAACTAGGTTGGTGCTGGATCCCAAAAGAGGATATTTGTAGAATGCCTATGAGATGACTTTTTAGAGTAACTTGTGATCGAGCCCACTAGGGGAAAGGCAATTACCAGATTTGATTAGGGTGCTTAAGGTAAAAAAGACAGCAATCATAATATGATAGAATTCACCCTGTAGTTTGAGAGGGAGAAGATAAAAATCAGGCGTATCAGTATTACAGTGGAGTAAAGAGAATTACAAAGGCATGAGAGGGGAGCTGGCCAAAGTTGATTGGAAGGGAATACTAGTATAGATATGGCAGAACAGCAATGGCTGATGTTTCTGGGGGAAATTCAAAAGGCACGGGATAGATCTCAAAGACGAAGAAGTACTCTAAAGGGAAAATGAGGCAACCATGGCTGACAAGGGAAGTAAAAGACAGCAGACAAGCAAAAGAGAAGGCATATAACATAGCAATAATTAGTGGGAAGTTAAAGGATATGAAACCAACAGAAGGCAACTAAAAAAAACATAAGAGAAAAGATGAACTTTAAAGGCAAGACATCCACTAATATCAAAGAGGATACCTATGTTTTTTCCCAGATATATAAAAGACTAGACATTGGACCACTGGAAAATAATGCTGGAGAGGTAGCAATGAGGAAAAAAGAAATGGCAAACAAACTTAATAAGTATTTTGTATCAGTCTTCACTGTGGAAGACAATGGCATTATGCCAGAAATTCAAGAGTGTCAGGGGGCAGAAGTGAGGATCATTACTATCACTAAGGAGAAAATCATCGGGAAGTTTAAAATTCTGAAGGTAAATAACTCACCTGGACCAAATGGACTACACCCCAAGGTTCTAAAAAAGGTAGCTGAAGAGATTGTGGAGGCAGTAGTAATGATCTTTCAAGAATCACTAGATTCTGGAGTGGTTCCAGAAGACCAGAAAATTACAAATCACTCAATTCTCTAAAAAAAAGTAAAAGAAGCAGGAAAAAAAGGAAATTATAGGCCAGTTAGCTCGACTTCAATGGTTGGGAAGATGTTGGAGTCAGTTGTTATGAATGAGGTATCGGGGTACTTAGGGGCACATGATAAATTAGGCCAATGTCAGTATGGCTTCCTTAAGGGAAAATCTTGCCTGAAAAATCTTTTGGAATTCCTTGAGGAAAGAACAGGCAGCATAGACAGTGTATGTTGTTTACTTTGATTTTCAGAAGGCCTTTGACAAGATACTACACACAAAGCTACTTAACAAGCTATGAGCTCATGGTATTACAGGGAAGATTCTAACATGGACAAAACATTGGCTGATTGGCAGGAGGCAAAGAGCATGAATAAAGGGAACCTTTTCTGACTGGCTACAGGGGACTAGTGGTATTCCTTGGGACTTTCCATGTTTTATTGTTTTACAACATTGAATCACAATGGATTTAATTTGGCTTTTTTGACATGGATCAACAGAAAAGACTCCTTTCATGTCAAAACGAAAACAAATTCCTACAAATTGGTCTAAATTTATTACAATTATTAAACAGAAAATACTTGATTGCATAATTATGCACCCTCTTTAAGTCAGTATTTAGTAGATGTATTCAGTATTTGACAGCAGTTACAGCCTTGAGTCTGTGTGGATAAGAAGCTCACGCTCTGTCAGATTCTATGGGGATTGTGAGTGAACAGCCTTTTCAAGTCCAGCCACAAATTCTCAATTGGATTGAGGTCAGGACTCTGACTTGACTACTCCAGGACATTAACTTTGTTGTTTTTAAGCCATTCCTGTGTAGCTTTGGTTTTATGCTTGGTGTCATTGTCTTGCTGGAAAAGAAATCTTCTCCCAAGTCACAGTTCTCCTGCAGACTGCATCAGGTTTTCCTACAGGATTTCCAGGGTCTGCTGCAGTGAAGCATCCCCCAGCATGATGCAGCCATACTTCACAGAAGGGATGGTGTGTTTTGAAGATGTGCAGTGTTTGGCTTACACCAAACAGAGCATTTAGTCTGGTGGCAAAAAAGCTCAATTTTTGTTTCATCAGACCATAGAATCTGCTTCCAGCTGTCTTCAGAGTCTTCCACATGCCTTCTGGCAAACTCTAGCCAAGATTTCACCTGAAGCTTTTTTCAACAGTGGCTTTCTCTTTGCCACTCTCTCATAAAGCTGCGACTGGTGAAACACCCGGGCAACAGTTGTTGTATGCGCAGTCTCTCCCATCTCAGCCACTGAAACTCCTCCAGATTTGTTATAGGTGTCTTGTTGACCTCCCTCACTCGTCCCCTTCTGGAACATTCACTCAGTTTTTGAGGATGGCTTGCTCTAGGCAGATGGACAGCTGTGCAATATTCTTTCCATTTCTTAATGATTGACTTAACTGTATTCCAAGGGATATTCAATGACTTGGACATTTTTGTGTATGCACCTCCTGGCTTGTGCTTTTCATAGAGTTGTTTGGCATGTTCTTGTGTCTTCATGGTGTAAATTTTGCCAGGATACCGACTCACCAGCAGTTGGACCTTCCAGATTCGGGTGTATTTTTACCACAATCAATCAAAACACCTTGACTGTACGCAGGTGATCTCCATTTAACCAATTATGTGACTTCTAAAACCATTGGCTGCACCAGTGATGATTTGGTGTGTTATATTAAAGGTGTTGAGTACTTATGCAATCAATTATTTTGTGTTTTATAATTATAAGTAATTTAGATCACTTTGTAGAGATCTGTATTCACTTTGACATTAAAGAGTCTTTTTCAGTCAGTGTCAAAAAAAGCCAAATTAAATCCACTGTGATTCAATGTTGTAAAATAATAAAATACAAAAACTTCCAGGGGCTAATTTCTTTTTATAGCCACTGTATGTCAAAGATTTGGATGGCAGAATTGATAGCTTTGTGGCCAAGTTTACATTCAATACAAAGATATGTAGACGCCCAAGTAGTGTTGAGGAAGCAGAGTGTCTGCTGAAGGGCTTGGACAATTGGGAGAATCGGCAGAGAAAGATGTGGCTGATGGAATATAGTGTAGGGAAGTGTATGGTCATGCACTTTGGTAGATGGAATAAAGGCATAGACTATTTTCTAAATGGGAAGAAAATTCAAAAATCAGAGGTGCAAAGGGTCTTGGGAATCCTTGTGCAGGATTCCCTAAAGATTAACTTGCTAGTTGAGTCAGTGATAAGGAAGACAAATGCAATGTTAGCATTAATTTCAAGAGGATTAGAATATAACAGCAAGGGTGTAACACTAAGGCTTTATAAGGCATTGGTCAAACCACACTTGGAGAACTGTAATTTTGGGTCTCTTATCTAAGAAAAGATGTACTGACATTGAGAGTGCCTAGCGGAGGTTCATGACAAGGATTCTAGGAATGGAAGTGTAAACGTGTAAGGAGCAGTTGGTGTCTCTGGGCTCACTGGAGTTTAGAAGAATGAGAGGGAATCTAATTGAAACCTATTGATATTGTGGAGAGAATGGTTTCTATAGTGGGTGAGTCAAGAACCAGAGGACACAGCCTCAGAATAGAGGGACGACCATTTAGAACAGAGATGAGGACTTATTTAACTTGAGGGTGCTGAATCTGTGGAATTTATTGCTACGACAGCTGTGGAGACAAGTCATTGAACATATTTAAAGCGAATGTTGATAGGTTCTTGATTAATCATAGTTTCAAAGGTTACAGGGAGAAGGCAGGAGAATGGTGTTGACAAGAATAATAAATCAGCCATGATGGAATGGCAGAGCAGACTCAATGGGTGGAATTGCCTAATTCTGCTTCTATGTCTTATGGTCATAAAGATCTCATCGTTCAATGATTGCTAATTCAGTTTCACTCTCAATTACCCTGCTTTGATGCTTTTACTAATCAAGAACCTGTCAACCGTCACTTTAAGCATACCCAATGACTTGATCTCCATAGCCACCTGTGGCAATGAATTCCACAGTCTCCAGCAAAAGAAGTTACTTCTCACCTCTGTTCTAAATGGACGTCCTTCTATTCTGTATTCTCTGGTCCTAGCCACACCCACTATAGGAAACATCCTCTCCATATCCAGTCTATCTAAGCCTTTCAATATTCAATAGCTTTCAATGAGATCTCAAAATGGATAGGCTGAATCTGTTTTTCCTGAAGCATAAGAAGCTGAGGAATGGCTTTGAAAAGATTCAGAAAATCATGATGGGCAGAAATAATGTGAATGTTCAAGGATTTTCCCAGGCTTAAAGTCTAAAACTAGAGCACACAAATTTAATGTGAGAGCAGAAAGATTTAAAGAGGACCTGAGTGTCAAATTTTTCCACACAGATGGTGGTGGGTCCTGTATATAGGACCAGCTACCAGATGAAGTGATAGAGGCAGATGGAATTACAACATCTGAAGGACATTTGGACAGCTTCATGGATAGAAAGTTTCAGAGGGATGTGGGTCATATGTGGGCAAGCGGAAGTAGGCCAGGGAGACAACTTGTTCAGCATGGACAAGTTGGACCAGAGGGTCTGTTTCTGTACTATATAGCTCTCTAATGTTGAGAAAACCCCATTCATATCACATTCTCTGAACCCCTTCACAGGTTGGATCGATGAATTCATTTCATACCTACTGATGAAGCAGCTTGAAACAGAACAGAGAGGGAATGCTTTCATGGTTCTCCAAGTAGATTCCAAGGATGCTGTATTTATTGGTGAAGAGAGATTAATCACACCATGGATAGAATATGGTCAATGCTCACAATATGGATCTGGCACAAGAGGATAGTGAGATCAACTGTGATCTTAAGGAATGGTAAGAGCAGGCTCAAGGGGCCGAATAGCCTCCTTCTTCCTATTTTCCTATATTTTTTATGTTCTGAACATTTGGTCTTTGAACTAGCACCCAATGTAATATTCTGCCAGATTAAAACACAAGGGCTCTACTTAGTTAGGAACCTTGGTCAACATGGATGAGTTGGGTTGAAGGGCCTGTTTCAGTGAGGTCCACTGCTGTATAACGCTATGTCTCCAAGTAAATAGTTCTAAAGCACATTAACATATTTTCAGGGCTTCTCAAGGAGCTACTTCAAAGTGCAGAGAAAACCCCTGTGTACATTAGCAATACAAAAGGAAATGAAGAGAAATGACTCAAGTTATTGGTTGTAATTTTAAACACTTATGCTGAAAAACAGCAAGGCAGTCAACCTTCTGAGGTGCCTCAATTGGCAAAATATATACTGTAGTGTGAAAGCATGCTGATGTGCTTTAGTTCCCTGGATGAGAACGTTGTTGTAGCTGCTATAGAGGCATAGAGGCCCTTTGCCAGTCTTTGTAAGTGCATATTAAAAGAAGGCATGACGCAGCTATTTTTCATTAGGAATTTGAAGAGGTTTGGTATGTCATCAAAGACTCTCGCAAATTCCTATAGATGTACCATCGAGAGCATTCTAACTGTTTCAGGAACAGCTTCTCACCCTCTGCCATCAGATTTCTGAATGGACAATGAACCCGTGAACACTACCTCACTATTTCTGCCCTCTCTTTCTGCACCACAGATATATGTATATATCTTATTATAATTTATAGTGTTTTATTATGTATCGCACTGTACTACTACCAAAAAACAAATTTCATGTGTGTCAGTGATATTAAACCCGATTCTGAATCAGTTCATGCCGACCACAGTGCCCACCCAGCTAGTCCCAATTTTCTGCATTCAGCCATATCCCTCGAGCCCCTGCCCCTCCATGTACCTATCCAAATACTTTTTAAATGATAACTATTATGCCTCCCTCAAACACTTCCTCCGGCAATTTGTTCCATCACTTTCTACATGAAAAAGCTGCTCCTCGGGTCTCTATTCACTTTAAATGTGTCCCCTAGTTTCGTACTCCCCTGCACTGGGCAAAAGACTGTTACCATCCATCATAACTATGCCTCTTAAACTATTAAACACTTTGAGGGTAACCTTAAAGATGTGTTCTCCTACATGCCAAATTGTGTTTGTACTTTTGAACAGGTCTACTTACATAAGTCACTATGCACAGCTCCTCGAGCTCAGGAAATGACTCAAGCTGCCTCATAAAAGCATTAACAGATAAGATGGCTTATTCAAGGAGGTTGGTCAGCATTTTATGCGAAAGAAGCGGAGGGACTCACCCAGGAAACTTCAGAGCTTCAGGAAGGGATGGGACTAGAGGCCAAGGTCAGAGAGAGGATCTGAAAGGTTTGCCAAAAAACACAAACTCAAGAATGGCATCAATCAGAGGCTCTAATTGGAGACACGGTAGAATACACATGCTAGAATCTGAAGCAATATACAACCTGCTGGAAGAACTCAGCAGGTTAAACAGCACCTCTGGGAGGAAAGAAATTGTCGACATTTTGGGGTGAGACTTTTCATTCGTCCTGATGCAAGATTTTGACCCAAAACGTTAACAATTCCTTTTCTCCCCACAGATGCTGCCCAATCCGTTGAGCTCTTCCAGCAGCTGGTGTTGTTCCGGGTTCCAATGAGTGTTGTCTCTTATGCCTCTGATTTCAAGACTGACTAGAGGAAATTATAGAAATGAGCAGGCTGAACTTACGCAGAGCTTTGAACACAAGGAGAGGTGAGAGAGGTGGTGCTGAGGCTGAGTTGTGAATTGTCCACATTAACACATCAACGGGCAAAAGGCAGAACATAGAGAGGCAATGGAAAGAGTCAACCATGTGGCCAATCATCGACCCATCATGTAACTTACAGTGACCAAAACTCAGACTCAATGCTTCAGGAACAGTTCTTCCCCTCCACCATCAGATTTCTGAATGGTTCACAAAACCATGAACACTACATCACTATTTTGCTCCCTTTTTGCACTAATTATTCATTTATTTAATATTTCTTTTTGTAACTTATAGTATTTTTATGTATTCCAATGTTCTGCTGCCACAGAACTACAAATTTCACGGCAAACTTTATGTCAGGGATAATAAAGCTGATTCTGATTAATACTGCACACCCAATCCCTTGCCCATTCACGTGACTATCATGCCTTTTTATAATTCATCACATAGATTTAAGGATGACCTGTCCAGAGCTTATTATATCACCTATAGAATGGCCTATCACATGAATTGTAAAATGACTTATACAACACAGGAAAAGGCCCTTCAGCCCATACATGTCCATGCAGACCAAGATGTAATGTATATTCAAACTAACCCCATTTCTCAGCACTTGGCTTATACCCATCTAAACTTTCAACATCCATGTACCTGTTCATATATTTCTTAAATGAACCTCATGTTTCTGCCTCCATCCCTTACTCTGACAGCTGGTTCTTTATATCTGCCACCTACTCTGTAAATGAAGTTGCCCCTGAGGTTTGAGATGGAATCAGCTAGCTCCATCATGGCCACTAGCCTCGCCACCATTGTGGATATTTGCTCCACATTTGAGAAGCATTTGGTGGCTCTGGGCCTCCACTCACTGGAACTCAGAAGAATGAGGGGTGATCTCACAGAACCTCTTCTCACTACTATGATCAGGGAGAAGGTACAGGAACCTAAAGGTGTACACTCATCATTTTAGGAACAATTTCCTCCCCTCCACCATCAAGTTTCCAAAGGTCCATGGATCTGTAAACTGTTATTAGTACTTTTTTATTGCACTATATATCTATTTTGGAATTTTATCACTTTGCACTGTACTGCTGCCACAAAGCAACAAATTTCATGACATATCAGTAATAATAAAGCTGATTCTTTTATTAATTTTTTCATCTCTAACCTTAGAACTGTGGCCTCTAGTTTTCAATTTCCCAATCCAGGGAAAAAAAGACTATTCATCCTTTCCATGATTTAATATAGCTCTGTGAGGTCACCCATCAGTCTCTTGCTCTTCTAGAGTCTGTCATGTGATTGATCAGATGACTGGTTGTGTAACCTATCATGTGACCTAGCACCTGACCTACTGGCATGACACATTGTCTCACCTGACCTGTGACTTTGTGGAACTTGCACTTAACCTCCTTGAGCCATAGTCCCTCCAGCAGTTGGGGCAGGAGGTGGCCATAGTGACACAAGAGGCTGTGGATGCTGGAATCTAGGGCAAAATAAAAAACAATCTACTGGAAGATTGGGCAATAACTGTGGAGGAATAGGGATGGTCAACATTTTAGGTCAAGACCCTGCCTCAGGACTGGAGTACCCTTTGTATCACAGCACGAGACATTGCAGAGACCATACTCTGTGCAGCCTAGCTGCTCAGCTATAGCGTTAATGCTGTAAAGGGTGTGAAAAAATTCACAAGAACATTACTGGGACTGGAGAGATCAGAAAAATGGAGAGGATGGATAGGCTGCAACAGATTCCCCTGGAGTAAAGGAGGATGAGATTTATAAAATGATGAAAGGCATGGAGAAGCTGAATGATCGCAGTCTTTTCCCAGACAGCAGGTGAGTCCAGAACCAAGGGCAAGAGAGGAAAGATTTAAAAGGAATGAGGGTTCCTTTTCACACAGAGGGTGGTGAAAATATGCCAGGCAGGTAAAATTATGAGGTTTAAAACATTTGGGAAAGTACATGGATAGGAAAGGTTCAGAGGGACAAAGACCAACTGCAGATAAATAGGACTGCCTCAGCTAGAATACTTTAATACTATATGTAAGGCTGCTCTCGGAGTATTGCATTCAGTTCTGGTTGCCCCATTACATGATGAACGTGGGCAGGGTGCAGAAGTAGTTCACCAGGATGCTGCTGGGTTGGAGAGTATGAGTTATAAGGAGGTTGGACTAACTTGGGCTGTTTTCTCTGAAGCATCAGAGGCTGAATTTATACAATTATGAGAGGCACGGATGGGGTAGACAGTCAAGATCTTCCTCCCAGGGTAGAAATGCCAAATACTAGAAGCCATAGCTTTAAGCTGAAAGGAGGAAGTTTAAACTGGGATGTGCAGGGTAAGATTTTTTACACAGTGAGTGGTGTGTTCCCGGATCGGATTGCCGGGGGGGGGGTTGAAGCAAATACCAAGAAGCTGTACGACAGACACGTGAATGCGCAGGGAATGGATGGAGAGGGATCATGTGCAGGAGGAAGGGATTTAGTTTAATTTAGCAACACGTTTGGCAGTGACGTTGTGGGCCGAATAGCTAGTTCCTGCACTGTAGTGATGGCTGCCTATGATTGCCACTGCCTGGGCCGAAGGGCCGGACCTTGTGCTGTATGACTCTGTGACCGAGTGGATGCGGCCACTGTATGAGGAGCATCATAAGGTCTACTCACACCAAACTGCAAGTGCATGGACCTGGTACCTCAATATCCAGCCCAGCCCTCCACGCGGCCGTGTGACCCGCCCGCCGCCAATGGATGAGGCCTACCCCGCTTCCAACCTCAGTGGGCACCAACTCTCTGCCCCTGCTGCAGATCCTCCCAAAAAACACAAAGGCAGAAGGGGCGCATCAGATAGCCAGCGAGTCCAGCAGCGTCTGTGGGAAGGGATCTGGAGAGTAGAATTTCTCTCCAGAGAACCCCCCACCCCGCCCCCAGTTCTAGGGATCTTTTCGAAGGCGCAGAGGGGGCTGGACGGCGCTGATGACATGTACACCCTTGGACCAGGGGTCCCGTCACCACCCTGCAGCGTTTAATGGGTCAAGGTGAGGTACATATTCATAGTCTGGGGCGATTGCTGGTGGGGTTCGGCTTCGCGGGGAGCGGACACTCCCCACTGTGGGGCAGCCCTTAATCGCAAGGGGGTAAGGGGTCAGAGGCGGCCGGATCCCACGACACGGTCGGTTCTACTCCCGCTCCCCGCTCCTGATCATCCTTTTCGGGAGGCCGGACACTTACACCCCGCCGCACCGGGCCACCGTGGAGAGAGCGGGCCAGTCGGTGGAGACCCGGGTCCGCTTCCAGTCCCGGGAAGGTTCAATGGCGGTTTATGGTCTCACACACCGATACACACTCACCATACACCTTCACACGCCACTGTCACAGTCACAACCCCTCTCACACTTAGTCACATTTACTCATACACACGGACTCACACGCACACCACACTGTCTCATACTCAACACGCATTCACACACGACTCTGACAGTCACTCCTTCCCGCCACTGACAAACTGACAAACACGCCGCCTGCTCTGCCTCTGTTTCTCCGACTTTCATTCTTTTAATACCCCCTTCCAAAATCCACTCACTCCAAACGTCAAACCCGGCTCCCACAGAACTCTGGATCTGCCACTCGGCCCATTGCGACGTTGCTGGCCCCATTGCCCCCAACAAGCCCCGTGATCCCTGCCCGTCCCCCGTTCGGAGCCGCCTGGTCAGTGTCCCGCCAGCAAGCTGATACCTGGATAGTCTGGCTGGAGGCACCGGCGGCCGGCCCGCCTACCAGTTTACAGTAAAGGTCCCGTCTGGGCCGCTGCGATCCGTCTTCTCCGCAAGTGGCCGTGGCCCAGATCTCAGCCCCCTGGGCAATGTTCAAGTAAGGTGGGTGGAGGCTGAAGCCATTCAGCCGGTCCGGTGTTCCCTGACCATCGGCCGTGCGGCCGGACTGCAGGAGCACAGCCCAGAGCAGCAGACTTGTCCCCGACCCTCTCGCCATCTTCCCAAGCTCTGGGCTCCCTCCCTCCCTCCCTCACCGAAGACCAACTACACACCCTCTCCTGCCCAGGAACTAGGATCGCGAGGAAATCCTGGCTGAACGACTTAGAAATAATCATTGTTCCTAACTTCTATATTTAGAAGCTTGCTTTTTTAAATTGGTGTTTATATTTGAAGTTAAATATAAAGTCTGTATCTTTTTGCAAAAGTAATATTCTACCTATTAAATGCAAAGAGCACTTTTTTGCGTTCTGTGGTGAAGAAGTACTGTACATTTGGATTAATGTTGAATTGTATGGGCACTCTACAGCATAGAGGTAATATGAGTGGGTTGGCTGAAAATAAAGGAGCAGTCTCGGCGCTTCGGCCAACTATAGATCCACACACACACAAGCGTGCTCAAGAGAAGTGGATAAAACCTTAGAATTTGCACTTTCTGTGAAGTTATTTTGTTGAGCAAATTCCATCTGGTTCGATGACTTCCCCGTGACAACCGGACCTCATTAACTGATTAACTTAAAAATCGGCGTTCTCGGAAACTTCGGTGACTGCACATTTGGCTTCTTGGCTCCTATCCAGGGACTGAAATCCAGGAATAAAAGGCAATGTACAAGTCCAAGCATACCTTTCCAGACAGTTAAAGTGTTTAGCATTCTTTCCTCGCGAACTCCGTATTTTCAGAAAACACGGGCACGTCTTACACCCGCTCATCCTTTCATCCCACCCCTCAGTTCAGAGACAAGCTCGGGTCAACGTTGCTAAACTTGAGTTCGGAGTGTGTGCTACTCAGGATTTCCAGCATCCCGTGTGCATATGTGATAAATTAGTGTCCTTCTCACTTGATTTTGGAAGGCTGTGCATGCGGACTCTCAGTGTTTGCATGAAATTGGACATGGAAAGCCAGAGACACCAGAAGTCTGCCGATGCTGGAATCTGGGGCATCTGCTGACTTGTTCTCGAATCTCTTGCCATCTTCCCACACAAGCTGCTGGAGGAACTCTGAGAGTCCGACAGCATCTCTTGGGGGGTGGACAGTTGTCATTTTGGGTCGAGACCCTTCAGCTGGACTGATAGAGATGGGGGGGGGGGGGGTGATAGCCTGTATAAAGAGGTGGAGGGAATGGGGCAAGGGCCTGGATAGTACTGGTTTCAAGGTGTATAGGCTAAATGCACACAAATGGAACTCATTTTAAAGTAAAAAGTAAATTTATTACCAAAGTATGGAATTATTACCACATACCTTGAGATTCTTGTAGGCATTTACAGGAAAAATAAAAAGTGCAATGGAACTTACAAAAAAAACTATAAACAAAGAGCGACAAACTACCAACGGGCAAAAGAAGACAAAGTGCTCAAATAAGTTGAAAAAAGTCCTTGAAAGTGAGTCTGTAGATCATGGTTGTGAGTGAAGTTATCCACATGGATTTGGGAGCCTGAAAGTTACAGAGTAATAGCTGTTCCTGAACCTGGTGATGTGGGACCTTAGACTTCTGTACCTCCTGCCCTATGATAATAGTGAGAAGAGAGCATGGCTTGGGTGGTGGAGGCCTTTGTGGCAGATAATGCTTTCCTGTTCTGTGCTCCATGTAAATGTACTTTATAGCAGGGAAGGCTTTACCTGTGATGAGCACCATGGTTGGCATGGATACTTCAGGCTGAAGGTCATGTTTCTAAGAGCTGGCAAGTGATTGGTGGATGAGGGGCGATGGGCAGATAAAAGCCTCTGTACTTTACAGCACTCTCCCCTCCTCCACACAGCTCCACATTCCCCTCACTACTTTAAACTATCTCTATATCTCTGTCCAGATCAAGGATCTCAACCCAAAATGTCAAATGGCCATTTCCCTCTAGAGATGCTGCCAGACCCATTGAGTTCTTCCAGCATCTTATGTTCTGCTCTGAAAGGGAGAGTATTTGCAGTACCTGGGCAAATTTTTCACAGAGCCATCACAGGAGTGAATGGTCAACGTTTATAAATGTGCAGAGTTTTCACCTGCCCTATGGGATCCTTGAAAGAAAAAGGAAACTGTAATGGTGTTGACCATATATAATCAATAGGCTCCTTTTACTTCAAAATATATACAATTCATTAAAAAATGCAGAAAGTTCATCACATTTTCAATTACAAATAGTCATTCCAGTAACGTGTCATCCATTAACAAACTTTAAACAGTAACACACCATCTGCTGGAGGAACTCAGCAGGTCAAGCAGCATCTGTGGGCTAGGGGTGGGGGGAAGGAATTGTCGGTGTCTTGTGTGAAAACCTGAATTGGAACTGAGAGTCTCAAGACCTCTTCCCTCTTCTGTCTGAGTCAACCTACCCATCATTTCTCACCCCTCCTTGGTCCACCTCGGACTCATGTATCACCACTCCCTTTCTCAGTCCCAGCCATTTCCCCTCTCCACTCTTGGTCCCAATGCAGGGCTTTGACCCAAAATTGATGATTCTTACCCCTCTCCCCACCCCTTCCCCTCGTAGATGCTGCTTGACCTGCTGAGTTCTTCCGTCAGATTGTACTTTGGTCTATATCTCAGCATCTGCAGTCTCTTGTGTCTCCTTTAGTGCAAACAGTCCAAGGAACTTTAAACTGCTAGAAGAGCCCTGAATTGTGATCATGCCACATTGAGATACTATAATTTTGTTTAAAGAGTAACTTAAATTATCCATTTACAATGCTTATAATTGTTTTACTTTTTAACTGAAGACGGACTCACATCACAATCTACCTCATTATGACCTTGCATCTTATTGTTTGCTGGCACTGCCTTCTTTCAATCTTTATTCTGTATTCTGTTATTGTTTTCCTTTGTATTCCCTCAATGCACTGTGCAATGAATTAGTCTGAGCAGACAGTCTGCAAGACATGTTTCTCTCTGTATCTTGTTCCATGAGTCAATAATAAACAAATTTGGCAATAACCAATTTAATTTGAAATGCATTCCTTACTGTTCCAGAATAATTATTCTGACTTGAGAATAAGCAGGATTTTTAGCCACCATGTCCTCAGTTTTGGTTACTATAAGCTGCCCATATTAATGAGCAAGTGCTATATAAATTGCTGAACCATTGGGGGGTATGGTGGAGATCAGATCTCAAACTGTATTGCAATATTTTAAAGTTCAAAGTAAATTTAGTATCAAAGTATATTACCTATTCTAACTTTAAATTCATTCCTTGCAGGCATTTAAAGGAAAAAAGAAATACAGTATAGTAAAATTTTGCAAAAAACATACACAAACAGAGAAAGACTAACAAATACCAATGTGCAAAAGAAATCAAGCTGCAAATAAAAATAATAATGAGAACATGAATTGTAAAGAGTCCTTGAAAATGGGTCTAGATTGTAGAATCAGTTCAGAGTAGTGGTGAATGAAGTTATTCACGCTGGTCTTTGTAGGTTCCTGAACCTGTTGGTGTGGGACTGAAGGTCCCAGGACTACAAACCCAATAGTAGTAGCGAGAAGAGGGCATGGCCTGGGTGGATATTTTAAGAAATTCTTGGGCTTCCCTCCCCCCAGTCGATTGCAGACCCCAGCAGCCCTATCCCTGCAAACTGTATCCATTATTGGCTCCCACCTGTCAGGATTGCTGAGCAGAGGTTTATTAATGAAACAGTCTGCCTTGGCCCAAGTACCTCCACACAAAAAACTGAGATGGGTGCGGCAGGAATAAAATACCAATAGAGAACGATTTGTGCATTTTAATATTTGCAGTTATCTTTCTAAAGGTGTGTGCTTGGTTGATCTAACCCTCCTTAATCCTCATAGTCTTATGAGTTTAGAAAAGAATGAGGAAACAGCATTTTCTCAGAATAATGGAGTGCAACAACATTATCTGGAATCCTCTTCCAGAGTCAAAAAATTATACAGCCAGCAAACATAGAAACATAGAAAATAGGTGCAGGAGTAGGCTATTCGGCCCTTCGAGCCTGCACCACCATTCAGTATGATCATGGCTGATCATCCAACTCAGAACCCTGTACCTACTTTCTCTCCATACCCCCTGATCCCTTTAGCCACAAGAGCCATATCTAACTTCCTCTTAAATATAGCCAATGAACCGGCCTCAAGTGTTTCCTGTGGCAGAGAATTCCACAGATTCACCACTCTCTGTGTGAAGAAGTTTTTCCTCATCTTGGTCCTAAAAGGCTTCCTTTTTATCCTTAAACTGTGGCCCCTCATTCTGGACTTCCCCAACATCGGAAACAATCTTCCTGCATCTAGCCTGTCCAATCCCTTTAGAATCCTATATGTTTCAGTAAGATCCCCCCTCAATCTTCTAAATTCCAGCGAGTATAAGCCTAGTCGATCCAGCCTTTCTTTATATGGAAGTCCTGCCATCCCAGGAATCAATCTGGTGAAACTTCTTTGTACTCCCTCTATGGCAAGAATGTCTTTCCTCAGATTAGGGGACCAAAACTGTACACAATACTCTCTCCAAGGCCTTGTACAACTGCAGTAGAACCTTCCTGCTCCTGTACTCAAATCCTTTTGCTATGAATGCCAACATGCCAACAGACCCAACTCATCAATTTTGTCCAAATTATCTAATTGAGATGGTCCCATCCACCTCCATTTGGCTCATATCCCTCTAAATCTTTCTTATCCATGTCCCCTTTGAATCTCACCAATGGTACTGTTCAGGATATCTGTAACCTGCTGTGGTAGTAGTATGCGCCACAGAAAGTATCCTTTCAGGATGCATCACAGCCTGGTATGACTACTGCTCTGCCTGAGTGTTGGACGCTGAGGGGAGACCTAAGAAACGGAGAAAGAGAAGACCGCCAGAGTCTGTTATTCATCTGACATTTGAAATTCATCTGATATTCTGTTATTGAATTTCCCATGTCCTCACTTAATTACCATCCAGTGAAATAATGATAGCATTTATCCCAGGATCAGCACATTCAGCAGTAAAGGGCAACCCTTCAGCTCTTCTGCTTTATGGTTGTGCATTTCCTCCAGGGTTCTTCCAGACCACCCACCAAGGGTTCGGAAGAGATGCTTAGACTCTAGAAAATTGCCCTGTTAAATAATAATATTGTACTGAAATATACAAATATGTCACAGTTAAATGAACCCCAAAGCAAGGAAATACTGAACTTAACTAACAGCACCTTTGGAGTGCTGTGTATTCCTCTGGTTGCCTTGCCACACTAAAGTTGTCATTAAACTGGAGTTGGTATGGAAAAGAATTATGAGGATGTTACCAGGACTCGAGAGTTTGAATCTTAAGAAGAGACTGAATAGGCTGGGACTGTTCTCCCTAGGGTGAAGGAACTTGAAGGCCTTATACTATACTGTACAGCATGGATACAGACCTTTTGGCCAAAGCAGTCCATGCCAACCATAATGCCCCCAGCTAGTCCCAATTTCCTGCTTTTGTCCCTTATCCCTCTAAGTCCCCCTCCTTCATGTACCTATCGAAGTGCTTCCTACATGACACTCTTGTACCTGTTTCAAAAACTTCCTTTGGCAGCTCATTCCACATTCTAATCACTCTCTGTTTGAAAATGTTATCCCTCAGGTCTCCTTGTAATCTTTCCCCTCTCACCTTAAATCTATGCCCTTCAGTTCGAGACTATCCTACCCTGGGGAGAAGTCTGTTACCATCCACCATATCTTTGCTTCTATCAGGCCACTCCTCACTCTCCAAAGAATAAAGACCTAACCTGACCAACTTCTCCCTATAACTTGGCGTTCAAGTCCTGACAACATCCTCAAAAATCTTTTCTACATTCTTTGTGGTATAGCCACATCTTTCCTATAACAATGTGACTAAAACTGTACATGGTACTCAACATGCAACATCACCAGTGACTTATAAGACTGCAATATCATGACTGAACTTCTGTACTCTGCGCCCTGACTGATGAGGGTCATTTTGTCTACCTGTGACAACATTTTCAATGAACTATGCACTTGAACTCCAGGGTCCCCTGTTCCATAATTCTCCTCTGCACCCTGCCATTCACTGTACAATTGCTACACTGTACAATTTGATCCACTAAGTGTGCTGACTGACTCTGTCAGCCATTCCCTCAAAACCAGACCAGGGCAAAAAGGAATTAAATGAACAACTGGCTGCACGCACACTTCATCCTTTATCCTCTGACTAGTTAAGACAAACGCCAATTCTCATTTAAAGTGTGTGTGTTGTCACCATCCCACATCACACCAGAACCTGAAGTCCTTTTCCTGCACTTTATCGGGGCAATCAGTCACCTGGGAAACCACCCTGGAAAGTCACTTGCATCCTACCACACAGGAAGTTATTCAGTCCATTGTGTACGTACTAGCTCCCAGCAGAATCATACCATCAACCCCATTCTACCTTTTCTTATTCACCTTCACATCTACAACTTAATCCACTCACATACGCTAAGCACCTCCCCTCTCATTTCTTGGCTAATTATTTACACCAGGGACAATTAAAAGCAGCCCATCTTGAAAGGGCATTGCGGCTTACGGGGGTTCAGTAAGCAGAGGGGTGCTGGGTGAACAGAGTTCCATGTGAGAATTACGTTGTTTTCAGTGAATCAAGTTGAAGGTTAGAACAATGAAATGTAAGCAGGAGGTCTAATTTTCAGTATTTACAATACTGTATCTTTAGAGCTTTATATTAAAACTGGAACAAAATGCATGTTTTCTGGGGCAAAAAGTAAGAATATTCAAAATCAAACAAAATGTGTTTCATCATTAGAGTGGTGTTGGAGTGGGAATTAAATAAATTGTTAGTGAGACTGAGGAATTACTAATGTTCAACAACATCATAGAGTCACAGTGTCAAACAGCATGAAAACAGACCGTTCGGCTTAATTCAGCCAACAGTGTTGTCCCCTGAGCTAGTCCCATCTTCCCACATTTTGCCCATAACCCCCTAAACCTCTCCAATCATGTACTTATCTAGATGGCTTTTTAATGCTGTGAATGTGCCTCCTCAACCACTATTTCTGCCCACTCATTCAAATACACACCACCCTTTGTCTGAAGAAGCTGCCCCTACATCCCTTTTAGATCTCTCACCCCTGATCATCTCACCTATTGCGTCTTGTGTTAGCACCCCTTCCTTAGGAAAAAGCATGTATACCCCTCATGGTCTTATATACCTCTGCCACCCTCAATCTCCACAGAAGTTGGGAAGGGAAGGAAGAAACACAGGATAGGTTGAAACCGGGGGGGGGGGGGGGGGGGGAAGTAAAGAGCTAGAAAGTTGATTGATGAAAGAAATACTGGGCTGGAGAAGGCAGAATTTGATAGGAGAGGACAGAAGACCATGGAAGAAAGAAAAGGGAGGAGCACCAGAGGGAGCTGATAAGGTGAGAGAGAGGAATGGGGAATGGTGAAGGAGGGGGTCATTACAGGAAGTTTGAGAAATCACTTCATGCCATCAGACTGGAGGCTACCCAGAAGGAATGTAAGGTGTTGCTCCTCCAACCTGAGTGTGGCCTCATCATGGCAGGAGAGGAGGCCATGGACTGACATGCCAGAACGGGAATGGGAAGTAGAATTAAAATGGGTGGCCTCTGGGACATCTGGCGGATGGATCGTAGGTGCTTGGTGAAGTGGTCTTCCAATCTATGTCAGGTCTCATTGATATACAGGGGGCCACACCTGGAGCACCTGATACAGTAGATGACTCATCAGACTCACAGGTAAAGTGTTGCCTCACTTGGAAGGTCTGTTTGCGGCCCTGTATGGTAGTGAGGGAGGAGGTGTAGGGGCAGGTGTAGCACTTGTTCCACTTGCAAGGATAAGTGCCGGGAGGAAGATCAGTGGAGAGGGATGAATAGATAAGGGAGTCATGTAGGGAGCGATCTCTGCAGAAAGCAGAAGGGGGGAGGGAACGATGTGCTTAGTGGTGGGATCCCACTGGAATGGCAGAAGTTATGGAGAATTATGTGTTGCATGTGGAGGCTGGTGGGGCAATAAGTGAGGACAAGAGGAACCCTATCCCTGGTAGAGTGATGGGAGGATGGAGTGAGGGCAGACATGCACGAAATGGAAGAGATGAAGTTGAGGGCAGCATTGATGGTGGCAATAGGGAAGCCCCTTTCTTTGAAGAAGGAGAACATCTCCTTAGTTCTCAAATGGAACGTCTCATCCTGAGAGCAGATGTTGCGGAGATGGAGGAATTGAGAGAAGGCGATGGCATTTTTATAAGTAACAGGGTGGGAAGAGGTATAGTCCAGGTAGCTGTGAGAATCAGTGGGTTGACAATAGACATCAGTAGATAAGGTGTCTCCAGAGACAGAGATAGAAAGAATCAAGAAAGGGGATGGAGGTGTCAGAGATGGACCAGATAAATTTGAGGGCAGGGTGGAAATTGGTAAAAGAGGAATAATGAGGTAGTGTTCATGGGTTCATGGATCATTCAGAAAACTGATGGCAGAGGGAAAGAAGCTGATCCTAAAATGTTTACTGGGGACACCCAGGCTCCTGTACCTCCTCCCCAATGGTAGTAATGAAAAGAGGGCATGCCCCAGATGGTGAGGGTCCATAATGATGTATGGTGCCTCCTTGAGTCACCACCTCTCAAAGATGTCATCTATGGTGGGGAGGGTTGTGCCCATGATGGATCTGACTGAGTCTACAACTCTCTGCAGCCTCTTGCGATCCTCTGAATTGGAACCTCAGTACTAGGCGGTGATGCAACCAGTCAGAATGCTCTTCTTTTGTGTATCTGTAACAATTTGCAGGATATCCCAAATCTCCTGGAACTCCTAACGACTTCTAATGTCTTCTTCTTGACTGCCCAGCTGGCAACAGTGCCCCTCTCCCTGGGCTGGTCTCTACAATTTCATTCAGCCTTGCTTTTGTCCCCAGCCACTCTCTTACCCAAACTTGGCAATCAGGCCCATACCCCCAACCAACACCTTCTGGAAATCCATCTTTAAGTCTCCCCATCTTCACTAAAGTTGTCCAACCTGCTTAATATTTCCAGCTTTGTATCTGATGATGCCTTGTGGAACAATGGCCCATTTTAGCCCATTGTATATGTGCCATCCCTTTGAAGGCATTTCCATCCAGTTTCTTTCCCTGCTTATCTCTCATTGTCTGAAAAATTCTTCTTCTCCAGCTCCTTTCATCTTCTGCTTTCACCATTCTCAGGCAGATTGCTCCACGTCACTTGCGTGAAAACACCATCCCATGCTATGTTGATGCTGGAATGTGTGATGACACTTACAGGCTGCCTCCAGCACATTCTTAGTCTGTGTTGGTTGTTAACTTAAATGATGCGTTTCACTGTAAGTTTCAAAGTATTTATTTTAATTTTTGTTTATTTGGAGATACAGAGTGGATTAGGCCCTTCCAGCCCTTCAAGCTGCACTGTCCAGAAAAACCCGGCAACCACGATTTAACCCTAACCTAATCACGGGACAAATACAATGACCAATTAACAGGGA
This sequence comes from Hypanus sabinus, assembly GCF_030144855.1. NCBI lineage: Eukaryota > Metazoa > Chordata > Chondrichthyes > Myliobatiformes > Dasyatidae > Hypanus > Hypanus sabinus. The sequence goes on from NC_082706.1 coordinate 143,670,470, forward strand.
GAACATGTCGTGGTTTCTTGAAATAACCAGGAGACGCAGAAGGTTCTTCGAGAAATTTAAGCCTTTATTTGCAAACAAAAGCTGAGACAATCAACGAGCGTGTCACTAATTGTCTGCCGAGCCCTGGTTCACAGTATTCTTTATAGTAAATTCTTATCTTAGTTTCATTGGCATATACTTGTTCTAGTGCCTTGACTGGTTCTCACACCATCACACCACTCCATAGCCCATACTTGCTCTAGTCTACTCCTTGGAACACGTGTCCCCCTTCCCGGCTTTGACTGGTCCCCATACCATCACACCACTCCACGATCCCGTCTACCACTGTTATCTCTACATGCTTACTTTCACTGTTAGCTACATTCTTAAGGCACTGATGCATTCAATAGTACAGAGACAATACACAGATTACATTCTGGCTAATAAGTTGGATACATAGTAAATAGCAAACACAAGGCTGGTCACATAGTTCTGGCCACACAGCAAACTTTGCAACTTTATTCTCCAAAAAACACAGGAGGACCCATATTCCATAGTGTCCCCTTACAAAGAATGTCGAGACTGAACTCTGAACTCTGGCACTCTAAGCTGTAACTGTAGCACTAAATGCAACGCTACCGTGGTGCATATTTGAGAAATAAATGAATGGGAACCAGAATACCTTTGGTCCAACATTTGAAATCCTATCTCCCTGATTCTTGACCCTCTCCTAATGGGATTAGGTGCAATCAATTCACCATGTCTAAACCCATCAAGATCCCCCCTAATATTCTCTGCTCTGTTAGTGCCAGCTCCCCTGAGAGCCCCACGTAACTCTTTCCACACTAACTTTGCGAATCTATATCCTTCCCAGGTTTTTAATGGCGAACTCCCTGCCTTTTCCATTTTAAAGGTGAATGCTATAGTTATTTGCCTGAGTGTTTTTTCCAGCTGTGTTGCTTTGTTTGCAAGATCTGCAGGGAAGATGCTCCTCTTTCAGCTTCTAACAAAATAAATTTCATGACAACATCAGCCCCCACATTTTCTGTCTCAATTAGCTTCAGCTGTTAGCAAATTCTTTTTTAGATCATTGCTTCAAAGGCACTGGGCAGAATTACCCAGTCAGCCTGCAGATCTAAAACGATCAATAGTTATGAGAAGATTAAGAATACTGAGAGAAGATTACATACTGGTTTGAATAGCACAGTTATTTACATTCATTAATAATTTGTGATGCATTGGCAAGAAGAGGAAGTTAGAATTGCTAGATGATTAGTGATTGAAACAAGGGCAGACCATAACAGGTGCAGGTCTAAAAATTGGAATTCATTGCATGAGAAGGGGCGAGGAGATCACGTTGTTTTAAAAATAAAGCTTTCAGAGGTTAGCTTTGGGGATTAGGGCAGAGACAGAGTCAACCACAGCACAATACTTTGCAGGTTTTTTCTGTCTGAACCACCCTACAGCACTGTCAATGGTCCACCTGCAAGCGTCTCCAGTCTCCTGTGGTGTCTGTTCTAACAGTCCAAAGGTAACGGTAAAAGTGGGGTTACCGGTCCTACTGCCTCCATCAGCAGAGATTGAAACAACTAATAAGTGCATAGGCAAAATATGTAAAAACTTAATTCCATGTAGAATTAGGTCTGCGTACGAAAGATATGTGGCGAGGCTGAGATAAGATGGGAGGAGGATCGAGTGGGAAGAAACGACTGTCACTTTGTCCTCTGAGTGTCTCTAAACACTCCAATGTTGGGAGCAAAGATCTGTTAACCTGCTTAGATCTTTGGAATTGAATCATGGAGTCATACAGCCATTGAAATGGGGTCCTCAGCCTACTTAGTCCATGCTGACAACCAAACATCCATTCACACTCATCCCACTGTGATCCAATTTTATTTCCCTCCATGACCCTCTAACCCTCCCTGAATCTCTTTCCACAATCCATAGACCACAGTTTCAGAATTTTCCCATTGTAAATGGAGGAACCGTTTTGTTAAACACCTCCACACCATCCGCCACAAATGAGACTTCCTGGTGGCCAAACATTTTAATTTTGATTCCCATTCCCATTCCAACATGTCTGTCCATGGGCTCCTCTTGTGCCAAGATGAAGCCACCCCCAGGGTGGAGGAGCAACACCTGGGTAGCCTCCAACCTGATGGCATGAATATCAGTTTCTCCTTCTGATAAACAAGTGTACCCCCACTTTCTCTGTTCCCTACTCTGACATTGTACCTCTTTTCCCTTGCCTATTACTTCCCCTGTGTCCCCTCCTCCTTCCCTTTCTCCTATGGTTCACTGTCCTCTCCTATCAGATCTCCTGTTCTCAGCTCTTGACCTTTCCCACCCACCTGGCTTCACCTGACACCTTCCAGCTAGCCTCCTTCCCCTCCCACCACCTTCTTATTCTGGCATACTCCCCCTTCTTTCTCAGTCCTGAAGAAGGATCTTGGCCCAAAACATCAATTGTTGATTCATTTCTCTCCATAGATGCTGTCTGACCTGGTGAATTCTTCCAACATTTTCTGTGTTGCCACGGTTTCTGAACATGTTCTGTACTTCATTCTATGTGGGAATCAATGTTACCCAACCCCATAAGACATAGGAGCAGAATTAAGACATTCAGCCCATTGTCTGCTCTGCCATTCCATCATGCATGATTTATTTTCTCTCTTAATCCCATTCTCCTTCCTTCTCCTCTTTATCTTTGATGCCCTTTCTGATCATGAACCTATCAACTCCACTTTAAATATATCCAGTGAGTTGATCTCCACAGTTGCCAATGGTAATGAGTTCCACAATTCCACAATAGCTTCTGGTTAAAGAAAGTCCTCCGTATTTTCTGAGGTTGATGCCCTCAGTCACTATCTTCTGAGCCTCTGTTGATGATAGGCAAGGGGATATTTGGTATTAAGGATCTGAAAATGGTGCACAGGAGCCAATGTGTTGTTTTTTATTTAATAAGGAATGATGGATAGGTGCAGAATGCAAAGGTAAACTGGGGCAATGTTATAGGTAAAGGGGAAAATGGTTTCATTGGAGAGTTCTTCCAGACATCCAGCACTGCTGAGCAGATGCATCTACTTAGAGCTATAGAGCCATACATCACAGAAAGCATGCCCTTCAACCCAACTCATCTATGCCAAACAAGTTACCTAACTGATCTGTTTGCTTGCATTTGGCCCATATCCATTTAAACCTTTCCTATCGATGTACTTGTCCAAATGTCTTTTGAATATCATAATTGTACTCACCTCTACCACATGTCCTAGCAGCTCATTCCATTTCCCTCTGTACGACAAACCTGCCCCTCAGGTTTCCTTTTAAAACTATCCCTCTCACCCTGAACCTATGCCCTCTAGCTTTAGATTCCCCTGCCCTGAGAAAAAGACTGTGACCATTCACCTTACGTATGTTCCTTGAGATTTTAAGAGGAGAAGGGTAACTAAGGAAAGAGTAGGTGCACATAGAGATGAACAGGGCTACCTGTGTCTCAATGGATGGGATTTCTAATGAATATTTCTACGAGACTGGAGGTATTTGCAGCCTTACAGTACATTAAGATGGACAAATCCCCAAGACCTGGGCAAATGGAATCCTGGACTCTGTGGAAGGCTAGAGAAGAAATTGGAGAGTCTCTTGCACAAACATATGCTTCATCATTAGTCACTGGTGACGTTCCTGAAGACTAGAAAAAGGCTAAAGTTGTTCCGCTGTTTAAAAAGGGTCATAAGGACAAACTAGGGAACCACAAGGTGGTCAGCCTGACATCAGTAGTGAGGAAGTTACTGAAGGACAGGATGTACCGGCATTTGGATAGACAGGGACTGATTGAAAGGAGTCAACATGACTATGACAGGAAGTTGTGCTTGAAGAACCTTTTCATGGTTTTTTTTTTGAAGAAGTAACTGGAAGGTAGATGATTGTTGAGCACAGAATTTTATGTATTTGGACTTGAGCAAGGCCTCTGACAAGACTGTGACGCAGATTGAATGGAGCCATTCCACTGCCCTGCAATGTGGAAGCACAAGAGAGACTACAGAAGCTGGAAATATATCTTGTCCTCAACAATTAATGATTCAGGAACAGCTTCTTCCCCTGTACCATCAATTTTTTGAATGATTCATGAACCCATGAATGCTACCTTTTATTCCTTTCTTTGCACTATTTATTTATTTATTTTATTATTTATGAAAATCTATATCTTTACACTGCACTGTTGCCGCAAAACAATAAATTTTACTTCATAAGACAGTGATAATAAATCTGATTCTGACTCCTGTCTGATGGAGCACCTCAACCTGAAACATTGAGTGTTAATTTCCCTCCAAGAAGATTGGTTTATTGGTTCATTATTGTTACATGTACCAAGATATAGTGAAAAGCTTGTCTTGCATATTGCTCATACTGACGAAATCATTGCACAGTGCAATGACTGATCTAGAATAAGGTAAAGCAATAAAAATGCCAAATAAAATGTAAAAGCTAGAGCTACCAAAAAGTGCAGGGTAGGTAAATGATAAAGTACAAGATCATAATGAGATAGATTGTGAGGCCAAGAGTCCATCTTATCATGCAAGAGGTCCATTGAAGAGTCTGATATCATTGGGATAGAAGATGTCCTTGAGCTTGGTGGTCCATGCTTTCAGGACCCAGTGGGAGAGGAGATAAGGTCCAGGGATGCTGCCTGACCTGCTGAGTTTCACCAGTGTTTTATATTTGTTGCTCCTATAACGTGAAACATTGTACAAACATGTCTTATCTACAAAAAGCAAAACAAACCCAATTCAATTAATCAACCAACCATTCATCAGAGGACATCAACAGTGCTGCTACGTAGTGCTTACTGGATTCTGCCTGAGCTGACTACCTGCCCCTCATCTGGGTTACATCTGTGCCCAGGCATTCCTGAAGAAGGAGCACACAATGTCCAGAGTTGGGGATTTCCAGGACTGTGGGGACAGGCACCACAAGAGCTCGAGTGGATTCTAATTTGAAACTCTGGTCTGTAAATAGTATGAATCATGGAATACTGTAGTAGTATAATGATGTGATGCTGAAATCACCGGATAAACCTGTTTTAGAAAAGGAAGAAAAAGTAACACAGACCAGTAACCATTGTTGGGATGTGTTCCTGATGTTAACTCTCAGCCCAAAACATCAACTGTTTTTTCCCCGTCATAGTTGTTGCCTGACCAAGTGGTTAAGGCTTTGGGCTAGCGATCTGAAGGTCGTTAGTTCGCGTCTCAGCCAAGGCAGCGTGTGTGTCCTTGAGCGAGGCATTTAATCACACACTGCTCCTGCACGTTTATAGCCCAGTGGCAGCAGTTGGTGCAGTATAAAGAAGAAGAAGAAAAAAGACCTGCTGATTTTATTCACCATTTTCTTCTGTGTGGTTCTCTAGATTTCCAGCATATATAGTCTCCCTTGCATCTCCCTCATCACAGCCTAGGTCCAAACGTGGATCAACAAGCTGAACTCCAGAGTGGAGGTGAGAGTGAAACACCGCGACATCAGGGCAGTGTTTTACCAACTGCGGCACCACGGAGCGCAGGTAAAATCAGAGTCAGTGGCTACCAGGGGAAACACGCTAGTGGTGGAGTCAGTCAACACACAATGGAAGGTGGTTATGGTTGTTAGATCCCTGCCATTGAGGATATCTTCAAGAGGCAGTGCCTCAGGATGGCAACAATGTTCACTAAGGACATTCACCATTTGGATTGTGCCCTCATGCTCTCTTCTCAATGCTGCCATTGAGGTACAGGAGCCCAAGGACACGTACTAAATTGTTCAGGAACAATTTCTTCCCCTCTTCCATCAGATTTCTGGACACTTCATGAACTCACAAACACTGCCTCATTATTTCTTTGTTTCTGTTCTATTTATTTATTTTGTAATTTATTGTAGTTTTATATCTTTGCACTGTACCGTTGCCACAAGACAACACGTTTCATATTGTATAAGACAATGGCAATAAAGCTGGTTCTGCACCCTCTGCCCTTGCACCACCCTGTGCTTTCTCAGATCATATGTCAGATGTTCCAGTGAAAGCCAATCTCAACAAGTTGGGACAAGGTTACTGCTCATTCCACACACCCAGTAGTGAGCTCAGACACACAACCGTTTCCTTGCTCCCTCTTCTGGCACAACCATCTTTAGGCAAATTTATATTTTTTTGATGTGCTCCACTCTAATCTTCCAGTAATCCCTGCACTTCATTCTAAAACGGGACATCCATATTTTCAAGATACCAGCAGCCTTAACTCTGAACAGCATTGACCCTCCTGAGACAGGTGTAAATCAAATATAGTACGTTGTACAATGTAGATCAGTACAGCACAGGAACAGGCCCTTCTGCCCACAATATCTGTGCTGACCATGATGCCAAATTAATCTAATCCCATCTGCCCTGAACATGGTCCATACTCTCTGTTTCCTGTGTGTTAATATATTTATATGAAGCCAATTTAAGTTGCTATCATAACTGCTTCCACCACCTCACCAGGCATCCACAACTCTCTCTGTAAAGAATATGCCTTGTAAGTCTCCTTTAAATGTTTGTCCTCTCATCTAAACTCTCTAGTTTCAGACATTCACGCCCTGGGAAAAAGACAATGGCCATTTAAAGTATCAGTGTCTCTCATAATTTTATATGCATGTATACATAGAACATAGTACAGTACAAGTTGAAGGAGCAACACCATATTCCATCTGGGTAGCCTCCAACCTGATGGCATGAACATAGACTTCTCCAACTTCCAGTAATTTTCCCCTCTCCCATCACTTTTTTTCTATTCCCTTCTCTTGCTTCTCTTCTCTTCACCTGCTTAACTCCTCCCCAGTTCCCCTCCTCCTTCCCTTTCTTCCATTATCCACTCATTGTCCTCTCTTATCAGATTCTTTCTTCTCCTCCTTTTGCCTTTTCCACCGCCCAGCATCCCCCCCCCCTCACCCAACCACTTGTTTCGCCTATCACCTTCTAGCTTATTCTCCTTCCACTCCCCTACCTGTATTCTGCATTCTTCCCCCTTCCTTTGCAATCCTGATGGAGTGTCTCAGCCCGAAGCATCAACTGTTTATTCATTTTCATAGATGCTATGTGACCTGCTGAATTCCTCCAGCATTTTATGTGTGTTATCACATCTGCAGAAGCTCACAGTACAGGCCCTTCATCCCATGGTGTTGTGTCAACCTTCAAACTACTCCAAGATCAACCTAACCCTTCCCTCCCACAGAGCTCTCCAGTTTTCTTTCATCCATCGAAGAGTCTCTTGACTATCACTAATGTATCTGTGTCTACAAGCACCCCTGGCACACATTCCATCCCCCCACCAGTCTCTGTGTATAAAAACATACTGTCTGACTTCTCTCCTGTACTTTCCTCCATTCACCCTAAATTATGCCCTCTTCTATTAGCCATTTCTGCCCTGAGAAAATGTCTCCAGCTGTCCAATCTATCTATGCATCTTATCATCTTCTATACCTCTAACAATTCACCTCTCGTCCTCCTTTGCTCCAAAGAGAAAAGCCCTAACTCACTCAACCTGCCTTCTTTACAACTGCATCGAAATGTTGGGACCAGCTTAGATCTCGGAGTTCTTGACACCCAGGAACTTGAAACTGCTCACTCTCTCCACTTCTGATACCTCTATGAGGAACGGTATGTGTTCCTTCGTCTTACCCTTCCTGAATTCCACAATCAGCTCTTTCATCTTACTGATGTTGAGTGCCAGGTCGTTACTGTAGCATCATTCCACTAGTTGGCATATCTCACTCCTGTACGCCCTCTCATCACCACCTGAGACTCTACCAATTGGATGTTTACATGAAGGAACAGGTGCACTTAATAAAGTGGCTCCTGAATGTACAGTGTATTGTGTAGTTTGAATTAACAGCCAACTCAGTCTGAGGCTGTGCTGGGTCAGCCTGCAAGTGGCGCCACATACGCTAGCTTGTCCACAATGTTCAGTGGAACAACACACAAACAACAACAGCAAAATAATCCCCTTTCCCACCAGCCGCGACCCACACGCTGCCAGAGGAGCTGGTGGAGGCAGGAAGAGTGACAACACTTAAGAGGCATCAGAACAGGTACCTGAATGAGCAGTGCACAGAGGGATTTGGGATTAATGCAGGAAAATGGGATTAGTACAGACAGGTATTATGTTTCTGTGCTGTACAACTCTGTGAGCCACAACTGCCCTAGGCAGTTCCAATGATTCTGCAGCTTTACCTCCATTCCTGCCGCACTTCACATTTTGATGCTCCTCTCTGCTCCTTCCAATCAAAGCATTTTGAGCTTTTTGGAAAAAAATGACATTGGGCATAGAGTCTCTCCTAGTTCTTCCCACATGCTAGTCTTCTGTTTTGTTGGGCCTGCATAGTCTGTAAAGTCGAGCTCTCTGCGCTCAGTCTAATGTAGAATCAAACATCAGTCAAATATAAAATCAGAATCAGATTTGTCATCAACATGTTATATTTTGTGTTTCAGCAGAGCTACATAGAAACATAGAAATCTACAGCATATTACAGGTCTTTGGCTCACAACGTTGTACTGATTAGGTAACCTACTCTAGAAATTGCCTAGAATTTCCCTACCGCATCGCCCTCTATTTTTCTAAGCTCCATGTACCTATCTAAGAATCTCTTAAAAGACCCTATTGTATCCACCTCTACCACCATTGTCGGCAGTGCATTCCACACAACCACCACTCTCTGTGTGAAAAACTTACCCCTGACATCCCCCCTGTACCTATTTCCAAGCACCTTAAAACTCTGCCACCTCATGTTAGCCATTTCAGCCCTGGAAAAAAGCCTCTGGCTGTCCAATCTAACTATGCCTCTTATCATCTTCTATACCTCTATCAATTCACCTCTCATCCTCCTTTGCTCCAAAGAGAAAAGCCCTAACTCACTCAACCTTTCTTCATAAGACGTGCTCTCTAATCCAGATGTTATCTTGATAAATCTCCTCTGCACCCTCTCTAAAGCTTCCACATCATTTGTATAATGAGGTAACTTGAACTGAAAAAAAAAGACTCCCAAGTGTGGTCTCACTGGAGTTTTATTGGGCTGCAACAAATATACTTGTTCAAAGTCACCCCTCCTTTGCTCTAAAGCCAACAGCCCCAGCCTATCCAATTTCACACCTTCCAATCCTGGGAATATTCTTGGGAGTCATCTAGTTTAACACAAGCTCTTCTAGTCTAACAATCAGAATGTACACAGTACTTCAAGTGTGAGCTAACCAACAGATTGTACAACTGTAACGTGATGTCCCAACTCACGTCCTCAAAGGCAGAGTGACCGATGGGAAGCATTCCACAAGCCTTTGTCTGCCCATGTCTCAATTTTCAGCGAACTATGTTCATACACCCTTAGGTCTCTCTGTTCTTTAACACTCCCCTGAGCCCTGTCATTCACTGTGTATGCCCTGCTCTGGTATAACTACCGAAAATGCATCCCTTCACACTTGCCTGAGTTCAATTCCACCAGCCATTATTTTGCCCACTTCCCCAGTTGATCAAATTCCTGTTATAAACTTAGACAACTTTCTACACCAGGGGTGTCAGAAGATTGGAGTTTGGATGACAAGTGGGTCCTTTGAAGTACATATATACAGTGGAAGCACATTGCAATTGATAAGATACCTCTGAAGGTTCAAACAGCTTTGCTGGGAGAAACTATAATTACTACAAATATTCTAAAAACTTTTTATGATGGAGAGCCAAACATCCAAAATGAATGTAGTCAGGGCTGTCCCTGAGTAGACAAATATTCTAATTACACAAAAACTAATGATTGCCTATACCTGTGACCATGTTTGATATGCTAAGTGACTACATCAGTTTGGTCTGCCAGCTTGAACTCAAGTCACCATGGTGCAATAACTTAGCCATGTTGCCTGGTTTTATGCAGGCCAATTAACACAACCCCATTATCTTAACATTTGATAGTTGCATATGTAATCGCCCAGTCTGTGGGCCAGTTTAACTTCAATTTACTGTTTGCAATTTCCAATAATAACTGAAGACTAACTGCAAGCATCCTGAACATATTTACATTTACAATAAGAACTGAAGACTGGTCCTTATTTGAATAATATCTGCTATATCCATATAACTCCAGAACACTCCCCAACACATGCTACCTAAATTCTCTTCAAAAGGATCCAGCTCTTATCCCTGGGGCACACCACTGGTCACAGCTCTGCAATGGAAGAACAACCCTTCCCTACCACCCTCTATCTCTAACCTGAAAGATAGGGTCCAACTTGCAGTCTCACCCTGGATCCAGGTATTCCAAACTGGATCAGTCTACCATGTGGGACCCTGTCAAAAGCCTTGCTAAATTCCATGCAGACAACATTCACCACCCTACCCTCATCAATCCCCTCGCTCACTTTCTCAAAAACCTCAATCAGATTTCTTGGGAGGGTGACTGAGCGGCTGGCTGTTCAGACCCAGGCCTGAGGTATCCACCATGAACCCCATCAATGCGGGGAGAAATTCCCCACTTCCTTCGAAACATCAGACCCAGTCTGTTATCATCACTGATACTATAATGGTAGGTTTCTACAGTAGCTTTCCCCTTGACTTCCTGGGGTTCTGAACATATGTTTGTTACATAGCTCTGTGATGGCTTAATTACAGATTGTCAGTGTGGTTGCTGGGAACCTGGGGCCTGGAGGATAGTTGTACTGATTTAATAGTGGGTTTGCATCATCCCCCTGAAGCTTGCTCTAATTTACTGACGGCTTAGTATTGGATTGCTGACAAAGTCCTGTAATTGCTCTCTCATGTTGGATACTGAGCAGGAAACCATATGGAATTGGAATTGGAATTGGTTTATCATTGTCACATGTACTGAGATACAGTGAAAAGCTTGTCCTGCATGTAATTACAAAGTGCATTAAGATAGAACAAGATAAAACAACAAAAATATGCAAAATAAAGTGTAACAGCTACAGAGTGAGTGCCATGCAGGTACATAATAAGGTGCAAGATCATAATGAGGTGGATTGTGAGGGCAAGACTCCACTTATTGTTCCAGGGATCGACAGTACAGTACTGTATTTAGTTGTCTTATAACTGTAGCATAAAAGTTGTCCCTGAGTCTGTGGTACATTCTTTCAAACTTTTGTATCTCCTTTTAAATGAAAGAGGGGAGAAGAGAGGATGTCCAGGGTGGGCGGGGTCTTTGATTACACTGGCTGCTTTACTGAGGCAGCAAGAAGTGAAGAGAGAGTCCAAGGAGGGGTGAGGGCTTTGATTATGCTGGCAGTTTTACTGAGGCAGCAAGAAGTGTGGAGAGAGGGGAGGCTGATTTCCCTGATGTACTGAGCTGAGTGCACAAAGCTTTGTAGCTTCTTGTGGTCATGTGCAGAGCAGTTACCATACCAAGCTGTGATGTATTCAGATACGATGCTTTCGATGGTACATCAAGAAAAAATTGGTAAGAGTCAACGGAAACATGTCAAATTTCTTTAGCCTTCGGAAAAAGCTGAAGCACTGGTTAAGTTAAGATGACTGCCCCTTTAGGCTCATCAGTGAAAACAGCTTAAATTCCTCTCTTTAATGTTTTTTTCTCTTTTTCAAAGTGATTTGGGGTTCTATTGAGGTCCTGATCTGCAAGTGGCACTCAGACTGTTTTTTTTACGGCGGATGAGTTCACATTCCTGGAGCTGACCAGCTGACCATTTTCCGACATTCTGCAAGCACGGCTCTGGGGTTGGGCCTGTGCGGCCCTGTGGTGTTGTTGACTGAGGTGTTGTGAGAGAAGGAACGGCAGTTTTTCATTGCAGCGGATGTATGGATGGAGGTCTCTATAATCGAACAGTCATACACTCTCTCATTCTCTCAATGGGGGGGAGCGTTTGCTACCAATTCTGAGGCTGGGAATCTCAGAGTAAAAAGCAACATAGCGACTGTAACACTAACAACGAATGTCAGTCTCTCCTGTTACGAATGAGGAGCAACTCTGATGGGCAGAATGGTGCAAAGTCGTCCCCCCCTTTTTGAGAATCGCAAAATCGCTACTATTTCGGGTCTGATACCCAGGAAATGAGAGAGAGAGACAACACAGAGATACACAAAAGTGAAATGTCTCCTCCTAACAAAAGCTGAACAGAACCACTGATTACTGCTATTGTCTCTTGGAGAAGGATTGTGTATTGAGTACTGTTCTATTCATTGAAACCCTCCAGGCAACCAGAGTGGTCTGGTTGATGGGTTGCATCATCCCAACCTGATTGACACCTGAGACCCCGTGAGTGGGGATAAAAGTAGGGTCTGGGGCAACACCCCTCAGACACACCAGGAGAGATGCTACGAGACCGGTGGGGGCTTGTGTGTGTGTCCACCCTTGCCTGGGTGATGAGGCCGCCACGGAAGAACGGTCTAGCTAAAGGACGGAGGGGTCATACGTGAATGGCCACAACAACAACGCATCGACGGATCAAGATCGTAAAAGGAAAGTCGGCAAGTCAATAGCTGTTATTGCTTTCTCTCTCCCTCTCTCTCTCTCTCTCTCTCCAACAATTGCAACACCGCGACCAACAACTACTGCAGCGTGCATGAACTGAACTGAACTTTATATTTCCATCGGACAATTCATTATCCCTTAGACAACGATAGCTTATTTCTTGTTGATTATTATTATACCCGCACTTTTAGGTTTAGTATTAATGACATATATTATCTGTATATTTGCATTGATATTATTTTTGTGTATTTTTACTAATAAATACTGTTAAAAATAGTATCATCAGACTTCAACGGATACTCCTATCTTTGCTGGTAAGACACCCAGTTACGGGGTTCGTAACACTCCTTTCTCTGTGAAAAAGGGTGATTTCTCTCTGTCCCTTGTTAGTGAGAGGAAGAGCCTGTGGCATGTCAAACTGTTGGGTAAACAATAGCTTTTGTTGACTGCAGATCATGGTCTCTCTTTGGGGGCTTTGCTGTTGCTTTGTGGGAGGTAAGCGCTAATGATTTTGCTGAAACGGGTGGGGGAGGTTAAGGTTGACGCTTGCTCCTGCTTGCATGGGGAGATGGGAGGGTCTTTGGGGTTCCAACGTTTTCTTCTTGTCCATTCTTTTGTCATGGATGTCTGCAAAGACAAGTATTTAAGTTTGTATACTGTATACATTTTCTGATAATAAACGAAACCATTTGAACCATTTGGTTGGAACAGGACATGCTAATGATGACATTCACTCCAAAGAACTTGAAGCTCTCAACCTTAACACCATTGACGGCGACAGGAGCACGTGCACTGCCTCCTTTCCTGAAGTCAATGACCAGCTCTTTTGTTTTACTTATATTGTTAACAAGACACCATATTACTGAGCCCTCTATCTCCTTCATGTACACTAACTGGTTGTCCTACCATTGGTCTTTCTAAATGCTAATAACTTGCATGTGATTCCTGGGGAGTCTTTCTCAGCAGTGAGTGAGTCAGTATCAGTCTCTACCATGTTGAAGTGAGGTTGTGCAACCAACTGCAAGTGAGGTGAATGAAGTATGTGTGGTATTAATTGTTTATATCAACCTGGCGTTCCTGGGAAACAGTGACTCTACTGGCTAGAAAATAACAATTTGAAAACACTCCTCCCACTAAGACTCCTCCCCATCTGCTCTCCCCCTCATGTTCCCATGGCCCACCTTCCTCCCCTATCAGATTCCACACTCTGTAACCTTTTTTACCTCCACCTCTCCCCTCCCAGCCTCTGTCGTTACTGTAGGATATTTGATCATGAAGTTCTTCGGAATTTATCAGAATCAAGTTTAATATCACTGGCATATGTCATGAAATTTGTCACTCTGTGGCAGCAAAATTTCTATAATAATACAAAAACTATAAATTACCAGAAGTGTATATAAAAATGTAATTGAGTAATGCTTAAGAAAGCAAAAACAAAATAATGAGTCAGTGTTCATGGGTTCATTGTTCATTCAGAAATCTGATGATGGAGGGTAAAAAGCTGTTCCTGAAACATTGAATGTGTGTCTTCAGGCTCCTACACCTCCTCCTTGATGGTAGCAATGAGAAGGGGGCATGTCCTAGGTTATGAAGGTGCTTAATGAATGCCTTCTTTAGAAGCATCGACTTTTGAAGGTGTCCTCAATTATGAGGAGTCTGGTGCCCATGATGGAGCTGGCTGAGTTTACAGCTTTCTGCAGGTTTTTCCAATCCTGTGCAGTGGCTCCTCCATACCAGTCAGTGAGGCAACCTGTTAAAGTGCTCTCTGTGGTACTCCTGCAGAAATTTGTGAGAGTCCTTGGTGATACACCAAGTCTCCTCAAACTCCTAATGAAACATAACCACTGTCGTGCCTTCTTTGTAATTGCATCAATATGTTGGACCCAGGTCAGGGCTACAGAGATGTCGACACCCAGCAACTTGGAATTGCTCTCCCTTTCCATTATTGATCTCTCAGTGAGGACTGGTGTGTGTTCTCTTGACTTCCCCTTCCTGAGGTCCACTATCAATTCCTTGGTATTACTGACATTGAGTGCAAGGTTGTTGTTGTGACACTGTGTCAGATAATCAATCTCAGACCTCGTCACCATCTCCAGTGAGCTGGAAGCGTACAGGAGCCTGGAAATCCATATTTTTTTTTTCAAGTTTCCATCGAACTCAATATATAAGTTTGCTGAAGACACCACAATTGTAGGCCGCATCTTGGGTAATGATGAGTTGGAGTACAGAGAGGAAATTAAGAGCCTGGTGGCATGCTGTGAAGACAATAACCTATCCCTCAATGTCAGCAAGTCAAAGGAATTGGTTGTTGACTTAAGAAGGAGTAGTGGACCGCATGACCCCATCTACATCGGTGGTGCGCGGGTGGAACAGGTCAAAAGCTTTAAGTTCCTCGGTGTGAATATCTCAAATGACCTGACTTGGTCTAACCAAGCAGAGTCCACTGCCAAGAAGGCACACCAGCGCCTTTACTTCCTGAGAAAGCTGAAGAAATTTGGCCTGTCCCCTAAAACCCTCACTAATTTTTATAGATGCACCGTAGAAAGCATTCTTCTAGGGTGCATCACAACCTGGTATGGAAGTTGTCCTGTCCAAGACCGGAAGAAGCTGCAGAAGATCATGAGCATAGCCCAGCACATCACACAAACCAATCTTCCATCCTTGGACTCACTTTACACCACACGCTGTCCGAGCAGTGCTGCCAGGATAATCAAGGACATGACCCACCCAGCCAACACACTTTTTGTCCCTCTTCCCTCCGGGAGAAGCTTCAGGAGCTTGAAGATTCATACGGCCAGATTTGGGAACAGCTTTTTTCCAACTGTGATAAGACTGCTGAACAGATCCTGACCCGGATCTGGGCCGTACCTTCCAAATATCCAGACCTAACTTGCACTACCTTACTTTCCCTTTTCTATTTTCTAATTATGATTTATAATTTAAATTTTTATTATATTTACTTCAATTTGTACTCCAGGGAGCACGAAGTGCAGAATCAAATATATATAGCTGTGATGATTGTACGCTCTAGTATCAGTTGTTTGGGGACAATAAAGGAAAGTAAGAATCCTGTGGTTGCTATTTTATGTGGTGTTCATAACAAAGAAATACCAACATATTCTAGTGTAAGAAAGGGAGAGAATAAAGAATGAACAGATAAAGACAAAATCAAAGAACCTGTGATCATCTCACACTAAAAACTAGCTCAAATTAGAAAGATCAAGGATATTCCATTGATAATAAGTAACCTATTAAATAGCCAGGTTCAGTGGTGTGACATTTTATGCAGAGGCTGTATAAAATCCTCTTTAAAAATACAGGACTAGCTATATGACAATAGATGAAATTAAACACAAACAGGTGATTATTTTAAAATATAAGCAAGCATAAAGTTAGTTGAACTACAAGAAAAATAACAATTTAGACTCTAACCCACACTACCTTCTCCCTTCCCTCCTCACCTACATCCACCTATCACCCTGCCAGCTCCTGGTCCACCCCCTTCCTTCCACCTCTTTATACTAGCTTGCTCTCACCCATCCTTCAGTGCAGACGAAGGGTCTTGACAGACAACGTTGGCTGTCCATCTCACTACAACAGATGCTGCTCAGCCTGATGAGTTCCTCCAATAGTGCATGTGCTATTTCACGAATACAGACATCAAAAAACAGGGACAATTCACTTTCATAAGCAACATTCACCATTGCTCTGCTGAGAGGCTTTTGTGCTGCCTACATAATGAATGAACTGATGCCTCAACTTACAGTAACCTTCCATTTGCCTACAGAGCACTCAAGGACCCACTCACAGGATAAATGGTGGCAGTCACTTCACTGACAGTGTGAGAGATCGCCAAAAGTATTCAATAACCAGTCTCTATGGACTGTGTTTGGAACATAGGTTTAGATTAGATTTCTGAGTCCTGTTCACACCTCTATCCCTTACTGAAGCAGTATCAAATGGACCATAGAGCATGATACACTACAGCAGAAGGAAAAGACCTTTGATTAGATTAAATTTATTTATTTATCGCAGGCACCTCCTCTACCTACTAAAGTGGCCACTGAGTGTATGTTCGTGGTCTTCTGCTGCTGCAGCCCATCCACTTCAAGATTCAATGTGTTGTGGTTAGAGATGCTTTTCTGCACGCTGCTTTTGTAATGCATGGTCATTTGAATTGCTGTTGCCTTCCTGTCAGTTTGAACCAGTATGGTCATTGTCCTCTGACCTCTCTCATTAACAAGGCATTTTTGCCCACAGAACTGCCATTCACTTATGTAAACTCAGGAGACTGTTGTACATGAAAATCCCAGAAGATCAGTAGTTTCTGAGATACTCAAACTACTCGGGCTGGCACCAACAATTTCCCATAGTCAAAGTCACTTAGATCACATTTCTTCCCCATTCTGATGTTTGGTCTGAACAACAATTGAACCTCTTGACCATGTCTGCATGCTTTTATGCATTGAGTTGCTGCCAATGATCAGAATCAGGTTTATTATCA
The DNA here is from genome assembly GCF_030144855.1 of Hypanus sabinus. Taxonomy (NCBI): domain Eukaryota; kingdom Metazoa; phylum Chordata; class Chondrichthyes; order Myliobatiformes; family Dasyatidae; genus Hypanus; species Hypanus sabinus. Next base: position 143,687,436 of record NC_082706.1, read on the forward strand.
CTGGCATGTGACATGAAATTTGTTAAGTTAGCAGCAGTAGTTCAATGCAATACATAAAATAGAAGAAAAAAATAAAATAATAACAAACCAATCAATCAATCAATCTTGTTCAGTATACTTTATACAATATACATATATTGAATTGATTAAAAATCATGCAAAAAACAGAAATACTATATATTTTAAAAAGGTGAGGTAGTGTCCAAGGGTTCAATGTCCATTTAGGAAATAGATTGCAGAGGGGACGAAGCTGTTCCTGAATTGCTGAGTGTGTGCCTTCCAGCTTCTGTACCTCCTATCTGATGGTAACACTGAAAAAAGGGCATGCCCTGGGTGCTAGAGGTCCTTAATAATGGATGCTGCATTTCTGAGACACCGCTCCTTGAAGATGTCCTGGGTACTTTGTAGGATACCACCCAAGATGGAGCTGGTTAAATCTACAACCCTCTGCAGCTTCTTTCAGTCCTGTGCAGTAGCCTCCGCCCCCCCCCCCCCCCCGCTTACCATACAGTGATGCAGCCTGTCAGAATGCTTTCTACAGTGTATCTATAGAAGTTTTTGAGTGTATCCGTTGACATACCAAATCCCTTCAAGTTCCTAATAAGGTACAGTATAGCCACTGCCTTGCGTTCTTTACAACTGCATCGATATGTTGGGACCAGCTTAGATCTCGGAGTTCTTGACACCCAGGAACTTGAAATTGCTCACTCTCTCCACTTCTGATCCCTCTATGAGGAACAGTATGTGTTCCTTCGTCTTACCCTTCCTGAATTCCACAATCAGCTCTTTCATCTTACTGATGTTGAGTGCCAGGTCGTTACTGTAGCATCATTCCACTAGTTGGCATATCTCACTCCTGTACGCCCTCTCATCACCACCTGAGACTCTACCAATTGGTCGTTACTGTAGCATCATTCCACTAGTTGGCATATCTCACTCCTGTACGCCCTCTCATCACCACCTGAGACTCTACCAATTGGATGTTTACATGAAGGAACAGGTGCACTTAATAAAGTGGCTCCTGAATGTACAGTGTATTGTGTAGTTTGAATTAACAGCCAACTCAGTCTGAGGCTGTGCTGGGTCAGCCTGCAAGTGGCGCCACATACGCTAGCTTGTCCACAATGTTCAGTGGAACAACACACAAACAACAACAGCAAAATAATCCCCTTTCCCACCAGCCGCGACCCACACGCTGCCAGAGGAGCTGGTGGAGGCAGGAAGAGTGACAATACTTAAGAGGCATCAGAACAGGTACCTGAATGAGCAGTGCACAGAGGGATTTGGGATTAATGCAGGAAAATGGGATTAGTACAGACAGGTATTATGTTTCTGTGCTGTACAACTCTGTGAGCCACAACTGCCCTAGGCAGTTCCAATGATTCTGCAGCTTTACCTCCGTTCCTGCCACACTTCACATTTTGATGCTCCTCTCTGCTCCTTCCAATCAAAGCATTTTGAGCTTTTTGGAAAAAAATGACATTGGGCATAGAGTCTCTCCTAGTTCTTCCCACATGCTAGTCTTCTGTTTTGTTGGGCCTGCATAGTCTGTAAAGTCGAGCTCTCTGCGCTCAGTCTAATGTAGAATCAAACATCAGTCAAATATAGAATCAGAATCAGATTTATCATCAACATGTTATATTTTATGTTTCAGCAGAGCTACATAGAAACATAGAAATCTACAGCATATTACAGGTCTTTGGCTCACAACGTTGTACTGATTAGGTAACCTACTCTAGAAATTGCCTAGAATTTCCCTACCGCATCACCCTCTATTTTTCTAAGCTCCATGTACCTATCTAAGAATCTCTTAAAAGACCCTATTGTATCCACCTCTACCACCGTCGCTGGCAGTGCATTCCACACAACCACCACTCTCTGTGTGAAAAACTTACCCCTGACATCCCCCCTGTACCTACTTCCAAGTGTTACGAATGAAGGGAGCAAAGTCGCCCCCCCCCCTTTTTGAGAATCACAAAATCGCTATTATTTTGGGTCTGATACCCAGGGAATGAGAGAGATACACATCATGTCAGTAATGAGAGAGAGAGAGAGAGAGAGAGAGAGAGAAAGAGAGAGAGAGACGCAGGATCACAGCATAGGCAGTTGTTATAGACAACGCAGAATACACAACAAGGTGGAATGTCTCCTATTGACAAAGAGAGGGATTACTGCTATTGTCTCTTGAAGGAGGAATTGTGTATTGAGTACTGTACTATTCATTGAAACCCCTCAGGGGGAAACCAGAGTGGTTTGGTTGAGGGATTGCATCATCCCAACCTGATTGACATCTGAGACCCCGTGAGTGAGGATAAAAGTTGGATCTGGGGAACACCCCTCAGACACACCAGGAGAAACATATAAGACTGGTGGGGGCCTTGTGTGTGTGTCCATCCTTGCCTGGGTGGCGAGTCCTCCATGGAACGGTCTAGCTAAAGGACAGATATGGATCAAGATTGTAACAAGGAAAGTCGGCAAGTTTTTCTCTTTCTCTCTCTCTCTCTCTCCAACAATTGCAACACAGCGATCAACAACGGCTGCAGCCTGTATGAACTGAAATGCACTTTAGATTTCCATCGGACAATTCATTATCCCCTAGACAATGATAGAGCTTATTTCTTATTGATTATTATTATACCCGCACTTTTAGGTTTGGTATTGATGACGTATATTTGCATTGATATTATTTTTGTGTATTTTTACTTTTAAATACTGTTAAAAATAGTATCATCAGACTTCAACGGCTACTCCTATCTTTGCTGGTAAGACACCCAGTTACGGGGTTCATAACACAAGCACCTTAAAACTGTGCCACCTCATGTTAGCCATTTCAGCCCTGGGAAAAAGCCTCTGGCTATCCACATGATCAATGCTTCTCATCATCTTATACACTTCAATCAGGTCACCTCTCATCCTCCATTGCTCCAAGGAGAAAAGACCAAGTTCATTCAACCTAATCCCAGAAGGTATGCTCTCCATTCCAGGCAACATCCTTGTAAATCTCCCCTGCAATCTCTCTATAGTATCCACATCCTTCCTGTAGTGAGGTGACCAGGACTGAACACAGTACTCCAAGTGAGGTCTAACTAAGGTCTTAGCTGTAACATTACCTCACGGCTCTTTAACTCAATCCCATAGTTGATGAAGGCCAACACACCATATGCCTTCTTAACAACATTGTCAACCTATGCAGCAGCTTTGAGTGTCCTATGGACATGGACCCCAAGATCTCACTGATCCTCCACACTGCCAAGAGTCTTACCATTAATATTATATTCTGTCTCCATGTTTGAACTACTGAAATGAACCACTTCACACTTATTTGGGTTGAACACATCTGCCACTTCTCAGTCCAGTTCTGCATCCTATCAATGTCGTACTGTAACCTCTGATAACCTACCAGACTATCCACAACACCCCCAACTTCTGAGTCATCAGCTAAGTTACTAACCCACCCTTTTACTTCCTCATCCAGTTCATTTATAAAAATCACAAAGAGGAGGGGTCCCAGAACAGATCCCTGAGGCGCACCACTAGTCACTGCCCTCCATGCAGAATACGAACCATCTACAACCACCCTTTGCCTTTTGTGGGCAAGCCAATTCTGGATCGGATCCACAAAGTAAGGTCTCCTTGGATCCCGTGCCTCATTACTTTCTGAATGAGTCTTGGATGGGGAACCTTATCAAATGCCTTACTGAAATCCATATACACTACATCCACTACTCTACCTTCATCAATGAGTTTTGTTAAAGGTACAGAGCTAAGACGTAAAAATACAAATATAAGTAAATAGTGCAAAAACAGGAATAATGTAGTAGTGTTCATGGGTTCATGACCATTCAGGAATCTGATGGTGGAGGGGAAGAAGCTGTTTCTGAATCTTTGAGTGTAGCTCTTCAAGCCCCTATTGCTCCTCCCTAATGCAAGAAATGAAAAGATGACATGTCCCAGATGCTGAGGGTCCTTAACGATGGATTCTGCACTCTTGAGGCATTGCTTTTTGAAGATGTCCTCGATAGGACCATGATGTAGCTGGCTGAGTTGTCAACCCTTTATGCAGCTTTTTAAAAAATTCTGTGCACTGGAGCCTCCATAGCAAGTGGGAACGCAACCAGTCAGAATGCTCTTCTCTGTACATACTGTATGTAGAAATTTGAAAGAGTTTTGATGACATAAGAAATCTCTTCAAACTCCTCATGAAGTGATCCTGGTCTGCTTTCTTTGTGATTGCATCTATATTTTTGGCCTGGGATAGATCCTGCAAGATGTTGATGCTCAGGAACTTGATGCTGCCCAACCTTTCCAAAGACAAAGCCAAAGCCGAGTTTATTGTCATATGCACAAGTGCAATGGTAAAATTTACACTACGTACAGCAGCACAGGCACATAGCATCATAAGTAACATTCAAAAGAAAAACATAAATTATACTGTATGTTTACAAGAACAACCCCAATTAGAACAAAAGATGTCTATTTTAGTGCAAATTGGTCAAAGTGATCATGGTGTTGCTGGTTAGTTCAAAAACAGAATAGTTGAAGTTCTTGACCTGGTGGTGTGGGACCACAGACTTCTGTACCTCCTGCCTGATCGTACTGTACCTGTAAGACAATAGCAGGGCCCATATGGTAGATGCTGCCTTCTTGAAAGACAGCCTCCTGTAAATGCTACCGATGGTGGGGAGGGATGCGCCCATGATGCATTGGACAGAGGCCACTGGCCTCCAGCTTCTTCCATTCCTTTGTATTTGAACTGCTGCGTCAGACCGTAATGCAACCGGTCAGGATATAATGCAACAGTACATCTGAAGAAGTTTGTTAGAATGTTCAGTGATAAGCTGAATTTTCTTACCCTACTAAGAAAGTAAAGATCTCTTGATGAGGTGTGTGCTTCTCCCAATTTACACTTCCTGAAGTCTATAATTTGTTCTTTAGTCTGGCTAATATTGTGTGAGGGGTTGTTGTGACACCACTCAACCAATCTATCTCACTTCTGTATGCCTCCTAGTTTCCATCAGAGATTCTACCAACAGCAGTGGTGATCAGAAGGAAAGATCAGCAGCGCTTGGGCATGGGAATCACTGAGGACCTCCTCCCGGCCAAATCATCAACCACCCATCCCCTCTACTGCCCTGAAACCAGCAGCAATCCTTATTGCAAGAGCTTTAATTTTGCTGACAAGTCTCATTTGTGGAGTAACAAACAACGTGCTGGAGAAACTTGGCAGGTCAGGCAGCCTCTGAGGAGGTAAGTGAATGGTTGATGTTTTGAGTCATTTTGCAACTACAGCTGATTAGCTCCAGTAGATTGCTTGTTGCTCCAGATCTCAGAATCTGCAATCTCTTGTGTCTTTATTGTGTGGCCTTCATCAAACCATACAACACGTTTTCCACATTCTCCTTGTCAATTCTCTCTTTTTCTCATTAAATAAAAATTATTATTATTCAGACCTCTAACAAGTATAACTTGTTTTACTCAATTAATCCATACTCTTCCATTCAGTTTCAAGCTGGATTGCTCACAGCTTTCCTTACACTGAGTTCCACTGGAGACACAAGAGAGTCTGCAGCAACTCTGCAACTGGATCCTTAACTTCCTCATGAAGAAACCATAGTCACTGCAGATCAGAAATAACAATTCCTCCTTACTGACAATCAACGGAGGCACACCTCAAGAATGTGTACTTACCCACTGCTCTACTCCCTCTATACTGATGACTATGTGGCTAGGTACAGCACAAACGTCATCTATAAATTCACCAATGACACCAATGTTGCTGGTAGAATCTCAAATGACATGAAGGAGACGTAACAAGAGTGAAGTAGATTTGCTAGCTGAATGGCATTGCAACAACAGACTTGCACTCAATATCAGCAAGACCAAAGAATTGATTGTGGACTTTGAGAAGGGCAAGTCAGAACACACACCAGGCCTCATCAAAGGGTCAGCATCAGTGGAAAGGGCAAGTACCTTCAAGTTCCTGGGTGTCAACTTCTCAGAAGAAATATCCTGGGACAACATATTGATCCATTCACGAGGAAGGCACAACAGCGGCTATACCTCATTAGTTTGAGGAGATTTGGTATGTCACCAAAGACTCTGGCAAATTTCTACAGATGCACCAATGCAGAGCAGTCTGAATGTGTCACTGCCTGGTATGGAGGCTCCAATGCAGTAAACAAAGGAGGTTGCAGAGTGTTGTAAACTCAGCCAGCTCCATCATGGGCACAACCCTCCCAACAATCATGGACATGAGATTTCTGAACAGTCCTTGAGCCCATGTACACTACGCACTATTCATTTTTACACTAGTTATCTATCTGTCTGTTTATTAATTAATTATTGTAACTAAGAGTAATTTTTATGTCCTGCACTGTCCTGTTGCCAGAAAACAATTTTATGACACGTTAGTGTTAATAAACCTGATTCTGACCCTGAAATGTTGGAATAGGGAACAGCACACATGATGCTGGAGGAACTCAGAAGGTCAGGCAACATTTGTGGAGGAAATGCACATTTGAAATTTCAGGTTGAGACCCTTCATCAGGGCTGGACAGAAAAATGGGAGATAGCTAGTATAAAAGGTGAGGGTAAAGGTCAGAGCAAGAGCTGGCAGGCAATTGGTGTTTCCAGGTTAGGGAAGGGGAAGTGGGAATGATGTAAAAAGCTGGGAGATGATTGGTAGAAGAGACAAAGGGATAAAGATAATGGAATCTAATAAAAGAAAACGGTACACCATGAAATAAAGGAAAGGAGGTGAGGAGAGGTGGAGGGAGGAGTGTGTGGGACATGAGCAGTTCGAAAGGGCAGGAGAGGGGATCAAGTAGGGGTGATAAGACTGATAAGATAAGAAAAACAATTTAGTTTTAAGCAGTGGATGTGATGTATATGGATTTTAGTAAGCCGTTTGATAAAATTGGACATCGTTGGCTCATTCAGCATGAGTAGGCATGGAATACTGGTAAACTTGGCTGTGTCGATTCAGATTTTTATGCCCACAGAAGGCAAAGGGTGGTTGTAGATGGAGGACAGTGACTAGCGGTGTTTTACAGGGATCTGTTCTGGGACCCCTACTCTTTGCGATTTTTATAAATGACTTGGATGAGAAAGTGGAGGGTTGGGTTAGTAAGTCTGCAGATGACACAAAGGTTGGTGGCATTGTGGGCAGTGTAGAAGGTTGTCACAGTTTACCAAACAGGACCCTGGCAGGATGCAGAGATGGGCTGAGAAGTGGCACATAAGATTTGGAAGGTTAAGCTTGAAGGCAAAGTACAGGGAGAGTGGCAGGATTCTTAACAATGTGGAAGAACAGAGTGATCTTGGGGTTTATTCTTATAGGTCCTCCAATGTTGCCATGCAAGTTGATGAGTGGTTAAGAAGGCATATGGTGTGGTAGCCTTCATTAGTTGGGGATTGAGTTCGAGAGCTATGAGGTAATGTTACAGCTCTATTAAACTCTGGTTAGACCACACTTGGAGACTCTGATTGTCCCATTATAAGAAAAGGCTGTACTACTCTATGTTCTAAAAGAGGCATCAGAAGGTAGTGACTACGGGAAATTGGAAAAATTGATGTTCAGTGGAAGGATCTTGACCCAAAACACAAACAGTCTGCTTCCTCCATGGACGCTGCTTGACCTGCTGAGTTCTTCAAGCATCTTGTGTGTTGCTACTGAGGCTGTTAATGGGACTACCAGGCAATTGGAAGATTAGGTTGACACCTCTAGACTGAAATGCTTACCACCATGGGCAACCCATATTGCCTTTGTTTTCCCTTCTCCTTTTCACTTTCCACTCCTCCATCATCCACACATTCCACCCTCTGGTTCCCCGCCTTCTTCCTTTTTATTCCATGGACTAGTGTCCACTCCTATTGGATTCATTCTTCCTCAACTGTTGCTTCGTCTACCTATCACCTCCTAGCTTCTCACATCATTCCTATTTGCCCCTCCCCACCCGCTTTCCCCCTCTCACCTGGTCTCACCTATCACCTGCCAGCTCATGCTCCCCCACATTTCCCACCCAGTTACTCTGGCTTCTGCCCTGTTTCTTTCCAGTCGTGATGACTGTTCATTCCCCTCCATTAGATGCTGCCTGACCTCCTGAGTTCCTCCAGCATTTTGGGAGTGTTGTATGCTGTGTTTATTTGCCTCCTGTACAGAGACACCGATTTCTAAGGCAACGCTCTCCGGTTTCCAACCGGAGGTCCATGGACCCCTTGTTAATGGTATTGATTCCTGACATAATAAAGATTGGGAGCCCCTACTTTATCATGAAAAGCAGCTCCTTATATCCTTCAAGCCCACTATGGAATACTTCAATTGCTTGATGTGTTTTGTTCAAAGCAGTTACAAATTAAAATATGATGTAATGCAGATTATGAGACACTCAATATTAAACAGGATAACTGTCATTTTTACCACAATTGTTCTTTTCAATTAAAGAACAGTCTTAGCCAAATCTTTGTTAAAAATATCAGCCAAGCACAGAGACTGCCCCATGAGGACAAACAATATTCTTTGTGAATGTTGCAACTGCTGATGCTTATCACAGTTAAATGAGTACACACAGAATTTACAGGATACACAAAGGCAAAATATTTTCAGCTAATCACATCAGAAGTAACAGAGCTGAGGGAAACAAGTTGGTATAAACATTTCCACTGGCTCGGTCCCACTAGAAATAATTTCTCCACTCTTCACATTTATCCTGCAAGAATCTCCTTTTATTTATAGAGAAACAGGGGGAATCTGTCAGCTGCAATCCTGTACACCCATACAAAAATGAATGCTTTAATAAAGTAATTGGGTGGGTCTGTAAAAGGGGATGTGCAATGTAGTTCAAAGTCAAAGTCAAGTTTATTGTGGTGTGCACAAGTCTGTGTATGCACAGGTGCAGTGAAAAACGTACCTTCAGCGGCAGCATAGGCTCAGAAGTGTCAAATAAGCAGCATTCATGAGAAAAGCATAAATTAGTCATAATTATACACTATTTTTACAAGGAAGCACGATTAGAAAATCCATTAGAATATAGAAGAGTACAACACAGGAATAGGCCATTCGGCCCGCAATGTTGTGCTGAACCAGCTAAAAAACAAATCAAAAACACCCTAACACTAACCCCTCCCGCCTACACAAAGTCCATATCCCTCTATCTTCCTCACATCCATGTGTTTATCCAAACATCTCTTAAAAGCCTCTAATGTATTTGCCTCTACCATCATACCAGGCAGTGCATTCCAGGCATCCATGACTCTCTGAGTAAAAAACTTACCCCTCACATCCCCCTTGAACCTACCCCCCTCACCTTCAATGCATGTCCCCTGGTATTAGACATTTCAACCATGGGAAACAGATACTCTCTGTCTATTCAACCTATGCCTCTCTTAATCTTGTAAAGCTCTATCAGATCTCTGACGCTCCAGAGAAAACAACCCAAGTTTATCCAGCCTCTCATGATAACACATGCCCTGTAAACCAGGCAGCATCTTGGTAAAACTCTTCTGCACCCTCTGCAAATCCTCAACATCCTTCCTATAGTGGGGCAATCAGAACCATATGCAATACACCAGATGTGGCCTAACCAGAGATTTATAAAGTTGCAACGTAACCTCTTGACTTTTGAACAAATAAAAGCAAGCATTCCATAAGCCTTCTTGTTCTTTGTAGCCTCTTTCAAGCAGCTATAAACTTGGACCCCAAGATCTCTCTGCTCAGCAATACTGCTAAAGACCTTGCCCTTAACAGTGTACTGTCTCCTTGCATTTGCCTGACCAAAGTGCAACACCTCATATTTATCTGGGTTAAACTCCATCTGCTATTTCTCAGCCCATTTCTGCAACAGATCTATATTATACTGTATTCTTTGCCAGTCTTCTACACTACCCACAATTCCACTACTTGGTATCATCCACAAACTTACTAACCCACTGATCGACATTTTCATTCAGGTCAGTGATATACATCACAAACAGGAGAGGTCCCAACACAGATCTCTGATTAGAGAACTCCATTAATTACAGACCTCCAGCTTGAATAAGTCTCTTCAACCACCACCCTCTGTCTTATGTGCGCAAGCTAGTTCTGAATCCAAACAGCCCATTCACCGCATACCCCATGCAACTTAATCTTCTGGATTAGCCTCCCATGAGGGACTTCGTCAAATGCCTTACTAGAATCTATGCAGACAACAGTCACTGCCCTACCCTCATCAATCTCTCGTGTCACCTTGTCAAAAAGCTCTATCAGGTTGGTTAGGTATGAATACCTTGCACAAAATCATGCTGGCTCTATAGGCCATTCTCATATATCCTAGCCCTAAGAATTTTCTCCAGCAACCTCCTAACAATTGACATGAGACTCACTGGTCTATAATTCCCAGGATTTTCTCCTGTTTCCTTCTTAAACAGAGATACAACATTAGCCACTCGCCAGTCCTCTGGAATACTGGACAAGGCCCCAGCAATCTTGTCTCTTGCCTCCTTTAACCTGGGGTAAATCCCATCTTGCCCTGGGGATTTACCACCTTAATATTAATTAGGAGGCCTGACATTTCCTCCTCAATCTCTAAACACCCTAATGTATTTACTCACTCAACACTGATCTCCTGGTCCTCCATATCCTTTTCCTTGGTAAATACTGAAGCAAAGTATTCTTTAAGTACCTCACACACATTCTCCGCATCCAAGCAAATGTTCCCCACCCCCAACTTTATCCTTGAGTGGTCCTACCTTCTCCCTAGTTATCTTCTTGCTCTTGATGTAACTATAGAATGCTTTGGGATTCACCTTAATTTTTCCTGGCCCCTCCTGGCTTTCCTAATTCCTCTCTTTAGTTCTTTTCTGGCTTCTTTATACTCCTCGAGCGCTTGATCCTAACTTCTGAAACAATACATACTTTTCCTTTTTTTTCTTGACTAAATTCATCACCTCTCTTTCCTTCCCTGTCCTTCCTTCTACTTGGAACATAGCTTTCCTCTTCTCTGTGCAATTGATCTTTAAACACCCTACACATTTCTGATGTGGACTTGCCAGAGTGAGGGTGTTCTCAATTAATGAATCTTAGTTCCTGCCTAATGTCCTCATAATTTGTCCTACTCCAATTTAAAACTTTCCCACAAGGCCCATACCTATCCTTATCTACAGCTATCCTGAAAGTTAAGGAATTGTGGTCACTGTTCCCTAAATGTTCTCCCATTGAAAGGTCAGTCACCTGGCCAGGCTCATTACCCAACAGTTGGTCCAGTATGGCCCCACCTCTCATTGGACCATCCAAATATTGATTTAAGAAATCGTCCTGGATACGCTTAACAAATTAAACCTCATTTAAACCCCTTGCACTAAGAAGGTCCAAGTTTCTATTAGAGAAGTTGAAATCCCCCATGACAACAACCCTATTAGTTTTACACATTTCCTTCATCTGATTACATATCTGTTCCTCAATGTCACGGTGGTTATTGGGGGTCTGCAGTACAATCCCAACAGTGTGATTGCACCCTTCCTATTCCCAAGTTATACCCAAATGGACTCAGAGTCTGACCCCTCCATTATGTCTCCCCTGAGTGCAGCTGTGATATTGTCCCTGATAAGTAATGCAACTCCCCTCCTCCTCTTTCATTTCTAAAACTTTGAAAACCTGGTACATTAATGACGCATTCCTGCCCCCTCTCTCAACCAAGTTTCAGTAACAGCTATAACATCATAGTGCCATGTATTGATCCATGCTCTAAGTTCATCACTTTTACCCATAATACTCCTAGCATTAAAATATACACATGTCAAACTGTTCGGCCCATCATACCTGCTATTTCAATTTTGTCTTTCAATACTTTTCCTGACATCTACTTTCTGATCTGATCCTTCCCTTACTGACCTGGGGCTCTGGTTCCAAGCCCCCTGCAAAACTAGTTTAAACTCTCCCAAGTAGCATCAGCAAACTGTGCAGCCAGGATATTGGTTCCGCTCCAGACAGGTGCCAATCATCCCTCTTGTTCAGGTCACCCTTTTCCCAGAAAAGGTTGCAATGATCCAAGAACTTGAAACTCTGTCTCCTGCACCATCTCCTCAGCCACTCATTCATCTGTGCTATCACCCCATTCCTATCTGCACTAGCCCATGGCACAGGGAGTAATCCAGAGATTACAATCTTGGGGGTCCTTCTCTTTAGCTTCTGTCCTAACTCTATGTACCCCCTTCATCGGGCCTCTTCCCCTTTTCTGCCCATGTCATTGGAGCCAATATGCACCATGACCTCCGGCCATTCCCCCTCCCCCTTGAGAATATCGTGCAGCCGCTCTGATACATCCTGGACCCCAGTATCCAGTAAGCAACTCACCATCCTGATGTCTCTTTTGCAGCCACAGAACCTCTTTTCTGACCCTCAGCTATCAAGTCCCCTATAGTTACTGCATTGCCTGAGCTTACCCTTCCCTGTCGAGCCGCAGAGCCGACCACGGTGGGACCCAAGGGGGGATACTTGTTACTGAGGGGAAAGGCCACAGGGGAACCCTGCACTGACTTCTTAATCCCCTTACCTCTCCTGGTTGTCACCCATCTACTGCCTGAAGGCTGTACTCCGGGTGTGACCACCTCTTCAAAAGTCTTGTCTATAATATCTTCATCCTCCTGAATGACGCTGAGTGAATGACGCTCCTGAATGAATCCTCCAGCTCCAACTCCTTGACCTGGTCAGTCAGGCCCTGAAGTTGGGTACATTTCCTGCGGATATAGTCATCAGGGAAATCATCAGGTATCCCAAATTCCCAAATCAGACAGGAGGGGCTTTCCACCCTGGCTACCCTATAACAAAAAAAAAGGCTTTCCTCTTCTTAACTGTGCCTCCAGCTGTTTACGCGGAAGCCTGTTAAGCTGAAGTCTTAACACTCTCTCACTGGCACACTCCAACAATGGATGCAGCCGCGGTCAGGCCACTGACACAGACACTTGATGTGCCTGTGCAGCCCAAAAAGACCGGCCTTGCCCAGCTCTGCTCCTTTTATCTTCTCTCTCCCTGACACCGACACACAACCTCCCCTTGCCTGAGTCGCCCAAAAAAGTGTGAAATGATGGAAGCAGTCATAGTGTTGCTACACTGAGGTAGTGGTTAGCGTTTTCAGGTCAGTTGTAGAACCTGATGGTTTTAGGAAAGTAGCTGTTCCTGAACTTCAGGCTTCTGTACCTCCAGCCCGATGGCAGCTGCATGAAGGTGGGGACATTTTTTAATAACTTGATTAGCTTGTTACACTTTCTTCTACATTCTGTTATTGTGTTCCATTGCACTGCTGTGATGAAATGGTGTTGGTACTCAAATTGAAGTGGTTTATTATTGGCACATGGTTTAATGCGAGAAGTATCGGGAATGTGGACGATGAACTCAAAGCATGGGTCAGTGCATGGAACTACAACGTTGTGGCCATTACAGGGACTTGCCTGACACAAGGGCAGGAATAGATGCTGAATGTTCTGGGGTTTAGATGTTTCAGAAGGGACAGCGAGGAAGGTAAAAGAGGAAGGCGAGTGGCATTGCTCATCAGGAATAGTATCACAGCTGCAGAAAGGGAGGATGTCATGGCAGGAATGTGAATTGAGTCAGTGTGGGTGTGTGTAAGTCAGAATCACTCTAATAGGGATATTCTTTAGACTGTCCCCAATAGAAACAAAGATACTCGGGTGCAGATCAGGAGGCAAATTTTGGAAAGATGCAAATATAACAGGGTGTTGTCATGGGTGATTTCAACTTCCTTAATATTAATTAACACCTCCTTAGTTCAAAAGGTTTAGGTAGGGTGGAATTTATTTGGTACATTTGGTACGTTCAGCACAACGTTGTTGGGCAGGTGGCACAGGAGTCCTGGACCCCACACCGCTAGGTTTGAGAGCAGTTGTGCCCTGCAGCCACCTCCCCATAGGGCTCCTGGTCCAGTTTTACTCGGCTCAGCTCCGCACTGAACTGACTCTGTGGCTGTGGCGTGCAGCCATCGGACTCCAGGACCGGGTTTACTCAGCTCCGCACTGAACTGACTCTGTGGCTGAGGCTCACTTTCATGTTCTGTCGTTACGTGTTTGTTTTTAATAGTTTGCATGGTTTGTTCTTCTTCCCACATTGAATGTTTGACAGTCTTTGTGGTGTGGGTTTTTTTGTGGATTTATCATGTTTCTTTGTTTTGTGACTGCCTGCAAGAAATGACTCTCAAGGTTTTATACAGTATACATAGTTTGATAATAAATGTATTGCATTTTGACCTTTGTGGGCCGAAGGGCAGTTCCTCTGCTGTACTGTTCTATGCTTTATGTTCAAGAAGGATTCCTGATGCAATGTGTAAACAGGCTGACTGGAGGAGAGGCCACACCAGGCAATGAGCCAGATCTCTCAGTGACCACACTCCCTGACCTTTACCACAGACTTCGACAGGGATGGGAGCAGTGCTCTGGAAAAGTATTGAATTGGGGGAGGATAATTGTGATGCTATTAGGCAGGACCTTAGCAGTGTAAATTGGAAATGGAAGTACTCAGGGAAATGTGGAGGATATTTGGAGGGCATTTTCATGGTGATCTGGATAGGCATGTTCCATCTGTTGGGTGAAGGAACCATGGTTGGCAAGAGATGTGTAACATCTAGTCAAAAGGAAGAAAGAAGCATTCGTAAGGTTTAGGAAGCAAGGACTCTTGAGAGTTACAAGGTAACCAGAAAGGAGCTTGACAATGGACTTTGGAGAGCTAAATGGGGACATGAGAAAGCTGTAGTGAATAGGTTTAAGGAAAATCTCAAGACATTCTGTACATACATTCTACACTAGATTGAGAGCAGGACCGATCAGGAATAGAAGAGAAAACCTGTGCCTGGAGTCGAAGGAGATAGGGGAGGTCTTTAATGAATACTTTGCTTCAGTATTCAGAGAGAGGGATCTTGACAAATGTGATATCAGCGTAGAGCAGGCTGATATGCTGGAATATGCCAACATTAAGAAAGAGGATGTGTTGGAGCTTTTCAAAGGATATACAAGATATACTCAGGGTTACCACAGGAAATGAGGGAAGAGTTTGCTGTGCCTTTAGCGATGATCTTTGCATCCTCACTAGCCACAGAAGTAGCACCAGAAGACTGGAGGATGGCAAATATTATTCCTTTGTTCAAGGAAAGAAATAGGGATAATGCTGGAAATTATAGACCAGTGGATTTTATGTCAGTGGTTGGCAAACTATTGAAAAGAATTCTTAGAAACAGGATATACAAACATTTGAAGAAATATAGTCTGATTAGAGTTAGTCCACGTGGCTTTGTGAGGGGCAGGTCATGCCTCACAAGGCTAATTGAATTATTTGAGGAAGTGGCAAAATAAATTGATGAATGCACCAGTTTATGTGGTTTATATAGATTTTAGCGAGGCATTTGACAAAGTTCCTCATAACAGGCTCACTCAGAAAGTCAAGAGGCATGTGATACAGGGAAATGTGGCTGCATGGATTCTGAATTGGCTTGCCTACAAAAGGCAGAGGGTTGTAGTAGATGATACGTATTCTGACTGGAGGTCAGCCACAAGTGGTGTTCCACAGGGATCTGTTCTGAGACCCCCTAAATGGGAACTGGAAAGGTGGGTTGGTAAGTTTGCAGATGACACAAAGGTTGGTGGTGTTGTGGATAGTATAGAAGGTTGTCATAGGTTATAATTAGCCATTGATAGGGTACAGAACTGGGCTGAGAATTGGTGGGTGAAGTCCATTCTGGAAAAGTGTGAATGGCAGAATACAAGGTTAATGGCAAGATTCTTAGCAATTTGGGAGAACAAATTAATCTCGGGGTCCTCAACTAAAGATCTCTGAAAGCTGCAGCACAGATTGATAGGGTGGATAAGGATGTGTATGGTGTGTTAGCCTTCATTAATTCAGGGATTGAGTTCAAGAGTCACAAGGTAATGCTGCAACTCTATTTGACTCTAGTTCGACCAAACTTGGAGTATTGTGTTCAGTCCTGGTCATCCCATTATTGGAAGGTTCTGGAAGCTTTAGAGAGGGTGCAGAGGAGATTTACCAGGATACTGCCTGGATTAGAGAGAGTGTTTTATGAGGCAAGGTTGAGTGAGCTAGGGTTAATCTCTTTTGAGTGAAGGAGAATAAGAGGTGACCTGATAAAGGTGTGCAAGATAATAAGGGACATAGAAAGAATAGACAGCCCGCGCCTTTGTATCAAGGTGTAAATAGCTAATACAAGAGGGCATAATTTCAAGGTGATTGGAGGAAAGTATGGTGGGATGTCAGATGTAATTTTTACACAGAAAGTAGTGGGTGCATAAAATGCACTGCCGGGGTGGTGGTAGAAGCAGATACATTAGGGACGTTTTAGAGACTCTTAGATAGGCACATGGATAAAAGAAGAATGGAAGGTTAGAGAAGATTAAATGGTCAGCACAACATGATGGGTCAAAGGATCTGTGCTGTACTCTTCTATGTACAAAGATAGTGTCTTGCATATTGTTTATACAGATCAAATCATTATAAAGCACATTGAGCTAGAATAAGGTAAAACAATAACAACACAGAATAAAGTGTAAAAGCTACCAAAAAAGTCCGATGCAGGAAAACAATAAAGTGCAAGATCATAGTGAGCTAGATTGTGAGGCCAAGAGTTCACCTTATCGCACAAGAGGTCCATTTAGAGCCATTTTACATGCAGGTAGAATGCTTTCTACGGTGCATCAGTAAACATTGATGTAAACAGGAGCATGTGAACCATACCTCCACCCCCTTTTCTGAAGCTCTATTATTTTGTAGACATTATGGGAAAAATTGTTGTCATGCCACCTTGTCACTAAGCTCTCTATCTCTTTCCTGTACTCAGACTCATCATTTATTTGCTATGTAGCCCACTATTGTGGCATCAACTTCAAACTTGTGAAGTCATCAGTGTACAGGGAGTAGAGTGGGGGCTGTGGAGCACCCGTGTTTAGAATTAATGTGACTTGAGGTGTTACTACCTATCCTTACTGACTGCAGTCTGATGGTCAGAAGGGCTATCTGTATGGTTGGCAAGGAAAGCAAACTTTTTTACTGTGTCTTGGCACATGTGGCAATAATAAATCAATTTACAGTTTCCAATTTAAGGAGGGGGGAGTTTAAAGGAGACGTGTGGAGCAAGTTTTGTTTTACACAGAGAATAATGGCTACCAAGGGTAGTAATGGAAGCAGGTATTTTAGTAGTCAGTTAGACACATGAATAGGCAGGGAATGGAAGGATATAGACCATGTAAAAGGGATGAGTTGGGTTAACATCATGGTCGGCACAGACACTGTGGGCCGAAGGGCCTGTCCCTGCGCTAGTCTATGTTCTGTATTACCTATCAACCCAGACTGCACACAGAGTTCCAAACTGTTCTGACCAATCGTGATGGGCCCGTCGGGACCGAGCTGAGCGGGACGCCTTGCGCGTCCCCGGTGTGGCGGCGGGAACGCGCTTCCCGGTGCAGCAAGTGTCGCCTACCCGCAAGGTGATGTTGGGTGGGGTCGGGAGCGAGCTCGTCTGCTGGAGTGTGTGTCGGGGACGCGTTCTCGTGTGGAGTGGGTGTCGGAGATGCGCTCTGGGCTGGAGAGGTCGGGGACGCGCGCGGGCGGCTGACGCTGACAGTACGGGTGCGCGAGCCGGGCCTCCGCGTCCCCGACACCGCCCGGCGGATTGCGACACCATGTCTTCCAAGGTAACGCTGTGTGTTGCGGATGGTTGGCAGCACAGCCCCAGGTTACGCACCTTTCAGCAGCTTTCGTTAGTGGAGCATCTGCGCTTTCAGGCCATGATTCGTGTCCTTGGGGTCGCTAAGGGTTCAGTGCGGGTTCCCGAGACCGCTGCGGGTCATCGGGGTCTCTGCGGGTCCCTGAGGTCGTTGCGGATTCACTGTGGGTTGGTGCGGTATCACGTTCCCGCTGCGTGTTTCACGCTCCTGCTGCGGTTACATTGCGTGTTGCGTGAGGCGGTGGGTGACCAGGGCTTCGGGGCTAGACTGTACAGGAACATCAGTGTGGGCAGAATTGCCGGGCCCATCTGTCGATCTGGTGGAATAAGGGGTTACAGATGTCAGAGTCTGGGGATGAAGCCTATAGTTCCATGAATAGGACAGCACAAGTGGAGAGGGAGTAAAGAGGATGCACAAAACATAAATTGTAGTTAAATTATACATGTCAGTGAAGAGAAAAGAAATGTGAAAAAAACTTAGTGTAAAAAAAAGACAAAATCAGACGCAAGTCCTAGGTTATGAAAGAGCTGGTCAGTAGGGTTCCACTGCTGAGATAGGGGTAAAGTTGTGCAGGTAGGCTCAAGAACACAGTGACTGAAGGTGGTGGGGGGAGGGGGTCAGTGAACCTGGTGTTGTGGGGCTCCTATACCTCCTGCTTGATGGTACCTATGGCATAGTCTGGATGGTGCCGCCTTCTTGAGGAAGTGCTCCAGATTGATGCTGTCAGTGGTAGGGAGAGCTGTGCCTGTGATGGATTGGGCTGTGCCCTCTACTCTGTGCAGCCTCTTGTGTTCCTGTGATTGGGATTCCTGTTACAGGCTGGGATGCAACCGGTCAGGATGCTCTCCATCTGTAGAATCCTCTGTTACCTCTATTCCCATTCATTCAACCTGTATAACCTGAATTTCAGTCTGCATTGGTAAGCCAACAGGGATCAAGGATGGACTGCAGAGGTACCGAATGTAATTGGCTTACTTTTGTGTTGCACATCAAGAGAAAGTGAAAAGCTTTTGTTTGCCTGTCATCCAGATAGACCACTTCAAAACTTCAAAAGCAAAAGCAGTAACACAATGCAGAATAAAGTGTTAATAGAGAAAGTGCAGTGCGCATAGAGAAAAAAAAAGTGTAGGGGCCGTAACGAATTAAATCGTGAGATTGGGAGACCATTTCATCAAACTGAGAGGTCATTCAATAATTTTTAACAGCGGGGTGGGCTGGAAGGTGTCCTTGAGTTTAATGGTGTGTGCTTTTGGGCTTTTGTTTCTTCCTCCTGATAGGAGGGGAGAAGAGGATACCTACGGGGCATGGGGTTTTAGATTATGCTGGCTACTTTGCTGAAGCAGTGGGAAGTGTAGACAGAAACTATAGAGGAGAGGTTGGTGCTCCATGAGTGCTTGCTGTTTTCAGAGTAGCCCAGGTCTTGCTCTAATTTCTAACGTAGCACTAATCACTGATGCACTTAAAAACAAACCTGCATGTTAAAAAGCTGACGACACAGGCAATTGGAAACTGATTTGCTATATCCTCAATTCCAAGGTGATTCAAGACCGTTTTAACTCACTATCGTATTTTAGTGATGAAAGACATATGGCAAGCTGCCTTATTAGCCAAGGCACTGAGTTCAAGAGTTAAGAAGTTATCTTGCAGCTTTATAAAGCTCTAGTTAGTCCAGATCTGGAGTACTGTACTGTAGTTCCCCCCACCCCGATATAGGGAGGATATGGGAGCTTTGGAGAGGGTGCAGAAGAGGTTCACCAGTATGTTTCCTGGATTAGAGGGCATGAGCTGTGAGGAGAGGGTGGATATACTTGGGTTGTTCTCTCTGGAGCAGTGGAGACCAAGGAGAACCTGACTGACGTTTATCAGATTATGAGAGGCGTAGACAGCCAATAGATTTTTCCCCTGGTTTAAATGATTAATAACAGAGAGCATGTATTTAAAGTGAGAGGGGGTAAGTTGAAAGGAGATGTGAGGGATAGGTTTTTTTTTACACAGAGTGGTGGATGCCTGGGGTTATGGTGGAAGGTGATAGGATAGAAACATTCAGAGACTCTCTTACAGGCACATGAAATTGTAGAGAATGGAAGGATATTGGCAAAATGGATTAGTCTGGTTAGATATTTGATTACCAATGTACAGTAGTTAGTTCAGAAGAACATTGTGGGCCCAAGGACCTGTTTCTGTGCTGTTCTGTTCCATTGTACGTTTTAGCTACTTCAGTACTGAAACTGAGCTTGTATTTTTCCAACAGAGGGAAATGCCACTTGCAAACGCTGTGTTCTGGACGGCCCGGAAAGGAAATGCCACCCTTTTGAGGCTGCTTCTAAACAGTGGTCGAACAGATGCAGACTGCAGAGACAGTGTATGCTTTTCAAATGCATGTGTATCCTGCAATCATCATGGGGGGGCTTCACAGCACAGCCTTCAAACTGCTAACACTTTTCACTGCACGCCCTGTATCAGTAAGTGGCCAGACTGTAACCAATTCTGATCATCAGCGATATTTTCTCGTTGACAGCTTGGGACAACCGCTCTGATGGTGGCTTCGTACTGCAATCACATGGACTGTGTTCGGGAGCTGATCCTACAGGGAGCAGGCATTAACATCCAAAGAGAGGTAATGTGTACTACTGGGCAGACGCATCCCATAACAGGAATGTAACTGGGCAAAATGGAGAGCAAGAACAAGGTTCAACATAGTTGGAGTTGTTCTCAGCTATCCAATGACCAGTTTTGCTGGTCTTGTACTGGGAGAAGGGTGGTGGCGTGATTGGGCTTTCAAAACCATATGATTGTGTTTTCGGAGGAGTTGAGAAAGGTAGAGCAATGAATGTTGTCTACACGGACTTTAGTAAGACATTTGACTTGGGTCCCTCATAGGAGGTTAATCCATGGAATTCACAGTCCTTGACCATTTGGATTCAGATTCCTGTTGGCTTGCCCTTAGACCACAGGGTACTGTGAGAAAAATCTTATTCTGGCTAGAATAAGTCTGTGACTAATGGTGTTCAACAGTTCAAGTTCAAAATAAAATTTAATGGCCATTCAACCAAACACATGAATACAACCAAACGAAACAGCATTCCTCTGGGCCCAAGATGCAAAAGAACCAACAGTCACACAAAGTACGCAGCACATATAGCATATGTAATTAAGACAGGAGAAAAACATACAGTTACAACATTATAATATTAAAAGATAAAATAAATCCACAGAGATTCTTAATGGGACCTCTGCTATTTGTGATACGTGCAATACATAGTAAGTTTGCAGAGTGATGGTGTTGTAGGTAATGTAAAGTATTGTCAAAGTAATTTGTGAGATAAAGATCAGTTGCAGATACAGGGAAAGAAATAGCAAACTGAGGTTAATCCAGACAAGTGTGATATGAACTTTGGGAGATCAAATGTAAAGAGAAAGTATACAGTTAATGGCAGGAGCCTTAACAGTATTGATGTACAGAAGCCTACCCTCAGTATAGGTCCTGGGGTGAAAATGACCTTTCCCCTGGTTCCTGTAGCTGTCTTTGAGATCCCACTCCATATCTGCACCATCCAGTAGGAGGAGAAGATTCCCTGCTGGAAGTTGGTGTGGAGAGGTAAAATCTGCTAGCTCAGGGGCAAGCTTGTGCAAAGTGCAGACCACAGGAGAGGTTACTGTGAGTTGCCGATTCTCTGAGGGTGAATACAGTCTGGCTGTGACTGCCTCTTTCAGGTAATTTTATTTTGGGGAAAACAATCCTGGTGTTTTTTTTTAATAAGCCAGTTGTCCTGGGAGTAAATGGAGAGCTGACTTTCAGACACTGGAGACTGAGAGTCAGACTGGAGACACATTATAGGTTCATAAACACGAGGAAGTCTGCAGATGCTAGAAATCCAAAGCAACACACACGAAATGCTGGAGGGGCTCAGTAGGTCAGGCAGCATCTATGGAAATGAATAAAATAGTCAACATTTTGTGCTGAGACTCTTGTTTTGCATTCCATCCACACAGATAATTTCATCACAAAGGTGCATTCAGATAGTACAAGGAAAAACAGAAGCAGATTCCAGAATAGGGTGTTAGAATTACAGAGATGGTATAGTGCAGGCAAGCAATGAGGCAAAAGGGCCACAATGAGGTAGGTTGTGAGATAAAATGTTCCTCGAGTGTAAAGAGTTCCATTCAATAGTCTTATAATAGGAAAGTAGAAGCTGTCCTCAAGCCTGGTGGTATGTGCTTTCAAGTTTGACAGAATATGTGGGATTTTTTTTCAACCAAAAACAGTTTCTGGTGCTGGCAAAAATCCAGGGTTAAGTTTCCTGTGGGGTGTTGAGGTATGAGTGATGAGGAACTTCATCCAGGCTCAGCTGCACAGTAGAAGCCAGACGTACAAGGGAATGCAGATTATGTTAATATGGAGAAAGGTCCGGGGAGTTCGTGGGTTCCATGTACAATGGCTGAGCAATAGAAACTGATTTTCCTCTGTTGGGCGGATGGCAGATCAGGTGACAGCCTGGTTCCTGATCTTCTGCCAGAGTTATGGTAGATGTTCAGCCGAATCTCAGGAAATTCCCAGGACGTTCCCAGGAAATTCCCAGGACATTCCCAGGAAATTTAGAGGACATGGCCGGGTGCGAGGAAATAATCCGTCAGCACAAAATTAAGTTAGTATTTGCAACTGGAAGGAAGATGAGTCACCCAGCACATGTTGACAGTGATGATGGTGAGTGGTAGGTGCTTCATGTTGAGTGAATTAATTCCCTTTTATCTCCTCAGTCAGGCTCCACTGCTCTGTACTTTGCTGCTCAACAAGGGAACAATGCGATCGTAAAATTCCTGTTGGAGTATGGGGCCTCGACAGAGCTATCGACCAAAGTAAGAGAGACAACAATCTGCAACCATTGAGACACTCACCATTATAGATCATACAGTACTGTGCAAAGGTCTTGGAGATTGATCTATCTATCTAGGGTGCCTAAGACTTTTGCACAGTTCTGTATTTGTCAACATGGAGCAGAGAACGAGTTTGTAAATCTGGTTTGGCGGGAGCAAAGGGTATTGTGAATGACACAGGATGGATGTGGGACAGGTGGCAGAGCAAGGGTGCCACTGACCAGGGTGGTTCAGGTGCAGACATACCCATCCCTGAGACACCAGACAAAGGCCATTTGATTCCAAGCCATTGATTTATTGATCATTACAGAATATCTCTCTAGAGCTTCTTGCTGTCTGTTCTCTCCCTTCCCCTTTTCCCTACCATAATTCCCCTCTCCCTACCCACTTCCTACTGTCAGTCTACAATAGAGACCCATATCAGAATCAGAACACAAAAATACAACTACAGATGCTATGGATCAAAGAATACGTACGCAATGCTGGAAGAACTCAGCAGGTCAGGCAGCATCCGTGAGAAAAGAGTAGCCAACGTTTCGGGCCGAGACCCTTCATCAGGAATCAGGTTTACCATCACTCACATAGGTCATGATATTTCAGGGTTTTACAGCAGCAGCAGTACAGTGCAATAAATAAAATGACTACAGCACTGTGCAAAAGTCTTGGGCAGCCTAGCTATATATATGTGCCCAAGACGTTTTCACAGTTCTATAAATTGATTTATGATTGTTATATGTAGCAAGGTACAGTGAAAAACTTGACATGTGTAAAGTTCATACAAATCAATTTGTTACTTCAGTGCATTGAGGTAATACAAGGTAAAACAATAACAGAATGCAGAATAAAGTGTTACAGAGAAAGCACAGTGCAAGTAGACAATAGAGTTGTAGGGCCATAACATTGTAGATTGTGAGGTCAATTGTCTATCTTACTGTACTAGGAGATTGTTCAGTGTAATAGCAGGTTAGAAACTGTCCTTGAGCCCGGTCATACGAGTTTTCAGATTTTTGTGCAGTCTGCCTAATGGGAGAGGTTATAGACAGTCCATGGTAGGAAGGCTGATGTGCAGAGCTGTGTCCACAACTCTCTGCAGTATTGGGCAAAGCAGTTGGCATAGGAAGCCATGGTGTATCTGGGTAGGCTACTTCCTGTGGTGCAAGGACAGGGTGGTGAAAGAGTGCAGGAATTGGGAGGTTATTGTTTAGTTGTTATGCAGGTTGGTAATTTAAATTGCCAACCTCCCTCCCCACCCATGTGTAGAAGGGAGGTGGAATCTGGGGGCCATTGACGGACATCTGAAAGAGAGTGGGTTTAGAGAAATAACTGGGAGAATGGGATTTCTCTGAGAGACAGCATAGACTGGATGCACTGAATGACCTCCCATGACAAAGGCATGGGAATAAAGTTGCCAACAGGGTATACACTGGTCTGTGATGAAAAAGTGCCCCCTCCCTTCCCCAGTTTAAATGCAAAGCCTCCCATTAAGTGAAAAGCAGAGACTTGTGTCTGATAGTTATGTTCCAGTTAAGGTGACTCCAATCCTTCCTTACTAACCCTGATTGCCATAAACATCCATCTTGCCCTGCCCTTGAACATAGGTAGTCAATATTCCTCTCCCGCATGCATCAGATCCTCACCTCTGTGAGTGAGCTACATGATCTCTGATCCACAGGAGTAGAAGTTTCTTCTGAACTTCATGCCCTTTGACCTCTCTCCGTATCAGACTCCATGGCCGTCAGTGGGATTCCTTCTACAAGAGGGTTCTTGTTGTTTGGTGCAGACTCATGGGAATGAAGGGCCTACCTCCATGCCATATGATGGCACGATTGAGTTCACAAAATGAAGTCGCTCTCCTCTGTCCATTCTACCACTTTGAAGCTGTTAAATTTATATCAGCTGCACCTTCTCTTCAAAACTATTCACCCACCATCGTAAACATCACTATTGTGCCTGCCTCAACCACCTCCCCTGACAGCTGTGCCAGGCACACACTACACTCTACGTAATAATAAAAAAAATCTTGTAAATTTTCTTTAAACCTTCTCCCTCACACCTTCAGCTTCTGCCTTCTACTGCTTGATGTTTCTACTCTGGAAATATATTCTGACTACTTCCCCTATCTGTGCCTTTCGTAATCTTATAAACTTCTGTTAGGTCTCCCCTCAGCCTTCAAGGCTCCAGCGAAAACAACCAAAATTTGTCCAGTCTGTCATTATAGCAAGTGTACTTCAATCCAAGCAACATCCTGGTGAGACTCTTCTGCATCTTCTCCAAAGCCTCCATAACCTTCCTGTTATGGGGCAAACAGAACTGCACACAACCAAATGTAACCTAACCAAAATTTTATACAATTTGCCTAACCAATGAAAGCAACCATGCTGAGTGTCTTTTCCAACCTACCTATCTTCTTGTGTTTCCACCTTCAGTAAGCTAGTAAGGCATTTGACAAGGTTCCACATGGTAGGCTTATACAGAAAGTCAGAAGGCATAGGATCCAGGGAAGTTTGGCCCGGTGGATTCAGAATTGGCTTGCCTGCAGAAAGCAGAGGGTCATGGTAGAGGGAGTACATTCAGATTGGAGGGTTGTGACTAGTGGTGTCCCACAAGGATCTGTTCTGGGACCTCTACTTTTTGTGATTTTTATTAACAACCTGGATGTGTGGGTAGAAGGGTGGGTTGGCAAGTTTGCAGACGATACAAAGGTTGGCGGTGTAGATAGTGTAGAGGATTGTTGAAGATTGCAGAGAGACGTTGATAGGATGCAGAAGTGGCAGATGGAGTTCAACCCAGAGAAGTGTGAGGTGGTACACTTTGGAAGGACAAACTCCAAGGCAGAGTACAAAGTAAATGGCAGGATACTTGGTAGTGTGGAGGAGGAGAGGGATCTAGGGGTACATGTCCACAGATCCCTGAAAGTTGCCTCACAGGTAGATAGGGTAGTTAAGAAAGCTTATGGGGTGTTAGCTTTCATAAGTCAAGGGATAAAGTTTAAGAGACGCGATGTAATGATGCAGCTCTATAAAACTCTAGTTAGCCCACACTTGGAGTACTGTGTCCAGTTCTGGTCGCCTCACTATAGGAAGGATGTGGAAGCATTGGAAAGGGTACAGAGGAGATTTACCAGGATGCTACCTGGTTTAGAGAGTATGGATTATGATCAGAGATTAAGGGAGCTAGGGCTTTACTCTTTGGAGAGAAGGAGGATGAGAGGAGACATGATAGAGGTGTACAAGATATTAAGAGGAGTAGACAGAGTGGACAGCCAGTGCCTTATCCCCAGGGCACCACTGCTCAGTACAAGAGGACATGGCTTTAAGGTAAGGGGAGGGAAGTTCAAGGGGGATATTAGAGGAAGGTTTTTTTACTCAGAGTGGTTGGTGCATGGAATGAGTCAGTGCCTGAGTCACTGCCTGAGTCAGTGATGGAGGCAGATACACTAGTGAAATTTAAGAGACTGCTAGACAAGTATATGGAGGAATTTAGGGTGAGGGGTTATATGGGAGGCAGGGTTTGAGGGTCAGCACAACATTGTGGGCCGAATGTAATGCACTGTACTATTCTATATTCTACGGACTTGAACCCCAAAATCACCCTGTACATTAATGCTCTTAAGGGTCCTGCCACTTACTGTCTGCTTTCTCTTTACATTTGACCTCCCAAAGTGCAACACCTCACACTTGTCTGCATTAGACTCCATTGGCCAGCTCTCTGCTCATATTTCCAACTGATGTATATCTTGTTGAATCATTCTTCATTACCTCTCTCCACCAATTTTTGTGTTATCTCCAACTTATTAAATGCACTACCTAGATTCTTTAAATCCTCATTCTTAAAATGAAATCATCTAAAACTGTGTTGTTTATCTTCTGTTCAATGGATCACCACGTGCCTGCGTATGTGCATGTGTTAGCACAGTACAGCCTCTACATGGGCTTAACTCAGACACTTCTGCCTGCTCTCAAAAGAAATGAATTCAGGGTAATTGCTTTGTCTAATCTTGCCCCACTACACGATGAACTGACCATCAGATACAGCATCAGAATTAGGCCAGTCAGCTCATTGAGTCTGCTCCACCATTCAATATTGGCTGTTTTTTTTTAACCCCATTCTCTCGCCTTCTCCTTGTAACCCTCAATCCCCTTACCAATCAAGGATCTATCAATCTCAATGACTCCACAGTCCTCTGTGGCAGCAGATTCTACAGATCCACCCTTTGGCTGAATAAGTTCCTCATCTCAGTTCTAAAGGGACATCCCTTTATTCTGAGTCTGTGCCCTTGGTTCCTGGACTCTCCTGCTGATGGAAACATCCTTCCCTGTCCACTCCATATGGGCCATTAATCGGTAGGTCTCAATAGGATCTCCTCTTCAAACTCCATCAAGTACAGCCTCTCCAGGGCCTGCACAGCTTTCTTTAGATGCAATGCCAAAATTACTAAAAATATTCCAAATGAGTTTGATCAACACCTTATACTGTTATATTCCAGTCTTCTCAAAATTAATGAACAGAATGTCCCTCAGAATCAGGTTTATTATCACTGATGTAAAATCTGTTGTTTTGTGGCAGCAGTACAGTGCAAAGACATAAAATTACTATAAATTACAAAATAAATAAATAGTGCAATAAGAAAGGAATAACAAAGGCATTTGTGGGTTTGTGGACCATTCAGAAATCTGATGGCAGAAGGGAAGAAGTTGTTCCTGAATGATTGATTGTGTATTTTCAGGTTTCTGCCATTCCTCCCTGATGGCAGCAGTGAGAACAGGGTACGTCCCACTTTATGAGAGTCCTTAATGATGGGTATCACTTTCTTGAGGTAACAATTCTCGAACAATGTTTCTTGGAGCTGCTCACCCTTTCCACTGCGGATGCCTCTGTGATCTCCTGACTTCCCTTTCCTAAAGTCCACAGTCAATTCATTGATTTTGCTGACGTTGAATGCAAAGTTATTATTGTGACACCACTCAACCAGCCAATCTGTCTCACTCTTGTATGCTGCCAGGAGATAAAGGAACATCTTTTCCAAATCCTATTTTCATTGAATTTCCAATAGATTCAGTCCACTGATCAATCCTGGTCCATTCTTTTGTCGTAGTTTTTTTAACAGATAGCTCATGTTTTTAAAAAATGTCATTTTAATTTTTAAAACACAACTAACAGATTGGCAATACATATTGAACAATATATGGATACAAAAATAGAATTGAAGATTGAGGCAACATGGTGCCGGAACATGGAGACTCATTGCAAGTTTCTCCCTGCAGATCAACTCACTGCTTCTATTGTAATTGTTCTAATCTTTTCATGCACTGTGTAATGATTTAA
The DNA here is from genome assembly GCF_030144855.1 of Hypanus sabinus. Taxonomy (NCBI): domain Eukaryota; kingdom Metazoa; phylum Chordata; class Chondrichthyes; order Myliobatiformes; family Dasyatidae; genus Hypanus; species Hypanus sabinus. The sequence goes on from NC_082706.1 coordinate 143,715,354, forward strand.
TCTGTATGAGCAGTATACAGGACCAGCTTTTCATTGTACTATGACAATAAATCAATTCCAATTCTATATCGGTGAATTAAATTCTCTGTGTGTTCCCCACACAGGATGGTGCCACTCCTCTGTCCATTGCCAGTCAGTATGGACACAATACAGTGGTGGAGACTTTGCTCAACAGGAGATGCAACATTAATATCCAGTTGCAGGTAAGAGTAATGGAGTGTGGTCTCTTTGCCTGGTCCCACAAATTGCTGGAGGAACTCAGCAGATTAGGCAGCATCTATGGGAGGAAGTGGACTGTAGACATTTCAGGCTGAGATCCTTCTTCTGCAGTCTCTTGCATTTTAATATGAATCTGATTGCCCAGCTCTAGGAGGAAAACAGAACAGTACACGCACTTTGGCCCACAATGTTGTGCCGCACAAGATCCCTCCCACATAGTCCTCCATTTTACTTTCATCATGTGCCAAGTCCCTTAAATTTATCTGTCTATCTGCACCACCACTGGCCATATGTTTATTGCACCCATCACTCTTAAGTATGAAAAAAAAATCACTTTTGTCATTCTCTCCCCATTACTTTCCTCCAATCACCTTAAAAATAATGTCCCCTCATATTAGCCATTACAGCCCAACAGCGAATGTCTCTAGCTGCCCACTCTATATGCATCTGATCATCTTTTACACCTCTATTGAGTTTTACACTCTTATTTTACACTCTTATTCTTCACTCTAAAGAGGAATAGCCTTTCTCGCTCAACCTTTCCTCATAAAACATTCCCTCAAAAGCAGGAAGAGTGTCGTTAAATAGGGTGCATTGATTGCTGGAATTGGGACCAGTTATACAAGATACTGGTGAAATCACACTTGGAGTATTATATATATTTCTAGTCACCCAAAAAGGAAATGGGAATTAGGAAGGATATTATTAAGCTGGGAAAGGTGCATGAGGGTGTTTTCAACTTGAATCACTGGAGGATGCTTGAGAGCTGTAGAAGAGTTTGACTGTTGTGTGAAACCAAACCACGTAGGTAACAAGACTTCGCTTTAAAGTCTCATTGGGCAGTCTGAGGTACCCACCTGCTTCAAGTAAGCTTCAATTATACCAGTGCCTGAGAAGAATATGGTAGCCTGCCTCATTGACTAACATCCAGTAGCACTTAAATCCACTGTGATGAAGTGTTTTGAGAGGTTGGTGATCAAACCTATCAATTCCTGCCTGTGAAGCCACTTTGAACCATTCCAGTTTGCCTGCAGGCACAACAGGTCCATCACAGATGCCATTTCAATGGCCCTTCACTCAATCCTCGAACATCTGGACTGCAAATATGCATGCATCCAGAACCTCTTCATCAACTACAGCCTGGCATTCAATACCATCATTCCCTCAAAACTAATCAATAAGCTCCAAGACCTTGACCTCAGTACCTCCTTGTGCAGCTGAATCCTCAATTTCCTCACCTTCAGACGCCAGTCAGTTTCGATTGGTAGTAATGTCTCCTCCACAGTCTGAATCAGCACAGGTGCAGCACAAGGCTGTATGTTTGGCTCTTTTCTCTACTTGCTGTACACTGTGTGGCTAAGCACAGCCTTCAATGCCATATTCAAGTTTGCTAACAACACCACTGTCATGGCCAAATCAGCGACAAATCAGCATATAGGAAGGAGAATGTTGTTACAACACCACTCAGTCAAGCTTTTACTCAATGTCAGCAAGACAAGGGAGCCGATAACTGACCAGGAAGATGAATTTTGAGGTCCATGACCCAGTCCTCATCAGGGAATTAGAGGTGGAGATGGTCAGCAACCTCAAATTTCTCAGTGTTTCAGAGGACCTGTCCTGGGCCCAGCACATCAGTGCAATTACGAAGAAAGCACGGCAGCGAGGATTCAGCAAGGCAACTAAAACTTTGCCAAACTTCTGTTGTGGAGTTTATGAATCGGTTGCATCACTGTCTGCATGCTAACACCAATGCCCTTGAATGGAAATTCCTACAAAAAAGTAGTGGATATGGCCCAGTCCATCAGAGGGTAATGCCCTCCCCACCACTGAGCACATCCACATGGAGCACTGTCACAGGAAAGCAGCATCCATCATCAGGGACCCCCACCACCCAGCACCTGCTCTCTCCATGCTGCTGCCATCAGGAAAAAGGTACAGGCGCCTCGAGATCCACGTCACCAGGTTAAGAAACAGTTATTACCCATCAGGCTCTTGAACCAGAGGGGATGACTTCACTCAGCTTTACTCACTCCATCACTGAAATGTTCCCACAACCTATGGATCACTTACAAGGACTTTTCATCTCATGTTCTTAATATTGTTTTATTATTATTTGTATTAATTTTTTGTATTTGTATAGTTTGTTGTCATTTGCACATTGTCTGTCCTGGTGTGTGACTATCATGTTTCTTGGATTTACTGTGAATGCCTGCAATAAAATGAATATCAGGGTTGTGTATGGTGACATGTATGTACTTTGAACTTTCTTGCCAGGGCGGGAAGGCTTGGGTTATAAGGAAAGATTAGACAGCCTGAGGCTTTTTTCTGGAAGCAAAGGAGGCTGAGGGGTGACCTTACATGGGTATAAAATCAACGGTGCATAGTTAACATGCACGGTCCGTCCTTTCCCCATGGGAGGGGAGTCTAAAACTAGAGGGCGTAGATTTAAGGTGAGAGGGAAAAGATTTAAAAGTGATCTGAGAGGCATTGCTTTCCATACAGAGGCAGTGGGTATCTGGAACATTTTGTCAGAGTAAGTAGTTGAGGCAGGTATAATTTCAATGCTTAAACATGGATGGGAAAGGTTTAGAGGGATACTGTGTGATCATAAAGTGCTCACTAACAAATTCAATAAATCCCTGTGGAAACTGTTTGTCCAAGAGTGCTGAGGACATGGATCCCAAGCACAAATGTTAAGTTTCTTGAGTTTGAAGTGGAAATTATTGTAGACGGTGGTCTGTTGTGGCTCCTGGCTGCCCTATGGTTAGCTTGTTGATTTCATCTCGACCTCATTCTCAATGGAAACCTAAGCAATAGACTCAGGAGTTGGCCATTCAGCCTTTTACCTGTTCCTCCACTCAGAAGCTCATTTTGATATCTTACCTCGCTGCTCTATTCTGTCCTGTATTCCACAACTTCTGAAATACTCTCCAAATTTTTCAGCATCAATAGAGGGTTTCCTATTCATAGAGTGATACCACATAGAAACAGGCCATTTGGCCCAACTTGTCATGCTGGCCAAGATGCCCATTTGTTTCAATACGTGCATTTCATGTCGGAGACATGTCTACAATATACATCCTGATTTTTTTTTTCTTTGCAGACATCCACGAAAACAGACGAGTGCCCCAAAGAATGAATGACAGTTAAAACGTTAGAACCCCAAAGACCCCCAGCTCCCCCTCCCACGCACAAACAGCAGCAAGGCAACAACCCCCACCCCCACCAGCAAAAAAGCATCAGCACCCCCCACCGAGCACTCAAGAGTGCCGGAAAGCATCAGTAAAGACACAGACTTGCAGTACTCCAAAAACTACTTGTTCACCCAATGATTTGACATACCACAGACGCTCTCCCCCCAATAAGGGGAAAAAGAGGTGTCCCGGTTTCACAGTGAAAGGGGAGACTTAACAAACAACTCGCTGACTTACGATGTTAAAAGTCTGTTGTGTCGCTTTTTCTGAGCTCTGCCCAGAGAGTCGACACCAAACAGGTGCAGGTCTCCAAACACACAAGCCAAGCCCGGCAGCTAACCGGCTGCTCCTAATGTTCCGTGTTCTCCCACGATGCTTTAGTCAGGGGCACCGGCCGAGAGTCAGCACACCCCCGGAGCCACGAAATCCCTGAACCCTGAAGACGTGCTCATCTTCCAGGCCACGTCCTTGGGATGTCAAAAAGCGGCCAGTCGTGAGGCCCTGAGAGCAGGACCCATTCCCATTAGCTCCTAATACCCTGCATTTGGCCCATATCCAAATATTAAAAGTCAATTTATTATCAAAGTATGAATGTAGTATACAGCCCTGAGATTCATCTTCCCATAGACAGCCATGAAACAAAAAAAAACATAGAAACTATTCAAAGAAAAACATCAAAACCACCCCTCGCACGCAAATAGCAAAAAAGGAGCGATAAACTCAGAATATAAAAGCACGAAACTGAAAGAACCCAGGCATATTCAGTTCAGCTTGAATATTCAGTTTGTTATCCACAGGCCACCCCAATCAAAAATCACCCAAAATGGCAACAGAAAAAAGAGCGACTAGAAACACAGCATACCGTGAGCTACAGAGTCCATTCCACAAATCACATCAGTGAAACTTTGCCCAAGATTCAGGACTCCAGCAGCATCGAGAGAGAGAGAACATTCAAACACGGGGACCTTCAGCCAGCAGTAGTGAGTGAAAGGATCAGAGACGGTGCTGAGCACACACTCACGCTTCGATAATTTCAATCTTCCTCGACACTTTAATCAGAGGGAAATAGTGTTGATCATGGGCTTGCACCCCAGCTCCAGGCTTCTTGGTCTTGAGGCCACACGCCTCGCCAAACAACCTCGGTGACAGCAAAGCACCGGATAGCTTAGTGGGCTTGAAAAACACCAGCAAAATGTAGACTCCAGGCTCCAATGGTAGCTGAACCACTTTTGAAAGAAAAAGAAGATGTGAACTGTCTGGAAGATGTTGCCCTTGGATGTATTGTTTGCCGGTGCCACCTTCTTCTGGATATCTCTCTCCACCCTTTGTGTATTGTGTCACATTTGGGGTATTTTGTTTAGTTCTGATCACCTTATTATAAGAAGGATGTGGGGGCTTTAGAGAAGGGGCAGAGAAGATTTTACCAGGATGATGCCTGGTTTAGAGAATGTGTCGTTTGAGGAAAGGTTGAGCAAGCTAAGGCTTTTGTCTTCAAGTGAAGGAGGATGAGAAGCAACTTGATAGGGTTGTACAAGATGACAAGAGGCGTAGATCGAGTGGACAGCCAGCACCTCTTTTCCCTGGGCAGCAATGGCCAATGCCTTTCAAGGTGAGTGGAGGAAAATTTAGTGCAAAGTTTAAGAAACTCAGAGGATTTTTACAGACTAATGGGTACATAGAGTGGTGGTAGAGGCGAATGCTTTGGGGAAGTTTAAGAGACTCTTGGATAGGCACATAGATGAAAGCAAAATGGAGAGTTATGTGGGAATGAAGCATAGATTGATCTTGGACTAGATTAAGCAGTCTGCACAACATTATGTGCCAAAGGGCCTGTTCTGTGCTGCACTATTCCATGTTCTAAACCCTTCCTCTCCATGTACCCATCCACAAGACTTGTTAATGTACTTGCCTCAAGCACTTGCTCTGGCAACTCATTCCATGTACTGATTCTCTGGGTAAGAAAGTGTCCCATCAGGTTCTATTAAATCTGTCCACTCTCACCTTAAGCCTACACCCTCTAGTTTTTGGTTCCCCTTCTCTGGGAAAATTCACTATCAAGAAGTCCATAGAGTGTGAAAAACATTTGAGACATTGTGAAGGTTCCATGTCTCTATCACCAAAGATGCAATGAGGTTATAATGGAATGGCTCCCTGGGCTGCCCTTGAGGGAAACTAGCTGATTAGAAAGCATCTTCTAATGACTAATGAAATTTGCATTTGAACAGCATCCCTCACAACTCCAAAATGGCTAATTGGACTGGGATGCCTCTAAGTGCAAGTCACAAATAAAGTGTAGGAACTACAGCTTATTCTCATCGGCTCAGAATATATTTTAGATCAGCCAGTATTAGAATTATAGAATCATACAGCATAGGCATGTGCCCTTTGACCCTGCTTCCCCATGTCAACCAAGATGCCCTTCTAAGCTGGTCCCATTTGCTCACACTTGGTCCACATCCCAGTAAACCTTTCCTGTCCATGTACCTGTCCAAGTGTCTATCAGATATTGTGTGTGCACAGAGAACTGCCTGGGCTTTCACCAGCTCCCTGAAGGAGCTGGACGTGATCTTCCAGAGCTGGCACCTCCAACAATGCAGCACTGCATTGTCATATCAGCCTCAATTCTGCGCTCCATAGGCCATTAAGAAAGGATCAGAGTTACCAGAGACTGGGGTTTAATCCTGACCTCTGGCACTATCTGTGTGGAGTTAGCACATTTTTCCTATGACTGTGTGGGTTACCCCCCCCCCCCCATGCCATGGATACTGTGGTTTTCTCACACCTCTCAAAGATGAGGGGGTCAATTTGTTAGTTGGCCACTGTAAGTTATCCCCAGTGTGCAGGTGAGGGGAGAATCTGGCTGGAGTTGATGGGGATGTGGGGAGAATGAAATGGGATCAGTGTAATGGGCTGGTTGATGGTCAGCATGTTCTCAATGGGCCAAAGGGCCTGGTTCTGTGCCTCATCTCTCTGTGACTCCAGTTAGCCACTCGGCCTCCCAAGCCCACACCACCCTCTCCCCTACCGGCCAGTATGATCACGGCACTCTAAAGGCACGGTCTGAAGATGTACACTCACTGGTTAATAAATGTAGTCTCTCCCCATGTCCCAAGTACAACTCACTGCACAGCACTCTCTGTAATCAGTAACAGGAGCCTGCACCTACATCACCTCAGCCTGTGGGGCACAATCATCACCAACGGCAGGGAAATATTTAATGTTGTTCTTAAATTCAAGGTTAGATTATATTATCGACCACTTAAAATGAGCAGAGAGACAGAAGTGATTGCTTCACAGTTCACTAACCTTGCAAAGTTACAGAACTATTTTCTGTTGATCAGAGTCCATAACTGATCAACTGCAAGGCGTGGAATTGAGGCAATATCACTCTATAGGAGGGGCAGTACTGAGGGAATGTTGCACAATGGGAGGGGAGCTCACGCTGTGGTTCTGAGGAGGGGTCACACTGTGAGTGGGGTAGTTCTGAGAGAGGGTCACACTGATGGAGCGGTGTTTCTGAGCAAGTGCCAGAATTAACACAGAAGAGTAGAAAATGAGGATGGAGGGAGGTGTAGGAGAGTGGCATTTCATCTTTGGCAGCAGACTGCAGTGGTTTTCTTCTCGGAGAAAGGCTGTTTTACTAAGTTTTGTTGAGTCTATGCTCAGGCAATGGCAGTGACAGTGACTGGCAGCTTGCCAAGGATGGTGTCTGCAACTTTTTACAGGGAACCAGGACAGAGTTCTCTGTCTGTTAAGATTGTAAGCCCTCCCCCGGGTACTCAGCACAGGACAGCCAGGCGAAGAGTTTGTGGCAAATACTTGTGCTATTGCTCAACATCGTAGCGCACTGGGAGGGAAGCACTGGAGTTTCATTGCACAGAGTTCCCTGCCTATCTGGAGGAGACTACTATCCTTCCTGTCTTCTTGGCACTGCTCTTTGAAAGGCTGATAAGTGTAGTGAGCAGGATTTTGATTTCTGACAGATGGGGCTTTAACATGGTGGGCTGCAGCTCCGAAATGGTGAGACCTATTTCCTATGCAGGATTCGTAGCCTCTGGTGAAAGAACTCCTGTAGGCCCTCCACTTTTAAACCTGATAATTCTTTTAAAAAACGTGGTGCAATGTAATATCACTGAACCCCTGAGTGCAATGTAGAAGTTGGCTATTATGGCTGTGTCTGGGTGGGGATGAGGGTGTTATTGGGATCGGTAAGGTGCATCACGTCCCTTTTCTACCTTTGGTCTACTGGAGAGGAGTCCCTGGCCCTGAGTAAGGGGTTAAGTGTGGAAGGGGTCTTAGTGCCATGAGAGCTGGCGACAGGCCCTGTACAGAAGGTAACCCTCTATAATGTACATCTTCACCTTCGCGAAGCAGACCTTCTTTGGGTGAGATGAGGTCACTGGTCACCAGAGGTCATTTTGGGCACATGTAGACCCTCCAACATGAACAAATGGGGGATGCTAAGGGGTACTTTAATGTGTAGCACGGAAGGGAACACTACCGGATCCGCTGAGCTACAGGCCGGCTACAGTGACATGCCTGCAAGGGGTTTGAGCATATGTGTAAGAATTGCCCTAAATGCCGGCCCACTAACTCCACCATGGCAGTGCGGGAGGGCACCAGAGAGCCTCTCTTCCCCCCATCGACCCCCGTTGCCCTTCTTCCCGATCTCCATTCCTCTCCCCCACCCCCATTGTCCTTCCTGACCCTGTGGCACAGGGTGGCAGGCAAGAGTGCGGCATGGTTGGGAAAGGCGTGTGTTAAAATAAAGAGCAGGAAGGCTAAGAGGAAGAAAAAAAATTCTCCAGGCCTCTCCACCACAGGACAAGGAGCCAGGGCCTTCCCTTAGTTCCAGCCGGGAGGGGATGGATATCACTGTGGCTCAGTAAAGGGCCTGGTGAAGCCATGAGGGAGGATGTGGGGCTGAAGATCATAAATTCCTCCAAAATGGAGGTCTCTGGAGCTCCCTGCATTGGTGATACAAAAAGGAGGAGGCACACGTCATCTGAATCTGAAGACAGGGAACCGACTAAGGGGGAAGATTTATCCCCAGAAACAGCATCGTGGTTAGCACAAAACTTTACAATAGCAGTGACCAGGGTTCAATTCCCGCTGCTGCCTGTAAGGCGTTCATACGTTCTCCCAGTGACTAGAAGGGTTTCCTCCGGGTGCTCCGGTTTTCTCCCACAGCGCAAAGACGTAGGTAAATTGGTCATTGTCAATTGTCCCATGGTTAAACTGGGGAAATGCTGGGTGGCTCAGCTCAAAGGCCCAGAAGAACCTACTCCATGCTGTATCTCAGTAAAACGTTTAGAAATTTTAAGAAGGCTGCATGCTTGGGGAATGCCTCCCTGAAGTAGGACGATGGTCTTATCACAGGCCATCCATGCAAAGAGACTCAGTCTGAGCTGGGGCTGCAGCTCTGAGCTTGTTTGATGGGGACCCCTGCCAAACAGAAGTTGCCCAAGCAGGGATGATTTGTCCTCGGGGAGAGTGGAGTGCTCGGAGCATGTGTCGGCTGGGGAGGGGATTGATACTGCAGAACAGGGGTTACTTGTGGCAGTGTGGCAGCCTGTGGGTGCTGTCTCTTGCTTTGTAGCTTCTGTAGGAGCAAAGCTCGCTTCTGGAGATCACTGGACCCTGGGGTCTGATGGGACTGGGAGTACTCCTGGATCACCATCCCAACCAAAGGAGCAGAGTGTTGGGGTCCCAATGGTCACAACTCCTCCATATGTTACCTCAAGCTGAATAAGGCGACCTGGGTACGGAGACTGGCCAGGCTAAGGTGGCTCAAGCCCTTTTTTCGGACTTCGAGGAGGCCGATGGGATGCCCAAACACATTAGAGAGCAGTATTGGCAAGCAGAGGGACAGCTGTAGCCAGCACCAGGAACGGGCTGCGGTTTTGTTGATGATCCTGGTGAAGCGGGACCTCCCCTGGTACTGACACTGGTCCTGAAAACGGTTTCCATGGCCGTGGGGGGAGGGGGGGGTCACTTGATGAGGCTGTTTCCAGTGATAGTTGGGATGCTGTGACGTGACGAGAAGGACTCTTTTAAAGCCAAGATGGCAGAGGAGCTTATCCCCAACAGTGAGTGTCAGACTTTCAATGTGAAGGAAATTCAGGAGTTCTTAGCTGACTCTCAGTGCAATCAGTATGAAGCCTGACTAGCTGCTGACCAATAGATGGATCTGCCCAGGGTTGTGTGATCCGGCCACACCATCCCTCAAGAGAGGAGGGATTCTGAAGAGGCTGGGAGGGAGCAAATCTGTTTTGGGGAGTTCCTGAAAATTCTGTTGGGGTGCATAGGCACAGGGTAAGGGGGGCCTGTTCCCACTAGCCAGGGCACCGGCAAGAAGATATAGCACTATCATGAAAATCACAGAAGCAAGTATTAATATTGGTCTTACTGTAGGTTCCACCATCTTTCGGTTCTCAGAGAATGGAGATATGAAGTGAGATTCCTGCAGGACACTCACACCATTCCAGGAGATAAATTCACCTGGCACGAGAGACACGGGGGTCTATCAGAGCACCTCAGCTCTAATTCGAGTGGGTGATATTGTTGGCCCCAAATTTCCAGCCAGAGATATTGAAAATAAACAGGCTTGTGCCAGGCTGCCTGCTGCATTTTGCCATGTGTTTGAATGTTGTATCGTTACACTTTGTTATCGTGTATGCCCACGAGCCCGGCCTGATGCAGACATGTTTGATTAGCTGTGCCACTGGGCTCGATTGAGTGGGTTGTCCGCGGGGATGATACCGTCAAGGAGAGAGATCACTCTGGCCCTTGGTGGTTGAGCGTCAATGCAGCTGTTGAGGGCGCTGGTTGCTTTGGTCAGCATCTGGCAGAGCCTCTACCCTGACTCCTGGCCCTTCTCCAGAATGGGGGGAGGGGAGAAGTTTTGCAACTCGACCAGCTGTATGTTTCCAGGATACACATCTCCTATATGTCGACAGCCTCCACACAACCAGTGCTGATCTCAGACCACTGCCTAGTCTGGGTGGAGCTTAATCTGTTGCCTAAGCGGGCAGAGTCCAAGTACTAGCGTTTCAACAACCGTTTCCTGATTCCAGGTCTCACTCCATCCGTTCCAGGAAGCCTAGAGGAGGGATCAGAGGAGCTTCCCCTCCCTGAGGCTGCTGTGAGACATGGACAAAGCTCAAATCCAACCATTTTGTAAGGAATATGCACGAGGTTAACCAAGAAACAGGTGTCCCAGATTGAGCTGCTTGAGAATGGGGTTGTGGTGAGATGATAAATCAGCCACATTGGAATGAGGAAGCAGACTCAATGGGCTGAATGGACTAATTCTGTTCCTATGTCTTATTGTCTTATTTAGGTATGGTGGAGGTAATCATACCTTATCAACCTGGTTTTGTGAAAGGTGAATTATGTTTGACAAATTTGTTCAATTTATTTGAAAATGTGACGAGAGAACCTACAGGTGTAGTGTATTTAGATTTCCAAAGGACATTAGACACGGTACCACAAGGGAGACTGATGCATAAACCAAACACCTGTGGTAAGGAGGAAGTGTTAGTATGGACTGAAAATTGTCTACCTCATCAAAAGTTGGGTGTTTCTAGCTAAGGGTAAGTAAATAGTGAAGTACCTCTGTGACCAACTGACCCAAGCATTGTTTTCCCTTCATAGATGCTGCCTGGCCTGCTGAGTTTGTGTGCTGATCCAGATTTCCGGCATCTGCAGTCTCTTGTGTCCTAATTGCTTATTGCACATTAACAAGCTGGAAAGGGAATATGATGTAAGGTTTCCAAACTTGCCAGTGATACTAAATAGGTGGAAGGGCATGTTGTGATGAGGGTATTGCAGTTCTGCAACAGGATATGGAGAGAGTGCTTGAGTAGCAAAAACATGGCAATTGTCGTGTCTCCAGCGAAGTGAGAGGCCAAGCACTTCAGTAAGGGGAATCAGTCAGATCACAATCAAAGTGGGGAGAGACTGCAAGTGTGAGAAATTCAGAGGAAACGGGGTGTTGCAGTGCGTGAATCACAAGCAATTAGCAGGCAGATCCAACGAATAGTTGAGCAGATAAGAATTTGGGTCTGTATTGTAAAGGGGTGGAGCTTATGAACAGTGATCTTTTGTTTCAGTCACTGCTCTGACTATTTGAATCTCTCCCACTGGTGAGAACAACTCACACACCTCTCCTGGCAACGTTGGTGAGGTCATGCATGGAATATGGGGCCCAGTTTTAGCCTCCTTACCTAAAAATGGAATTGTAGCATTGGAGGTGGACAAAAGAGATTCATGAGAGAGTTGTCCGATCAAGAGAGGGTAATCAGTTTGGGTCTGTATTTGGATAGGGATGTTGGTTTACAAGCAGATGTAGTATATAATGAGACTGTCAGGACAGACAGATGATAGAACAAAAGTGCAGTCACTGGGATAGGTTGCAGTGTAAAACGAACAAAATTGAGAAAGGGTGACAAATACAGGATTGAAGGCGTAGATAATCTTGTAGCTCAGTTAGAGATTGCGAGGTATAATTTGGGAATTGCGGAATAATGGCTAAAAGACGATTGTAGCTGGGAGCTTAATATCCAAGGATACACGATCTATTGAAAGGGCAGGCAGGATGGCAGAGGAGGTGGAGTGGTTCTGCTGGTAAAAAAAAACTGAAATCAAATCTTTATAAAGAGGTGACATAAGATCGGAATATGTAGAGCTCTTGCAGTAGAGTTAAGAAACTGTAAGGATAAGAAGATCCTGATGATGATCTGGTCTAAGAATTACGGTGGACAACAGTAAGAGCAAGTCAACAAGGCAATGTTAAGTTAGTCACGGGAATTTAAATATGCAGATAGATTGGGAAAATCAAACTGCTGCTGGATCCCATTTGTGGAATGCCTCCAGAGATGGCTTTTTGGAGCAGCTTGTGGTTGAGCCCAGTAGGGGATCAGATATTCTGGATTGGGTGTTGTGTAAAGAACCAGATTTGATTAGGGAATTTAAGGTAAAGGAACCCTTAGGAAACAGACCATAATATGATAGAATTCACCCTGAAATTTAAGAGGGAAAAGCTAACTTCAGATGTGTCAGTATTACAGTGGAGTAAAGGGAATTACAGAGGCATGAGAAGGGAACTGGCCAAAGTTGATTGGAAGGGCACACTAGCAGGAATGATGAGAGAGCAGCAATGGCTGGAGTTTCTGGGAGTAATTCGGAAGGCACAGGGTAGATACATCCCAAAGAAGAAGAGTATTCTAAAGGTAGGATGACGCAACCATGGCTGACAAGGGAAGTCAAAGCCAACATAAAAGCAAAAAGGAGGAATATAATAGAACAAACATTAGCGGGAAATTAGATTATAGGAATTTTTTATAAAAACCAACAGAAGGCACCTAAAACACCATAGGGGAAATATGAAGGTAGACTAGCCAGTAGTATCAAAAATGATACCAAAAGTTTTCAGATATATAAAGGTTAAAAGAGAGGCAAGTGTAGTTATTGGACTGGAAAATGACACTGGAGAAATGGTAATGATCTGAATAAGTATTTTGCATCAGTTGTCACTGTGAAAGATACGAGTAGTGTGTTAGAAGTCCAAAAGTGTCAAGGGATGGAAGTGAGTGCAGTTGCTATTACTGGGGAGTTGGTGCTTGGGGAACTGAAAGATTTGAAGGTAGATAAGTCTCTTGGACCTGATTTTTTTTCAGCATGGTTTTCAGCAGAAGTGCACAACAGTAATGCAAATACTTGCTCTCCGTAGAATCATCGAGGAAGTCAAGAAGAACAACCTACCAGCCATGCTTACTTTCATCGATTTTCGCAAAGTTTTTGACTCCACTCACCGGGTTAAATGCTAAAGATCCTGAAAGCTTACCGAGTGCCAAACCATCTACTGAGAGCAATAGAATCCAGCTATACCGAGACCATGGTGAAAGTTGTATCACCAGACAGAGAAACAGCAGTGTTCGAGCTCCTAGCTGGTGTGCTGCAAGGAGACACTTTGGCACCCTACATCTTTATAATCATCCTTGATTACACTCTACATCAAGCTATCAACTATGACAAGCTTGGTTTTACTATAAAACCAGGACGAACCAAAAGGGTCAAACCAGTTACACTCACAGATCTTGATTTTGCAGATGACATAGTCCTGCTCTCCAACCAAATGGAAGAAACACAACAGCTACTGACAAAAGTGGAAATTGAGTGCAGTAAAGTTGGTCTTCACCTAAACACTAAAAAGACAGAGTACATGGCATTCGACTGTGACTAAGGTACTCTCAAGATCGTAAAGAATGATACCATTGAGAAAGTCTTAGACATCAAGTACCTCGGGTCAAGAATGATGAGTTCGGAGAAGGACATAAAGATACGGGCGTGGAGGGCTATGAACAACATGAAGGAAATCTGGAGGTCGAACCTGCCCTGAGGGCTCAAAAAGAGGATCTTCATAGCAGTCAGAGAGTCCATTCTCACGTACGGATGTGAGACGCGGATACTCACCAAGACCATGTGAAAGTCTCTAGATGGTTGCTATACACGAATGCTCTGGATGGCTGTTGACGTGAGCTGGCAACAGCACATGACGAGCGTCGAGCTCTATGATGACCTACCGATGCTCACTACTAAAATCGAGGCAAGAAGACTGCAACTAGCGGGACTGTGCACCACCCTGAGCTACCTGCCATCACATGGGAGCCCAAGCATGGGAGGATGAACCCTGGCCACCCGCCCAAGACTATAGTTAACACGCTCCTAGAAGACAGCGGCGCGGCTAATGTAGATGAACTGAACACACTGAGGGAGGAGTGGAGAGTCAGTCATCGTACCTGACGCCGGCCCCCCCAGGGCTTGAGTCGACCTGATGGACTACAGCCCAGGGTTCTAAAGTAGATAGCTGAACAGATTATGGAGGCATTGGTAACATTCCTTCAAGAATCAATAGATTTTGGCATGGTTCTGGAGGACTGGAAAATTGCAAATGTCGCTCCACTCTTCAAGAAGGGAGGGATGCAGAAGAAAGGAAATTATAGACCAGTTAGCCTGACCTCAGTGATTGGGAAGATGTTGGAGTTGATTGTTAAGAATGTGGTTTCAGGGTACTTGGAGGCACGTAATAAAATAGGCCAAAGTCAGCATGATTTCTGCAGGGAATTGGAATTCTTTGAAGAAATAAAAAGCAGGATAGATTAGGAGAATTGATGGATGTTGTGCACTTGGATTTTCAGAAGGCCTTTGACAAGATGCCACACATGAGGCTGCTAAGCAAGCTACGAGCACATGATATCACAGGGAAGATTCTAGCATGGATAAAGGAGTGGCTGATTGACAGTAGACAAAGAGTGGGAATAAAGGGAGTCTTTTCAGATTGGGTGTTGGTGGCTAGTAGTGTTCCACAGAGGTCTCTGTTGGGACCAATTCTAATTACGTGTGTCAATGGTTTGGGTGATGAAATTGATGGCTTTGTGGTAAAGTTTGTGGACAATACAAAGATTGGTAGTGTTGAGGAAGCAAGAGGCTGCAGAAGGACTTAGATTAGGAGAATGAGAAAAGAAATAGCAGATGGAATACGATGTAGAGAAGTGTATGGTCATGCATTTTGGTAGAAGAAATAAAAAAAGGGGTGATTATTTTCTAAATGAAGAGAAAATTCAGAACTCCAATGTTAAAGGGATTTGGGAGTCCTTGTGCAGGATTCCCTAAAGGTTAATTTACGGGTTGAATCACTGATGAGGAAGATGAATGCAATGTTCGCATTTATTTTGGGAGGACTAGAAATATAAAAGCAAGGATATAATATTGAGGCTTTATAAAGCAGTGGTGAGGCCTCACTTGGAGCATTGTGAGCAGATTTCGGCCTATTTGAGAAAGGATGTGCTAACATTGGAGAAGGTTCAGACAAGATTCATGAAAATTATTCGGAGAATCAAAGGGTTATCGTGAGCAGCAACTGATGGCTCTGAGCCTGTACTCGCTGGAATTTAGAAGAATGGGGGTATCTCAATGTTGAAAGGCCTAAATAGAGTGGATGCAGAGAGGATGCTTCCTATGGGGGGAGGAAGTCTAGGAACAGAGGGCACAGCCTCAAAATAGAAGGTCATCCATTTAGAACAGAGATGAGGAAGAATTTCTTTAGCTAGAGAGTGCTGAATCTGTGGAATTCGTTACCACAGGTGGATGTGGACTCCTGGTGCATTTAAAGCAGAGGTTTATAAGTTCTTGATAAGTCAAGACATGAAGGGCTATGGGGAGAAGACAGGAGAATGGGTTTGAGAGGGAAATGAATCAGCCATGAAGAAAAGACAGAAAGATGATGGGCTGAATGGCCTAATTCTCTTCCTATAGAAGAATGAGGGGTGACCTTATTTAAACATATAAGATCCTAAGGAGGCTTAACAGGAGATGTTGAGATGTTTCCACTTGTGGGAAAGTCAGATACAAGGGGCCAGAGCTGCAAGATAAGGGGCTGATCCATTAAAACTGAGGTGTGTAGAAATACCTCTTCTCAGAAGGAATGAACCTCTGGAACTCTGCCCCAGAAGGTGGTGGAGTCTAGAACATTGGATGTATTTAAGGTGGAAATAAATCAATGTTTCAAAACTCGAGGAGTTGAGACCAGCATAGATAGCTATGGTTATACTGACTGCTGGGCAGACTTGATGGGCTGAATGGCCCACTTCTCCTGTTTTATGTTCTTGTCATGAGAAATTTAGTCATTTGAGAAAAAAACTGTTGCAATTCTACTTTTATTTAATACTGAAAAATGAACAAATGTATGAAATCCTTCCACCAGTGGAACTTCTGAAAAGCATTGAGTTAGAGAAAAAGATTGTGTTCTTTGTTTCAGGATGGGGCAACCTCGCTCTTTCTGGCTGCACAGGGAGGTCATCTCAAAGTGGTTCAACAGCTCCTGTCAGCAGGAGCAAAGATTGACCTACCAAGGCAGGTACGGACACTGTTGGACTATCAGAGAGAAATGTGCAATAAGTCATTCCAGCTGCAACCAATCTGACCTAGCATTGCATTGTTCCTCTATGAAAGGCCAAGGAACATGGCAAAGGGATCATCTAGTGCTCTGCTTGTTGGACAATGGTGGGGAATCCTTCAGGACCTTTAGGTGTCAGTGTAAAATGCAATCCCCAAAGTGAAACTTTACATCAGTAAACAGATTCATACTCTTTGTAAAGTATTCTTCAAAGGTATAGTGCAGTGAAAAACATACTTGCAGCAGCATTAAAGGCACATAACATAGGATAAGCAGTTTTCACAAGAAAAGTGTATATTGAACATAAATTATACATATTTTTTTTAAAAAAAGAACATAATTAGAAGAAAAAAATTACCAAGGGTTAAAAAAAATCGTGCAGGCATAAGAGATTTAGTTTAATTTGGCATCTTATGTTCTATGTTGTGTTCTAATCAAATAGCTGCTAATACCATTCGTCTAGGTACCCATGGACTAATAGAGTCAGACAGCATGGAAACTGTCTCCTCAGCCCAACTGGGCCATGCCGACTGAGATTCCAATTCGGCCTTTATCCCTCTCTATATCTTCCCTATCTATGTACCTATCCAAGTGTGTTGGCGCATGGCCAAGTGGTTAAGGTGTTCATCTAGTGATCTGAAGGTCGTTAGTTCGAGCCTTGGCTGAGGCCGCATGTGTGTCCTTGAGCAAGGCACTTAACCACACATTGCTCTGGTGCCAAGCTGTATGGGTCCTAATGCCCTTCCCTTGGACAACATTGGTGGTGTGGAGAGGTGGAGACTTGCAGCTTGGGCAACTGCTGGTTGTCCATTAAAAAAAACCTTGCCCAGGCTTGCGCCCTGTAAACTTTCCAAGGTGCAAATCCATGGTCTAACGAGACTAACAGAGGCCTACACATCTATCCAAGTGCCTTTTAACTGTTGTTAATGTACTGGCTTCAGCCACCTCTGCTGGCAGCTCATTCCATGTATAGATCACCCTCAGGTTCCTAGTAAATTTTGCCCTCTCACCTTAACCCGATGCCCCCTAGTTCTTGATTTCCTACTTTGGGGAAAAGGCTGAGGGCATTCACCCATCTGTGCCAGACATGTTGGATCTTTGAAACAGGTGCCAGATTAGTCTCTTTCCTACCCTCTACCACTCTAAGATTCTTCCCCTCAATGGGTTTATCCAATCCAACACTCCTATTAAATCTGCTGGATTTTAGAAGAGGGACAGGAGACTTGGAAACATAAGGTCCCTGAGGAGCCTTGACAGGGTTGATGTGGAGACAATCCTTTATCCTCTGGAAGAATCTCAAATGGATGGTCATTTATTAGAAGAAAGAGCCAACATTTGTAAGACACAGATTCGGCATGGGTATTTTGTTTGCTCCTTTGGGGTTTGGTAGCTGTCGAACCTTTCCAAAGGCTAGTGGTTGGCAAAAGGGTTACCATGGGTGAATGAGAATGGGAAGTTGAGGTCAGTCAAAGCAAAGTAAGTAGAATAGAATACTCCCTCGAAGTTACATGTTCGTACCTTTTCTGTTGACCTACCAAGCTATACATCGATAGATCATAACAGTGGGAAAAGTGAGTTCTTCTGGTGCTGAGGGAATTAAAGATACTGAGAACTGTAAGTCCTCTTGGCCTTATCTACCTGTACTAAAGTAGTTATTGTTCTCCAGAATTCTGTAAATTGTCGAACAGTTCTTCAGTGCTTTAGTGGAAAGTGCATAAAGAGAGACCAAGGTGGCAATTTGGGCCAGCCCTATGGTTTCATAAAAGGAGATTGAAACCTGGAACTACAGCCCATACATATGAAGTCAATAGTAGGGAGAATGCCAGACAAGGTCAGCATGCACCTCTCAAGGGGAAATAATGTTTCAGAATCGGATCTATTATCACTGATGTGTGTTGTAAAGTTTGTTGTTTCGCAGCAGCAGTTCAGTGCAAGACATTAAACAATACTTTAAGTTACAAAAATAAATAAATAGTGTAAAAAGGGAATAACAAGATTGGTCCATGAACCCATGGAAGCTTTTTCAGAAGCTGTTCCTGAATCGCTGAGTGTGGGTCTTCAGGCTCCAGTACCCGCCTCAGTGGTAGTAATGAGAGGACATGTCCAAACAGTGAGAGTCCTCAGTGATAGAGACCTCTGAGTGTTTCTGAGGATGTAACTAGTGCAGCAAATAGTCACTGAGTCATACATTTGGGGAACAGGCCCTTCAGCCCAACTCATCCATGGTGCCCAGCACTTGGCCCATATCGCTTTGAAGCTTCCACTCCAAGATAAGAAAGATGGAGTGGATGTGGGGTCCCCTATGTGAGGTTAGTGAATACAATTAAAGCGGGTGGAACTGGAAGTCATGTACTGGGATTTACAGGAAAAGTCAAAAGAGAAGGTAGGAAAGAACAGGCCTTTCCTGGTTGGACAGGCTGGACCCCACAATAAGAGCTTGAGCCCCAGTTACTTTGGTGAAGGGAAATAGATGTGTTATTTCTGAGTCTGGTGACAAGACTGAACTGGGTGGGATTGAACAGTGAAGAGTGTGGAAAGTGGATTTATGATCAAACAGAGCGAGCAGGTGAGATGTGGGAGTCAGTATAAAATGATCACTTCAACAGGATAGAGAGCCAGGTGTTGTTTAAACAGTGTTAGCTTGGGAGGTGTTGTGTACAAAGAGATGCCTGATACACCAAGCGATGAAAGCAAACCTGTATGTATGCCGGCCTTGTAGTGAGTGAGTCTCTGTATATGAGCAGGGGAGTCCCAGTGGTTCTACGGTCTTTGGGGAGGCTGCACTAGGAGTGTATGAGCAGTGTGGTAGTGTTGTGGAATTGTAGTACTCGGGATTCAGTTCCCACCATTGTCTGCAAGAGTTTGTATGCTCTCCCTGCAACTGTATGGGAGAGATAAGACCAACCAGATCTGTGTTCACCTCAGTGTATCAGAATGTCAGGGTTAGACAGACTGAATGTGGGGAGAGGTTTCCCCAGCTGGGGCACCTCTAAATGGGGTCACATTCTCAGGATGTGCGGTAAGGCACATCATTGCAAACAAACACGTCACCCTGTTATAGGAGGGATGTGGTTAAACTGGGGAGAGTGCAGAAGAGATTTCTGAGGACGTTGCCAGGACTAGAGGGCATGCATCATAGGGAGTGTTTGGCCAGGCTTGGTTATTATTCCTTGGAGTACTGAAGAATGAGGGGCAATATTATAGAAATGTTTAAAAGTTAAGAGAGGCATAGAAAAAGTGGACGTTAACAGATTGGGGAGTTCACACTAGCTTTAGGGTGAGAGGGGAGAGATTTAAAAGGGTGGTGAATGTATGGAACCAGCTGACAATAGTCACATTAAGAAGCACTTGGATAGGTACATGGAGGGGCAGGGCTTAGAGGGATATGGGACATATGCAGGACATTAGGACCAACTTGTCTGTCTGCATGGACTCATAAGGTCAAAAGGCCTGTATCTAAGCTCTATTGTTCTGTGACTCTGTGTTGGACAAAGATGAGGAGAAATCTCTTCACTCAGGATGGTGAATCTGTGAAATTCTCAGTCATAAGGGGAATCAGTTAATATATTTAAGTCAGTAGATCTTGGATATTGTGAGGAGGAAAGTTTGAAGGAGATGTGCTGAGCAAGATTTTTTTTTCCACAGATCATGGTGGGTACCTTGAATGTGCTGCTAGGGGTAGTGATGGAGGGAGATACAATAGAGATGTTTAAAAAGCTGTCAGACAGACACATGAATATACAGAGAATGCAAGGGTATGGATCCTGTGCAGGCAGATGAGATATAATTTAATTTGGCGTCAGCTCAGCAAGGACTGGGCCAAGGGGCTGTAGAAGTCTGATTCTGTGCATGTTCAGCACAAACATTGTGGATTGAAGGGCCTGTTCCTTTGCTGTACTGCTGTATTTCTAGATCCATTTTCAGATACAATGGCATCCCTTGGTACGAGGAGAGAGCTGGAACATCGCAGTGAGAAAGAGGATCTGTTTGAACAGGAGAGCAGGTCTGAAGGGCCAAATATCCTGGTTTCTATGCTTGACCATTTCAGGCCTCTCCAGCCAGTCTCCCATCCACATCCATTCAGCCATCACACATCTGCTAACTACCACCGGCTCCCACACCAGCTGTATTTCTTATTTAAGGCTCGTCCTTATTTTCCACCACCTCTACGGCATTGCTCCTACCTTAACCAGCATGCTAAATCCAGCTCCACGTCCTCCAAGATATCCCCCAATTCTGACACCCCATGCCTTGTGGCTTTCGTAAGTAACAAGCCCACAGCTGATTGGAGATCACAATCTGGAGCCCTCCAGCCCTCACCTGATTGAAAACATCCTTGACCAATTTTTAGAATGGTGCAGGTCCTTTGGCCCATGATGTTGTGCTGACCTATGTATGTAGACCTACTCTGTGATCAATCTAACAACCCCCCCACATAGCCTAGAGCACTTCATTTTTGTTACATCCATGTGCCTTTTAAATGTTCCTATTGTATCAGCCTCTAATACCTCCCCTGAAATTTATTGTTTTGCAGCAGCAATATGGTGCAATACATTTAAAAATACTGTAAGTCTATAAAAATACTATAGTACTCTCAGTCCATACGCCCACCACACTCTGTGTAAAACGAAGACCTACCTTCGACATTTCTGCTGAACTTTCCTCCACTCACTTTAGGTAGATCTCTTCTGGTATTAGCCACTGTCACCCTTGGGGAAAAGGTGCTGGCTGTTCACTCCATCTATGCCTTTGAAAGTCTTATACACCTCTATTAAGTCACCTCTCATCCTCCAAAGTAAAAGCCCTCACTTGCTCTATTTTTCCTCTTAAGACATGCTCTCTAATCCAAGCAGCATCCTTGTAAATCTCCTCTGCACCCACTTTAAAGCTTCCAAATCCTTCCTATAGTGACGCGGCCAGAACTGAACACAATACTCCCCAAGTGTGGTCTAACCAGAGGTTTTAGAGAGCTGCAACATTACCTCACAGCTCAGCTCAGCCCAATCCCCTGACTGATAAAGGCTGAGCACACTATACAGCTTCTTAACCACTTTATCTCCACTACTTCATTTGTTGCCAGGCCTGCATGCCCACTGAGCAAATGCAGGTGAGCTGCATCCCCAAGCCACTGCAGCCTTTCTGGTCTAAGTGTTCCACTGTGCTGCTGGGGAGGGTACTTCCAGGATGCAGACCCAGTGTCAGTTTATTTTCATGCTGGCTTTGTTTGTGACTGAGAGGAGCACGTGCTGGTGGTGGTGGGAGAGGTCATCTGTTTGAGAGGCGCTGTCAGAGAAGCATGGGAAAGTGCACCGGAGTGGAAGCTGCCTTTGCCCTTCTTGAGTCCTGTCGTTTTAACACTTCCTCCTTGTCTGCTCAGGATCTAACCACGCCGCTGTGGATCGCGACGCAGATGGGGCACATCGACATCGTGAAGCTGCTACTCCAACATGGAGCGAGTTCGGATTCTCCTCGCCAGGTCAGCCGTCACTCTGCAAAAGCAGCAACTCCCTTCGTCCTCTGGTTTGAACAACTTGGTGAAGCAATATTGACCCAGGAATGTGAGAGGGCTGGCATACATCTGGGGCGTGGAGTCTCACGCTGTGCAGTTTGTATTGCCATCCGAGCATTGACAAAGTTGGGATGTCAGATTGCAGTTGTATAACTCATCAGTGAAGCCATATTTGGAGAACTTTGTGCAGTTATGGTCACCCTGTTACAGGAAAGAAGTGATTAAACTCGAAAGGATGCAGAGAAGATTTATAAATCTACAGGATTTGAGTTATGGGGAGAGGTTGGCCAAGCTAGGGTTTAATTACTTACAATGTAAAACACATGAGGGGTGACATTATAGAAGCATCTGAAATCATGAGGGGCAAAGATAGGGTGAATGGTAACTGTCTTTTTCCCAGGGAGGGGAGTCCAAAGCTATGGGACATTGATTTAAGGTGAGAAGGAAAAGATTTAAAAGGGACTTGAGGGGCAACTTTTTCACTTCAAGGGTGGTGAGTGTATTGATCGAGCTGCCAGAGGAAGTGGTTAGGACAAATATAACAATTTAAGAAGCCCTTGGACTGGTACATGGAGAGCTGGGGGTCAGAGAGATATGGATCGAACATAAGAAATTGCGACTAGCTGGGAGGGTACCGTGGTTGCCATAAACTTGGGCCAAATGGCCTGTATCTGAACTGTTTTGCTCAAGAACTCTGACTAATGAATAAGAGTATTTGCAATTGAAAGCAGAAAATATTGGAAACATTCAACACATCAGGCAGCATCTGTGGAAAGAGGATGAGGTTTGTTAATACTTCAGGATGGAGTTCCTTTTTCTAAAGCTCAATGTCCTTCTAGTGAAGAGAGTCCCCAGTGTTAGGGAGCGAGTTCTGGGGCTCAAATCCGTGACGTTGAAGGATGGTGCGACACCTGGAGGGGACTCTGCAGGTGGGAATGTCTCTGCAGAGTTTGGGAGGGGCTGTTGGAGTGAGCTGGGTGAGTAAATGTGGGTGCATTTGTAGGTGCTGCTTGCTGTAGCCCCTATACATTAGAGGCAGCAAGCATTGCTTCAAAAGGCCAAATCGACTTCTGACAGACTGGCAATGTCCATTACTCTCCATGACCCACTGTGACCCTCCAACTTTTTGTGTTGAACTTGAACTGTTAGTTCTAATAGTAAATGACACTTGTGTTAACAAATGGGAATTCCTTGCTTATAATTGTTATTCTCTCTAAGGATGGCTCTACACCGTTATTCAAAGCTGCATACAAAGGGTTTACAGAAGTCGTTCGGGAGTTACTAACATTTTCTCCCTCTCTGGGAGTACTAAAGGTAAAACCTCAATTGCTTTTTTCAGAAGGGTTTATTTCAGAAACAGTATTATTTGGTACATATAAGGATAAGCATTTAGTTATCGGTAATCACCATTTAGTTTTTAATCCAGATGTTCCCTCACATTTGCTAGCTCTTTTCCAAATCCACAATCAATTCCACGATCTTACAGTGCAGTTAAAACCTAGAACTGTACAGCACAGGAAATGGCCCTTTAGCCCGCCTTCTACTGAACTAATGAAGCTACTGATGCCTAACTAAATGAATCCTTCTGCCTGCACGTGGTCCATACCCTGCTGTTGTAATGAACCTGAAACATATATTGATGCTATAAGCTTAAAACTGGAAACTCACAGCAGCTTGGGCGCCATCTGTGGAGAAGGAGACAGTTTACATTTCCCTACTCCAGCATCCAGGAGGTTCAAAAAGTTGAGTTTATTGTCAGAGGCACAGGTGCAATGAAAAGCTTACTGCAGGCACACAGCATCAGATTAGTACGAGAAAAACAAATTATATGCAATATTTACAAGAAAGAGCACACTTAGAACAAGGCAAAGCAAAAAGCAAAGTCAATTTTAGTGCAAAACGCCAGGAGTAGTCATGGTGTTAGCTGTTCTATCAGAGCAGATAGCTTCTACAAGTTAGAGCAGTGTGCTGGTATTTGAATGCACTTCAAAGGGGTATTTAAGTCTGCTGAGATGGGATTGGAATTGTGTAGCCTGTAGGAGCTGTTCTCCTTCACTTGCCAAAACATCAGTTGCTTCAGTTGTTTATGGCCAGGTTTTCTTTAATAGAAGGTGGGACTCAACCTTGTCTTCTCTAGATCACAGGTTCGGTAACTGACTCAACTCCCAATGTGCAGAAAGATTGTTTTAGATCAGCACTGTCCTGGAGTGTGGACGAGGAACAGCATCAATGTGATGTCTGGAGTTTGTGAGGTCAGGCTTCTGAAACAGGATAACCCAAAGGAGATCTAGTTTCTATTGTTTCTCATCCTCTAGATCAGGGGTCAGCAACGTTTACCACTGAAAGAGCCACTTGGACCCGTTTCCCACAGAAAAGAAAACACTGGGAGCCGCAAAACCCATTTGACATTTAAAATGAAATAACACTGCATACAACGTTTTGTTTTGCCTTTATGCTATGTATAAACAAACTATAATGTGTTGCATTTATGAAATTGATGAGCTCCTGCAGAGAAAATGAAATTACATTTCTGCATGCAACAAAAACATTTTGAACTCCGAAAATAAGATGTTGGGTTGAAGGTTACTTTTAAGTAAAATACTCAACGTCTATTTGAGTCCTTCTTGTGTTTATGAAAAACGCTAAACTTAAATTTGCCGCCAGCAGCAAACCAAAAATAACGTCAGCCAGCTGTCAACCTGAAAAATAAAAGGACTATTTCACTGAACAATGAAAACATATGAATATACGTAAAATAATAGGCAATTAAAATATTTATCATACTTGGTCAGGTTGACTCACACCTGACAATGCAGTCGTATTCGGTAGGGATGGATCGATGCTTAGGGGAGTGACTGGGAAGGATAATGTGTTTTTTTCCTCTCTGAACTCACAGAAGCGTTTCCCAAACGATGTTTGCATTGCGATGATTGCAGAATGTAAATACTCCGAATTTATCATGTCGTGACCTTGTTTGAACTCTCTCAAATTGGGGAAGTGAGACAATGTGCCTTTCTGTAAATCTCTGGCAAGCACTGTCAACTTGCGCTCGAATGCCAAAACATCCTCCAACATGTGTAGGGCTGTAAGTCCTTACCCCTGAAGAGCTGTTTTCAGTGTGTTCAGGTGCGCTGTCATGTCTACCATGAAGTGTAGCTTTTCCAGCCACTCTGGCTGTTCCAGCTCAGGAAAGGTGAGCCCTTTGCTGCCCAGGAAAGTTTTCACTTCTTCCAGACACGCGACAAAGCATTTCAGCACCTCCCCTCTGGACAGCCAGCAATAAAAACACGTTGTAGCGGTTGCTACACGCAGTCAGTAAACTGCAGTCGAATAACTTTATTCGAACTAAACAGCCTTGCTTTTAAGCCTCCCTCAACCCAGCCCCCATGGACGCAGATGCTGCAAAAGACGAGCACTCACAAACCCCCGTAGGCTATCTCCCTTAGCCGGAATGCTGGCTAATTGTGAGCCGTTTCGGATGTGCCAGGAAATGTGTCGCCACACTTAGATTGTACAAGATCACCATAATCTTCAAATTTAGAATTACATTTCAAAAGCTAACAAACTAACATAAAATACATTTTAATTAAATACTGACCAATTATTTCCCAAAGCCACAGGGAGCCGCAGCACAGAGGTGAAAGAGCCACAAATGGCTTGGGAGCCGCGGGTTGCCGACCCCCGCTCTAGATGAATCCATGCATTCTCAGGGGGGTTTGGAGAACCCACCCCAACACTTAAGCCCAAAGAGGCAATTATAAACTAGTAGCTGTTAAAGTGCAGAGAATGTGTAGCTCTCAAAGCTGAAAATAAACCTGAAAGAACATTTTCCCATAACCTCAACCCACCATTGCTGTTTTGATTGGGCTTTTTTTTTATTTCAGTTATTTCTTATTCAAGATAATTTCCTTCATCCTTGGATTGCCTCTTACTGCTTCTGCAGTGAAAACTCCTGGGTTATATTCAGATTCATATATTTATTTATCACATGCACAGTGAAATGTGTCATTCGAGTTAACAACCAACACATCCTGAGGATGTGCTGGGGACAACTTGTAAGTGTCGACACACATTCTGATGCCATTGTACCTTTGTACCATTGGAGATGCCCCAAAAAGAAAAGGGCAGTTAGATCATGCACAGGGATGGTCACTGGGTTGTATATGTTCATTGGCGGAGAGACGATGAATCACTCCTTGTTTACACTAACAGAATGGGATGTCGGCCCTCCATGCTGCGGTGTTGGGAGGGAGTGCAAGGACTGTGACCCTACTTGTTGAGTCTGGAGCAGATCCAAGCCTGAGGAACACGGTGAGAGATCTTTCCCTTTGCTTTCTGTTTCTGGGCTTTTGTAACAAGCATGGAGTAGAAATTCACAGAGTACCGTCACTTTCCTGGACGTTGACCACATGACCGAGGTTGCTGCGGGTGGGGTAAGTTTATCCACGGTGTTGAGTCAACTGCCATGGGTGGGTATTAAGCAACCCTGCCATTTGTGGGGTGGTTCCCAAGACGAAAATTGCTAAAGCTGGAGGTGGGAAGGAAATAAGAAGATTGGAATTGGTTTATTATTGTCTCACTTGCCAAGGTACAGTGAAAAGCTTTGTTTTACATGCCATCAATACAGATCATTTCATCACAAGGTAGTAAAAGGAAAATCAATAACAAAATGCAGAATAAAATCTAATAGTTACAGAGAAAGTCCTCTGGAAAGTCCAGAGAAAGTCAGTGCAGGTAAACCATAAGGTACAATGGCCATGATGAGCTAGATTGAGAGGTCAAGAGAGTTCATTCTGCTATACTAGAAGACCATTCAATAGTCTTGTCTGCATTCTGTTATTGTTTTACCTCGCATTACCTCTGCACTGTGCACTACATTGATCTATCTGTAAAGTATGGAAGATAAACTTTTCACTGTACCCTGGTACAACTGACAATGAAATTTATAACAGTGGGACAGAAGCTCTCCTTGAGTTTGGTGGTACATGCTTTCATGCTTTTGTATCCTCTACCCGATGGAATGGGGGGGAAGAAGGAATGTCCAGGGTGGGTGGGGTTTTTGATCATGTTGGTGACTTTACAAAGGCAGTGAGAGGTGCAATGGAGGAAGCTACAGAGGGAGTGCAGAGCATACAGACATTGAGGTACAGGAGCCATGATGATGTAGATTTTATCATATAAGAGGGCTGTTCCAGAGCTTTATTACTGCTAAGTAGAAGTTTGTATCCACACAAAAGTAATAAAAACAGGAAACACTGGAAGACTCAGTAGGTCAAGCAGCATTGGTGGCAAAAGAAATAGAGTTGTTGGTTTAAGTTGAAGACCTTTTGTCAGAATTGAGAAAGTAAATTTTATGTTGTGGGAGAGGGATTGACAGAGCAAGGGGAATATCTGGTGATGGCTGGGTTGTTGAAATGGTGTTTATAGAACTGTTTTGTCAGTAAATGAATATGGATAGTTAGAGGAGACAGAGAGAGGAACCTGTTAAAGCAGTGAGATCCAGGAGAAACCACAATCCAAGGACAAAATGCTGAAAATTCCCAGTAGGCTGGCAGCATCTGTAGAGATAGAAAAGAAGGTACTAATGCAGACATGTACAGCATTTTGTCATTTCAGAATCGCAGCATCTGCAGTAGTTTGCTTTACTTTTTAATGGTAAACTTTCACTTGATATTTAGGCTAAATAAGTATACCTTTTGTCTCCTATTACTCTACTCATTGCTGGTTGCTGGCTGGTGTTGACCTCATTGAATGTGTGATATTAATTGATTTGATGAGAGCCAGGCGAAGGGTTGGGGAAGTGAGAGACAGGTTAACCTGCAGTGCTGCTCTGTGTATATACAACTTAGAAACAGGCCCTTCAGCCCAACTCAACCATGCCAACCATTTTGTGTCCCTGGTCCCATTTGTTGACGATACTGTAGGGGTTGTAGGCTAAATTGTTTTTTTTTGCAGGAAAGTTAAGTACAATCAGAGCTCAGTGACAAAAACTGGCATAGACTGCTTTGTTTTTGTGTATTTACCATACAGTCCTACAGAATAGAAACAGGCCCCCATGGCCCATCTGGTCCATGTACTTCCAAGTACACTTTAAATGTTGTAAATGTACCTGCCTCAACAACTTCCTCTGGCAGCTTATTCCATGTACTAGGTGAAAAATTGCCCCTTGGGTTCCTATTAAATCTCTCCCCATCACCTTAAATCTATGCCCTCTAGATCCTGATTCCCCTTCCCTGGGGAAAGACTGTGTGCATTGATAGAGTCTTACAGTATGAAAACAGGCCATTCGGCACAACTAACTGTGTTGCCCAGCCCAGCGAACTAGTCACATCAGTCTGTATTTGGCCCATAGCCTTCGAAATCTATCTCTGCCGGTCATGATTTTCTGTTCACGCAGTCTATGCCTCTCATAATTATAATACACATCTGGAAGATCATGCATCAATCTACTGCGCTCAAATTTAAAGAAATCCCAGCATGCTCAACTACTCTCCATAATTCATCCATGCTGATATTTTTTGAGTAATCCTCCCCTCCTGCAACTGGTAGATCAGCCCCACTGAAATATAATGGAAATTGAAACTGATGCTGTGTTTCAGGAGAAAGAGTTGCCTGCAGATCTCACAAGGGACAACCGGCTGATCCGATGCCTTCAGTCAAGACAGCAAAGCGGAGAGAGTTGACGATGAGGAAGTAACCCAGTGTGCAGTGAGAGCTGAAAGAGCTTTGCTTTGGACTGGGGAGAGTTATGATGATTGATTTTATAGCTGTGGTATAAAACAAGTTAACAAGCCATAACTGGGTTTGTTGTGCATTCTTTGTTTTTATAATTTAATTGGAAATAATTTTGGGTAACTTTAACATTTCCAGAACCTTTTAATTCATTAAAAGCTGAAAGGAAGGATTGTCTATTTACTGGTGATGACAAGATCTTGAGAAAAGAGAATATATTTGTGTTTTTGGTATTAATGACAAGTGGAGATATTTCCTCATTGTCTCTTTCTGCCATAAAAATAATTACTGATACCAAAACAAATGAGTAAATTACAGTGTTGAAGTATTATTCTGACACTGGCTAGTTTAGGTTTTGGGAGAAAAATACAAAGGAAGCATTTTGAAGTGATGTTCTTTAACTCGCTGCCTGTAAGGGAAGGGAGTGGGTGCAGGGTCAGTCGGGTGTCCAGAGGAAACTGGACAGGTAAATAACCTGCGTGTCTACTGGAAAAGGGACAATAGGAAGGCCAGGCTTTCACTGCAAGGATCTGGCATGAACTCAGTGAGCCAAATGGCTTCTTCAGTGCATTTGCAGTTCTATGATATTTGGTTCAGTCTAAGGATTTGTCAGCATTACTCATCAAAGATATGTAGAGGTGGATCAGTTTACCGAGCTAAATGATAATTTTTCCATTGCACTGTGTTTAATTAAACTATATCTCAAATTTTACCAGTACTTATGAATGGAAATTTCTTGAATATCATAGAACATCTTTTTCTTTTGGCTCAAAAATGTCCATAATTAAAGTACCTTTCTTACTATGAGGCCTTATGGTATGTCAAAATCAGAAGCAGGTTTATTATCACTAAAATATGCTGTTACTTTTTAATTATCATAAGTTACAGTAAATAAGTGGTTGAAAAGAGGAATAGTGAGGTAGTGTTCATGAATTGTTCAGAAATCTGATGGTGGAGAGGAAGAAGTTGTTCCTAAATCATTGAGGGCAGGCCTCCTCCCTGATGAGAAGAGGGCATGACCTGGATGGTAAAGGTCCTTATCTGCCTTACTGGGGCAGTGCTTTTTGCAGATGGCCTTGATGTATCCCTGATGAAACTGTCTGAGTCTATAACCCGCTGCAGTCTCTTGTGATCCAGCAAATTGGAGCCTCTGTACCAGCCTAGATGCAACCAGTCAGAATCTTTCTCAAAGTCGGGGCAAAAATCACTTAATGCTGCTATGCCAAAATAAAGTATATTTGGGGAGCAGAGCTAATGCCCAAGAGGACTGAAACCGAACTGATCCTGGGCCCTGTATCTCTTTAGCAGCAACAAGCTGCTGGAGAAGCTCTGCAAGCCAAGCAGCATCTGTGGGGGCAGAGGGAAGGATTTTTTTGATGTTTGGGCCGAAGTCCTGCAGGGTCGACAGATCCTGTTACCCCCACCCCCCACAGATACTGCACAACCTGCCGAGTTTCTCCAGCAGATTAGCTGCTGCTCCAGCTCCCAGTGTCTGCTGTCTCGTGTGCCTCTCTGTAACAGATATGGCACGGAGTGGATGGTGGGGAGTTTGGGGAGGGCGGGTTGTCAGCATATGAATGAACACAAGCTTAACAGTCTCCTTCAATAAGATGAAATCCTGACATCAGAATCTGCCTTTTTGTGATCTTGCACCTTATTGTTCACCTGCACTGTGCTTTATCTGTAGCTGTTACGTTTTATTCTACAGTCTGTTATTGTTTTACCTTGTTCTACCTCAATGCACTTTGTAATGAAATGATCAGTACAAACGTTATGTGAGACAAGCTTTTCATTGTATCTCAGTACATGCAACAATAATAAACAAATTTCCATTCCAGTTCGACACTGGTTCCAGAAATAGCAGGTTTACTCTATCTGGAGAGGCTGAATAGACATGAAATGTGTTCCCAGGAGATCTCATCAGAACATACAATTTTTAACACCCCAGAGTGAGGGGCTTAAAATCAGAATAAGGAACTTGGCAGCAATGAGAAGAAATTCCATTATTCAGAGGGTGTGGAACCTTGGGAATTCTCACTTCCCAGAATGAGGGCTCGCTTACATTCACTTCAAAAACAGGTCAGTAAATTTCTAGGCATTAAGGGAATTGAGGGACTGGGGGATAGTGCAGGGAAATGATCTCGTGTGTTGTTCTTGGACAGTGGGAGGGGATCGCTCCGAGGCCGCTGACAAAGCCAGCAGATGGTGCTGTTTCCAAGCTGATAATGACATATCTGGAAGTACTGCACATAAGAATCAGTCGGGTTTATTATCACTAGCTTTGTCGTTCTACGGCGGCAGTGCAGTGCAAAACATAAATTTTACTGTAAGTCAGAAAATAAATAGTGCAAAAGATGACTAACGAGGTCGTGTTCATGGGTTCATGGACTATTCAGAAATCTGATGATGGAGTGAAAGAAGCTGTTTCTGAATCATTGAGTGTGGGTCTTCAGTCCTGTACCTCCTCTCCGATGGTAGTAATGAGAAGAGGGCATAACCCAAATGGTGAGGGTCCTTAGAGATGGAATACCACCTCCTTGAGACACTGGCTCCTGAAGATGTCTTGGATAGTGTGGAGTCATGCCCATGATGGATCTGGCTGAGTAAGTCTACGACTCTCTGCCACCTCTTGCAATCCTGTGCATTGGAGCCTCTATACCATCCTGAGTGCTCTTCTCTGTACACCTTTAGAAATTTGTAAGAGCCATTTGTGATATTGAATATAATAGTTAACCAGACAGGGAATCACTGAAC
The DNA here is from genome assembly GCF_030144855.1 of Hypanus sabinus. Lineage (NCBI taxonomy): Eukaryota > Metazoa > Chordata > Chondrichthyes > Myliobatiformes > Dasyatidae > Hypanus > Hypanus sabinus. The sequence continues at coordinate 143,746,720 of NC_082706.1, forward strand.
CTTCTCTCTGGAACCTCTGCACCAACCCGTACTGTATTAACATGACTTGTGGAAACATATGAAAGCTGATTCCTTTTGCATTATCTCTACATGCCGTACCTAGAGGGGCAGCCAGAAACCCAAAATGCCTTTTGTTCAGGTATATACTGCTTTAATACCAGGACAAGAATTGTATAGTTAACGCAGGAGGGTGCTGTGGGATAAACGGCGTGTTTCTGTCCTGAGCATCTCTCTGACTCAGGTCAATGTGACAAATTGCCTGTCAGGCTTTGGTCACGGTTGATGTTTCACCAGACCTTCTCCCATTGAATTCTATCTGCTGATAGGAACAGTCTTCTATATATCCTATTCCTAAATATCCTAGTCCTTCCTTCATTTTTTTCATGCATGAAAATTTTTTTTTTCATTTTTTTCACTTCGATGAGCTATTCCACATATTGGCAGCTTCCATCTTCCTGCTACAGAGCGTGAAACTTTCTCCTCAAATCCCCATTGTGTTCATCAGCCTTGCATTGATCTCCTCCAAAAGTGATGTAATTCTCCAACATCTAACCCATCAAACTTTTTCATCGGTGTTCTAATATGTCACTGTTCAGAATGAACAGGTGGACATGTAGGACAAAATGTAGAAAGATTTGAGTTTCTTTTTCACATTTAAAAGAGCCAAAGTTTGTTTGTTCTTCCCTGATAGTTGTAGTTGTTCTTGTAAATGTTCTCAGAGGCATTGAATTCAGGTGAGACAATGTTTCCTCTGCCTATCAGAATCAGTTTTATTACCATTGACCTATATCATCAAATCTGCTGTTTTGCAAGGCATAAAGATCACTAAAAATCACAATCAATAAATAAATAAATAGTGCAGAAGACAAATAATGAGGCAGTATTTCTGGGTTCATGGGCCTTTCAGAAATCTGATGCCTGAAGAGAAGTTGTTCCTAAAACATTAAGTGTATTTCCTCAGGCTCCCTGATGGTACTTCCTCCCTGATGGTAGTAATTAGAAGACAACGTGTCCCAGATGGTGAAGGTCTTCATGATGTATGCTGCCTCTTGAGACACCGCCTCTTGAAGCTATCCTAAATGGGGACGGGGTTGTGCCTGTGATGTTGCTGGCTGAGTCAACAACCCTCTGCAGCCTCTTGCATTATGGCTGTATTTCGAAAGAATGCAAAGCAGGTATTCAACTTGGACAGATGGATGGGAAAAATGGATAAAGATTGTCAAGGAGTTATCCTATGCCTGTAGTTTGCTTTCCTCTGCATCAGTGAAGTGGACCCTGGTCCTGCGAGTGTCTATATTGTTGTCAGAGCAGTTTGCATTGCATCTACTTTGGAAGTGTTTAGTCCATTGTGTGCCAGTCATGGAGAGAACATTCAGTGAGATGGATAGGGAGCCAATCAAGCTTTGCCCTCAATGGTGAGAGCTGGAATTTGCAGGAAAATGGAGGTATCCAATCAAACCCCTGACTTGTGGGTTGCAGATGGTAGAAAGGCCTGAGATTGTCAAGAAGTGAGTAATTTCATGAGTGTTTAGCAAACCTCTGAGCCATTCCTATGGCCAAAGTATTTGTGTGTCTGGTCCAATTTTAATCTCTGGACAATAGTGAACTGCAGGATATTGGTGATGGAGAACCTGGTGAATGCCAAGGGTAGCTGGTGAGAGTTTTGATGGTGATAGACTGGTATTTGCCACAGATGTCAAGTCTCATATTTCAACCTTATCATGATTGGTCTAGTATTGTCACGTGTACTGAGGTACGTGAAAAACTTACCTTCTACATTGTTCTTACTGATGAATTCATCACCCAGTGCATTGTGGTAAAACAATAGAAAACTGAAACAGAGTACAGAATAAAGTGTAATAGTTACAGAGAAAGTGCAGTGCAGGTAGACAATAAAGCGCAAGGTAGATTGTGAGATCAAGAGTCACCTTATCATTTAGGGAACCATTCAATAGACTCATAACTGATATCCTTGAGCCTGGCAGTAAGTGCTTTTAGGCTTCAGTATCTTCTGCTCAATGGGAGGGGGAGAAGAGAGAATGTCCAGGGTGGGTGGGTCTCCGATTATGATGGTTGCTTTACTGATGCAGTGAGAAGTGTAGCCAGAATGTACGGAGGTGAGGCTGGTTTCTGTGATGTGCTGAGCTTTATCCACAGCTCTCTGTAGTTTCTTGCAATCATGGGTAGAGCAATTGCCATATCAAACTGATGCATTTGAATGTAGATGTATAATCTGTGGCCAGGTGTTGTCTGAGCTACATGTAGGTGTGGAGAGGTCATCAACTGAGGAGTTTGGATGAAATTGAACATTCTGCAGTCATCAGTAAACATTATCATTTTATACCACGTGCTAAGGGAAGGTCTATATCAAGGACAATGCGGGAGCCATGTATCAATTATTCAGTCTGTGGGGCTATGTATCTATTTTCTGATTGTATTGTATTTTGCGGCAAAGTTTATTATGGTAATATGTCACATGGGTTGGGAAATGGTAGAAGCAAATGAGTATTGTTACATATTCACTTTTGGGGTTAGTTTGCTGTTAACCTGAAGGAGTAAGCCACAGAAATGATATTTTTTTAGTTGACAGCTAATTGCGACATTATTGGAATGCTAACTAGATCACTAACTTTGCTTAAGTACCCTCAATTCGCTAATTGGAACACTAATTTAGATTCACCACTATTTATGCTTAATATCGATTAGTTATATTGCTAATTAGAACATTTACCTTGATTTGAATACTAAGGTCACTATATCACTAATTTAGTTTTGGTAGTCTTTTATCGCTACAAGATAGTTCATCTTTGCTAGTTTTGTAGTAAAGGATGAATATAGCTTTTACAACTTGGAAATTTGTGATTTGGAAGCACATCATGCAGTGGCAATTATACAGTCTCTCGGCCATTTTGGTTTGTTTGCATGTAGCCACTACATTTTGTCAACAAAAAAAAAAGTTATGCCAAATGAACATCAGTATACGGCAAAGAGTTGCCTTGGACCCATTGGCGAAATTTGAAATGCAACACTGTGAACAACACGTCAGAAACAGGAGCAGCTTGCGGTTGGATTATCTGTGACCTTCTGTTGATTCGTGCTGTGTGTTTTTGGTTTGAACACAGATTTGAAAGGTCAGCACTGCTCGTACACTGGGGGCCGTTGCTCGATTGTGTGGTGTTTGCCCAAGGGTTCATTGCTTTGTTTAATTGAAGTGCTGAAATATTCCAGTTGCCGACATTTAAATCAAAGGATGATTATTTGGTTTAAGCGCTCTGGATTCATAGACAGTTTGTTGACTACGATTATTGAATCGAATATCACCAGTGATACAGGCAAACAGAGTTAATTGCAAGTTGCACAACTAGAGACAGTAATGTGACTGTATCAAAGCATGGCATTGGTACCAACAATCCTCTAGTTGGGGCTTACAGAAGAGAAAATAAAGCAAACTCTAAAGCTAACCCAATCAAAAGTCTCCGAGAGGAATATGAGATAAATGTGAACAAAATTATTAGACCATCAATTAATGATCTTATGAAAATTAAAGAAAGTGCAATCTCATCTTGAGGACTTAACCAATTTCTGTGAACCTGTTGATTAGCAATATCACATGCTAATCTCATTACTTCTGAAGGCCGAACAAGAAAAACAGAACCAATGTTTTTCAAACATCGATCACTTTTGCAGTACAGTCATAGAGGACATGAAGCAAAGGTTGAACCAAATATGTTCTATTGAAAGTCATGTTGTTGAAACAGGTGCAAATGCGTCTCACCTTCCAACAGACATTTCTCAAATTCCAAGGCGTGATTTGATTACGCACAGAGCTGGTGACCCACAGGATGATGTGAAACCGAATGTCTAATATCAGCACTTGAAGCTCTGCTGCAGGAAGAAAATCTTCTGTTTCTACTACCTCCTCTACACATTTTAAAACAGAGGCTGATTTAGCTGCACTAATCACATGCTAATGACTATTGAAGGACAAACGTGTGATGGAAGAGCGAGGGGCGCACCTACAGAAAAGGAAGAAGCGGCTTCTTAAAATGAAGGAACTGATGTGATTAAACACATTGATGAAGGTAGAGCAGTAGATGTGGTGTATATGGATTTCAGCAAGGCATTTGACAAGATACCCCATGCAAGGCTTATTGAGAAAGTAAGGAGGCATGGGATCCAAGGGGACATTGCTTTGTGGATCCAGAACTGGCTTGCCCACAGAAGGCAAAGTGTGGTTGCAGATGAGTCATATTCTGCATGGAGGCCGGTGACCAGTGGTGTGCCTCAGGGATCTGTTCTGGGACTCCTACTGTTTGTGATTTTTATAAATGCTCTGGATGAGGAAGTGGTGGGATGGGTCAGTAAATTTACAGATGACACAAAGGCTGGGGGTGTTGTGGATAGTGTGGAGGCCTGTCAGGGGTTACAGTGGAACATTGATAGGATGCAAAACTGGGTTGAGAAGTGGCAGATGGAGTTCAACCCAGATATGTGTGAGGTGGTTCATTTTGGTAGGTCAAATATGATGACAAAATTTCGTATTAATTGTAAGACTCTTGGCAGTGTGGAGGATCAGAGGGATCTTGGGGTCCGAGTCCATGGGATGCTCAAAGCTGCTGCGCAGGTTGACTCTGTGGTTAAGAAGGTGTATGGTGCATTGGCCTTCATCAATCGTGGGGTTGAGTTTTAAGAGCTGAGAGGTAATGTTGCAGCTATATAGGATCCTGGTCAGTCCCCACTTGGAGTACTGTGCTCAGTTCTGGTCGCCTCACTATAGGAAGGATGTTAAAAACAATGAAAGGGGTGCAGAGGAGATTTACAAGGATGTTGCCTGGAGTGGAGAGCATTCCTTATGAGAATAGCATTCCTTATGAACTCGGCCTTTTCTCCTTGGAGCAACGGAGGATGAGAGGTGACCTGATAGAGATGTATAAGATGACGAGAGACATTGATCGTGTGGATAGGCAGAGGCTTTTTCTCAGGGCTGAAATGGCTAGCACAAGAGGGCACAGTTTTAAGGTGCTTGGAAGTTGGTACAGAGGAGACATTAGGGGTAAGTTTTTTCACACTGAGAGTGGTGAGTGCGTGGAATGGGCTACCGGCGACGATGGTGGAGGCGGATACAATGGGGTCTTTTAAGGGAATCCTAGATAGGTACATGGAGCTTAGAAAAATAGAGGGCTATGGGTAACCTGAGCTAATTTCTAACTAAGGACATGTTCAACACAGCATTGTGGACCGAATGGCCTGTATTGTGCTGTAGGTTTTTTTCTATGAACTGCTTACTTTGGAGGAAGAAATTGCTGCACATGTTGCTTAAGTTGGAGGAAGAAATCGCTGCACGTGTGGCTAAAGTTAATATGCTAAAGGCTTCAAGTGTGGGGTGCGCCAAAAGTGCACTGGCAGGACGGTCCTATGCTGTGAGTTCCTATATTGAAGAAGCACCAAAAAAAACACCCAATGTCAATGCTGATTTATTCATTCTTCAAGCATTTATGAAACATGAACAAAAACCCCCAAGAAGTAGTTCAGGGTGTTTACTATCAACCTGCACTAATGTAGCTCTCTGAACCTATGTCATATCCAACAGCTCAACGTGTTCATGGGGACATTCACTTACAACATAAAAGCACCCTTGTTTTAGATGGTAGAGGTCACAATAGCACTATTGATATTATGAAGAAGCAAAATGAAATAACAGACTTCTTGGTACAACAACACACTTCATCCTTGCCTGAAAGAGAGATTCAAATCTTCTACTGCATGCATGAGAGCTTTTCAAAACAATGTTGAAGGCAAGACTGACAGCTATAGTGACTGCCTCCTTGAGCAGTACATTAGAGGTCACCCTAGAGATCCTGTCAGACATTGCCAGCATGTTGACCATAAGAAAGAATATCTAAAAGCCAAGGCTTTACTACAGGAACATTTTGGTGATGAACAGAAAATTGCATCAACCTACATGCAAAAGGCTCTTTCTTGGGGACTATCAAATCTGAAGACATGAAAGCTCTTCAAGACTAGTCTTTTTCTTAGAGGCTGTTGCAGTGGCATGGAAGAAGTGGAGTACATGTGTGAGCTGGACATGCCTGTTAATATGTCAATTGTTGTAAAAAAGAAATTACCCCATATGCTTGGGGATAAATGGAGAACAGTGTTCTGTAAGCTGCGTGAAAGGTACAACCATAAGGTAACTTTCGCTGATGTTGTTAATTTTATAGAAAGACAAGTAAAGATTACCACACACCCAGTGTTCAGGAATATACAGGATGGTACATCACCAGCAATAAGCAAAGGTGTACACAAAACTGAGTCACAATTTCATTCTAAGTCTACTGTGGCCACTGTGAGAAGTAAAGTTAAAACTGAGCCTGGAACTAATGGAAGGGAAATAGGCACGTCAGCCAAAAGGGTTAGTTTGTTCTGCAAGGGTGAACACATGTTGGATTTGTGCCCACAGCTGGAGAAAAGGGCCCAGAGTGAGACAGTGCCTTCCTAAAGGAAAATGCTGTTTGCTTTGGTTGTTTATGTACAGGACACATCAGCAAGGACCTCTTTCTTGCAAGGTTTGCAGTGGCAAGAATGCCAGAAGACTTCATATTCACACTAACGAATCAAATGCAGAATCAAAGCAGGCCGTGAAAGAATCAGACACAGCAGTGAGTGTGCCCTGGTATCTAATGTCAGTACAGAGGCTGGTGATCATGATTGTAAACTTCCCATAAATCCAGTACAAGTGAAGTCTAAGAAGGGTAATGAGACAGTGGTGACTTATGCTTTCCTAGATCAAGGAAGTGTTGTGCACAATGGACCTCATGAACAGAATCAACGCCACAGGAAAAAGGACACACATTCTCTTATGCACCATGGGTCAAGAGAAGATCAGGAGTAGCTACATTGTTTCAAGATTGGAAGTGGCTGGCTTAGATGGTGAAAACTTTTGTGAACTACCTAACATCTATACTTAAGAAAGTATGCCGGTCCACAACAGGGGGATCTCCAAGGATGTGCTTGTCTGAACCATGTCCGTTTGCCAGAGTTTGATTCAGTAATTGAACTGCCATCTTGGAGGCACTCGACAAATTCCCTCTATTGCGATCCAACACCAACCTAATTTTCCCAATCCCCTTGCATATTGAATTACAATTGTGTCATTAGCATTGTTACATGCCTTTTCCAGCTCTCTTTGCAATCTTGACATCTTGGCTACTATTTGGAAGCCTGTGATTACCATAATGGTATTTTTTACCCTTGCAATTTATTAACTCCACCCACAAAGATTCAACATTCTCTGACCACATCACCTCTTTCTAAAGATGTAATTCCATCTCCTACCAACAGAGCCACACTTCTGCCTCTGCCTTTGTGCCTGTCCTTTAGAATAGCTTGTGCTTGAGCCTACTCAGGGAAAGGCTATCTTAGATTGGGTGTTGAGTAATAAGCCAGATCTTAACAGGGACAAATATGCCTGCAGCATTGGAACTGTTGCAAGTGATTCTCAGTGTTAAGAATGGACTTTATGCAATTAGAACAATGTTGGGTTGGACTGTGAATGGACCATTGAAAGGAGACAATGCTGCTGGAAGAGACTGTGCACAGCCAGAACTGACAGTTAACATATGTACATGCATCTCTAAATTTCCAGTACATGGCAGATCTGGACAGGGTCTCTCCAGATGAACCTTGGTTCGTACATGTAAGAGTGGACTGCTTTGACCCTTTGAGGTGAAGAGGACAGTGAAGAGGTATGGGGTCATATTTACCTGTCTAGCTATACAAACTGTTCATATTAAAGTGGCACCTTGTTTAGACACAGATTCCTTTGTTAATGCACTTCAATGGTTTATGGCAAGACAATGACAGGTTCATGAACTACGCTCTGATAATGTGACCAACTTTGTTGGAGTGAGCATGAGTGCAAGAAGCCGTTGATGAGTGGAATCATTCACAGATCAGTACTGGCCTTCTTCAGAAAGAAACTAAATAAACTTTTAACACCACCACCCCAGCTGGCTTACAACACAGCTGAGATTAGTCATGCCTGTGTACAAGGTCCTCATTTCTTCCATGAAGGTACAGAATCTTGATGAAGAGTATTTCCAACAATCCCTAGTGAAGTAGAGGTTATTATCAATGGTCATCCAGTTACTATTGGGAGTGGGATTAGTTTAAACTAATAGAGCAGGGGGATGGGAACCAGGATGATCGAGCTGGGAAAGAGCCAACAGGTTTACCACTAGATGATGAATGTAACATGAGTTTAAGGAAGGACAAGCCAATGATTGAGTACAAATGCAGATAGAGCAAAGAGTTAAATTGTATTGCAGAGGCAAAATTCAAAAGTGTGAAAACTGCAGGACTGAAGGTGCTGTATTTAAATGCACATAGCACTCGGAGTAAGGTGGACGAACTCATGGCACAATTAGAGATGACATTGTTGGGGTATCGCTGCGTCGTGGTTGAAAGGCCATAGTTGGGAGCTTAACATCAAAGGATATACTTTGTATCGAAAGGACAGGCACAAAGGCAGAGGCAGAAGTGTGGCTCTGTTGGTAAGAGATGGAATTACATCTTTAGAAAGAGGTGACGTGGTCAGAGAATGTTGAACCTTTGTGGGTGGAGTTAAGAAATTGCAAGTGTAAAAAATACCATTATGGTAATCATAGGCTTCCAAATAGTAGCCAAGATGTCAGGTTGAGATTGCAAAGAGAGCTGGAAAAGGCATGTAACAATGCTAATGACACAATTGTAGTTCAATATGCAAGGGGATTGGGAAAATTAGGTTGGTGTTGGATCGCAATAGAGGGAATTTGTTGAGTGCCTCCAAGGTGGCTTTTTAGAATAGCTAGTGCTTGAGCCTACTCAGGGAAAGGCTATCTTATGTAACCCCCTGGGTCGCCTCAGACTCACTCAGCTCATTCTCGTCTGGGGGAGCAGCCTTCAGCCCCGCCAAACTGGGTAATCAGCTTGTGTGGATGCTGTGTGATGTCCCCACCTCGCCAAAGAACAAACAGGACACCATATGTGATTAAATGATTGCAGTTTATAAAGATTACTATAACTAAGTAATTAATAACGATACAGTATACATGAAGGAAAAGAAAATAAAGAAAAGGTGCCAAAGTCCAAACCACTTCGTGCACAACCATTGGAGCTCAATTACTGAAGTCTGCTGGCCACCATTCGATCCTCTCCAAACTCCTCGACTCACAGCTCAGGACCACCCAAAGTGGTCAACCAAGCACCTCTATCTTCGTCTCCTCTCCTCGGGGTACCTCCTGGCCTTGGACCCCCACTTGGGGTCAGTTCCTCGCCCAGTTTACAGCATTGTGTCCTCTCTCTCTCACCCCCTCGCACCGATCTCCCCAAAAGCCCGCCAACAATAGCTAACAGACTCAGAAGAAAGAACGGCATTAATCCCAATTGGTTTACAAAGGAATACAATTCTCGTTATCAGTAAATTTGAACCAAACAAGCTTCCAGCACTCTCTCACAACAAAGAAGCATTCCTACTTTTCACAAAACAAAGAAGCCATTTTGATTAACATACACAGTAACAAAGAAAAAGAAGAAACATCCTTTACACTCTCCCCCTACCAAATAAAAGTCATGTTCTCATGACTATTAAATAACTCACCCCCTCTTCCTGCCAACACAAACCCTAACCCAGGCACAAACAGTGACATTGCTTCCCAAACAGTAAACCTCACGCGCTGTTCCTCAGGCGCTACATAGGCCAACTTATCTGGGAGTTCCCTAACCCTCTGAGACCTCCGTACCCCCTCACCTAAACCCTTCAGGCTCGGACACAACTGGGATACTTCAGGCCCACTACCAATTCCTTTCTCAACCTCTCACTCATGCCCCCCACTGCACACAGCTAACCCTCCCCACTACACCTGACTCAGTGAGAGAAGGGCCAAAGGTCTCTTCCTCGATCGAGGGAAAGTCAGCAAAAGGCAGCATGTACCACACATCCAGCACATCATCCTTCGAATCCGTATTCTTCCTCATTTCTGCGATCGGTAGCTGCTGTTTGATCTTCTCCAAACAGAAACACGCGGCCTGCACTGCTCCTGCAGTCTCTTCAGCCTCCTGCAATTGAGATATCGGCTTCTTCTCTGACCCCTGCAACTCTCGCCACAGGCTCAGCAGCTCTGACTCACACATCCCGGCCATCTCAATCTGGGATGCAGTTACTCCAACAGCTTCTTCCACCCCAACCTGAAAAGCAGCAGTTAAAGATTGGTCAGCCTCCAGTTCAGTATTCACTGCACTTATCTCCAATTTTTTCTTCCTCATGACTTCTTCCAGATCAACTTTCAGGGTTTGCACTTCATTTGAACTGTCGATGGTCATCTTCAGGTTCCCTTCAAGCTTCCGCTTCCCTCTTCTGAGATTTGTCTGCAATTTCTTCACCTCCGCAAACTCCCCTCTCCAGGCTCTCAGTTTGCTGTTGCCCTCAGTTAGACAACTTTCTTCGTTTTCTCCAACTTGAAGTCTTCCCACTGGTTCCAGATCACTCTCTCCAGTCCCTCCATCTTTATTTCAAACTTGAATCTGTAGAGACAGTCACTCATGAGCTGCGACCTTTGCCAGCCCTGGCACGCGTCCAGAAAACACTTTAACTCTGTAGTTCTCAGCTGCTCCTGCAACAACTTCACTTCATATTCTCCCGAGGCAAATCCAAATACCAGGAGGTCATCCACATACGCCAAAACTCCAAACACCTCCACATCCCCCATGGTCTTCCGCATGCCCCGCAGGAAGGTTGCAAGGGCTCCAGATTTGCCCTGTGGCATCTTTTCGGACCCGAAGACTCCTAGGGAATTTATAACGGCAGTCTTCTCCTTGTCGGCCTCACTCATCAGGATCTGGCAACATCCACTCCTCAGATCCAGCACCTTTAACCACGTCGCACCACTCAGACAGGCCATCGCCTCTCTGGCCCTCAGGGCCATATTCTGGTCACTGACAGTGCGCCTCTTCAACGCAATATAATCCATACATATGCTGCCTATGTCTCCCACGGCTTCAGGGGCCAGTCGCCGCAACCTCTCTCTCTCCGAGGTGTCTTCAGTGGTCAACTCCCCTCCCTCGTGGTATTTCGCAGCGTCCACTAAGAGGGTCTCACCCTCAGGTACTTCCCCCAGGCTGTACCACCACCAGCTCTTGTTTGAATTCGGTACCGGCCCAATGCTGCTACACACGTCCGCACAAGCAGCTCGAAACTCTGGGTGCATCGATAACGCCTCCAAACAGTGCTCACCCGCCTCCTCCGGGCAGGCCCCCAAGCGCACCAGCAGGATATTGGTTCTCTCTAGAACAGAAATGCTGCCCGTCTCAACAGTGTCCAGACACATCAGCATTAATGATTCACGAACCTCAGTCACCCCCACATTTGCCTCTAAGAACTCCATTTTCACTGACCAACAACCGTCGTCCGGATAATCACCGGCACTGGTACCCCAAATCTCCAGTGCCCTCAATGTCGTCAAGGGTAAATGCTTCCAATAACGGTTATAAAACAAACGGTACAGCAACTTAACCGGCGCCCCAGTGTGGGGAGGATGGCTTTAACTTGGCTTCCATCCATCTGTAACGACACCTGAGTGCGTGGTCCCTCTAAGCCTTCAGGAATAGGGTCTGTTCCTTTCGGGAGTTCCTTGGTACATTGCTGGGAATGTGCTCCCCCAGAGACCCCAAGCTGTTCCCCCACTGGGCCTCCTCTAAGTTTCCCGACACTTCTCGGATCAGCAGAACAACTGAGGAGGAGCCCTTGACAGATCCCCCTGGCACCACAAGCAATTTATCTGCCCCCCTAGCCAAAGGGATACCCTAAAAACTTACCACCAATTTTCATGGATATGGTGACCTCCCCCCCCCCCCCCCAGCTGCGGCATTTGACTTCCAGTCAAACCAAATGCATTTTCCCACACTTTCCCAGAACTGGCAGCTGTCACTTCAAGGTAATTGTACCCGACAGTTCTAACAACGTCACCAGCCCGCCTCCTCAAACGTTCAACCAGTCCCTGTCGCTTTCCCTCAGCCAAGCACTGCCACTCACCCAACAACTGAGAGGTCCGCTCTGCCCATGCCTCCGCCCCTTTAGGGCTGGACATTATTCCAACAACCGGGTGGAGCCCACCATAGCTGGAACATACCCACCAGTCCTTCCCTGCTCTCTTAACAGCATGGACAACCCATGGTCGCACCACCATTTCATCAACACTAGTCGGAACTTGAACAACGCCCTCCGGGGCACCAACAGCAACCACCCCACCCAACACACACGCAGTGATAACCAGCAATCGCACACCCACAAAGGCACACCAGCTCTTCACCACAGACATAATTTAAAGAGGGCAATCACACAGCTTCCACAGAAAGCAATCCTGGACAAGCCCCCACAATGTAACCCCCTGGGTCGCCTCAGGCTCGCTCAGCTCGTTCTCATCTAGGGGGAGCAGCCTTCGGCCCCACCAAACTGGGTAATCAGCTGGTATGGATGCTGTGTGATGTCCCCGCCTCGCCAAAGAACAAACAGGACACCATATGTGATTAAATGATTACAGTTTATAAAGATTACTATAACTAAGTAATTAATAATGATACAGTATACATGAAGGAAAAGAAAATAAAGAAAAGGCGCCAAACTTATCAAAGTCCAAACCACTTCGTGCACAACTGTTGGAACTCAATTACTGAAGTCTTCTGGCCACCATTCGATCCCCTCCGAACTCCTCGACTCACAGCTCAGGACCACTCGAAGTGGTCAACCAAGCACCTCTATCTTCGTCTCCTCTCCTCGGGGTACCTCCTGGCCTTGGATTCCTGCTTGGGGTCCGTTCCTCGCCCAGTTTACAGCATCGTGTCCTCTCTCTCACCGATCTCCCCAAAAGCCTGCCAACAATAGCTTACAGACTCAGAAGAAAGAACAACATTAATCCCAATTGGTTTACAAAGAAATACAATTCTCATTATCAGTAAATTTTAACCCAAACAAGCTTCCAGCACTCTCTCGCAACAAAGAAGCATTCCTACTTTTAACAAAACAAAGAAGCCATTTTGATTAACATACAGAGTAACAAAGAAAAAGAAGAAACCCCTCTTACACTTAGATTGGGTGTTGAGTAATAACCAGATCTTATTAGGGAGCTTAATGTAAAGGAATCTTAGAGGCAGTGATCAAAATATAATTGAATTCATACTGCAATGTGAGAGAAGCATAACTCACATGTATCTGTATTACAATGGAACAAAGGGAATTACAGAGGCATGAGAGAGGAACTTGCCCAGGTGGATTGGAGGAGGATACTGGTGGGGATGACAGCAGAGCAGAGCTGGCTGAAGTTTCTAGGGAATAGTTCACAAGGCACAGGATAGATATGTGCCAGAGAGGAAGAAGTTCTCAAATAGCAAGGTTTGGCAACTGTGGCTGACAAAGGAAGTTAAGGATTGCATAAAAGCCGAAGAAACTCTATATAAAGTAGTAAAAGTGAGTGGGAAGTTGGATGATTGGGAAATTTTTTAAATCCAACAAAAGGGAACTAAAAAAGGGAAAAATGAAATATGAGGGCAGACTAACCAATAATATAAAGGATACCAAAAGTTGCTTTCAGTTATATAAAGAGTAAAAGGGAGGTGAGTGTTGATATTTGACCACTGAAAAATGATGCTGGTGAGGTAGTAATGGGGGACAAAGAAATGGGAGATGAAATTAATGGGTACTTTGCATCCGTCTTCACTGTGGAAGACATTAGCAGTGTGCCAGAGGTCTGTGAACGTCAGGGAGCAGGAGTAAGTGCCATTGCTATTACAACGGAAAAAGTGCTAGGCAAATTCAAAGGTCTTAGGGTGGATGAAGTAACTGGACCAGAAGGGCTACATCCGAGATACCTGAGAGAGGTTGCTGAAGAGATAATGGATGCAATAATCATGATCTTTCAAGAATCACTTGATTCTGGCATGGTCCTGTCACTCCACTCTTTAAGAAGAGAGGAATGCATAAGGATGGAAATTATGGGGCTGTTAGCCTAACTTCAGTGGTTGGGAAAGTGTTGGAGTCTATTATTAAGGAGGAGGTTTTGAGGTACTTGGAGACTAATGATAAAGCAAGTCGAAGTCTGTGTGGTTTCTGTAAAGGGAAATCTTACCTGACAAGGCCGTTAGAGTTCTTCAAGGAAATAACAAGCAGGTTGGACAAAGGAGAGGCTGTAGGTGTCATTTATTTGGATTTTCAGAAGGCATTTGATAAAGTGCCTCACATGAGACTGCTTAACAAGATAAAATCTTATGGTGTTACAAGAAAGATACTTTCACTGTAGCAGAAAGGCTGACAGACAGGAGGCAGCGAGTGGGAATAAAGGGGCCCTTTTCTGGTTGGCTGCTGATGACTAATGATATCCCTCAGGGGTCAGAATTGGGACTGCTGCTTTTTACATTGTTTGTCAATGATTTAGATAATAGACTTGATGGCTTTGTGGCCAAGTTTGCCGTTGATAGAAGATAGGTGGAGGTAATGCTGAGGAAGCAATGTGATTTCAACAGGACTTAAACAAATTGGAAGAACGAGCAAAAAAGTGGCAGGTGGAATACAGTATTGAGAAATGTATGATAATGCATTTTGGTAAATGGAACAATAGCGCAGACTGTTATCTAAATGGGGAGAAGGCTGCTGAAGGTTAATTTACAGGTTGAGTCTGTGGTAAAGAAGGCAAATGCAATGTTGGCATTTATTTCAAGGGGAACAGAATATAAAAGCAAGGAGCTAATGCTGAGGCTTTATAAGACTCTAGTCAGGCTGCACTTAGAGTATTGTCAACAGTTTTGGACCCCATATCTCAGAAAGGATGTGTTTTCATTGGAAAGAGTCCAGAGGAGGTTCATGAGGATGATTCTGGGTATGAAAGGGTTAACATATGAGTAGCGTGTGGCAGCTTTGGACCTGTACCTATTGGAATTTAGAAGAATGCAGGGGGATCTCATTGAAACCTAGTGGTTGTCTCTCGGGGTCCAAGGAAGACTAAACATTGTGCAGTCATCTGTGGATATGCATGTAGCTTCGGAGGCTGAAGGCCAAAGCACACATGCGGTTGCAGGTTGGACGCGGAATGACGGTTGTTGGAACAGGTGCATACACAGCCTTGTGGCGTCGGTCTCGTGCTGCTGCAAGGCGCTGATTTCGGTCATCCTCAAAGTCAGGTGCAGCTTTTCTGGTCAGGGCGCGCCACGCAGCCCTGTCCGCTGCGGACTCCTCAAGTTGTCGAGGCTGGAGGTCTGCCAATTTGATGTACGATTTCAAATTGTCTTTGAATCTTTTTTTGGGGCGGCACTGATTGCGTCTGCCATGCTCAAGCTCACCGTACAGCAGCTGCCTGGGGATCCTTGTTTCACCCGTGTGGATTACATGGCCAGTGCAGTGTAGCTGGGCCTGGAGGATCCTTGCCTCAATGCTTGTGCTGCTGGCTCTGTCAAGGACTTCCTGGTTGGTGATTCGGTCCTGCTATCGAATCCTCATGATCGACTGCAGAGAGTGCATGTGAAACTGCTCCAGCTGTTTGATGTGCCTGCAGTACAGGGTCCAGGTTTCACAGCCGTACAGGAGAGAGGTGAGGACCACAACCTTGTACCCCTTGAGCTTGGTTGAAAGCTGAATGTCCTTGCGCTCCAGAACTTTGACACGGAGTTTCCCGAGTGCCTGGCTGGCTTTCTGGATCCTTGCTATGATCTCTTTGTCAAGGGATCCGTCACTGGAGATGGTGCTTCCTAGATACTTGAAGCTCTCCACATTCTTCAGGACAGTGCCATCGATGGTGATGCATGGCTGAGGAGGGTGACTGTTTGGTGCAGGTTGTAGGAGAACTTCTGTCTTACCGAGGCTGATTGTCAGGCCGAACAGCTTTGAGGCTGCAGAGAACTTGTTGACAATCAAGTCACAATGCGGCTTTCATCCCAAACGCAGCACTGTCGACATGGACTTTGCGGTGAGGTAGATACAGGAGAAGTGCCTGGAACAGAACATGACATTATACTCTGTCTTCATTGATCTGACAAAGGTGTTCGACACGGTCAACAGAAACGTGCTGTGGATCATCCTTAGAAAGCTTGTCTGCCTGCAGAAATTCACTCCACTCATCTGCCTGCTTCACGATGGCATGACAGGTGAAGTGTTCTCAGGTGGTTCCCCATCTGAGACTTGCAACATCTCAAATGGCGTGAAGCAAGGGTGTGCTCTAGCACCAGTGCTCTTCAACCTCTTCTTCACCCAAATGCTGAAGCATGCTGTTAAGGACCTAGACCTGGGTATTTACAGAAGATATCGCCTAGATGGATCAATGTTTGACCTGCGACGCCTTGCTGCAAAGACCAGATGACTGTGCCCTCATGGCCCACCAGGAGAAGCACTTACATTGAAACCAACTAGATGGGTGGATGTGGAGAGGATATTTCTTATCGTGGTGGTGTCAAGAACTAGAGGGCACAGCCTCAAAATTGAGGGGTGACCCTTTACAACAGAGATAAGGAGGAATTTTTTTAGCCAGAGAGTAGTAAATCTGTGAATACTCCGCCACAGTCTGCAGTGGAGGCCCAAGTCCATGCATATATTCATGGCAGAAGTTGCTTGTTTCCTGATTGGTCAGGGCACCGAAGGATATGGCGAGAAGGCAGACGTATGGGTTTGAGTGGGATCCGGGATCAGCCATGATCAGTTAATGGGCTGAATGGCCTGCTTCTGCTCCTATATCTTATGGTCTTACTAAAGCATCCTCCAATCACAACAATTTGGAAGCACTAACACCCAACCATCTGTTGCTTCTGAAGATCTCACCATCCTTACCACCAGGAGAGTTCCAAAGGAAGACATTTATGCTCATTATAGATGGAAGCATGTCAAACATGTTTCGGAAACGATGGGTTAGAGTGTATTTACCACAGCTACAGGAACATCAGAAATGGTCAGGTATAAAATGCAATTTCCTCCCAGAAGACAATGTGCATATAGTTAGTGATTTAGTGCCAGGAAACTCAAGGATCAAGGGAAGAGTCATTCAAGCCTTTCCTGACAGAAGAGGATTTGTGGGGCAGGTACGGATCAAGACCAAGACCAGCTGTCTGGACAGGCCTACAACTAAGATCTGTCTTTACAGGAGGCAGAGGTTTGAGGAGCTGCAGCTTTGACAACTTACTGACTCTGTCCTGAGCTAAGTGCTGGCAACCTCTAGCCTCGATGAGTGTTGCATGCCTTGACTGAAAGAAGAAGGAAGACATTTGTATAAATGTTAAGAATTCATGTCTCCTATTTTAGTAGAATGTAGTTGTGATTATTATAGTGTAATAATTAGGGGCTGGGATGTCAGAGCCATGTGTCTATTTTCTGCCCCTATTGCATCTTGTGGTGTGTTTCTTATGATAATCTGTCACGTGGGTTGGGTGTGGTCGAAACAAATGAAAATAGTTATGTATTCATGCTTGGGGTTTACTAGTTGTTAGCCAGAGGTAGTGAGCCACAAGGAATGATATTATTTTGTTGGCCACTAATTGGGATGTTATTGGAATGCTAACCAGATCACTAACTTCACTAATTGCAATGCTAATTTAGTTCGACCATTAATTATGCTGGTATCACTTGGTTAGATCGCTAATTAGAATGCTTAGGTACAGTAATTTGAATGCAGATATCAATGTGTCGCTAATTTTTTATCAGTACAAGATCATTCGTCTCTGCTGGATTCATAATAAAGAATCAAACGTACCTTTTTTGACTCTGAAATCCGTCATTTGGAAGCGTGTTATACAGTGTTGATTACCCTGGTTTAGTCTCTCAGTCATTTTGGTTTGTTTTCAAGTAACTGCTACAGATAGTAAATCTCATCTCATATTTGGAAGGAAGCTAATTTCAGTGTTTCAACCAAATTTGGAATGAGGTCTAAACACTTTTGACCATACACAATCTAACGACAAATCATTAATTTCTGTTTTTTTATTCTTCTTAAGGTCAACCTTCTAAAGCTTTATAGTGGAGGGTTATTAATTTTCACTTTATGTAAACACCATTTAAAATCACGCCTGAAAAGATTGACTTTTAACTTTAAATGTAAAGTGAAGGACTCCCCCACAGAGGGATTAGTTTACTTTTATCTAACTGACCTAATCTTAAACATTTTTATTTAGGGATACAGCACAGTGACAGGCCCTTCCAGCTCAATGAGCATGTGCAACCAGTTACACCTATGTGACCAATTTACCCGTTAACTCATTCATCTTCGGAATATGGGAGGAAACCAGAGCACTCTGAGGAAACCCACCCAGTGACAGGAGGAAGGTAATATTCCTTACAGGCAGCGGCAGAATTACACATGCATCGCTGGCACTAATAACATACACTAAATGCTACACTACTGTGCCACCCTTATTAAATTTAAATGAATAACTTAATTACAATTATTTAATTAAACCTCCATCTTTTTAAATCAAAGAATTAATCTATAGAATCCTCTTACTCACTATACATTCACAACAATGTGGCCAGATTCCGCTGTAACTCCATTTACAAATTTGCGAATGATACCAGTGGATCTCACGATACAACAGTTGGGAGTACAGGAAGGAGATAGAGATTTAAGTGATATGGTAGCAAAACAAAAGAGCTTGTCACAATAAAAACGAGAATTTGGACCTGAATCCACCAATAGCTTTCCTCATCAACATCACGAGTTGGAGAACAGCCCAGTGATTCCTGTTGCCACTGCCTATTCTGCATTTGACTCCCTGGTTCCTTTTCATACTTGCTGAGTGTCTATTTTGGTGTGCTGTTATATTTTCACTTCTGTGATTCTCTGTCTATTTATCTCTGTTGATTGTCAACCATTAGAGAAGTCCTTCTTACTTTCTCTTGAGAAAAAACAATCTTTTACTAACCAGGACAGTAGCACCAGTGACACAACCTGCGTAGCTCATAGTGTGTACTGGTCAAGAACGTATTGCAAAGGAGCAGGCTATTCATCTCATAAAAAACACAAATTTAAAAAAAATTTTATTTCCAGCATCTGCAGATTCACTCGTGCAGGCTATTCATCTCGACTGGCTCATGAGGAACTTTTGCCCATAAAAATAACTCTCAAGAATCTGATGCTGAATCGACAAAGCTCCATTATTTTCAACATAATGCTCTTCTTTGGTTTCTTACACAAATTTTAGGTTTCATCTTTGTCCCAGATTTTGGTGTTAAGTAATTAAAACAAGCTCCACTCACTCCATCTGCCTATTATCTACATATTCCTCCCACTGGGTCCCATCCCCACACTATTCCCATCTGCCCTCCCCAGCTCCCTTTTTTAGTTCCATGCTCCTCTTTTCTCTTCTATCAGATTTCACCATCGGCTATGTATGGAACCAAAAGAAATTAGGGAGATCTTTGTGGTGAACTACATGTCCTGTCTGGACATGCCCCCCCCCCCCCCACTGACTGCTCCTGTGGCTCCTCCCACTGACCGTGACTCCTTCCACGGACCTGGTATAAAGGCGATTGGAGACACCGCCCCGGCCTCAGTCTCCAGGATGCAGTGTGGTGGTCAATTGCTGCTTGTTCTTTCTTCCAGCCAATAAAAGCCTATATCTCGCCTCACATCTCAGAGAGTAATTGATGGTGCATCAATCTTAAATGGGTTTTTTGCATCTGTATTTACTAAGGAAACTGGCAAGGAGTCTATGGAAATAAGGCAAACAAGTAGGGAGGTCATGGAACCTATACAGATTGAAGAGGAGGAGCTGCTTGCTATTTTGAGGCAAATCGGAGTAGATAAATCCCTAGGACCTGACAGGGTATTCCCTCATACCTTGATGGAGACTAGTGTTGAAATTGCAGGGGCCCTGGGAGATATATTTTAAATGTCGTGTGGAGGTGCCGGAGGATTGGAGGATAGCTCATGTTGTTCCATTGTTTAAAAAAGGCTCAAAAAGTAATCCGGGACATTATAGGCAGGTAAGTTTGATGTCTGTAGTAGGTAAATTATTGGAAGGAGTACTAAGAGATAAGATCTACAAGTATTTGGATGGCCAGGGACTCATTAGGGAGAGTCAACAGGGCTTTGTGCATGGTAGGTCATGTTTAACAAATCTGTTAGAGTTTTTCAAGGAGGTTACCAGGAAAGTGGATGAAGGGAAGGCAGTGGATGTTGTCTACATGGACTTCAGTAAGGTCTTTGACAAGGTCCCGCATGGGAGGTTAGTTAGGAAGATTCAGTTGCTAGGTATACATAGTGAGGTAGTAAATTGGATTAGACATTGGCTCAATGGAAGAAGTCAGGATTGCTTCTTGAGTGGAGGACTATGTCTAGTGGTGTGCCACAGGGATCAGTGCTGGGTCCATTGTTATTTGTCATCTATATCAATGATCTGGATGATAATGTGGTAAATTGGATCAGCAAATTTACTACAAAGATTGGAGGTGTAGTGGACAGTGTGGAAGGTTTTCAAAGCTTGCAGAGGGATCTGGACCAGCTGGAAAAATGGACTGAAAAAATGGCAGATGGATTTTAATACAGACAAGTGTGAGGTATTGCACTTTGGAAGGACAAACCAAGGTAGAACATACAAGGTGAATGGTAGGGCACTAAGGAGTGCAGTAGAACAGAGGGATCTAGGAATACAGATACAAAATTCCCTAAAAGTGATGTCACAGGTTGATAGGGTAGTAAAGAGAGCTTTTGGTACATTGGCCTTTATAAATCAAAGTATTGAGTATAAGAGTTGGAATGTTACGGTGAGGTTGTATAAGGCATTGGTGAAGCCAAATTTGGACTACTGTGTGCAGTTTTGGTCACCAAATTACAGGAAGAATATTAATAAGGTTGAAAGAGTGCAGAGAAGGTTTACAAGGATGTTGCCAGGACTTGAGAAACTGAGTTACAGAGGAAGGTTGAATTGGTTAGGACTTTATTCCCTGGAGCGTAGAAGAATGAAGGGAGACTTGATAGAGTTATATAAAATTATGATGGGTGAATGCAAGCAGGCTTTTTCCACTGAGACTAGGGGAGAAATAAACCAGAGGACATGGGTTAAGGGTGAAGGGGGAAAAGTTTAAAGGGAACATGGGGGGGGGTGCTTCTTCACACAGAGAGTGGTGAGAGTGTGGAATGAGCTGCCAGATGAAGTGGTAAATGCAGGCTCACTTTTAACGTTTAAGAAAAACTTGGACAGGTACATGGATGAGAGGCGTATGGAGGGATATGGGCCAGGTGCAGGTCAGTGGGACTAGGCAGAAAAATGGTTCGGCACAGCCAAGAAGGGCCAAAAGCTGTAATGTTTTATGGTTCTATGTGGGAATTGTGGGAGAAATCAAGTTTCCCAGACAACCAGATCTGCACCAGGTGCACCAAATTGCAGGTCTTCCGAGCATATGTTAAGGAACTGGAGCTGTAGTTCGATGACCTTCAGCTCATTCAGGAGACTGAGGAGGTATAGATAGGAGGCAGTCAGAGATAGGTTGCAGGAGACAGGTAACTAGGTGACTGTCAAGAGAAGGAAGGGAAATGGGCAGCTGGTGCAGAGCACACTTGTGGCCATTCCCCTCAATAATAAGTATACTATTTTGAATACTGTTGAGGGGTCAACCTTCCAGGGGGAACTCCAGTGACCGGGTCACTGGCACTGAGTATGGTGAAGAAAAGAGAAATGAAGAGGACTGCAGCAGTAAGAGGAGATTCCATAGTTAGAGGAATAGACATCAGATTCTCTGGACATGACAGAGATACCCTGGTGGTATGTTGCCTCCCAGGTGCTGGGGTCAGGGATGTCTTAGATCAAGTTAATGACATTCTAAAAGGGGAGGAGGAGCAGCCAGAAGTCTTGGTGTATATTGGCATTAATGGCATAGGTAGGAAAGGTGAGGAGGACCTGAAGAGAGATTTTAGGGAGCTTGGTAGAAAGCTGAGAAACAGAATCTCCAGGGTAGTAATCTCTGGAATGTTGCCTGTGCCACGCACCAGTGAGGATCAGAATAGGATGATTTGGCAGATGAATATGTGGTTGAGGAACTGGTGCAGGGGACAGGGTTCAGATTTCTGGAGCATTGGGGTGTCTTCTAGGGAAGGTATGACCTGTACAAAAGGGATGGGTTACACCTGAACCCATCTGGTTGTTAGACATCAATGATTTGGATGATGAATTGATGGCTTTGTGACCAAGTTTGCAGACAATATGAAGATAGGTGGAGGGGCAGGTAGTTTTGAGGAAGCAGAGAGGCTACAGAAGGAGAATGTGCAAAGAAAAAGCAGATAGAATACAGTAAATGGTCATGGACAGGAAATGTAAGGTCATGCACTTTGGTAGAAGAAATAAAAGCATAGACTATTTTCTAACTAGAGAGAAAACTAAAAAATCTAATGTGTTAAGAGACTTGGGAGTCCTCATGCAGGATTCCCTAAAGGGTTATTCGCAGTTTGAATTGGTGATGAGGATGGCAAATGCAATGTTAGCATTCATTTCAAGAGGACTAGAATATGAAAGCAAGGACATAAGGTTAAGGCTTTATAAGGCACTGGTCAGGTCTCACTTGGAGTATTGTGAGTCGTTTTGGGCCCCTTATCTGAGAAAGGATGTGGTGAAATTCAAGAGGGTGCAATAGAGGTTCACGAAACTGATTCCAGGATTGAAAGGCTTATATTATGATGAGCTTTTGGTGGCTCTGGGCCTCTACTCATTGGAATTCAGAAGAATGAGGGGAGATCTCACTGAAAGCTATCGAATTTTGAAAGGCCTCGATAGTGTGGGTGTGGAGAGGATGTTTCCTATGGCGGGGGGCGGGGGGGTCTAAGACCAAAAGACACAGCCTCAGAATAGAGAGATGTCCTTTTAGAACAGAGGTAATGAAGAATTTCTTTAACCAGAGGATGGTGAATCTATGGAATTCTTTGCCACAGATGGCAGTGGTGGCAAGGTCATTGAGTATATTTAAGGGAGAGGTTGATAGATTCTTTATTAGTCAGGGCATGAAGGGATACAGGGAAAAAGCATGAGATTGTGTTCCTGTATCTTATGATCAACACTGTCTGCTCCAATCCTTGTTCATGATCATGCTAAAGAGGTCAAGGTGTTGTGGTCACTGTCTGTAGAGCACATTTTTCATTTACCTGCATAACTGGAAGATAACTTGAGTAAAGGTATGGTAGGACTGCTCAGGGATAAAAGAGAAACATGTACTTGGAGGCAGAAGAGATACCAGGAGTCCTTAATGAATACTTTACTTCATTGTTCACCAGGGAAAGGGAATTTGGCAAATGTAAGTTTGGTGTAGAACAGGCAGCTTAAGCATGTTCAGGTTAAGGAGTTGGAGCTGCTGGAAAACATTAGAATAGAAAAGTCCTCAGTCTGTCGTGCACTGCTGGAGTTCCAATAAATGGTGCAAATGTTTGTTGAAATTTTTTTTCTTTTTTTTTTGTAATCGCGAGACCCTGTTGGACATTGGTAATATAAAATCCGCTTTATTGGTTCATTGGTGAGACCGATGGCAAGGGAGATGCGTGGCCTTGGTTGTGTTACAAATGTGCCACAACTCTGAGGGGACGAAGGGTACAAAGTAGCCCCCTCCTTTTTGAGAATCGCAAGATCGCTATTAATTCGGGTCTGGGACCCAGGAAATGAGAAAGAATCCACAAGGTTTTGGAATGTGTCCTGGCCTCAGCGAAAACAAAACCCCTGATAACGGTTATTGTCTCTTGGAGACGGAATTGTGTATTGAGTGCTGTACTATTCATTGAAGCCCCTCAGGGGATGACCAGAGTGGGCTGGTTGAGGGATTGCATCATCCCAACCTGATTGACATCTGAGACCCCGTGAGCAAGGATAAAAGAGGGTCTGGGGAACAACCCCTTTAGACGCACCAGGAGAAACGCTGGAAAGCCAGTGACAGCATTTTATAGCGAACGCCAGTGAGGGCTCGTATGTGTCCTCCCTTGCCAGGGTAGCGGGCTCTTCACGGAAGAACGGCTTAGCTAAAGGAGAGGCCACAAGTGAACGACCACAACAATGGGACTTCTGACGGATCAAAATCATAAAAAGGAAAGCCGGCAAATTTCTAAAAATCTCTCTCTCTCTCCAACAAAAGGCTGCAGCCTGCATGAACTGAGTGACTTTTATATTTCCATCAGACAATATATTTATCCTCTAGACAATGATAGAGCTATTTCTTATTATTATTATACCCACACTTTTAGATTTAGTATTGACAACGTATATTATCTGTATGTTTGCATTGATATTATTTTTGTGTATTTTTACTAATAAATACTGTTAAAAATAGTACCATCAGACTTCAACGGACCTCTCTATCTTTGCTGGTAAGTGACCCAGTTACGGGGTTTGTAACAGTTGTTGCACAGAACACTAGGCACTAATGCAGCAGCATTGCCTGTTACAGCCAACCAGGGGAGAAAGAGCCAAAAGTGGTGTGGGAGAGAACAGAGGCACAGCAGGCGTACTGGCACCTGTGCTGGGTTGAGGGCTGACCCCCGCAGCCTGGCTCTGCCATCAGTTCTGCTCTCCAGTGTTCACTCCATGGAGAACAAGCTAGATTGCCTTCCTCTGCAGCTAACTCTGTGCTAGATGAGGAACTGCTGTGCGCTTGTTCTTGCAGAAATGTGTCTCCAGGACAATATCATATGCACTACCAATCTTCAGGCCATGCCACTCAGGGACTTGTGCTGATACTATTTTGTGACTGTATGAGCTATTGTTACTATATGTGCTGTGTGATGTGAATGACTGTATGAACTGTGCTTTTCACCTCAGCCCTGGAGGAATGCTGTTTTGTATGGCTGCATACGTGTATATAGTCGAAAGACAATTAAACTTGAACTTGAAATTGAGGTGTCACCTCTCAGATGAAGTATGCATCTGCCACTGGACAAGGAGAAAATATTTTTACTACTTTGCCAGAACTTGCTCTGGGTGTTCTAGCACATATTTATAGCATAACCAAGACAGACTTACTAGGAAATTGGATATTTGATATGCTCAATTATTGCTATGTCAGCCTAATAATCATATCCAAATTGAATCACTAAATTGGTGAAATGTACCTTAAAAACACATTGGGACAGCTTGCATCCTTCTTCATTGGTAGATAGTGCCTGTACATTTCCCAACCACGGCAGCAAGCTGAGTGAACAGCTGATGAATTATTGCCACGCCACCAGGAAGCAACTGAATGCCTCACTTTTCACTCCTACCACGGGCAGTGGTATTTACTCAGGTGAGGGAGAGTGGGGGTGTGAAATGGGTGCATCTCTACCAGGCGTCTATCACACTTCCCTCTGCCCAGTATCATTTCCATGGCCCCACCTAGACATCCACTTGCTTGTGCGAAGTGACCCCAAACCACTGTAGAGATCACTTACACAGGCCCAGTGGGAACTGGAATTGGAATTGGTTTATTCTTGTCATGTGCACTGAGCTACAGTAAAATGCTTGACTTCCATGCTGAACAATGCATTGTACCTTGTATTTAGGTAGTTCAAGGGAAATCAATAACACAATGCAGTTACAGAGAAAGTGCAGTGCAGGAAGACAATAATATGCAAGGCCAAAATGAGGTCAACAGTCAATCTTAGTGCACTGGAAAACTATTCAATAGTCTTCTAACAGTGGGGTGGAAGCTGTCTTTGGGCCTAGTGGTACATATTTTCATGCTTTTATATCTTCTACTTGATGGAAGAGGAGAAAAGGGAGAATGTCTGGGGTGGCTGGGGTCTTTGATTATGCTGGCTACTTTACCAAGACAGCGGGATGTGTAGACAGAATCCATGGAGTGGAGGGCAGGCCATTTGACGTCAAAGAGTAGACAGTTAATATATGATTGACCATTGGTGCTTGGCTTGTTCTTCTGGGTAACATGAGCCGCAGGTTGCATGCTTCTGTACCAGTTTCATTTGCATGTATTGATAGCATCATTACACTTGTGTTCATGTGGAGAATCTTGTGTGCAGAGTGAATTGAGCAAGAGATGCCCAGTCCAATTTCCTGATAGATAGGGATTCAACCAGACATGATCTCAACTGCTTTAAAATATGCAAACAAAATACTTTCATGCATATCTTATTCATAAAAGTCAGGCGGAGAAGGGTCCGGTCTTTAAGCACTGCTGACTGATCATGAAACTGTGGTTTGGATTTGGTCATCATGTTTTCTGTATCATAAGAGTGACCAGACTTCAAAAGCATTCTAGGACATCCTGAAAGGGAAGTGAAATGCTTTGGTTATGCACAGATCAGGGAGCCACAGAGCATGGAAAAGGCCCTTCAGCCCAACTTCTACTTTCTGACCAAGGCTTCTTCACTGTGCTGTTTACTTGTGTCTCCCATTTAAAGGAACTATGCACCTTTACTCCAAGATCCCACTGTTCTACAACAGTACCCAGGGTCCTTCTGTTCAACTAAATCCAACCTTGATTCATCGCTCCAAAATGTAATACTTCACACTTATCTAAATTAAGTTCCATTCAATTTGACTGAATGGTTTGTATCCCTTCACCTGATAATATGTGATATTGTAGTGTTAAAACTCACTGGTAATCCTTGTGAACTTCCCTCTAAGTGATCTAAGCACGATCTCAAGTGATGAGTAGATTGTTTGCAGTTCGAGCAACACCCAGCTTCAAGCTGCAGTTCATTGTCACAAACTCTAATTTTAATAGCAGGAGAGGCTGCTCAGTAAAACATGACACAAAGTGAAGTGGGACCCTCACTGTTATATACAATGACAATTTGGATTTCAATATCAAGTCAAAGTCGAGTTTGTTGTCATGTGCACAAGTTCAAGTATGCATTGGTGCAAAGAAAAACTTGAGGCATTTAGCATCATATAAGCAGTATTCACAAGAAAAGCATGTTAAACATAAATTATATACAAATTTTACTAGAAAAACACGATTAGAACAAATAAAAGTTGATTTTAGTACAAAATGATGATAGTGTCGCTAAACTGTAAAGACTGGGATTTTACCAAATGGTTCCAAGGAAGTAGATCAAATGATAAGTAAATGTAATTCTTTGTTTTCACCTTAATCCTACATCAATTAGCTTCCTATCGATGTGTGTTAATATCAGTTACTCTCATTGAAATTTTATTTTTGGAGATGTCATTGCATACTGTTAGGACAATGCTGCACAGCTCTTCTGTAATTTCCGTAGTATTATGCTTTCTAGAATGGAGGAGTTTTCCAGTGATCTAGCCTCTGTTTTGCTTTCACCACCCCTCCCTCCCCCACTTGGCACCATCTGCACATCATCCCCTTTTTACCAAGGTCCACCTATCAGTTGCCACCTCTTACCTCACTCCTCCCCCTTACCTTTTATACTTAGCTGCGAACTCATTGCACTCTCAGTCCAGATGCAGGGTCTGGACTTGAAACAATGACCATCCCTTTGCCTCTACAGATGCTGCCTGACTCACTGAGTTCCTCCGGCAGCATGCTCCTTTTTGTATCTAAAAGTATGAAGGATATAGATAGAGTGAAACTGTTTATATGCACATAAACATCAAAAACCAGGGTATGCTGAATGAAAAAGAATTAAAGGTGAAAGAAGCATTTTTGCTCAGTGAGATGTTGGGGGAGGACAATGATAAAGGCACATTCAATGGCAGCATTCACAAGGATATTGATAAGTATCTGAAGTGGAAGAGTTTGCTGAGCGATTGGAAGAAGTTAGGGAAGTGGGATTAGCTGTGTTCCTCCATGGAGTAGGTTCAGATTCAATAGGCTGAATGGCCTCCTGTGCTGTAATTCCCCTCCTGCCAGAAAAGTCCTTCATTTCACTTTTTAGCTCTTTCAGTCCAAGCTTCACAGTCATCGTATTACATCTACAGCTGTGCCAGTATTTTATTCACTGACCTTTGATTACCATCCTCACAAAGACAGATGGCCGTATTCACTGCACACTCATTACCGCACTGCCCCAGGTAGTTGTAAAGCATACATCAGTTTTCATTGTCCCCAGTTATTTTCCATCGGGAGAAGGTGTAGAACCCTAACACACACACTTTAAGAAATAAAAACAGCTTCTTTTCCCATGAACCCATGAACAAAACCTCAAGTATTTCTTTTTTATTGATTTATTTATTTATTTATTTTGTAGCATAAAGATTTTTATGCCTTTGCACTGTACTGCTGCCACAAAACAAATTTCATCCCATTTGTCAGTGTTTGTTTCGGATTTTCTGGGAGTTGCAGCTTGTGATCCTGGTCAGAAAGTCATAGAATTATGCAGCATGGAAACAGACCCAAATCATCTATGCCCAGCAAGCTAATACCATCTACCCATGCTTGGCCCACAGCCCTCTAAACCTCTCCTATCCATGTAGTAATCACAATGGTTTTTAAATGTGCATGTGTCCTTCTCAGCCAGTATTTCTGGCAGTTCATTCAAGTACACAGAACTCTTTGTATGAAGAAGCTGCCCCGATGTCTCTATTAAACCTCTCACCTCTGTACTTAAAGTAATGCCCTCTTACTTTTAGCACCCACTCTATGGGAAAAATACTCCTTGCTTTCACTTGTCCATGCCTCTCATGATCTTATAAACTTCTATCAGGACACTCCTCAATCTCCTACGTTCCAGTCCACTCAATCTTTTATGGTAACACTGACTGCCCCCTCCCCCAGCTCCATCTCCACTCCCAAGCCAGGTCACATCCTGGCAAGTTTTTTCTCCACTCCATTGCCAATTAAAGCAAGTTAAAGGCAGCACACACGAACCACACCAGACCATGACTTCACCCATTAACGGGATTTCTTTCTTAATTCAAATATCTGAATTACCAAAATGAACTTCATTAACTCATTGGTCATATAATTCTTTAAACAGTTTCACAATCTTGAAAACTCATTAAGAACCCATATAAAATGCTGGAGGGACTCAGCAAGTCAGGCAGCATCTACAGAGCAAAATGAATAGTTAAAGTTTTGGGTTGAGACCCTTCACCAGGACTGGAAAGGAAGGCGGCAGAAGCCAAAATGAGAAGCTGGATGGGCAGAGAGGGGGAGGAGTACATGCTGGCAGGGATAGGTGAGACCAGCCGAGGGGGAAGGTGGGTGATGAAGGGGGAATGAAGAAAGAAACTAGGAGGTGATAGATGGAAGAGATAAAGGGCTGAAGAAGAAGGAATCTTATAGAAGAGGATAATAAATCATGGAAGAAAGAGAAGGAGGAGGGGAAATCTAAGGAAGGTGATAGGCAGGTGAGGAGAAGGGGTGAGAGGGTAATCAGAACGGTTTGAATCCTGCAACTCTTTTTTATGGAAATTAGGGGCAATTTCACATGTGTTGGGCTAGTGAAACCTGACACCGCCCATCCCTCTCCAGGCCAGACAATGGCTGATGTCCTCCAATTTGGTGGCTCGCCCTCGTCCCGAGCACATGGCTATTGCTTCTTTTTGTAATTTATTTTTTTATTGAAGTTCATCATCAAACAAGCATTTCCATAAGATGTATTTCAGACATCGTACATCTATATCATATATATCACAAATCTCCACAAAGTATTTATCTGAGGTATACACTTATAGAAAAGAGTGGAAAGAAAAAACAAGCAAAAGGAAAGAACTATGTACAAGTAGGGAGTGATCTTTTTATTTACAACAGATTCATTGATTTGTGAGAATAAAATCAGGCCTATGAGGCATTATGTAGTTAAACCATTTTTCCCAGTATGAATCAAATTGTTCCAGCTTATGGTTAACAGATGCTGTTATCTTCTCCATTTTGTAAATGTCCATTGTAATTTCCATCCATGTATTTAAAGTTGGGCTCTCCTGTGATAACCATTTCCTAGTAAGAGTCTTTTTACCAGCCACCAACAGTATATTCATTAAATATTTATCTCTTCTCAACTATTCTTGAGATATATATCCAAAATATATGGTCTTATTCTCTAAGGGTATTTCACATTTAAAGATGTCTTATAGGGCATTGTGAATCCCCCTCCAATAGTTTTTGATAACAGGGCAGTCCCAAAAAATATGATAATGATTTGCATTTTGATTTCCACAATTTCTCCAGCAAACAGGGAAGTTACTATCATAATGGTATTTCTGAGAGGGTGTAATAAAATATCTTATCAAGTTTTTCCATCCAAACTCCCTCCATTTCTGTGAACTGGTACACTTCTATTGATATCTCCATATTGTTGTCCATTCTTCCTCAGATATAATTATCCCTCCTTCCTTCTCTCATTCTGTTTTAATGTATGAAGTCGAATGTGTTTTAAGATTTGACAACCCCTTATACATGCTTGAAATGATTCTACTACCATTATCTGAATAATATGCTTTTCTAAAGAGCTCTATCAAGCATGTATTTGCCTTGGTTACATTTTTAAGCATCTTATTAACATACTGTCGCATCTGTAAATACCGATAAAAAATTTTGTTTTTCTAATAAGTGTTTCTCTTTAAGCATTTCAAAACTGAATAGTGTTCCTTCTTTCATTATGTTGCAAAGAATTGTTATTCCTTTAGCTGTCCAGTCCTTAAATCTAGCATCCAGTTTATTTGGTGTAAAATCCGAGTCATATGTACACTATTTAAGAATTGCAATATCTCCCTCTAAATTATATTCTTTTATAGTAGTTTTCCATATTTTAAGAGTCAATTTCACCCATGGGTTATCAATAGTATTTATGTACCTTTGCAGGTTGTTATCAGCCAAAATTGCTTGTATGGGGATGGAAAGAACCCGCTCCTCAATGTTTTTCCATTGAGTGTCAGATGATGGGTTACACCAACATATCACAGCTCTCAACTGTGCTGCAAAATAATAATCTCTAAGAGAAGGTAGGCCCCATCCCCCCTTTTCCTTTGCTAATTGTAAAGTTTTGAGACAAACTCTAGGCCTTTTACCCTGCCAAATATACTTTGATAGCATCCTGTTCCATTCATTGAATTGATTTTGATTAATCTCTATTGGTAAGGTCTGAAAGAGATATAACAGTCTGGGGAGTATAGTCATTTTAATAGACTCAATCCTTGAACTGAGACTGAGAAAAGGAATCGGGTTCCACCTTGCCACATCTTCCTTAATTTTTTTATATAAAGGCTGATAATTACATTCTGATAATTTTGCCAAATCTTTTGGCATAATGATGCCCAAATATTTGAAAGACCCTGTGTGCCATGCCCAGGGGTGCCGACTTTCAATTTCTCTTGGTGGGCTATAGTAATATGAAAGTAATTGGGTTTTATCTATGTTGATCTTGTATCCTGATAATTGACCATATTGTTCAAAGGATTGCATCAATTTAGGTAAAGAGTATGTTGGTTGCCCTAGACCAGGGGTCAGCAACCTTTACCACTGAAAGAGCCACTTGGACCCGTTTCCCACAGAAAAGAAAACACTGGGAGCCGCAAAACCCGTTTGACATTTAAAATGAAATAACACTGCATACAACGTTTTGTTTTGCCTTTATGCTATGTATAAACAAACTATAATGTGTTGCATTTATGAAATTGATGAACTCCTGCAGAGAAAACGAAATTACATTTCTGCATGCAACAGAAACATTTTGAACTCCGAAAAAAAGACGTTAGGTTAAAGGTTACTTTTAAGTAAAATACTCAACGTCTATTTGAGTCCTTGTATTTATGAAAAACGCCAAACTTAAATTTGCCGCCAGCAGCAAATCAAAAATAACATCAGCCAGCCGTCAGCCTGAAAAATAAAAGGACTATTTCACTGAACAATGAAAACATATGAATATATGTAAAATAATAGGCAATTAAAATATTTATCATACTTGTTCAGGTTGACTCACACCTGACAATGCAGTCGTATTCAGTAGGGATGGATCGATGCTTAGGGGAGTGACCGGGAAGGATAATGTGTTTTTTTCCTCTCTGAACTCACAGAAGCGTTTCCCAAACGATGTTTGCATTGCGATGATTGCAGAATGTAAATACTCCGAATTTATCATGTCGTGACATTGTTTGAACTCTCTCAAATTGGGGAAGTGAGACAATGTGCCTTTCTGTAAATCTCTGGCAAGCAACGTCAACTTGCGCTCGAATGCCAAAACATCCTCCAACATGTGCAGGGCTGTACGTCCTTACCCCGTTGAAGAGCTGTGTTCAGCGTGTTCAGGTGCACTGTCATGTCAACCATGAAGTGTAGCTTTTCCAGCCACTCTGGCTGTTCCAGCTCAGGAAAGGTGAGCCCTTTGCTGCCCAGGAAAGTTTTCACTTCTTCCAGACACGCGACAAAGCGTTTCAGCACCTCCCCTCTGGACAGCCAGCGATAAAAACACGTAGCGGTTGCTACACGCAGTCAGTAAACTGCAGTCAAAGATAGCTTTATTCGAACTAAACAGCCTTGCTTTTAAGCCTCCCTCAACCCGCCCCCCATGGGCGCGGATGCTGCAAAAGACACGTACTCACAAACCCCCGTAGGCTATCTCCCTTAGCCTGAACGCTGGCTAATTGTGAGCCGGTTCGGATGTGTCAGGAAATGGGTCGCCACAACATCTTATTTAGATTGTACAAGATCACCATAATCTTCAAATTTAGATTTACATTTCAAAAACTAACAAACTAACATAAAATACATTTTAATTAAATACTGACCATGTAGCGGTGTGCTACACGCAGCGCTAAAATTACGACACGGAGTCGGTAACTGCAGTCGAGGGAAAAAACTTTATTCGAAATCCTCAGCCTCACTTTTAAGCCTCCCTCAACCTGCCCCCCGTGGCGCAGAGGCTCCAAAGCTCTGTGCTCGCAAACCCCCGTAGGCTATCTAATTGTGAGTCGGTTCGGATGTGCCAGGAAAAGGGTCGCCACAACCAATTATTTCCCAAAGTAACAGGGAGCCGCAGCACAGACGTAAAAGAGCCACATGTGGCTCCGGAGCCGCGGGTTGCCGACCCCCGCCCTAGACAGATCAAAATGTCATCCGCATAACAGGACAATTTATGCTCTGTCCCTTTAATAGTAATTCCCCTGATATCCTCATTTTGTCTGATGTATTGAGCTAATAGTTCCAGATATAACGTGAAGAGTAGTGGTGACCATGCACAACCCTGTCTCGTGCCCCTTTCTATTTGATAAATATCCATTTAATTAAATCCTAGCAGTAGGATTGTCATATAGTGTCTGTATAGTTCTAATAATTGTGTCTTAGAAACCAAATCTATATAAAACTCTGTAAAGAAAATTCCAATTAACTGAATCAAATGCTTTTTCAGTGTCCACGCTTATCACTATTGTTTCGATTTTATTTTTTTGTATATGATCCATAATGCAAAGTGTCCTTCGTATATTGTCTTGAGTCTGGCATTGTCGTATAAAACCTGTCTGATTGTTACGTATCAGTATGGGTAGAAACTCCTCTAATCGTTTGGCCATGATGGAGGTAAATAACCTATACTCTACATTAAGAACGGCTATTGGTCTAAATGACCCGCATTCCATTTTATCCTTGCCTTCTTTTGGTATAGCTGAGATTATATAACCATATAACAATCACAGCACGGAAACAGGCCATCTCGGCCCTCCTAGTCCGTGCCGAACTCTTAATCTCACCTAGTCCCATCTACCCGCACTCAGCCCATAACCCTCCACTCCTTTCCTGTCCATATACCTATCCAATTTTACCTTAAATGACACAACTGAACTGGCCTCTACTACTTCTACAGGAAGCTCATTCCACACAGCTATCACTCTCTGAGTAAAGAAATACCCCCTCGTGTTTCCCTTAAACTTCTGCCCCCTAACTCTCAAATCATGTCCTCTCGTTTGAATCTCCCCTACTCTCAATGGAAACAGCCTATTCACGTCAACTCTATCTATCCCTCTCAAAATTTTAAATACCTCGATCAAATCCCCCCTCAACCTTCTACGCTCCAATGAATAGAGACCTAACTTGTTCAACCTTTCTCTGTAACTTAAGTGCTGAAACCCAGGTAACATCCTAGTAAATCGTCTCTGCACTCTCTCTAATTTATTGATATCTTTCCTATAATTCAGTGACCAGAACTGCACACAATATTCCAAATTTGGCCTTACCAATGCCTTGTACAATTTTAACATTACATCCCAACTTCTGTACTCAATGCTTTGATTTATAAAGGCCAGCGTTCCAAAAGCCTTCTTCACCACCCTATCTACATGAGACTCCACCTTCAGGGAACTATGCACTGTTATTCCTAGATCTCTCTGTTCCTCTGCATTCCTCAATGCCCTACCATTTACCCTGTATGTTCTATTTGGATTATTCCTGCCAAAATGTAGAACCTCACACTTCTCAGCATTAAAATCCATCTGCCAACGTTCAGCCCATTCTTCTAACCGGCATAAATCTCCCTGCAAGCTTTGAAAACCCACCTCATTATCCACAACACCTCCTACCTTAGTATCATCGGCATACTTACTAATCCAATTTACCACCCCATCATCCAGATCATTTATGTATATTACAAACAACATTGGGCCCAAAACAGATCCCCGCTAGTCACCGGCCTCCATCCCGATAAACAATTATCCACCACTACTCTCTGGCATCTCCCATCTAGCCACTGTTGAATCCATTTTATTACTCCAGCATTAATACCTAACGACTGAACCTTCTTAACTAACCTTCCATGTGGAACTTTGTCAAAGGCTTTGCTGAAGTCCATATAGACTACATCCACTGCCTTACCCTCATCAACATTCCTCGTAACTTCTTCAAAAAATTCAATAAGGTTTGTCAAACATGACCTTCCACGCACAAATCCATGCTGGCTACTCCTAATCAGATCCCGTCTATCCAGATAATTATTAATACTATCTCTAAGAATACTTTCCATTAATTTACCCACCACTGATGTCAAACTGACAGGTCTATAATTGCTAGGCTTACTTCTAGAACCCTTTTTAAACAATGGAACCACATGAGCAATACGCCAATCCTCCGGCACAATCCCCATTTCTAATGACATCTTAAAGATCTCCGTCAGAGCTCCAGCTATTTCTATACAAACTTCCCTCAAGGTCCTGGGGAAAATCCTGTCAGGACCCGGAGATTTATCCACTTTTAAATTTCTTAAAAGCACCAGTACTTCCACCTCGTTAATTGTCATAGGTTCCATAACTTCCTTACTTGTTTCCCACACCTTACACAATTCAATATCCTTCTCCTTAGTGAATACCGAAGAGAAGAAATCGTTCAAAATCTCTCCCATCTCCCTCAGCTCCACACATAGCTGACCACTCTGTTTCTCTAAGAGGCCAATTTTATCCCTCACTATCCTCTTGTTTTTAACATAACTGTAGAAACCTTTCGGATTTACTTTCACCTTATTTGCCAAACCAACCTCGTATCTTCTTTTAGCCTTTCTAATCTCTTTCTTAAGATTCCTTTTACATTCTTTATATTCCTCAAGCAATTCCTTTACTCCATGCTGCCTATATCTATTGTAGACATCACTCTTTTTTTGAACCAAATTTCTAATATCCCTTGAAAACCATGGTGCTTTCAAACCTTTAACCTTTCCTTTCAACCTAACAGGAACATAAAGATTCTGTACCCTCATAATTTCACCCTTAAATGACCTCCATTTCTCTATTACATCCTTCCCATAAAACAACTTGACCCAATCCACTCTCTCTAAATCCCTTCGCATCTCCTCAAAGTTAGCCTTTCTCCAATCAAAAATCTCAACTCTAGGTCCTGTCCTGTCCTTCTCCATAATTATATTGAAGCTAATGCTATTGTGATCACTGGACCCGAAGTGCTCCCCAACACATACATCTGTCAGCTGACCTATCGCATTCCCTAACAGGAGATCCAACACTGCCCCATCTCTAGTCAGTACTTCTATGTATTGTTGCAAAAATCTATCCTGCACACATTTCACAAACTCTAAACCATCCAGCCTTTTTACAGAATGAGCTTCCCAGTCTATGCGTGGAAAATTAAAATCTCCCACAATCATCACCTTGTGTTTACTACAAATATCTGCTATCTCCTTACACATTTGCTCTTCCAACTCACGCTCCCCATTAGGTGGCCTATAATACACTCATATCAGTGTTACTACATCCTTCCCATTCCTCAATTCCACCTAGAGCCTCCCTAGAGGAGCTCTCTAATCTATCCTTCCAAAGCACTGCCATAAGATTTTCTCGGACAAGCAATGCAATACCTCCTCCTCTGGCCCCTCCTACTCTATCACACCTGAAGCAACAAAATCCAGGAATATTTAGTTGCCAATCACACC
This sequence comes from Hypanus sabinus, assembly GCF_030144855.1. Lineage (NCBI taxonomy): Eukaryota > Metazoa > Chordata > Chondrichthyes > Myliobatiformes > Dasyatidae > Hypanus > Hypanus sabinus. The sequence continues at coordinate 143,782,965 of NC_082706.1, forward strand.
CTTCCTGCAACCATGTTTCACTAATAGCTACAACATCATAATTCCAGGTATCAGGTATCCTTCCAACTGGGTGGCATCTGTGCCTTTTTTAGAGCCCAGTTCAGTGTGGGGAGTAAAACAGGAATTAACTCATTTTTAAATTCTTTGTACCACTCTGCCATATACCCATCTGATCCTGGTGATTTGCTTAATTTAAGCCTACTAATTGCAGCTTTTAATTCAACTTCAGTTATGTCAGCAGTCATCGTTCTACTTTGTTCTTCGCTTAAAGTAGGTAACTCTAGAGTATTCAAGAAGGTGTCAATTTGGGTTATGCTTTCCCCTGGAACTTTGGAATATAGAGTTTTGTAGAACACTTCAAAGGCTTCTTGAATTTCACTTAGCTTATTTTTTTATCATTTTTGTTCTTGGGTCCCTAATTCTATAAATTGTATTTTCTGCTATTTTTTTTCAGTTTCCACACCAGTATTTTCATAGATTTCGATCCACTTTCATATGTCTCTGTTTCAGAAACATTAAGTTTTTCCTGATTTCTTGCACAGCCAAATTATTTATTTCATTCCTAATTCTTTTAATTTCCCCTAATGTATCCTGTGCCAAATTCAATTTGTGTTTTTTCTCTAGTTCCTTCAGCCTGTTTTGTAATTCCTCTAATGTTTTATTCCTTATTTTTTTCTTATATGAAGATACCGCTATAAGTTTCCCTCTTAAGACCGCCTTCAGAGTATCCCATAAAATGGGAGGTGAAACCTCTCCACTATCATTAAATTCTAAGTAGAGACCAATTTCTTTTTTAATTTGTTCCTTAAAGTACGGATCATTGAGTAGACTTGAATTTGGTTTCCAAATAGTATTCTTTGGTTGTAGATCAAAATCAACAGATAAATATATAGGTGCATGGTCACTTACATCTATTGTCCCAATTCCACAGGTGTTTATTTTGTCTTTGTCTTTTCCAAATGTTATGAAATAGTCTATTCTTGTATATACAGAATGGGGAGCAGAATAATGAGTGTAATCCTTTCTGTCAGGGAAAAGGTCCCTCCATATATCAATTAAACCAACATCCTCAAAAAGTGTATTAACTTGCTTATGTAAAGATTTTGTTTCATAGGTTTTTCTATTGGGAGAGTCTAAGTTTAGTTGTAATTGTAAATTTAAGTCTCCCCCACATATAAGGAGACCTTCTGTTTCCGTTACCATAATATCAGTAATTTTCTGAAAGAAACCAATGATATCACTTCCTGGGGGTGCGTATATATTCAATGGAGTAACTGAATTGCCATCTATATTCCCCCTTACCAGAATATATCTGCCTTCTTTATCTCCCATTTCGAATATTTTTTCAAAATTTAGCTTATGTGAGATAAGAATAGCAACTCCTCTCCTATGTCCTGATTTATATGAGGAGAAAAACAGATTAGTGAAGCCCATTCTCTTTAGTTTTTAATGCTCATTATCACTTAATGAGTTTCCTGTAAATATACTACATGGGCTTGTTCTTTTTTCATTTTGGATAAAATTCTCTTACGTTTGATTGGATTTAATAGCCCATTGACATTAAAAGAAATGAATTTTACCTTGTCCTTAGCCATCTGTATTTATCTGTCAATATATCATTGAAATTAGCAGAATAAAACTTAATTGATCTACTCCCTGAACAAATAAGAACCAAGAAACGCAAATAATAATAAAAATGGCAACAAATGTGTGACTCCAAGGATGAGGTCTCTGGTAGATGACCCTGTGTTGAGCTAGAGGAAATGTCTAGCTGTGGGGGATAACCCCTCCAACTTGTGAGTTGAGGGCCCCCATTGCAGTATTCATAAAAGTCAGTGAACAAATCCAATACACAGAAAAGATTTCCCTGTGTACTCCTATATATACATACACACACACAAATATATATATATATATATATATATATATATATATATATATATATATATATATATATATATACACATACATACATACATACACACACATTACACACATACACATATATGCACACATATATATATTCTCATTTTGGTGGGGAAAAAGGAGTAAGTGAGCGAATAAAGAATAACAACTAAGTAATATAAAATCCACATTATAATATTTCTCGAGATATGTATATCAACATGTACTTTTGCTTCCATTTAGCTACTCAACATTTTTAAAGTTAGCCAAACCTTATGGTTCTTCTGAAGGGGGTGAGGACTGTCTTTGGGAAACTCCTGGTCTCTTCCTGATATATTTCTCTTGGCCTCCTCCTGTCTCCTGCCTTCTCGATTCTCGCACTATTTCCCAAGCGGAGCGGGATAATTCCTCAGTCAGACTTTCCCTCATTTTGGTCATGCTGATGGGCAACCCTCTGGCCTTCATGTCTGTAGTCGCCTCTTCTACTGTCTGGTACAACCACGTCCCGTTGTCATAAAACACTCAAAGTTTAGCAGGGTATGGAGTTTGAAATCTAATCTTATTTTGCTTTAGTCCTTGTTTTACTTCAGAGTATTCTTTGTGTTTTTGGAGGACCATGGGGGGGGGGTAATCTTGGTCGAAATATATTAATTTATCCTCTAAAACCACCCTCTTCTTACCCCAGGCTCTTTGTAGAATCCCCGCCTTGGTGCTGTACCGAAGGAATTTAATTATTATTGAGCGTGGCTTTCTATTCTGGGTAGGTTTCGGGATGAGCGCGCAGTGGGCTCTTGCAATTTCCAGCTCCATAGCCAGGTGAAGCTCCAGCGCATCATGCAGTAACTTTCCGACAAACTCCATCATAGACGAGCCCTCCGCTCCTTCGGAAACGTTGTAGATTCTGATATTTTTCTGCCATGATCTTCCCTCCAGGTCAAGCAGTTTACCTTCTTGGTGATGTATTATTTTAATTGTCTTTGTAGTGTTCTCGCACAGGTGTAAAAACTCTGAAGTAAACACCAAGTATAAAATGTAGTCAATGAGGCTTGATCCCAGTAAGATTAACCGTTTACTGTTCACTCTTCCACATTAACGTATGGTGAAAACTGTTGATAAAACAATACAAAATATATACAATATTTGTTTCCTTCTTGGCATCACATTTACATCATAAATACTTGCAAAAATAAAACTATGACAAAATATATTACATTAAAATACGACATACAGTCAGAATCTACCTACGCCATCAACTGCTTTAAATACTTCAACACAAACTATCCGGTAACACTTTCAATAGAACAAGAAAATTAACTTTATCAACCATCATTACTTGTAACAGAATCAGTGTTAACATTTTTACTTCAACATATCGATTATCTTATGAACTTATGGCGTTGCTTCTATGATGTTTCTTAGTGCGTTGAAAGAAACTTTTCTTGCGCTGATCCTGCACACACAAGCCGCCTCCTTCCCGTTTCTCTAAACCGGTATTTTCCCACAAGACGCAGCGAAACCGGGTGTGACATCATTGCATGCTGCGATACATCACAGACAACAAATTTACTTTCAACAACCTTAACTTTAACTAGAAAATAATTACAAACCAATTACTAAAGCGAAAAAGTAATAAAGCTAAACAAATACCTTAAGGGCAACACACTCCCCACCTGACCTTCGTAAGGTCACTATGAACATAATACAAAACTCCAGTCTCTAAATCAGTCCTTAGGTAGAAGTAGAATGACTTCTGCAACTGGCTTTTGGTAAGTTTTCACATCACCTTGGTCAGAAGTTTTCAACTCAACCTTCCTGACATGTCCATCCCTACCAAGGAATGTGGCAGTGATTCTGGCCATTGGCCAGCAGTTGCGGACAACTTGCTTGTCCCTGAGCAGGACTAAATCTCCAACTTGAAGATTCCTGGAAGGTTCTGTCCACTTCTGTCTGTGTTGCAAGAAAGGTAGATATTCATGTCTCCAATGGGACCAGAACCGATTTGTGAGAGCTTCAACCTGTCTCCATTGCTTTGTGTATAAATACTAATCGGAGAAGTCCCCAGGTGGAGGGGGAGCTCCTGCCTTCTGTGTAAGGAGGATTGATGGCGAGAGTATGAAGGGGTTTTCCGGATCAGAAGAAACAGGTAGGAGTGGTCGTGCATTTATCATGGCTGTGACCTCTGCCATTAGTGTGCACAGTACCTCGTGGGTCAGTTGGGTGCGTTGCTGCAGAAACATTGAATCAAGAATTTTTCTGGCAATACCAGTCATCCACTCCCATGAGCCTCCCACGTGAGAGGTTTGTGGTGTGTTGAACTCACAGTTGCATCCCTGCTCACTAAGGTACCTTTGCACCATTTTGTCCATCCCGAGCTCCTTGGATGCTCCAACAAAGTTCATGCCGCAATCAGACCTTAACTGTTTTGCAGGGCCTCTTAGTGCAAAGAAGTGCCTGAGAGCATTAATGCAGCTGGATGTATCCAAAGATTCGATGACCTCAATGTGCACCGCTCTTGAACTCATGCAGCTGAACATGATGGCCCACCGCTTGCTCTCTGCTTATACTCCTCTAGTGCACCTAGTGGTGATAGTCCAGGGACCAAATACATCGAGCCCCACATACGTGGAAGGAGGGCAAGCTTCAAGGCGTTCTGGTGGGAGGTCCGCCATATGTTGAGCTTCCATCTTCCCTCGCAGTTTCCTGCAGGTTACACATTTGTCGAGTACCGAATTGATCAGTGTTTTGCCTCCCAAGATCCACAGTCCCGCTGCCCTGATTGCTCCTTCCGTCAGGTGACAGCCCTGATGCCTTACCTGTTCGTGGTGATGGCGTATGAGCAGTAAGGACACATGACTGTCTTTGGGCAGGATTACTGGGCTCTTTTCTGCAGCTGAAAGGTGAGAGTGTATTAACCGGCCTCCAATGCAAATGAGATCGTTCTTTAGGATCCAAGGGCTGTGATTTGGTATTGGTTGATTAGCTTGGAGGGCTGAAAACTCCTTTGCAAAAGCTGCTCTTTGAGTTGCTTTAAGGATGATGTCCTTTGCCTGGGCCAATTTGTCCGTAGTGCGAGTTAAGTTACATTTGTGCCATCCCTTGCATTTACCATTTCGGGATGAGTATTTGTGAGATCTGGCCATGTGAATGAGGAACGCAAGTCCCCTCACTAAGGAATTCAAGGTGGAGAACCGCTGAAAGCATTCAGTGGTACGTATTGATTCTTCCAGGTAGGTGACTCCTGTTTGTATTTGTGGCCGAATTTCCGAGTCTCTTTCGGGTTTGATCAGCTCAAACGTCTCGCTCATTTGAGTTTTTTTTGTTGGTGGCTGATACAGGAAGGGGGTTCCGGTGAACCAGGAAGTCTGTACCAGACGGGATGCAGGTAAGGATCTCGATGCATGGTCTGCAGGTTATCCTCAGTATGTACATAATGCCATTGTTCAGGCTTTGATGACAGGTGGATACGTTGAACTCTATTATGAACGTACACTTAGAAACATTTTGATTCATTATAAATATAACCAGGCACTACTTTGCTATCTGTGTAGAACTTGGTGTAATCCAGCTCTAGGTCTAGCTCATCCTGGATAAGATCCGTCATTTCCACAGCCAGGTCAGCCATGCACAGTTCAAGCCTTGGAATTGTCGGCTCGGACTGAGGAGTGAGCTTCGCCTTACTAGTTACAAATCCCACTTCAACTTGACCATCCTTCCCGACTACTTTAAAGTAAGCCACAGCACCGATGGCCTTGGTAGACGCATCCGAAAACACACACAATTCTGTGTGTGCTGCCTCGGTGAGTGAGGTCGCAGTGTACCTACGTGGGATATGAAGCTGTTTTAGATCTTAAAGTGAATCTCTCCAAGCCTTCCATCTGCTTAGCTTGTCTTCTGGTAGGGGAGTATCCCAGTCGGAGAGCTCAGAGGTAAGTTCTCTGAGAAGGACTCTTCCCTGGATCGTAACTGGCGCCAGTAGACCCAAGGGATCGAAAACACTGTTGACAGTGGAGGGAACTCCATGGCGGATGAATGGCTTGATCACGGTCGGCACGGAGAACGTGAATGTGTCAGTTGTAATCTCCCAAAGGAGGCCCAAACTCCTTCATGTGGTTATGGTTTCTCCATCTAGATCTAGGTCTTTGATTGCCAGAGCAGAGTCATCGTGTGGAAAGGCCTCCATTACTGCCTGACAATTTGATGCGAACTTGTGCAAGAGGGGGTTTGACTCAACGAGTGAGGCTTGAGTTCATCGGAGCAGATCGATTGCTTCGTCTTCTTTCTGTAGCGATATCAAGCTGTCATTGACATAGAAGTGCCTTTCTACAAACTTAACAGTGTCATCGCCGTGCTCCTGTGCGCCCTCTCTGATGGCTCTTCACAATCCATAGATGGCCACGGCAGGTGATGGACTATTGCCAAAAACATGGACTTTCATCCAGTACTCAATGACTTCCTTGTTAATACCATTGTCCTTGTACCATAAGAAACGGAGGAAATTGCGATGGTCTTCCTGTACTAAGAAGCAATGGAACATCTGCTGGATGTCCGCTAGGATTGTGATCTTCTCCTTCCAGAAGCGCAGCAGGACCCCGAGAAGGGTATTGTTGAGGTCGGGGCCTGTGAGGAGCACAGCATTAAGGGAGATACCAGTGCACTGAGCACTGGAGTCAAAGACCACCCTGATCTGATTGGACTTTTGTGGGTGGTAAACCCCAAACGTTGGGAGGTACCAGCACTCCTCACCTTCCCTCAGTGGCGGTGCTACTTCAGCATGTCCATTAGCGAAGACCTTCTCCATGAACATTACATATTGTTGCTGCATCTCAGGTTTCCTTTTCAGGGTTTTTTGCAAAGACGTGAACTGCTTGACTGCCTGCTCTTTGTTGTTTGGCAAGCGCTGGTGTGGTTCTCTGAAGGGTAGTGGGGCGACCCAGTTATTTGCTTCGTCTCTGAAGACATTGGTGTCCATTATTTTTAAGAAGATAGCGTCTTGTGCTGATGAAGCAAGTTTATTATCATGCTCAGTTTGAGCAAAGACTGACTGTCCCAGAGTCTTGTCAGTTACTTTACTACACTTGTTGAAGCCTTGTTGTGCTTCCTTGATACACATGAAGCTCGTGCAGGGTTGAAAAATTGAATGGCGGCCACTCTCTAGCACATTGGTCTTGAGTGTGTTAACTGTTGGTTTGTGTACATTGCCAAGGCACACCTCTCCTATCACCACCCAGCCCAGATCCAGGCATTGGGCAAAGGGGGCATCGTGTGGTCCATTGACCTGCTGCCTGACCTTGTGCACCTGGAGAACATCTCTTCCGAGTAGCAGGAGTATTTCTGCTTTTGGGTCCAGTTCTGGGATGTGCTTGGCAATGCGGTGGAGATGTGGCTGGTGTCGCACTGCACTTGGCGTCGGGATCTCAGTGCAGTTATTCAAAATTTCATTGCACTCTAAGAGCGGAGGGAGACAGATGACAACTTTACCATCCAGCAACTCGAGCTAGAAGCCTTCTGCCTTCCTTCTATATCTTTCTACACTGCCTGAGCAAGTTCTAAGGTAGTATGGGAACTGATAACTCTCTACGTTGAACAAGTCAAAGAACTCTGGTCTGACTAGTGAGCGATTGCTCTGGTTGTCCAGAATTACATAGGCTTTGATGGCCTTGTCTTTGGCTCCCTTAGGATACACCTTAGTGAGGCAGATCTTCAAGGCTTAACTGACCTTGACTGCAAACTTCTGTGCAGCTTGAGCTGACAACAGTTGTCTTGGAGTGATCCTCTCCCTCCCCACCATCCTCTTGTGAGGGTGAAAGAGCTTTGTCGGTTTGCAGTAATGGGCCAGGGTGCATGGCCCCATCGTGTTTAGTGCTATTACATTCCGAGCACTTCACGGGGATCGTACACTCTCTAGCGAGGTGAGAGGTAGAGGAACAGCATTTAAGACATATTTTTTTTCCTTGAGAATGGCCATTCTCTCGTCAAAGGATTTTTTCCTAAACATTCTGCATTTTTTGAGGGGGTGGGGTTTGTTGTGCAATGGACAATTCTTGCTAGGGTCATTGTTAGTTGTAGAGACTTCAATTTTATGCACCAAGACAGGTTTATTGACGTTAAAATTATTCGAAGTGGATTTAACTGGCTTGGTGTGAATTGTACTGCTATCTTGACTCATGAAGCTAGGGTTGTTTCGCTTCTTTGCCTCCTTGCACACAAATCTAGTGAAATACTTGAAGGGAGGAAATCGACCACAGTTCTCTTCCTTATATTCTGACCCAACAGACACCCACCTCTCCTGCAGCCCAAATGGAAGTTTGTCCACGATTGGTCAAATTCCGTATGAAGTATCTAGGTATGATAGGCCAATTAATTAGCCATCTTCTTTAGCGCCTTCAATCTCCATGAGTAGATCTCCAAGCTCCCTTAGCTTAGTGTGGTCCTTGACTGACACCTTAGGAAAATTTTCCAGACATCGAAATAGTGCCATTTCAATAATTTCAGGGGCTGCATAGCACTCCCGAAGTCTCTCCCATGCTTTGCATAAGGCTAGCTTGGGGTTGTTGATGTACACTGAACGTATGCGTCTCACCTGTTTGCATGATTCTTTTCCCAGCCATTTTGTCCTAAGATCCAACTCTTGGGTTGCTTCGAGCTGGACTCCGCCGGTTGCGTTGGCGAATGAGGAGTACCATGCACGGTAATTTTCAGGTTTATCATCGAACTGGTATAGTCCTGCAGTGACGAGATCTCGTCGTGCTAAATACTGTGCCATGGGTTCAACTGCAAGTGGCAGGCTAGCTGGGGGAATATGTCAGCGGGTATATGACTGAGGGTGTACATTTGTTATGGGATTTGCTGTTCTGAATTCAGCCTTTTCATTCTTGAATTCATCACAAAGTTGCAAGGGTAAATTGTCTTCCTCAGATGGATATGATGCAATTGGACTTCTCTTTGACTCTTCATGAAATGGGACGTTAACAAATAAGTATGGAGAGGAAGAACGACTCTTCAAGTCCATTTGAGATCAGATGTAGTCGCTAGTGGATTCCAACCTGGTCCTTTCTTAAGTAGATTTTACGTCATCCAGAACATGCTTTTCTTTAGCATTTTCTAATATCTCTGCTTTCTAATAACTTTATCAACCATCATTACTTGTAACAGAATCAGCGTTAACATTTTTACTTCAATATATCGACTATCTTATGAACTTATGGCGTTGCTTCTATGATGTTTCTTAGTGCGTAGAAAGAAACTTTTCTCGCGCTGATCCTGCACACACAAGCCCCCTCTTTCCCGTTTCTCTAAACTGGTATTTTCCCACAAGACGCAGTGAAACCAGGTGTGACATCATTGCATGCTGCGATACATCGCAGACAACGAATTTACTTTCAACAACCTTAACTTTAACTAGAAAATAATTACAAACAAATTACTAAAGCGAAAAAGTAATAAAGCTAAACAAATGCCTTAAGGGCAACACAGTCTTACTCAGTATCCGTTCCACGTTTTGAACGTGATCTTCCACCTTCTCAATTCGAGTCTCTGCCACCGCTATTTTTTGATTAACACTGGCGAACTCTGACTTAATATCACGGAGCTGCTGCTCTATTTCTTTCCGGAACTCCCTTATCTCTTTCAGGATTTCAAACATATTCGCCACTTCGTCTGAACGAGGCCCAGCGGCCGCCTCGCTAGCACGCGGTCGAGTCAGAGAGCCGCTCACTGCACTCCTCTGGGACGCAGGCTCTGCAGTGTCGCTTTTTTTTATTTCCATTTCTTTTCACCATTCTTGCCCCTCCTTTCAGTTCAAATATTTTTTGAAAAATATTATATTTGATGGGTTAATGGGGCTTAATACGCGTTTTTCCGGAGGAGCTAGTGACTTAAGCTGCCATTCTCGATGATGACATCACCGGAAAAACCCACACATGGCTATTGCATTCCTTTGGGAACTCATCCGCCCTAGCCAGTGACTTCATTGACAAGGTCCTTCACCCAGTGGAGCCATGTTAACACCAACTCCTCGCATTGTTTAGCCTGCCAGCTGAAGCAGTATACCAAGGTGTGTCACTTGGAGGCAAACATGAGAGATTCAGGAGATGGATGAGGACCAGAGATGCCCGTTCACCCTATGAGGTAGAGCGCAGCTGCCAGACAACAAAGGTATTACCTCTATCCAAAGCCCCCTACACACTAGAACAGGGGATTGCAAAAGAGAGATAGAACTAGAAGTGAAACAGCAGCATAGCTGTTAGTGAAAAATGATTATAGCTTACCTGTTAAAATGTAGTAAGACATACAAGTTTTTTTTAAATTGTGGCGAAATGTTCAAGTTTTTAAAATAACATGGTGAGAAATAGTCAAGTGAAGAAAAAGCAGCACAACAAGTTTTCTTCGCAAGGGGAGAAAGTTGGTCAAGTTTAAAAAAAGACAGAAAATGGAAGAATTCACAGATTCATAAACAGTGAGTACTGGGTGAAAATAATCATAAAGAAACAGAGTAGAAATGGATGGCAACATTAGAAATATTGGTGCATTTGTATATGGAACAGATTGAGCAGAATTTTAAAGCAAACAAAATAGCCAATGAGATACCAGTTTTGCTATGTGCTTTGGGTGGAAAAGCATAAAGTTTGCTTATAAGTTTAACTGCTTCAAACAAACCAGCTGAAATTAACTTTGTAGATACATATCATGAAAGTAATGCAGGAATACTTAGAACCAAAACCATTGTTGATTGCAGAATGCTTTAGATATCATAAGTGGAATCAAAAGGAAGGGGAGTCCATTTCAGCACATGTGGCTGAATTGAAGAAGTTGTCTGGGCATTTTCTGTTCAGTGACGGACTTAATGATGTACTGAGACATTGTTCAGTTTGTAGAATCTTACAAAAAAGTATTCAAAAGCAGCTTCTAACTGAAGCATAACTTACATTTAAAAGAGCAGTTGGCATTGCTGTTTCAATGGAAACAACAGGCAGAGACACATGTGGCAGTCAGGCATGACAGTGAGCATGAACAAAATTGTAATGTCTAAATAGAAACCAGCCTGGCAGACAAATTGTATTAATGTTGTGGCAGGAGCACACATACACTAGACCAATGCAGGTTTAAAGGTGAAACTTGCAGAAAGTGCAACGGAGTAGGATATATACAAAGAGCATGTCAGACAGACAAAAATAAATGGAAACTCAAGAAAATCTGCAGATGCTGGAAATTCAAGCAACACACACAAAATGCTGGTGGAACGTAGCAGGCCAGGCAGCATCTATAGGAAGAAGTACAGTAGATGTTTTGGGTCGAGACCCTTCATCAAGACTAACAGAAAAAAGGGATAGTAAACAGTTGACCTTTCTTCTAGACCAAAGAAGATACTCCGAAGAAGGGTCCAAGCCCGAAACATTAACTGTTTACTCCTTTCCATAGATGCTACCTGGTCTGCTGAGTTCCTCCAAGATTTTGTGCGTGTTGCTTTGGATTTTCAGCATTTGTAGATTTTCTCATGTTTGTGAGAGCTAAAGTGTTGGAAGAACTACATGCTGTTCATCTAGGCATGGTTAGAATGAAAGCATTGGCTCAAAGGTTTGTCTAATATCATGGGATAGATCAGCAGATTGAGCAGCTTGCTTTACACTGTTCAGGATGCCAACATGTCCAGAAGATGCCAAAAGCAGCACATTTACATCCCTGGGAGAGATCTGCATTGCCCTGGTAGAAGGTACATGTAGATTTTTATGGACCATTCATGGGCACAAATTTCTAGGTAGTGGGGATGAGGCTTCAAAATGGCTAGAACTGTTCCCAATAGCGTCCATTGCAGCCTCACACACTGTTGATGTGTTGAGAAGCCCCTTCTCAAGTACTGGTGTTCCAGAACTCATAGACAGTGATAATCAACCACAGTTTGTGGAGGAATAGTTTCTGTTGTTCCTAAAAATGAATGGAAATAGACATTTTACACCATTGCCCATCAGAGGACAAATAGGTGTTGGTGCCAGCCTCTGATTGGAAAGCATATTGGACCAAGGATAAGGAAAGGGAGCGTGACCAAGAAAGGGATTGAGGGTGAGATAAAGAGAGAGAAAGAAATTGGGGCCAGGAGAGATGCAAGAATCATAGTAGATCTAAAAAGAAAAACTGAGAAAAGAAGAAGAAAGGTGTCTAGAGCTGTCAGAACCACTTCCTGCAGTCTCAGAGTCAATTCCTACAACCACCATGGAGGAGGCCCCAGAATCTGAGATTGTTTCGCAGCCACAAGTCTCAGCTGTCAAGTAGAGTGATCCCCTTGTCAGGAAAGAGACCATCCCACAAGAGCAAACAATCCTCCACAGTGATTAAATCTTCAGGCCTGAATGGTAGCTGTATTACATATAGTATAGGTATATAAGATACATTCTATATTGAGTTGGAGTTTATAGCTAAGCAGAGAGGAGTGTTGTGTATTTAATATTTCAGTGATACCGTAAGTATATTGTTTGATTAAGCATTCTTTGTTATTTGAATAATTCTTTATTGTAATACGAGGGGTCTATTAAGTTCATGGTCTAAGGTAGGAGTCAATTTTAGAAAACCTAGTACATTTATTTTTCAAAATAGTCCCCTCCTACATTTACACACTTAGTCCAACGGTCATGGAGCATACGGATCTTGGACCTCCAGAAAGTGTCCACAGATGGGTAATTGATAAGTTTGTGGCGTAAGGTGGAAGGAGATGAGTTATACCACTCTTGTTACGTGCACATGCAGATCAATTCATTGAGTTATTATGCAGAAAGTTTTAAGTTAATAACTCATCTCCATCTACCTTAGACCACGAACTTATCAATCACCCCGATGAGTTATTAACTGATGAGTTATAAACTTCAAATTTTCCGCATAATCGCTCAAAGAGTTGAACTGCATGTGCTTGTAACGAGAGCTGTATAACTCGTCTCCTTCTACCTTAGGCCACAAACTTATCAATCACCCCTGCTGTGGTCGCTTACTGGAGGTCCAAGATCCATATGCTACAAGACTGCTGAACTAAGTGTGTAAATATAGGAGGGGACTATGTTGAAAAATAAATATGAAATTGACTCTTTCTATCTTAGGCCACAAACTTAACAATCACCCCTCATATGTACAAAGTAAGTGAATGGTGTACGTTATCATGCACACCTCACTCAAAGTAAAAACAAAACTGAGACCCGTTCTCTTGGTCTCCCATTTTTTTCTAGCAATTAGATTTATGTTTTGAAATTACAAAACAAGTTCCTCTCGCATGTTGTCAGTGTGTTGCTTAAGATTTTCAGCATTTGCAGAAGCTCTTGAGTTTATCATCATGTTACCCATTCTAGATAAACTTTGCCAAGGTTCAATGTGGTGATTTTCCCTCTGGGTCAGAGACTTGAGATCTTCTTTTGTAATTGGTGACCTCCAGTGTTATTGCTATTGAGGTGGCTTAAATATAAATTTCTTTGTAAACTTTACAGATGTTGCTTTGATTTCATATCCTATGAAAGAAAAAGTTGATTCCTTTTCCAAATACCATATGTACTTATTTGAAACATTCAATTCTTATCACCAAGTTAGCCACTTGACCTGGGGTTATCAAAGTTCAGACTTGTACAGTACTCTACCTCGTATGCAAGTACCTCGAGATGTCAGCGTCTCTCCATATCAGAAATGGGTGGGGTGGGGAGGGAACACAGCACTATAAAATTGTTTTGAGTGAACAATTACTGTTGCTCTAATCTGACACTGACACTAATCTAATGCTCAAATAATTGCATGATCTCAGTTCACATTGTTCCTTCAGCTTCATACTAACTAACTCTTTTTTGTTGTTTTCATTTCTTCTATTTAACTCTTTCTCCTCTAGTTAAGTCTCCTTCTAGTTAAACAACCTCTTTCCTATAAGTGTGAGCAAAACTGTACACAGTACAGTTGCTGCAGCCTCACCAATATCTTACATAACTGCAATATAACTACCGTGTTCCTATACTTAATGGCCTGACTGATGAAGACCAGCATGCCAAATGATTTCATCACTATCTTATCTATTGGTGATGTAATTTTCCATGAACTATTCACTGGCACTCCAAGGTCCTTCTGTTATATCAAGGCTCTCCCATACACTGTGCAAGTCTGGCCCTGGTTTGATCTCTCAAAATATACCTAATATTTATCTGGATTGAAAGCCATCTGTTAATCTGCAGCCCACATACCTATCTGATCAAGATCCTGCAAATGTTCATAACCTTTACACTGTCTAAAATGACACCTATTTTAGTATTTTTTAATCAGAGGCAGTAATTTTCAATTAAATATATCAGAAGTCATACGAGACATGGTACACTCCAATTGTTGGAAGTACATTTTAGACTTACATATACCACAAATTGTCCACTTGTAAATGTATTGTTTAGGGCAGGTAACTGATAGATGCATGACTAAGAAATAAAAAGTTGCCAAGACTAATATTCAAACTGGATTTTGATCAAATACTTTTCAACTGCAAAAGAAGATCATTAGAAGGATGGATTGACAATGTCTTGGCTAAATGGTGACTTACGTGTAGGTGGTGCCATAACCTGAATTTCAGTTAAGTTCCTGCTTAGCTATAAAGTCCAGCTCAATTCAGAATGCATCTCAACTATATACACAGTATATCATATAATGCAACTACGATATACAGACATCTACAGTATAGTAAATGTTAAATTGATCCATACAGGCCTAAAGATTTGATTGTTGTGGAGGATTTCTTACTCTTGTGGGTCAATGTCTTTCCTGATTTGGGTGATCACTCTCTTTGACAGATGAGACACATGGCTGTGAAATAATCTCTGGTTCTGGGGCCTCCTCCATGGTGGTTGTAAGAGCTGTCTCTGAGACTGTAGGAAAAGGTTCTGAGAGCAGTAGCCAACTTTATTCTCTGACAATTGACCCTGCTGTTCTCAACTGATTGATGTGTCATCTCCAGATGATATCAGGTGCAAACTCCACTATGTAGGAGGGTGGTCCAGTTCTGTCCTTAATCTTTCTGAGTACTCACTTTTGATCAACCAGGTTTGCTTGTCCAGGAGTGAAACATCAAACCTCCTTGTTTGAGTCAATTTGTCTCAGCTGTTTGTTATACATACTCATTCTGAGATTGGGTTTGAGGATGTGACCATAAGAGATAATCCAGAAACAGCATAGCTGGTGAGTTGTTGGTTATGGAGTGCATTGCATCACAATATGCAAGGAGGAAATTGGCAAGCTACTGGTTTAGTGTAGTGTGTGTTCTGCTAACATTGCTCACAATGCATTCTTTAGACTTTGGACAAACCTTTCTCCCAGGCCATTTGTAGCTGGATAATACGGTGCAGATGTAATTTGTCTTGTTCCATTCATTTTTTAAGAATGACTGTGGAACTTTTCCACCTCTAACTGTGGTCCATTGTCTCTGTCTAAGTGTTCTAGAACACCAGTCCTTGTGAAAAGGCTTCTCAATTCATCAAAAGCATGCCAGATTGCAGTGGAGCTACTTTCTAGCTGCATCCACTACTACCAAAAAATTTGTGGCCATGAATGGTCCAGCAAAATGGACATGAATCCTTTGGCAGGGCAATGCAGGCCATTCCCACTGATGAAGAGGTGCTGCTCTTGGCATCTTCTGGACTTTGTGACATCCCGTGCGGTGCATGGCAAGCGGTTCAATCTGCTGATCTATCCCAGGCCACCAGACAAAGATTTGAGCCAACACTTTCATTTTAACCACATCTATATGACTGGCATGTAGCTCCTCCAACCCTTTAGTTCGAATGGTACAACTCTCAATCTCTACATAAGGCAACCTCCATCAAGGGCAAGTTCATCTTGGTGCTTGTAAAAGTGGGAGAACTGGAATTTCTGCTGCACATTTCAGCCATTTTGGGTGGCCATGTAGATCTGAGACAGTGTGGGGTCTTTTTTTGGTTTTCCTTTGAATCATCTCTGCCATAACAGAGTGACTTCTGATTTGTATTAGAGAGAATACATCAAGAGGGGTGTCTTTTTTTTGTAATATTTTCTGATATTTCCTTTTCCATCAGCATTTCCATGATTAGTCATCCTCTTGAATTCAATCTTATCATTGTGTCATCCAAGAAACAGAGCTCATCTCTGCACTTGTGCTGCTGTTGTTAATGGAATACCCTTCTGTGGGTTGAAAATGGACAGTGGTTGATGATCAGTAATGAGGGTAAACACTCTCAAACACAGGTACTGGTTGAAATATTTTACACCCCATACGAAATTCAAGGCCTCCTTGTCACTCTGTACATAATTTTTCTCTGCAGCAGTAAGGGAACGTGATGCAAACCTCAAGACAAGGCAACACAGGCAAGCTTCACTGGACAATGTGTGAGTACAGTGTCTGATATCACCATTTCCTTTACCTTTTTAAAACTTTTTACAGATGGCACTTGTGGACATTGGCGACTCTCTTGCTTAGTATGCCCGCAGTAAAAGAATCTCAGGGTTGTATGTGGTGACATGTATGTACTCTGATAATAAATTTTACTTTGAACTTTTTGAAAGCCATCTCACAATAGTTTGTCCATTGTCATTTCTTCCCAATCAGCGTTAATGAGTTCAAGGGGTGGAACACAGTAGCCAGGTTTGGCAGGAACCTGTTATAGTAATTGACAAATGCTAAAAAAGACAACTGTGATATGTCCTTTGGACTTGTGGCATCCACCACTGCTTGAATTTTCTCAGCACACTTGTGTAATCTTCGTGCATCAATGGTGTGACCATAGTAAGTGATGTTTGGTTTAAAGAATTAATGCTTGTTATGTCATGTTTTGAGCTCATAATCTTCTAATCTGTTTAACACTATCTTGAGATTTTAGAGATGTTCCTGTCATCTTTACCAGTAACAATGATGTCATCGAGTTAACACTGAGTGCCTGGGCAGCCTTCCAGAGTGCAGGTAGAGATGCTACTCCAAAAATAAGCCTATTACAATGACAAAACCCTTTGTGAGTGTTTATGCTGGGGAACACTTTGGACTCTTTTTCCATCTCCATCTGTAGGAAGGCCTCAGCTAAGTCCACTTTGCTGAAGTGTTTTCCTCCAGAATCAGAATCAGGTTTATTATCACCGGCATGTGATGTGAAATTTGTTAACTTAGCACCAGCAATTCAATGAAATACATAATCTAGCAGAGAGATTAAAAATAATAATAAATAAAATAAAACATAATAAACATACAAGATCAATTATGTACAATATATTGAATAGATTTTTTTTAATGTGCAAGATCGAGGGGAGCAAACTTAGAGGAAGACCTTAACTTATGTACATCAAAAGCCTAGCCAGGTGGCTACACATTGAGGAAATGGAAGTCATCCAAATAACAAGGGATAGATGTGTACGGAAAGCCATGGTCAACAACGTCCGCATCGGATATGGTACCTAGACACACAGATAGAAATTGTCCAAAGCTTCAATGTCCATTCAGGAATCGGATGGCAGAGGGGAAGAAGCTGTTCCTGAGTCTTATATCTGTTATGAATGTACCACAGCTCTGAGGGGCCGAAGGGTGTGGGGTAGCCCCCTCCTTTGTGAGAATCGCAAGATCACTACTTATCAAGATTAAATTCCATCTGCCATTGCTCTGTTCATTTTACAAAATAATCAATGTAGTGTATTTAATATTCCAGTAATCTTTGAATAATCTTGATTAACCTTGCAGTTGTACAAGTTGATGGAGTACTGTGTACAGTCAGCATGTTATAAGAATCAGGTTTATTACCATTGACATAAGTTGTGAAATTTGTTGTTTTGTAGCAGCAGTACAGTGTTACATTAGGTGTGAGTCTTCAAATACCTGATGGAGCTGGCTACGTCTTCAACCCTCTTAAGTCTCTTATGATCCTATGCATTGGCACTTTCATACCAGATGGTGATACAACCAGTCAGAAGGCTCTCCATAGTGCATCTGTAGAAATTTGTTTGGTGGCATCTCAAATTCCTAATAAAATATGCCACCAGCATGCCTTTGTTGTGATTACATCAACATGTTAGGCTCAGGATAGATCTGAGATGTAAATGCAGAGGAGCTGGAAATCGAATACCCTTTCCACCACTAATCCCTCAACGAGGATTGTACAATTATTTATACATATATAAATAATGCCATTCCATCATGGCTGATTTATTATCTCTCAACACCATTGTCCTGCCTTTTCCCAGTAACCTTTGATTCCCTGATTAATCAAGAACCTATCAACTTCCACCTTAAATATATCCAATGACTTGGCCTGCACAGCCACCTGTGGCAATGAATTCCACAGATTCAGAACCCTCTGGCTAAAGAAATTTTTCTTCACCTCTGCTCTGAATGGATGTCCCTCAATTTTGAGGCTGTGCCCTCTGGTCCTAGACTCATCCACTATAGGAAACATTTGCCTTCCTTACCATTGACTCAACTTGCAATTAAAACCATTAGGGAATCCTGCATGAGGACTCCCTAGTCCCTCTGTTTTTCTGAATTTTCTCCCCATTTACAAAATAGTCCATGCCTTTATTCCTTTTGCCAAAATGCATGACCATGCATTTCCCTATGTTATATTCCAGCTTCTACTTCTTTGGCCATTCTCCAAATCTGTCTGTGTCCTTCTGCAGACACCCTGCCCCTCCACCTGTCTTCATTACATCCACAAGCTTTGCCACAAACCATCAATTCCTTCATCCAAATCACTGGCATGCAACGTGAAAAGTAGCAGCCCCAACACCAAACCCTGCGGTACACCACTGGTCACTGGCAGCCAACCAGAAAAGACCCCCTTTCTTTCTACTCCTTGCCTTCTGCGAGTCAGCCAATCTTCTATCCACCCTTCCTTTAAAACCATGGGCTCTTATCTTGTTAAGCAACCTCATGTGCAGCACCTTATTGAAGACCTTCTGGAAATCCAAATAAACAACATCCACTGACTCTCCTTTGTCTATCCTGCCTGTCATTTCCTCCAAAAATTTTGAAAGGATTTTCATGCAAGATTTCTCCTTTCAAACTATGTTGACTTAGGCCTATTTTATTATGTGCCTCCAAGTAGCCCAAAACCTTATCCTTAGTAATAGACTCCAACATTTGCAATCTTTCAGTCCTCTAGAACCATTCCAGAATCTAGTGATTCTTTAAAGATCATTACCAATGCTGCCACAATTTCTTCAGCTATCTCCTTCAGAACACTAGGGTATAGTCCAGACGACTTATCTACTTTTCAGCTTCCTGAACATTTTCTCCTTAGTAACAACAACACTCACTTCTGCCTCAACACTCTCACACATCTGCCATTTTGCTAGTGTCTTCCACAGTGAAGTCCAGCTTCATTTTCTAGTAGTCTGATATCCACGCTTGTCTCTTTATCTATCTGAAAAATACTGTATTGTGGCAACCCACTTTCTGTGCAGGCGGACCGGCTCACAAATAGCCAGCATGAGGGGGGAGACTTTGGTAATGCACCTCTGATGTCATTTCCGCCCGGAGAGGGCGGGCGCTAGAGATTAAATGCCAGCGCCGCCAAGTTTGAATGAACTAATCTCCAAACGTCTTTCCGACTGCGTGTAGCACATCTCTACTGTATCTGCTTTTATATGAGCTTACCTTCATTTTCCATCATTTCTCTCTTTATGGCTTTTTTAGTTGCCTGCTCTGTGTGTGTGTGTATTAAATAGTGCAAGAAGACAGCAAAAATCGTGGGGGTTCATGGGTTGGCTCATTATCTATTCGGAAGAACTCCTTCCTAAAACATTCGAGTGTATGTCTATAGGCTCTTGTACCTCCTCTCTGATGGTAGTAATGAGAAGGGAGCCACTTTTCATGCAGAGGGTGATGAGTATATTACCAGAAGTATTACAAAGATGAGAAAATCTGCAGATACTGGAAATCTAAGCAACACACACGAAATACTGGAGGAGCTCAGCAGACCAGACAGGATCAGTCCTGATGAAGGGTCTCAGCCCAAAACGTCGACTGTTTACTCTTGTCCATAGATGCCGCCTGGATTTTGAGAGTGTTGCCAGAAGAAGTGGTTGAGGCAGGTACGATAGTATCATTTAAAAAGCATGGAAAGCAGGGGCTTAGAGGGATATGGGATGAATACAAGAAAGTCATTCAGTTCTTGAACAGTCGGCAAAACCCTAATCACACTGCAGTTCAGCCGCCTGTTTTACTTCGTGACCGATCTAGCACCGGCAATTTAATTTTGCTCTTCGGCTTCTTCGTAGCAACTTGGTTATTAAAATTTTAGGGGAAACTTCCGGCAAAACCAGAGCTGTTACTAATTTACTAATTAGTGTTACTAATGAGTCACACGGGAAGCTCGGAACAATTTGAGCCCTTACGATCAAGGTGGATGCCAGATGTGATTGACAGAGGAATATCCCAATACATCCTCTCTCGCTGATGGTGTCACCACTCTACAACACAGCAAGGATAGCAATGTGGCTCCACTTCGGCAGCTGCCGACCCGCTGGGGTTTCCAAGTGACACGACTCCTCGGGAGGAGGCGGGCCCCAGCTGAGCCTAACCAATGAGAAGCTGGTTTCGTTTGAATGACAGTTGTCCGCCTCACGGTTATAAAACCGGGCGTGAGGCGGGACCGAGCTGATTGTCGTACAGTCGCGGTTTGGCAGCGACCATGAGGGCTCTGAGTATCACCGGCGCCGCGCTACTGCTGGCGGCACTACGGCTTCCCAAGGGTTCGGTGAGTGGCGCTGGCGGGCGAGTTAGCCCAGATGTGGAAACCTGGTTGTTCGGGCGGGCGGGCGGAGTACGGGTTGTGTAGAAGTGGTCCAGCGGTTGTCCGGGCTGTCGTTTGTCAGGAGTTGCCTACTAGGGGAGAGCGACCCGGCCGCTGGCAACCGACTGCTGGGTGACTCCATGAGGAGCAGAAGGGGTATTTCGGGTTTCATGGGCAGCCGTTATCAGTGAACATGACGTCAGCCACACCCCTTTAGGCGATCCACGTGACTCGTACGATCGCCTGATTGGCCCATGCGCATGCGTAGTCCCAGCCGAAAGTTCATGGCTGTTCTCGTGACCACCGAATGAGTGTCACTCAATGCCGGTCAAAAGGCACGAAGAATGCAGAAGGTTCACTTTTTTTTTGGGCGCATGTTTTCATGAATGAAACAAAAAAATCAGCACTGAGCTGAGAATAGGGCTGAGAGCCTTTTTGATAAACAAACGAAATGTTGGAGGAACTCAACAGGTCCGATTGCATCTTTGATGGGAGCAGAGGACGTATTAAGCAGAGACCAAGGGTTGACTTTATTTCCAACCACAGCTGTTGCCTGACCTGCTCAGTTCCTCCAGTATTTTGCGTGTGTCCCTCAAGGTGTCCAGCATCTGCAGACTCTCTAATATCTTTGTTTTGGATAAGCTTTTTAAAACGTTAAACCAATTTGTGTCATGCACAGCTGTTTGGAATTAGATCATGTGTGAAAACAACCAGTCAGCAAAAAGGATTTCTGTATTCAGCCTGGGATGACTGTCCTGTATTGTGCTGCTCTGATGGTCTCTGTGAGTCACAATATTTTGCAAAATGCGTTTAAAACCCAAGTAGTGTCTGTGGCGAGATATCCGATTAGTCTAATCGTCCAGCACCTACCATAACTGCAGTATTTTTTTTCTCACTGGTGTCTCTTAACTGAGTGTTAATTTTCAAATATTAAAAAGAAATTTGTTTTCTCTGTCCTTCTTGCTGTGCAGTCAACTTTTACGAATTGTGTCCTTGCCAATTTCCTTGATTGTGACTGATATCTTGGGTGGAAATAATTTGAGTTTTAATCATACTGCATACGTTTTTCCCCCATCCCAAGATGCCTAATTCCGAGGAGTGGTTTTGGTTTGGTGTGTGTTAGGCAGCAGTAATAACATTGTTTATCCATTCTCTATTTCTTGCTATTCTGCATTGTTGTTTGGATGAGAACAATGCTTTCTTTTCTAGTGACACTAGTATGCTTTCTTTGGATTACAGCAGACTATCAATTCAGAAACAGTTCCCTTCTGCATCAGATTTCTGAATGGTCCATGAATTCTACCTTGTTATTCCTTTGTACTGTTTATTACACCTTCAGTTTGTAACAATTCTGAGTACTGCTCTCTTAATACAACATATTTCAAGTTGTATGTTGGTGACAGTAAATCCAATTTTAATTGTTTTTCTCATTGTCCTAGTGTCTTAAGGAATTTTTACATATTGTGTATTTTATTTACCAGTTATTACCTGTCCCCTGTCATACCCCTCATATCAATTCCAAATCTACGCACTTCAGGCTCTTGTACATTCAGATTCCTTGGTTTAGTTTAAAAGTCAAAACTTAACCTAGTAACACAGTGAGCAAGATCAAACACCACAGTTTCTTGCAGGGGTCATTGTACAAGTAAAATGCTGGATTAAAAACTCTGGTCATGTGACATCTTTTGACTGGGGCTGCCTGACTGAAGTTTTGAAACTGGGGCTCTGTAGTTTTGGACCTAAAATGTTAATTGACTGAATTTTATCAAATGATGTAAAATTCAGTCAATCTCACTGTTTCCTAGAAACAACTTAGAGCAAAGTTACTGATCCATTGGAAACCTAGCACTTTGCCTCAATGTGCCTGACTGAAGTTTTGAAACTGGGGCTCTAGTTTTGGACCTAAAATGTTAATTGACTGAATTTTATCAAATGATGTAAAATTCAGTCAATCTCACTGTTTCCTAGAAACAACTTAGAGCAAAGTTACTGATCCATTGGAAACCTAGCACTTTGCCTCAATGTGCAGTTATAGGTGTCTAACTTGTGCACATCAGGAATTATCCTCTGGGTACATATTTCATTTGCCTAGAAAGAAGTTCCTCGTGTATCACCCCTGATTTTCTCTTTTTGTAGTGTCCAATATTTAGTATTTGGGATTATGTGCAGCTTCCAATAATGTTCTTGGACAATGCAATTCTTTTTCTATAGTCGACACAGCCAGTGCTTTATAACTATAGTGCTGATGTCATCTCATTGACAGTAATAACTTGCCTTTTTGCCTTTGGCTTGTTCAATGACCTCTTCAGGAAACCATGGCTGTTGAAATTTAATTTTGTCGCTGATATTTAGGGCCAGGTGAATGCTTACAGTTGGTCAAATGATTCCCTACTTGGAAAATGGTGGTTTTGAGTGTTTAAGTGGGTTGACCAAGATGCCCTATCAAGCTTGTCACTTTTTCCAGCATATAGTCCATACCTTTCTAAACCTTTTCAATCCACATACCTGTCCCACTGTCATTGTAGCCAGCTCCATGGACATTAGCCTCCTTGGCATCAAGGACATCTCCAAAAGATGATGCCTGAAAGGCAGCATCCATCATTAAGAGCCCACATCACCCAGCTGCGCTTTCTTCTCATTGCTACCATCAAAGAGCTGGCACAGGAGCCTGAAGGCGCACAACATTTTAGTAACAGCTTCTTATTGCAATTTACTGATTTTTAACAAGTACTG
Organism: Hypanus sabinus; assembly: GCF_030144855.1. NCBI lineage: Eukaryota > Metazoa > Chordata > Chondrichthyes > Myliobatiformes > Dasyatidae > Hypanus > Hypanus sabinus. The sequence continues at coordinate 143,806,346 of NC_082706.1, forward strand.
CAATGTACTGCTGCTGTAAAACAACAAATTTTACAACATATGCCAGTGATATTAAACCTGATTCCACCTATAGTTGCAAGAAAGTTTGTGAACCCTTTGCAATTACCTAGTTTTCAGCATTAATTACTCATAAAAAGTGGTCTGATCTTCATCCAACTCACAATAATAGAGAAACACAATCTGTCTCAACTAATAAAGCACAAACAATTGTACTACTACTCATCAATGCCAAGTATGCCGTTTAAATAAATCAGTCTAGATTTTAAAAAAAGTATGGGAACCTCTGGGGGTAATGCCTTTTACAAAAGGGTTTTGGAGTTGGGTGTTCCAGTCAATGAGAGGAGATTGGATCCGTGGTTTGTTTAGGTGCTTTGCCCTATTTTTTTTAAATGAGTAAAGGCAGATTATTGACAAAACCTGCTTAAGGATGATCTGTTTAAGTGTACCATACCTTGATCAAAACAACTTTCAGAGGACCTCAGAAGAATTGTAGAGATGCATCAAGCTGGAAAGGGCTACAAAAGCATTTCTAAAGATCTGAGTGTACATCAGTCCACAGTAAGAGAAGTTGTCTACAAATGGAAGAAATTCGGTACAGTTGCTACTCTCTCTAGGAGTGAGCACCCTACAAAGATCACATGAAGAGCGCAATGTGCATTGCTGAAGGAGGTGAAAAAGAACCCAAGGGTAACACCTGTAGAAATCTCTAGAACTTGCTAAAGTCTCTGTGTGTTCACTGTAAGAAAACCACTGAACAAAAACACTGTTCATGGAAGGACAGCATGGAAGAAATAACTGCTCTCCAAAACAACATTGCTTAAATGTCTCAAGTTTGCAAAAGACCACCTGGATGTTCCACAACTCTTCTGGGGCAATGCTCTGAACAGATGAGACAAAAGTTGAACTTTTTGGCAGAAATGCGCATTGCTATGTTTGGAGGAAAAAGGTCATAGCACTCCAACACCAAAACCTTATCCCAACTGTGAAGTATGGTGAAGGGACACAAGGTTTGGGGCTGCTTTGCTGTCTCTGGGCCTGGATTGTTTGCAATCTTTGAAGGAACAATGAATTCAAAATTGTATCAAGACGTTTTGCAGGAGAGTATCATTGTAGTGGTCCATTACCTGAAACTTAATAGAAGACAGGACAATGATCTGAAACACTAGAGTAAGACAACAACAGAATGGTTTAAAAAGAAGAGAGTTTGTGTTTTGGAATGATCAAGTCAGAGGCTAGACCTTAACCCAATTGAGGTATTGTGGAATGACCTGAAGAGGGCTGTTCTTGCAAGGTATCCCAGAAATGTTGATGAACTGAAACAGTTTTGTAATGAGGAATGGTGTAAAATTCCTTCTTGCCATTATGCAAGTCTGATCAGCAGCTACAAGAAACGTGTGGAGGTTTTTGCTGCTAAAGGAGGTTCTACCATTTATTAAATACAAGGGTTCACATATCTTTTCCAGCCTGGACTGTGAATGATTAAACAGTTGTTCAATAAAGATATGAAAGTACAATTGTTTGTGTTATTAGTTTAGGCAGATTGTATTTATCTGTTATTGTGAGTTGGATGAAGAGCAGACCACATTTTATGAGTAATTAATGCAGAAAACCAGGTAATTACAAGTTGTTCAAAGTTTCTTGCAACTGTACGTAATTGTCATACTTGTACTTGTGCAAAGCAGTTCTGTTATTGTCAGTGCTCTAAATTAAGACATTGAACCAGACAGATGTGGATATATGACAATATACAGTGACTACAATGAAATTGTGTCTGATTCTTACAGTGCTGTTTCAATGATACCCTGTATTAGATTGTTAAATGTTTTCCCTGGCCCATATACTTGAGAGAATAGAATGGACTGTTTTGCCAGAAGACAACCCACCCTTTGCTTGTCAGTTCCTGTCAACTTCTCTATCTGTCCAGATTCCCTTTTAACTGCATCTGAAACCTTCCATGTGGTCAGGTCCTTGTGAGAAACTGATGCTTGGCAGCTTGGGCACACTGAAGGAAGTGAGAACTGAGGAATTTGTTGTTCTGTCAGAGCAGTTGAATATTTAAAAACAGAGAACTGCACCTCAACTGGGCTTTTTAAAAATTGATAATCACAAGTATTTAACTATTTGCCATTATAACCTTCCCTCAGGTATTGGCGCAAAATGCAACATGTGTTTGGTACGGAGAATGTGGGACAGATGAAGCAACGCATAAGAGGTACAACTGCAAATATGATGGCCCTCCAAAACCACTGCCAGAAGAGGGGTATGAAATAGTTCAAGTAAGTGCTTGGCCTGTTGTTCAACCTTAGCATGGAAATTATAAACCTGCTCTGGAGGATCTAGATCAAACACTAAATGTGTAAATGTTTTTAATAATTTAGCTAAAAGGAATATCTTTTAATATTTAAATTTTACTGAAAACATTTTGTAGAAAGTCAGCTTGTCTGGCAGATTAACTTTTTCCTGGGTGTTGATCTGCCCATTTATGTTAGACTCTCCTATCATATGACATATCCAGAATGATGAAATTGCTATCATATTTTAATTAACATTGTGCACTTTTGAACATTGTTGATTTAATCACCTACATGGCTCATGGTCTGGCAATTTTGTGACTTTAAAGTTCTTAGCTGTTCATTTTGCTTCCCAATTTCATTTGAATCCTTGGACTCTTTCATTAGTCTATCTTTAGATGCTGTTTGAAATTTCCTTTCTGGCCATCAAACCTGTACCAGCTCACAGCAATCCCATTAATTCTCCATTTATTTTCCCTGTAACTTATTCTCCCCACATGCCCAGGCTCCCTGCTTGCCCCCAAATTCTGAATTGCCTAAATACAAAGGGCATTTTACAGTACTGAATTAACCTATCTACTCAAGGAAGGAAAAGAATGCTTGGGGGAAAGCTAGTCACAGGGAGACTGTGCAAGCTCCACACAGACAACATTGAAAGATGAGATTGAATCCAGGTTCACGGGAGTTGAGACTGCAATTCTGCCAGCTCTGCTACTGCTGCTTAAAGACTCGTATAACATTTCTGATGTGTTATGGGACCCCTCTACATTTCAATAGTCTTTGGAGACGTGTGTCATGTGGGAGTCTTTAAAGACCAGCTAGTTTTAACCTATTGATGGCGGGGGGTGGGTGCGTGCAAATAAGGATGACAATTTTTGGGAATCTTGAATATCAAGAGATATTGTGAATTAAAGTAAAGAAGCATAACATTTGGGAAACTGAAATAGGGACATTGACCAATGTAAAGGAATTTGGAAAGAACTTGAAATAAGGAGCTTGGGCTAAAAGTGCCATTAAATATCCTTGGCAAATAGTTGCTTATTACTAAGCCAATTCCCTTCACAGTGGCATAGGCTATTGACAGTAGCTTGCCAGGGTGCTTTGTCCTGGGCCAGTCTTTTAAGCTGTCCCCAGGTGTAGCTATCCTTGGTATATTCTTCCCTTCCTCCTCTCCTAGGGATGAGGTCTTTCGAGCTTCTGTTGGTGTTTCTATAGCTCTAGTTTTTTATGGGATGGAGTTGCTGGCCCCATGCCTAATCATAATTTGTGGGACTATCCATGGCGGAGTTTTGGCAAAGTGTTAATATGAGTACCAAGGAATTCTGTATGTTCACATTAATCCAGGGTGGGTCCACTTAAGGACAACAGAGAGAGTTTCTGTATGGTATGGAGCCAAAGCAGAGTGGTTAGCACAGTGCTTTACAGTACAGGTGACCCAGGTTCAATTCCCACCGCTGCCTGTGAGGAGTTTGTACGTTCTCCCTATGACTGTGTGGGCTTCCCCCAGGTGCTCAGTTTCCTCCCACAGTCCTATCAGTTGGTAGGTTAATTGGTCATTGTAAATTGTCCTGTGAATAGGATAGGGTTGTCGGGTTGCTGGGCAGCGTGACTTGAAGGGCTGAAAGGGCCTAGTCCACATTCTAGCCCAATAAATTTAAAAAAGTGGATGAAGTAATTAATGAGTACTTTTCATTGGTATTCACCAAAGAGAAGGACATTAATGGTGCCATCAGGGAATGGTATATTCATGTTTTGGAGCTTATCAATATTGAGGAGGTGATGGGTCTCAAAATATTAAAGTGGATAATGATGTGATGGACTCTTTTGTAGGATGACAATTATTCTGATCTAAGTATTGTTTTGTAAAATTGGATTCTAGCAGTTTTGAATCTTCAGTATTTGCATATGCAATTTTCTTTTACTTGAAAGCTAAAACCAGTTCTTTAACTTGTCTGTATGGAGTATATAGATACCTGAATGTACTTTTATGTCTTGCAGGAATTGTGTCCAAATTATTTCTATGGGAATGTTAGCTTGTGCTGTGATATTCAACAACTGCACACCCTTAAAAATAATATGCAGCTGCCCCTTCAGTTCTTGTCCAGGTACCCTTGTTTTTTTTTCTTTAATTCAGACAGATTTCATTTCTGTAACAGCCTCTGGAATTCCTAGTGAGTCTTCTCTCTGCACTAGTTTGTGGTATCTCTGAATATCTGAGCATTGTATTCACCTTTAGAAAGGATTTACCAAGACCATTTCTTGTGAGTAAAGCTTGAGAGAGCTAGGGCTTTTCTCTTTGGAGTGAAGGATAGAGATGGACAAGATGAAAAATAGGCATTCATAGACTTTCTTCAAAGCTGAAATAACTAATATGAGGGGCATAATTTTAATTTGCTTGGAGGGAAGTATAGTGTGGGGGGGGGAATGATATCAAAGATGGGGTTTTAGAATGGGGGTCATGGAATGTGCTGCCAGCGGTGTTGGTAGAGGCAGATGCATTAGGAACGTTTAAAAGACTCTTAGATGGGCATGTCGATGAAACAAAAATGGAGGGCTGTGTGGGAGGGGAGGGTTAGATTAATCTTTGGGTAGGTCAGCAGGTTGGTGCAACGTTGTGAGCCAAAGGGCCTGTACTGTGCTATGTTGTGTAGCCCATGTCCAGAACTTTGCATCTGTACTTCAGAATGGAAGGATAGTTCTTGGTCAAAGGATTGAACAGCACAAGTTACAGAAACTAGATTTTTCACTGTCTGTATATGGAAGGTTGAAGTGCTTTAAGTATTTAGTTTGATGTGATAGTCCAGAAGGTGAAACCTTTGTCAAGCCAGCCTATTCAGAGGTGCTTTATGGAATTGTACCTTCACAGGGTCAGGAAATCTGGAGCTCTGTTCTTTTATGGATTAATATTTGGAGACGGAGTCAGTAATCCAAAGCCAGACAGTTTGTCAGGAGGTGTATGAAAGTGGTTTAGAACGCATTTGGGTTGATTTGCCTCCATCAAACTGGAAGGGTATAGCTTCCTTTTCCAATATCAAATGACCAATTGCCCACCAGAGTTTGCATTGCTGTACAGATTGTACCAGGCTGGACTGAATGTATTTGGGAAGGAAATCTGGCATTTGGAGCACTTGTTTCAGGATATTTAACAGTCCTTATCATTTATGTTGCAGGTGTCCTGCTTGTTTTCACAACTTCATGACCTTTTATTGTGAACTAACTTGCAGTCCTGTTCAGAGTCTGTTTCTCAATGCCACTAAGTTTGAGCAATATATTAAGAATCAAACTAGCATCACAGAGCTGCAATACTACATTGGATCAAGCTTTGCAAATGGTGAGAAGTTTTTGATGCAATGCTTGTCACTTGTCAAATGCTGGATAGAAACATGACATGAATTCATTATGGATGATTGAAAAATGGAAGGCTTTGTGGGAGGGAAGGGTTAGATTGATCTTGGAGTAGGTTAAGAGATCAGCACAGCATTGTGGCCAAAGGGCCTGTACTGTGCTGTACTATTCGATGTTCTATCATAGTTAAAAACTCAAGCCCCTTGATCTTCAGGTTGATATCAGTAATCTCCTTTTGCTAACAAGTAGGTCCAAAACGTAACTCCACATTTATCCAACATGTCTCTTCACTCTTGTGGGATCTCCATTTTTTGGGGGGGAATGTCAGTAGTATGCACGGCTGTGTGTTCATTGCCTCAGCTAGTCAAGGGAGTTTAACTTGAATTGTTGAGATTGTGTTAAATATTGCCTGACTGCAGACTAAAGTTCATTATGCTTATCTACACACGGACCTGTTATTGGGGTGGGTGAGAAATAGCATGTAGTACCCTTCTACTCTGGGGTGGATATTGCCCTGTTCGTAGAGGTTTGTGTCATTGATAAGACAAGCCAACACCATTGTGAGGTATCAAGTACAAATACTTTGATCTGTTTTCTATGTTTGAACACGTTCTTGGGTTACAAGGTCTGTTTACAAGCTTTACATTAACAATAATATTGGGTCTGGACTTTCTGTTCTTTGTCTAGTCAGATCATTGCAGTTTGGGGACTTTGCATTTGTTTTCTTGGGTAGAAATGTTATCCAAAACATGTTCATTCCATTTTCTTATTGCTTACTCTGAATTTAAAGCCAGAATCAAATCTATTTTTTAGTGAAAAGAATTTAAATCTGTCTTGAAGACAGTTAATAACTTGCCAATTCAAAATTTTACATTGAGACGAGCCAGTATTAATCACTATGCTGATGTTTGCCTTCATCCAGCCATGTACAATGCCTGCAAAGATGTTCAGTCTCCTTCAAGTAATGAAAAAGCTCTGGGACTGCTTTGTGGAAAAGATGCAAAGGACTGCAACGCAACCAACTGGATTCAGTACATGTGTAGTACAAGCAACGCTCAGACCCCCTTCAATATTATTCCCATTTTTGGTGGTAAGCTTAATTTATTCTCTCATTTTGCATTGTGTACATTTGCACAGTGACTTCACCATTGCGTGTGGGGTTGTGTTTTTCCTAGTGGAGCACAATACATGTGTGAAAAATGCTTTTACAGAAAACATTACTGAGTGGCTCAAAAAAATTGTTAGCTTTGATGCAAAGTTAACCGATTAATATGGTCCATTTAATGTAATGTGAGTTAGGCAGCATCTGTAGGGAGTTGCATTTCAGGTCAGCTATTAAAATCCATTGTCTTGAAGCAGTAACTGTGTCTAACTCTCAGATGCTTCCTGACTTGCTGAATATTTCCTTCACCTTTTCTATTAAAGAATTTGTTCCTTTTTTTACCTACTACATACGATTCAGCATTCCAGGTTTGGTATAGGAAGGGCATTAGACATTTTGAAGATCTTTTCATTGATAATCGCTTCGCTTCTTTTCAGCAGCTCTCTGTTAAGTTCAATCTGCCCAATGCTCATTTTTTCAGATATCTCCAAATCCGACACTTTATTGCTCCTTTAATTCCTAACTTTCCTGCAATGCCTGCGAAAAATGCTATGGACCTATTTCTTTCCATGAATCCACTAGATAAAGGTTTAATATCAATCATCCGAGATAAACTAGCAGCCTTACGACGGGCCCCCATGGATAAAATCAAAATGGCCTGGGAGCAGAATTTAAATATCTCCTTATCTGAGGAGAGCTGGGATTCAGTTCTCAAATCGGTTAACTCAACCTCTCTCTGTGCTCGCCACTGACTTTTACAGTTTAAGATAGTTTAGATTTAGACATATGGGCTCTATGAACAATCTCGATTCTACCCTAGCGTTAGTCCGCTCTGTGATAAATGCAAGAGGGGCGTGGCCTCTCTCATTCATATGTACTGGTTCTGTCCTAGCTTGGAGAAATTCTGGAAAGATGTCTTCACTACGTTATCGTGTATTCTGAATCAGCACCTAGAACCAAACCCCTTAATTGCTCTGTTTGGTTTTTGGGGCGAGACATATTTATGTCTGGGTCCGACCAAATGCCGAATATTATCCTTTGCCTCTCTTCTGGCTAGACGCTTGATCCTCCTCAGATGGAGAGATGTTGCCCCGCCCACTCATGCTCAATGGCTTAACGACATCATGGCCTGCTTGGACCTTGAAAAAATTCATTATTCAGTTCTCAATTCGGATCTAAAGTTCCATAAGGTCTGGGGACCTTTTATCGAGTACTTTCATAACCTTCCTCTTGACTAGGGTTTTTTTTTTCTTTTCGGTCCCTTGCTTTCAGCTCCTTTTTTTTTCTGGTAGAAGGCATTATTATCCTCTGTTGCTGAGTGTATTCACAGTCTGGGAGTTTGGCTGTCCTGACTTATACTCTCTATATTGTGTTGTGGTTGGTCTGGAGTTGCTGTTGTTTTTTCTTGTGTTGTGGAGCTTGGGGAGGACACTAAGCTTACTTGTCTTTAATTTAGGTGCTTTTTTTTTGTTAAATTCTCTTCCTTTGTAGCATATTGTTATTGTATGCTTAATTTTGCACTGTTTTAATGTTCCTCATTGGGATTTGGGGTTTTTAATTTGTAAAATGTTTTGAAAAACTAATTAAAAAATTTAAAAAAAAAAAAATTTTGTTGCTAAACCTCATACTTAAACCCACTAATGACCTTGAGGTTTAGCTGCTATTTTATGCTATATAGTATTGATATGAGACAACGTGATAGTGTAGCATTTAGCGTAATTCCATCAACCAGGGTTCAATTCCACCTCTGTCTATGTTTTCCCTGTGACTTTGCGGGCTTCCTTCAGGTGCTCAGGTTTCCTCCCACATTCCAAAGATGTGGAACTTAAAACACAAACAATACAGCACAGGAACAGGCCCTTCAGCCTACAGTGTTGGGCTGAGCCAGCTAATAAGTAAATACCGTCCCCTCTGGACTAACCCCTTCTCTTTCAATGCATGCCCTCCAGGTGTTAAACATGAGACCTACAGGTTAATTAGTCATAAGGGTGTAATTGGGCAATGTGGACTCATTGGACCGAAGGGCCTGTTACTGTGCTTTATCTCTAACAAACATATCATCATCATCATCATTGTGTGCCATGTCATATGACATTGGAGATCATGGTCTTCCATTTGTCTTTAATCTGAGAAGTTCTAATAAGTCCTTCAAAACTTACTTGTCCATCCCTTGATGTAACCCATGAATGTCATTTGCTGTTGACAGTGACTTTTTCTTCCATCAGTTTTTCCCATTACTGCAAGATGTTGGAGCTTCTCTTTCCTCAGTATGTGTCCCAGAAGTTCCTACTGCCGTTTCCTGATTAATCATATCAGCTCCTTTTATTCTGGCTTTTCGCAACATTCCTTATTTGTTTCTGTCCTTCCACGATATTTTCACCATTCTTTTCAGAAAACACATTTCTGCAGCTACGAGTTTTCCGTCATTTTGCTTTGATATTGTCCAACGTTCGCTTCTGTCTATTAGTGTAGAATGAATGTAATACTGAGTTTCATAGCCATTGAAAGTATTATTTAGTACCTTACTCGAAAGTGCATTTGGCAATCAAAATCCTTCTAATACATCTAATAATAAGCTTAACCTTTATTTTCCAAGTAAACTGAAGATCAGAATTCTTATTTAATCATTATCCCAATAGTGATTTACTAGATAACTTGGAAGAGGAGTATAGTAGAGGAGGTGTTGGTACTTGAATCCAACATTGTTGTAAAGCCCCTTTCCCAATGAAGTAATGTGGTTTTGGAAGGAAGTGGAATGCAAGCCGTTACTTTATGATATTGGTGTTGCCTTTGTTAGATGATCCTGTTGGAAGAATGATCCCAATGAACAATGAAACCAGGGGCTGCAATGAGAGTCTGGATGATGGTTCTCCACCATGTAGCTGTCAAGATTGCTTGCTGGTTTGTGGCCCAAGGCCAGTGCCACCGCCACTACCTGAACCATGGACCATTTTCGGTCTGGACGCCATGGCTGTCATAATGTGGATTGTCTATCTGGTCTTCCTGCTCTCCTTTGTGGGAGGCATCATTTGGATGTGGATTTGCAGGTAATGAAGTTGGAAAGAATGTCTACTTGTGACAGGTTCTATGTAGACGTGGAGGCCAATGGACCAGAGTATGCTATCTGAAAATACATGGTAAACTTTTATTGTGTAACTGTTCCTAAGATCTGCCTTCAACCCTGACCTTGATTGCTGTCTGTATAGATTGCATAAACTTCCTAAGACCATGTAGGTTCCCCCAAATGTTCTGGTTCCCTCCCACATCCCCCAAGTCTTGCTGGTTGGTTAATTGATTGCAATAAATTTCTCTTACATTGGGGATATCGGTTGGAAGTGTTGGGTAATATTGCAGAGAAATGGTGCAAGTCAATGAGCTGAATGACAGTCTCTTGTGGAAAAAATATTGAATTGGCTCTGATCATTGAGGACTGATGGCAGGACAGATATTGGAACCTTTTCATGACAACAGTCCTGGTGTTCCTTATCTGGTTGCCTACTGCATTTAACTTGTTTGGAACTAACACGAGCCCTTTGACACATTCTGCTCTCATTCAGCCTCCACCCCTTCCATCTGCCTGGAGATCTGGGGGAAAGTGCCAGTTCCACCTCATTGGGTGTTGTAGATCGTAGCAATCCAAACATTGCTGTAAATAGTTTAGACATTCTTCCTCAATTTTGAATCAATCTGCAGGCATTGAAAATTAAATTGAGCATTGAGGTACTGGGGCATACAGATTGTGTAAACACACACAGGACCTGAGGCTGAGAGCTGGTTGTAAAGAACCATGGGGCATCTCTTTATAATGTCTGTTTGGTTGTTCTGAATCTCCTCTTTCTGCTACAGGAAACAACATATTGTTTCTGAATATGCACCAATTATTGATACCAGTGCAAATCATTCAGTGAATGACGAGAATGATCCAGGTAGGTTTTTCATGGTTTTGTCTTGGGAACTTGAATTAAATGAATTCTGTGAAATGGAATCTGGCTCAAGTTAACTTTGCATAATCATTTACTTTTGTGAATTGCTTTTAGTGGGGTATGCATTTGCAAACTCGTGTGTAGGTGACTGCAATGTGTATTAATCCCCTTCCCAATGTGATAATGTGCCTTCTGTACTGTCCCCCCAGATAAGAAGTCCTGTTGTGAACAGCTTGCTGCAAAATCGGAAGCTCTCCTGCGTGACATATTCTCACGGTGGGGGTCCTTCTGTGTGAGAAACCCTGCTCCAGTGATCATCCTGACCATCATTGCTGTAGGAATCTGTTCTTCAGGCTTGGTTTTCATGAAGATCACCACTGATCCAGTTGAACTCTGGTCTGCTCCTTCCAGCCAAGCTCGCAAAGAAAAATATTACTTTGACACTCACTTTGGACCTTTCTTTCGTACCGAACAGCTGATTATTACAGCACCAAACAGCACTTGGACTACATTCTCCCCTTACCCATCAGGGTCAGATGTACCTTTTGGCCCACCCTTGAGGAAGGATATATTACACCAGGTTTGTATTGTAGGGGAAATCTGTTGGCATGGTGTCAGAGTGAAGGGCTGCAGGGACGATATGTTTGGTGATAAAGGATACATTTTGGATAAGGCTGAGGATTGGGAAAGGGAAGGGAACTTTAGTAAATTTCCACTAGGCAGTGGAAAGCCTTCAGCGTTGCAAGATTTGGCATGAAGACTCAATTGCAGGAAAGGCAGGGTTGCCCAGTGCAAGGTGTTGATTGTGGGGGGGGGTTGCTGGTAAGAGAGCCAAAGGCCTGAACTTGTCTTGGTGACAGTAATCTCTGGGGATGTCTGACAGGCAGTGTAACAGATGCTGAATAATTTCCTCAGTGCTCTTCACCCACCAGTTAGAAACATAGAAAAACTACAGCACAATATAGGCCCTTTGGCCCACAATGCTGTGCCAAATAGGTCCTTACTTTAGAAATTATCTAGATTTACCCATAGCCCTCTATCTTTCTAAGCTTAGTGTACCTATCCAGGGGTCTCTTAAAAGACCCTATTGTATCCACTTCCACCACCGTTATCGGCAGCCATTCCACACACTCACCACTCTCTGCGTAAAAGAAACTTACCCGGACACCTCCTCTGTACCTACTGCCAAGCACCTTAAAACTATGCCCTCTCGTGCTAGCCATTTCAGCCCAGGGAAAAAGCCTTTGTCTATCCACCCACACGATCAATGCCTCTCATCATCTTGTACACATCTATCAGGTCACTTCTCGTCCTCCGTCACTCCAAGGAGAAAAGGCTGAATTCACTCAATCAATTGGGCATGCTCCCCAATCCAGGCAACATCCTTGTAAATCTCCTCTGCAGCCTTTCTATGGTTTCCACATCCTTCCTGTAGTGAGGCGACCAGAACTGAGCACAGTACTCCAAGTGGCGTCTGACCAGGGTCCTGTATAGTTGCAACATTACCCCTCAGCTCCTAAACTCAATCCCATAATTGATGAAGGCCAATGCACCGTATGCTTTCTTAACCACAGAGTCAACCTGCGCAGCAGCTTTGAATGTCAAGTGCTGCACTGAGTAGTCTCACACTGGTCTGACAGTTGTGAATTCGGTGGAAGTTGCTGAGGCTAGGATCTACAGATATGTTTACTCTAAACATTAAACATCTGAGCCAACTGTTTGTAAGTTGATCTGAAGTGCATTGTCTAAAGGCAGTGGAAGTATCAATCCCTTTGGAAAGTGAATGACTTGAAGATCTAAAGAGGAGAAACTCCTTGAAAATGGTAAAACCCTGGCATTAGCCAAACAGCTACTCATTGAAAGCTTGTCATTTAATGGTTCATTTGCCCCACTGGGTTAATTATTAATCTGCATGTGCTTAGACTTGCACTGTATATAGCATTAATTATATACTATTTTGGTTGCCACACTGAAGAATGGGAATAAGCTGGAGGGTGTGGTGAAACGATTCAATCATGTTGGGACTGGAAGCCTTGAGTTACAGGGACTAGATGGGTTGGGACTGTTTTCCTGGAGCAAAGGAGGCTTAGACCTTAAAATCAGGGGCACATAAAGTGAAGGGTCAGACTTTTTCAGATTGAGATTCAGATTCAATTTATTGTCATTTAGAAACCACAAATGCAATGCAGTTTAAAAAAAATGAGACAACGTTCCCCCAGAATGATATCACAAAAGCATATGACAAAACAGACTACACTAGAAAATCCACATGATGTTTGGCAATCCCCAATCCAGAGTCCGGAGAGGCTGCTGCGTATTAATATCGCACTACCGTCTTAGCGCGTTCCCTGGAAAGGAGGTCCAAATCCACCAGACAGACAAGACCAAAAACTAAAGCTACAAGGCCTGCACAAAACCACATAATTACAACCTATATTTACAACAGTGTAAACAATAGCATAATTGATTAAAAAAAACAATAAGGGGACCGTAAAAATAGTCCAAGATGTTAAAGGACTGTAAGTTCAAAAGAAATCACAGTTTCCACAAGTCCCCAGAGTCCCGACAGACTCGCCATCCCACGCCGACGGCAGAAGGGAATACCCCCGCTATGGACTTCCAAGGCACCGCCCAACTCAGCCTTGCAGACACAGCGCACAATGGAAGCTCCGTCGAAACCAGCCTTGCAGACGCTGCACACACCGAAAGCAACCTGAGTCCATCGAACCTCCGAGCCGACGACCATCCCCTCTGGCACAGCTTCTCCGAGCTCCAACCTCTACTGAGCATATTAAGATGGCCCCGCCAACGGTCATCATTGAGGTTTGAGGTGCATTTTGACTGTAAGATTCCATTTGTTTGTTTATGACCTGTTCCAAACTTTCAATTACTTTTAGGTGTTGGATTTGCAGGATGCAATCCAGGATTTGGAGGCCTATTACAAGAACGAAAGTGTGAAGCTGCAGGACATCTGCCTGGCACCCCTGGCTCCATATAACAATAACTGCACCATACTGAGTGTCTTGAACTACTTCCAGAACAGCCACACTGTCCTTGATCATTCTGTTGGTGATGTTTTTTATGTATATGCTGACTACCATAGTCACTTCCTGTACTGCACTAGGTAAGTGGACAAGTGTAAATAGACTAATAGTCACACTGAAATGGGGTTGGGTGATGAGATTATTGCTTCCTTCCACTGGATACCCTATTGGAAATTCGAGGCATCAAACATTAAACTGTTTGCTCATTGCTTCGTGATGTGTTTTGAGACCTTGCTGTCTGATTTGATTAATCACAAACTGCCAGTATTTAATTTTTTTAGATCCTTGTATGGGAGAAATTTGAGTTGGACAACCCTGCCCATGTGGAGATTTCTAGTAAATAACTGCCTCATTGCCAGAACTTGTCAACAAGCACCAAAATTTTGCTTGGTAGGTGGTGAGAGGGACCATGAGATCCTTCCCAAAAGATGACAAACACCTCCAAGGTCGACTGCCTTTGGGGTTGTTGTGGGGAAGAGACTTGCACCCACTTTGCAGACAGGGTTTGTGAAGGAGGTCTGGAGACAGAAGCAAAAGTTCTGGTCTTAGTTCCTAGATGCACACAGATGCCAGGTGCTGATGAAAAGCCATCTACTTGGTGAAAGATGCCATTTGGTCTGCCCAAATTGTGATCTTGCAGCACAATGAGATACTTGTAAGGGAATGCTACGGACTGGCTCATTCCAGGTTGTGGGAGTATGTACTGAGGGATGCATTGAAACTCAGTGCATCCCTCAGTACAGAATCTCTGGGCAAGGGCTACAGACCAGGGTCCTTCTGCTACTGTGCTCGGAGGGGCTGAGTTGGATTGGGAAGCACTTCAAGCATTGAGTACATCACCCCAAGGGGTCACAGGAGTAGCAATGGTGCTAGTTTGTTTTTGTGAAGATAAAACTGCTGGATGTAATAGTTTTACTGTTCCTCCCTTGTATAAATTGATTAGTTGAAAATTAAGTTTTAAAAATTGAAAATGGTGAGCTTCTGCAATGCAAGGACTAGATGAGGAAAATTGAATCATTGAGCTGGCCACATAGTTCCTCAAACTTGCTCCACTGAAAATGTGTGACTGCTTCCCCAGTGGTTTTTCTCTTGCTAGGTTGCTTTTTTTTTTCTGAAGCTCTGCTATTGGTCTGAATATATTCAAGAGAATTGCAGTCCTGAGGTAGTATTTTGCACAAGATTTAATAGCACTTGCAAAGAGAACTTGAGCAAATTTGCTGGTGCATGAGACTAGTTGGTGGTGTCCCCTGAGCTGATAACCCAAAGGTATTTTTTATTGTTTAGAACAGAATGCTTTGAGAATGCCAATGCTAGGATTATTTTCACAATAGCAACTTGATGTTTCCTTCCCCAGCCCAGTCTCATCATTGATTCTCATTTCTAAATTACACCCCTACTGTACATCTCAAGTGTGAAATTGACCAAACTTGCACTTTATTTCAGCAGATTACTATGTCTAGAACCCAGTTCTGGTATAGATGTTCCCAAAACATGTACGTGATGAACTTCATTTGTCTGAAAATGTTGGAAGTGGTTAATATTTTGGGTTGGTCTGTTCTGAAGAAGGGTTTTTGACCTGAAATGTTAACCCTTTCCACAAATGTTGAATATATTGAGGACTTCCAGCCTTTCACTTGTTTCGGATTTTCAGCATCTGCAGCTTCTGAATTTCATTTTGTCTCATATGTAACCATGCTCCTTGCCAGAAATGCATTCCAGCTGGGAATTTAGTATTCACCACCTTTAGCCTATCTGGTATTTCTCTAGGATTTAAATCTAGCCACTGTGTTGTGTATCCTAAGCTCCATAGTTCAAAGGTAGCTTTTAAATTGTGCCCAGGAATTGGACTTCAGTACAGGAAATATTTTGGTTAATATGTTATAATTGGGAAATCCTCCAACATTATCCCGCTTCCTCAGTACTAGATAGATCTGTACACCAAGTACTGACTTAACCCTCCTACCCTTTCAGGCAGTGAGTTCCTGACTGCCACAACTACTCTAGTGGGTGGGGAAGGTTGAGGGAGGAATAGATATTTGATTCTGAATCCGACCAGTTTTAGCCTTTTTCACTACTTGAAGTCTAAGAAGTGGTGTGTAAAAAGGGTTTTTGACAAGGACAGGCCAACCAGCCCAAAAAGCTTGCCAAATTCTTATTCGGTGTTGAAATAACTATCAAGCTTGGATTTGGGAGAGGGGGTGTTGGCAACGTGTCTTCCCATTTTTGTATGCAAGTTTTGAATCTGTTTCCTTAAACCTTGAGCAAGTTTGAACTTTTACTTAAACACCATTTGAAGATGGGGAGTAAGTGGAACAGTTGCACACTGTTTGTGTTAAAGGATATGGTAGCAAGGTGGTGTTAACTCTAATATGCCAGAGTTTCTGCTTTAATCTCAGTATAACATAACTTCAAAACTTGTCTCTTTAATGACAGGATATTGTTTTGTTTTCAATACTATCTCTAAAACAATCATGATCGAATTTTCAGGGCTCCAGCTTCACTCAACGACACAACTAAGCTTCACGACCCATGTTTGGGAACATTTGGTGGTCCAGTTTTTCCGTGGTTAGTTGTAGGAGGATACAATGGTAAGCAGAATCTGCAACTCCAGTCCCATTGTACTGTTTCAATTCACACTTGGCTGTACTGGTTAGAGTTCTCCTTCATTAGAAATGTGTTAGTTTGTTTTTGGTGTTAACACACTTTAACTACATTTGCATTATCACTTGGATCAGTGAAGATCTTTGCATGCAATCCATACAGATAATTTCACTGTAATAGTGCATTGGGGTCCTGTGGTCATTAAGGACCTTTACCACCTGGTACATGCCCTCCTCTCATTACTACCATCTACGAGGAGGTACAGGAGCCTGAAGGCTCACTCAATGAGTCAGGAATGGTGTTTTCCAGACCATTTAATTTATGAACACTACCTCATTATTCCTCTCTTTGCAGTAATCATTTTTGTAACTTTGTCTTTGCACTGTACTGCTGCAACAAAATACAGACTTCATAATCTGAAGTCAGTGATGAATGATTCTGGTTACAAGGGGATAAACAACACAATGCAGAATATAATGTCAAAAGATGCAGGTCAAGTCTGTTTTATCTAACCAGAGGATGTAATCCATTTTTCAATCTAAAATTGAAATATTATAGATGTGGAATTATTAAAATGTTGGATTGTAATGAGGCTGTGCAGTAATGACAAGTAGCAATGTTCTGGGTATGTAATCTGTTAAAATATCTGCTTTAATTAGTTTCACACTTGTGGTTCTAATTTTGTGGTAAAGGCTAGTGGTGGAGTAGTTAAATTTGTAATTGAATCAGGAACTGTCAGAAATGTTGCTGAGAATAAAACATTCCTCAAACATAACTAGAAAAGAAATGAACTCTCTGATTCCAGCCTGTTGGTCACTGGGCTTTCTCTTAATTTTCTGGGCTGTTTTTCCTGTCAGTTGTAGGAACCACATTTATGTCTGGAAATCAAGAGGCTTGTTTAATTTGGCATTGTTTGGCATGAACTTGATAGGCCAAAGGGTCTGTTGCTCTGTGTACAGTTCTGATCTAATCCATTTAAAGGTCTCTTTAAAATTTTAAGCTTTTGTGATTTAAAATTGACATAACACAATTTATCAGCCAGCTACAAAGTAATCACTGTTCCACAAATGCCATGAATCTAATTATGCCAAGCTGCTGGTGCTGTATTGAAATGTGGGTTGTATGCATTGCAGCTTAAATGCCGTAACACAACTTTTGTTTTCAGTGATCCAAGTAGGTGGTGAGAAACTTGAGTCAGTAGTTTTCTTCAACAGTAATGAGAAATGGAGTTTTGAATTGTCAATTCTAGCTTTTCCCTGTGGCTGCCTATGTGCTATTTCCTATTTATTTCAGACAAGCTAGATCAGATTAAGTGATGATTCACTCGGTCCCTAACTGGGCCAGTGATCCAGAACTTGAAAGGTTGCGATCCAGAGGTCTGAGTTCCAGTCCCACCACAGCAGCTGTGGATTTTGTAAGCAATAGGACAGAAATGGCTCGTACAAGAATGCATAATTTTGAGGTGATTGGAGAAAAGTTTAGGGGGAATGTCTGGTGGGGTTTTAGAGAGTGGGTGAATGGAACACACTGCTGGAGTAGAGGCGGACACATTGGGGACATTTAAAAGACTTAAGCACATGGAAGACAGAAAAATGGAGGGCTATGTGTCAGTGAAGGGTTGTATAGATCTTGGGGTGGGTTAACATTGAGAGCCAGAGGGCCTATACTGAGCTCTACAGTTCTACGTTGTAATCTAATCATCAATGATGATCACCTCTAGTTGATTATGGTTTTTGCAACTTGTGTGGCTCCAAGCTTCAGGCTGGTAAAGCTGCTTGTCTGTGAGGTCAGACCTGCCAATGCAGTTGACTTTCTAAATGCCTCCTGATATGGCCCAGCAGGCTTCAATTCAAGAGCTGTGAGTTGTTGATTGCCACCCACACAGGCATTCTCTTCCCTCTCCCATCAGGCAGAAGATGCAAAAGCCTGAAGCATGTACCATTGGGTTCAAAGGCAGCTACGACTTCATTGTTATAAGAATGCTGAACAAGTACCCTAGTGTGATAAGATGGATTCCTGGCCTCACAATCTATCTCTATAATCTTGCGCTTTATCATCTGCCTGCACTGTACTTTCTCTGTAGCTGTTACACATTGTAATGGTTTTTCCCTTCTGCCTCAATGCACTGTAATGAATTGATCGGTATGCAAGACGTGTCAATAAACCAATTTCAATTCCTTTTGCCCAGATCCTGAGAAAGTAGTTTGTGAATCTACATCTAGGATTCTGTGCAGCAGCTGTTATGCAAAAAGTCTTGAAAGACTAGGAATTTAATTTCATGTTGAAAGCATGTGTTCCTCCATCCCAGCACCTTGAATAGAAGGGCCAGTGACCTAACTGCTGTCTCACAGAATCAGAGATTCTGGTTCAATTGAGGACATTATTCTCTACAATGTAGGAGATACAGGGTTACTCCTCTTCAGTGGAGGTATGGCTTATATAAAATCACGAGGGGCACAGATAGCGAGAAAGCACATGGCTTTTATCTTCAAAGAGGAGGTGCTTGAAGAATGAGGGTATAGGTTTACAATTAGAAATGAGATTTAAAATGGACATTAGGACAGCTTCTTCACAAGAGTAGTGTTTGTAACAAGCTGCCATAAATAGAACATAGAACAGTACAGACCCTTCAGTCCATGATGTAGAGCTGACCTTTTAAACCTACCTTAAGATCAATCTAGCCCTTTCCTCATTAGCCCTTCCCTCATTAGCCCTTCATTTTCTTTCACCTATTGAGGAAGGACATTCTTGCTATTGAGGGAGTGCAGCGTAGGTTCACAAGGTTAATTCCCGGAATGGCGGGACTGTCATATGTTGAAAGATTGAAGTGACTGGGCTTGTATACACTGGAATTTAGAAGGATGAGAAGGGATCTGATTGAAACATATAAGATTATTAAGGGATTGGACACACTGGAGGCAGGAAGCATGTTCCCGCTGATGGGTGAGTCCAGAACTAGAGGCCACAGTTTAAGAATAAAGAGGTAGGCCATTTTGAACTGAGATGTGGAAAAACTTTTTCACCCAGAGAGTGGTGGGTATGTGGAATGCTCTGCCCCAGAAGACAGTGGAGGCCAAGTCTCTGGATGCATTCGAGAGAGAGTTAGATAGAGCTCTTATAGATAGCAGGGTCAAGGGATATGGGGAGAGGGCAGGAACGGGGTACTGATTGTGTATGATCAGCCATGATCACAGTGTATGGCGGTGCTGGCTAGAAGGGCCTAATGGCCTACTCCTGCACCTGCTGTCTATTGTCTATTTGCCTAAATGTCTCTTGCATGTCCCTAATATATCCATCTCTACCATCACTCCTGGCACTTGCCACTTTTTGAAAAAACCTCCTACCCCCGTACTTGAGCTTAAGCTGTGCCTTCACATATGATCCATTGGACACTGAGGTAAAGTTGTCTATGCCTCTTACCTTGTATACCTCTATCAAATTGCCTGTCATCCTCCTGTGCTCTACCTTTCCTCAGTGGTTGAGGTAGCAATATTTTAAAACCATCCAGTATATGGACAGGAGAGGGTTAGAGGGCTATGAGCCAAATATGGTTAGGTGGGACTAGCTTGCTGGGCCAGTCAAGATTGATCAGTTGGGCTGAATGGCCTGTTTATATGCTGTACAAGTCCAATTTGATTTTTAACAAATCCTGACCTTAAGCTTTAGGTCCCACGCCCTGCCCCCCAATCACATGGGGAGCTCCAGTTTCTTCCATACCCTAAAGATGTGCAGGTGGCTGTAAATTGTCCCTGGCATATAGGTGAGTGTCATGATCTGTGTAGGTTGAAGGGCCTGTTTCTGTACTGAACCTCTCCGACCTTCTGTACTGTGGGGAAGAGGAGTAACTGTTCAGCTGAATCCCAGAATGCAGGCTATTTGACCAAGCAACATGTCAATTTTGTATAATGCTGATGTCTTTAAAATCCCACAGATGAAGATTATAACAATGCAACAGCACTGGTGATTACCTTCCCTGTAAATAATTTTCACAATGACACTGAAAAACTGAATAAAGTCTTGGCTTGGGAGAAAATGTAAGTAACTCATCATTGATATGTTTAATTATAGAAGTAGAAAAGTTATTCAATCAAATTCTTGCAAATAAAATTTAATTTAATTCTCTCTTCAGGTTTGTTGATTTTCTGAGGAGTTATAATAATTCCAACTTGAGTATTTCATTCTCTTCTGAACGGAGTATTGAAGATGAAATAAACCGTGAGAGTAACAGTGATGTCAAAACGGTTCTTATCAGCTATGTTATCATGTTTCTGTACGTCTCCATCGCCTTGGGGCACATAAAGAGCTGCATGAATTGCCTGGTGAGTGAAGCAGGCAGATATCCTCATTGCGTTGCTGTTTTGGGTGGGGGGAGAACCAATTGTGTAACTGAAATGATTAGGCAAAAATGCAGATTCTAAAAGGTAATGATTTCCTGAGATTGGTGGCTTGCAGTGGTGAAATTTTTAAATTGCTATTCTACCAAGTGTTAGAGTGCAGGTAGACAATAAGCTACAAGGCGGATTGAGGTAGTGTAGTATACTAGGAGACTATTCAAGACAATGTGATAGAAGTTGTCCTTGAGCTGGTGGTACCCGTTTTCAAGTTTAATTCTATTGGCACTGTTTGTTTGTGTAGATTCACTTTGAATCTACTCTGGTGAATACCTAACAGGACCAGACCTAATCCCCTGTGACTGCACCCAATGCTGTCCCTCAGTCCATGTTAGAAACAAAGCTGGTTACTTCCACCATGATGATCAAAAGCCATCCATGACCCAGAGTTTGGGAATCTCAGTGTATTGTGCCTTAGTGGCTAGCTCCTTGCTTGCAAATAAGTGCACTAGCTCCAGAGGTGAACTTTGTTCAAATCTTATGGATAACAAGTTGGATTAATAAGTTTGCATTGACCTATTGCTGTTGTCTAGGTGGACTCCAAGATTTCTCTCGGAATGGCTGGCATTGTGATTGTGCTGAGCTCGGTGGCCTGTTCGCTGGGGATCTTTAGCTATGCCGGGATCCCCCTCACACTGATCGTGATCGAAGTTATCCCTTTCCTGGTGCTGGCGGTCGGTGTAGACAACATCTTCATCATTGTTCAGACATTTAGGGTATTACTGTTGATCACAATTTTTTAATGTTCCACATGGTTAACTTGATTGGGCTCCTGATCACACTCTTTTCCTCTCTGCAGAGAGACAAACGACTGCTTGATGAGTCACTTGACCAACAGATTGGCAGAGTTCTGGGTGAGGTGGCACCAAGTATATTCCTGTCATCCTTTTCTGAGACGGTGGCATTCTTCCTGGGTAGGTCTGATAGTCTTGTATATAGCGTGGCTGACAGAATTACATGAGGTCTTGCTCTTTTGAATTCTGCAAAATCTGCACTGGTTTAAGTTGGAAACTTGATCAGCAACCAAGAAATTAAATTTCTTGTGGTTCAAGGGGTGTGTATGTTTTGTTTAGTCCCATTGGTTGCCAGTTCTGTATGTGACATGGAAAGGAAGTTAACTTAACCCAACTCCATTCACTCCTCACAATGGGACACCTTCCCAGCTGTTCTGATCTGCTCACCTATGCAGCTTATTTGGCTCCATGTTCGATTCCTCCCATATTAGATTCTGTCATTTGTAGCTGTTTGTCACCACCTCTTGCCTCTGTATTCCTACACTCTCCTCCTCCCTCTGCTTATTGTCCCTCCCCCACAGATTGCCAGCTTTTGTTCCAGCCTTTCCTTTCTCTTGCCTCTACTCGATCTAGATGAATGTCTCGAGCCAAAGTATCAACTGTCGATTTCCCCCACAGATGCTGCCTGACCTGAGCAGTTGTTTAGCTCTTGGTCCAGCCATACTTGGGCCCAATTTGACACTTAGAGGCTTAACACTTCATCCCTTCCTATAGAATGGGAGAGGAAATGGTAGAAATAAGCTTAAACATTAAAAGGTAACTTTTAAAGGTAGTGTGAAAATTACCAGGGTAAATGTAGACCAGTAGTATTGCCTCATCTTTGAGAAACTAGAGGGCTGTGGCTATCTAAAATGAAATGTTTCCAGTCACTGAAAGTATTGACATCTTTTAGAGATTAGATCAGTTGGGAAAATTTTGTAGAATTGTCTAATGCATATTTGTGGAAAGCCCACTAATGGGCAATATGCCCTCATTGTCAGAGAAATCTAGATACTAGCACTGCTTCTAGGTCACTAATATATGATAGCCAATTGGGCATATCCTTGCAGCCTGAGAGACAGATTTACTCTGACTGTCACCAATCTCCAATCATCTAATGCTCCCATACCATGAATTTCTGTGCACTAGTCTTTAAAGATGCATTGCTAATCTTTTTCCCCTTCTATCAACTCTCCACGTTTCCAAGTTAACTCTTTATCAACCCTGTCTTCAGATTTATTGCCTTCACATAAGTCACCACAACAGCGAGGGAGTATGTGCTCCAGAAAGCTGAATGGCTGATTACCAAAAGCAGTTAATGAACATTGGCCTTGTCAATGATGGTGGAAACAAAAGATGAACAAGTACCTTGATATGGTACAATTACAAAGTTGATTTTGTCATCTGCACAAGTACTTGTATGCATAGGAACAATAAAAAAGAACTTGTAGACTATCATTTGGCACTGTGTCAGACAAACAGACTTAACATAAATTTTACACAAGTAGAACGAAGTCTGCAGTGCAAAATAGTCAGTGTTGCTACACTTGGGTACTGTTCAGGGTTGTGCCATTTAGTTCAAGAACCAAATGGTTGAAGGGAAGTAGCTATTCCTGAACCTGGTGGTGTAGGACTGCAGGATTTTGTCTCCTGCTCAGTGGTAGCTATGAGAATATTGCATGGCCCAGATAGTGGGGGTCTTTAGGTATTGTCGTGAGACGATACCCGTTGTAGGTAGGGAAGGATGTACTCATATTATATTGGGCCAGGTCCTCTACTCTGCAGCTTTTTGCACTCCTGTCATTCAATTTCACTATGCTGAGACAACAGAAACCCTTAGATTCTCCTGAATAAACAGGAAAATGGTAACACAGAACCAGGGGCTGGTGGAATAGCAGACACATGGGAGCATTTGTATGTCAGTAGGGAAGACAAAAATAAGAATCTTCAAAGAGAAAAAGAATAAATCTTGGGTGAATTGTTTCTTTTTAAAGAACATCATAATTAAACTGGATTTTTGAATTTATGTCAGAAACACTTTAACTTCCTTTTCAGGTTCCTTGTCCACAATGCCAGCAGTTCGTACCTTCTCCCTATTCGCAGGGATGGCTGTGTTCATAGACTTCCTACTCCAGATATCCTGTTTTGTTAGTCTCTTTGGGCTGGATATCCAGCGGCAGGAGGTGAGAAGATTCTTGGCACTTGGCAATAGGGCACTACAACCCCAAACAGTCTTCCACCTACTGAGCTACTCTGTCCTAACTGTTCTGCGTGCTTGTGGAAATCTAACCTTTAGCATCTTTGTTAGTTTGTGGCACGTTTGTTCACTAACATTTGAATGTTTCATTTGCAGAGTAACCGGATGGATATAGTGTGTTGTGTGAAACAGAAGAGGGCTAATACAGATCATTCTGAAGAACTTCTCTTCAGATGCTTCAAGTATATCTATGCTCCATTTTTGTTAACCAATTGGGTGCGACCCATTGTGGTAAGTACTGAAAGTGAAGAGCTTTGGAGGAATGCCATTAGGTCAACAGATAACTGTTTTGGTGGAGTATAATGTGGTAAATTTATGTCTTTGTGATAATAGACACCTGACCATTTGTGGAATACAACAAGCTTGAACATTGATTATCATGACTCAATAATCCTTGTGGATTGATTATGAAGGTGGAGAGTTTTAAGGATGAGGAATTTTAACATACGAACACTGGAAGAACTCAGCAGGTCAGACAGCATCCTTGAGAAAAGAGTAGCCAACGTTTCGGGCCGAGACCCTTCATCAGGACCCTTGATTCATTCCTGATGAAGATCCTTGGCCTAAAACGTTGGCTACTCTTTTGTCACGGATGCTGCCTGACCTGCTGAGTTCTTACAGCATTGTGTTCGTATAATTATGTCCGCAGCATCTGCAGTTGCATTTTTGGAAATTTTAACATGTTCTGAGCAAGCTGGAAGATGAGAGCTTTGGACTAGGATATAGGTTACAGTGAGGAATGTTTGGCCAGGAGGCTCCTAAAACAACTAAATTCACAAACAAACCTTTTTTTTTAACCTGGCTGTGCTCTGCTGTTAGAGAAGATGTCCAGTCTTAGGTCAGACAGCTGAGTGACAGCATAGCCCCACACTTGCAAACAGTGGCCAAGGACTAGTTTGGGGCCATAAGTGCCTGTCTCATTTGGCAGGATTATCTGTTACTTCAAATGATTTGTCAGTGAGGCTTGCCATCATTCTGTATCAAGTTTTAATGGAGGTAGTATCTCAGAGTAACATATCCTATTTACCTACCCTAGGAGTGTGCTTGGAATTTTGAGACAGTTGTTTGGGTCCAGTTGATGAACCACATCTGTCTTATAGTCTTTAGTTGATGGCAACAGCTTTTTAAATCAACTTTACAGAAAATTATGCAGCAATTACTAGCTGCTGGAATTGAGTTAGCCTTTTCATGACATAGCCCCTAGTCAATGTCAGAATTGTATTTAGTGTCACTGGTATATGTTGTGAACTTAAGTTTCCATGAGGGTTAAATACCTAAGAGTCTTGAATGTCAAGATGTCCTTGGTGGGGAGGGCTGTGCCTCTGGATCTGGGTCTACAACCCTCTGCAGCCTCTCGTGATCTTGTGCATTGGAGCCTCATACCAGGCTGTGATACAGCCAGTCAGGATGCTCTCCACAGCCATTTGCTTACATTGTTGGTGAAATCATTGGATCAGCTGGGTTGTGTGGTTTTTGTCATACTTTACTGGTTTCTAACATTCAGACTGTTCACTATCCTTGTCTAATGCATCTGCATTTCTTCTCCCTAGATATCAGTATTTGTTGCAGTCCTGTCATTCAGCATTGCAGTAGTAAACAAAGTTGAGATTGGATTGGCCCAGAGTTATTCTATGCCTGATGTAAGTACAGTGACTGAACTGTATTTAATAACCTCTTTATTACATTGATGCGCTTGTAATTGTGAACTCCCCGTCCTTAGGACTCCTACCTCCTTGATTACTTTGCATCGATGAACAGATACTTCCACGCAGGTCCTCCTGTCTACTTTGTGGTTGAAGAAGGACATAATTATACCTCCTTTGAGGGCCAAAACTCAGTGTGTGGTGGTGTCGGCTGTAACAACAACTCTCTTGTCCAACAAGTCTACAACGCTGCGATGCTGAGTAACTAGTAAGTTCTGTCAAAGGATCACATTTGTAGAACAGTACAGGCTTGGATTTTGTGCCAATCTCCAAGGTCAATCTAATCCTTCATTTTCAGACAGCCCTCCATTTTTTCTTTCATCCATGTGCCTATCTAAAAGTCCCTTGTATATTCCTAATGTATCTGCCTCTACCACCATCTCTGAGAAGGCATTCCACACAACTGTTGAAGTGGAAGAATTTGATCAGGCATGTATACATTGCCTCTCATCTTTCTGTTATGGAAAAAAAGGGACCCTTCCTGTAATGGAGGAGTGGGGGAATGTGGGTTGCTGGGAAGAAAGGAATTAGCTAAATTAGTTAATACAGATCGGGGGTGGAGGGGCGGGTAGGCGTGAGTGCTGAATGTTGGCAAGGAATTGAAGAATTGGGCAAGAAAGATAGTAGAGGAATTAAGTGGTTGGAAAATTCTATGTCCATTCCAAAGATTTACTAAGTGCCCAAGTGGAAAATATTCTAGTTAAGGTTGGGCTTCACCGCACAGGTGGTTCAGGAAGGGACACTCCTGCAGATAGCGTGCGCATATTCTGTGAATTGCTTTCTCTATGAAATGGACTGCTGTCAGAAATTAGGGCTGGCCTGTTATACAGTGTACATCATCAATAGAAGTTCTGGTCCTAGAATGAATGAATCTGTTCCTTGGAGTAAATGAATTTTGGAGCCAGTATGTTGGCAGACTGATCCTTGTAACTTGAATGCCTGAGTTTAGAAGTATTCTCAGATCAGACATCTTCTCCCTCAGCTGAAGTTTTATAGGTTGGAATACCTACCTTACTCTCCAATAGATTATTATTTTTTAAACAATGTTGTAGAATCCTTGCAAATCACAAACCTGTAGTGCAGAAGCCACAATAGTGCATTGTCTTGCAGGATATCACATTAACTTGGCCTAATTTAAAATTTCCCACCTCACTGTTCCTTAACCCATTCATCTACTTGTTCTAGATACCTGCCCCACCGCCACTTTTATAAATGTGAATTTTTTTTTTGAACATGTGCTATGACTGCTTTAACTAGTTTTGAAACATTTTCATTTTCCTCAGCACGAAAATAGGTTTCCCACCATCTTCCTGGATTGATGATTACTTTGACTGGGTGAAGCCACAATCGACCTGCTGTAGAGTGTACAATAATACAGAGAACTTCTGCAATGCGACAGGTAAAACTGCATGAACATTTCCACAAGGCAACATCGCAGCTCTATAAAACTCTGCTTTAGAATATGATTGCAGTGTTGTTTAGTTCTAGTCACCTCATGGGTTGTGGAAGTTTTAGAGGGGGTGCAGAGGAGACTTACCAGGGTGCTGCCTAGATTAGAGAGCATGTCTTATGAGGAAATTCTTCAAGTTAAGGAGCAAAGGAGGATGAGAAGCAATTTCAGGTATAAAGATTAGAAGAAGCATTTTATACATTTGGACAGCCAGATACATTTTTCCCCCTCAGGGTAGAAATGGCTAATATGAGGAGGCACAATTTTAAGGTGATTGGAGGAGAATATAGAGGGTATTGTCAGAGGTATGTTATTTTTTTAAGAGTGGTGGATGTATGGAATGTGCTGCCGGGATTGCTGGTAGTGGCAGAAATGTTCAGAACATAATGAAAGAGAAGCGCAGGGCTATGTGGGAGTGAAGCTCTAGATTGATCTTGGTTAAAAGGTTGGCACAATATTGTGGGCTACAGGGCCTGTATGCTCCAAGTGGACTGCTGATTCTGTTAGTGAAACAGAAGGAATTAATTTGAAATATGAAAGATTAGCTTTATTTCTCACATGTACATCGAAACTTGCAGTGAAGTGTGTTTTGTGTCAAATCAAATTAGCGAGGATTGTGCTAGGCTTCAGGTGCCAACAGGGTATACCCACAGTACATCTTTGGAACGTGGGAAGAAACCCATACAGTCACAGAAAGAACATGCAAACTTCTTATGGAACCCCAATCAGTGATTGCTGGTTGGTGCTATAGAATAATGCACTAACTGCTACACTATCCTGCCACCTCACCTTCCACATGAAGTTGGGGTCCTTTTGAGAGTGGGGGGGGGAATTACTGCTGTACCGAGTACCTAAGGGAAATGGATGTTCAGATTGTAACTTCCCAATTTTGGGGTAAGAGTTGAAGGACTTTGACTTTGACCTTTGGATCTGTACTGACCTGTCAAACATAAGGCCTGCAGTACGACTGGGGGAGAGAATGCAAAAGAAGTCACACCCTAGAAATTGGATTGGAGAACCATTTTCTACATATATCAAACCTGGAAATACTTGATCTGTGCCCATTTCTGGCAGTCCTGCCAACTGTACAGGGCAATTCTGTTATCTCAGCATGGGAATACCTTTTTTTGCACTTGTTGCTTGATGACAAATCTGGCCAAATGTTCATAGGAAATGTCTGTGTGGAGTTTGTGTATTCTCCCTGTGACTGTGGGGGCGTCTCCGGTGGTATTTTTATCGCACAGGAGTGTACGTGAGTGGTAGAATGTGGCGAGGGTAGAGTACAAAACTGATGGGAGGTGAGGATGGTCCAGATTGACATGGGGGTTATTTTGCGAAACACTCCATGTTTGAAGGGAACATCATTGTTTCATGCCAGTAGAACAGAGTGAAGCACATTTCCAGCAGTTTGATTTAGTGCATCTGTACTCTCCCCTGTATTCCCTTGCCTGAATTCTCTTCTTTCCCCTCCCTGTCACCACCTGTCTCCATTGACCTTGCACCAACCACCTTCAATGCAGGAGAAGATAAATTGGAGAAATTGCCACCAGTTAAAATGCATATGCCCTTTCATAGTGTTGGACATGTCACGGTGCAGATAGGGTAAGATCCTGTTCTGTAGGTTTGTTTCGGAGTTGATTGGTTCCTGTCACAATATCGCTTGAGCCTTGTCTGTAGTGGTGCTCTAAGATTGTACCTTGACTGTGATGTCCAGGTATGGGTGGATATAGAAGAATGTAAGAGACTAACCACAGTTTTCCCTTGTAGTTCAAAATCCAGAGTGTGTTCGCTGTCGTCCACTGAACCAAGAGGGGAAGCAAAGACCATATGGTGAAGACTTCATGATGTTTCTCCCCATGTTTCTGTCTGACAACCCCAATCCAAAATGTGCCAAAAGGTAAGGACATCCAGTCTTCAGTAGATAAGGTGTCTTCAGTAAAGTCCTCATCTGTAATCCTTGGACTTGAATTTCACAACTTGTTTAATTAACCCAGTTCACTTTGGTTGTTACTGTTGAAGTTTGTAAGCATCCTAAGTTTGTGTGGTCAAGCTGTAAAGTGAGTCACTTTGGCACACGTAACCAATAGCTGTACCACAGTGCAACTTCCATTATCTGCTGCTTGGCATCTGTTGATGGCAAGTGAACCATCCAAAGTTATAGGTTGCACTTGAAATGTACTGGAGCTGTACGCATCCAGACAACCAGTATAAAGTTTAAACCATGTAACACAGTTAACTGACTTAGTAGCCTCATAAACATTGCTCCCACCGCTAGTTAGTGTGCCACCTATAATGCACTGCAGCATAACCAAGGTAACGGTGCACAGCAGTAGATACCCATGACCTATATTATAGAGCAGATGGCACCTGCTGTTCCCAGCCAGTTGGACAGTTGAAATTGTGTTGGATACAGTAAATGTGGGCTAGGTTGTCCTTCCATACTGGATTGGCTTATCAAATTGGCAATTCAGGATCCATTTCCAACAGCTGCATGTGCAATTGCTTGGAAGAAAAATTTACTTAGTGATACAGGGAAGAAATGGCCCTTCGGGGCCTTCGAACCATGCTGCTCCTGAAAAGGGAGGAGATCCTGAATGATAGGTGAGGTGATCCTTAAAACAGACTACAGTGAGTCAGGAAGGAAATTGGGAAGCAGGAGCACAAAGGTAGTAATCTCGGGATTACTATCTGTGCCACGTGACAGTGAGTATAGGGATAGTGAGGTGGAGGATAAATGCACGGCTGAGGGATTGGAGCAGGGGGCAGAGATTCAGATTTCTGGATCTTGGGGCAGGTGTGACCTGTACAAAAAGAACTAAGACTATTGGGGAGAGTTTAAACTAGAATTGCTGGGGGTTAGGAACCAAACTGAAGAGACTGAGGAAGAGGCAGTTGGTTCACAAATAGAGAAAGCTTGGAGACAGTGTGAGAGGGAAGGTGATAGAGAATGGACACGCTCAGACTGATGGTTTGAAGTATGTCTATTTTAATGCAAGGGTTATTTTGAACAAAGTGGATGAGCTTAGAGCATGGATCAGTACTTGGAGCTATGATATTGTGACCATTACAGAGACTTGGATGGCTCAGGGGCAGGAATGGTTACTTAGAGTGCCGGACTTCAGATGTTTCAGGAGGTGGGGGCATGGCACTGCTGATCAGAGATAGTGTCACAGCTGCAGAAAAGGAGGAAGTCATGGAGGGATTGTCTATGGAGTCTCTGTGGGTGGAAGTTAGGAACAGGTTTGGGGTCAATAACTCTACAGGGTGTTTTTTTTAATATATATAGACCACCCAATAGTAACAGGGACCTTGAGGAACAGATAGGGAGACAGATTCTGGAAAGGTGTAAGAATGACTGGGTTGTCATGGTGGGAGATTTTAATTTCCCAAATATTGATTGGCATCTCCCTAGAACAAGGGTTTTAGATGGACTGGAGTTTGTTAGGTGTATTCAGGAAGGTTTCTTGACACAATATGCGATAAGCCTACAAGAGAGGCTGTACTTGATCTGCTGTTGGGAAATGAACCTGGTCAGGTGTCAGATCTCTCAGTGGGAGGCCATTTTGGAGATAGTGATCACAATTCTATCACCTTTACCATAACATTGGAAAGGGATAGGAACAGACAAGTTAGGGAAGTGTTTAATTGTAATAAGGGGAAATATGAGGCTATCAGGCAGGAACTTGGAAGGGAAATGTACGGCAGAAATGTGGCAACTGTTTAAGGGATATTTGCATTGAGTTCTGCATAGGTCCGTCCCCCCGATCTGTACAGGAGCCGTGGTGTACAAAGGCAGGTGTAAATCTAGTCGAGAAGGAAAGAAGAGCTTACGAAAGGTTAAAAAAGGCAGGTAATGATAGAGACCTAGAAAATTATGCTAGCAGGAAGGAGCTTAAGAAAGAAATTAGGAGAGCCAGAAGGGGCCATGAGAAGGCCTTGGAGGACAGGATTAAAGAAAACCCGAAGGCAATCTACAAATATGTGAAGAGCAAGAGGAAAAGACGTGAGGGAATAGGACTAATCAAGTGTGACAGTGGGAAAGTGTGTATGGAACTGGAGGAGATAGCAGAGGTGCTTAATGCATAGTTTGCTTCAGTATTCACTACAGAAAAGTATTGTGGTGATTGTAGGGATTACTTACAGCAGACTGAAAAGCTTGAGCATGTAGATATTAAGAAAGAGGATGTGCTGGAGCTTTTGGAAAGCATCAAGTTGGATAAGTCACCAGAACCAGAGGAGATGTACCCCAGGCTACTGTGGGAGGCAAGGGAGGAGATTGCTGAGCCTGTGGCGATGATCTTTGCATCATAAATGGGGATGGCAGAGGTTCCGGGAGGATTGGAGGGTTGTAGATGTTGTTCCCTTATTCAAGAAAGGGAGATAGCCCAGGAAATTGTAAACCAGTGAGTCTTACTTCAGTGGTTGGTAAATTGATGGAGTAAATCCTGAGAAGCAGGATTTATGAACATTTGGAGAGGTATAATATGATTAGGAATAGTCAGCATGGCTGTGTCAAAGGCAGGTCGTGGCTTACGAGCTTGATTGAATTTTTTGGTTGTGACTAAACACATTGATGAAGGTAGAGCAGTAGATGTAGTGTATATGGATATCAGCAAGGCATTGATAAGGTACCCCATGCAAGTCTTATTGAGAAAGTAAGGAGGCATGGGATTCAAGGGAACATTGCTTCGTGGATCCAGAACTGGCTTATCCACAGAAGGCAAAGATTGGTTGTAGACAGGTCATATTCTGCATAGAGGTGGGTAACCAGTGGTGTTCCTCAGGGACCTGTTCTGGGACCCCTACTCTTCGTGATTTTTATAAATGACTTGGATGAGGAAGTGGAAGGATGGGAAGTAAATTTGCTGATAAACAAAGGTTGGGGGTGTTGTGGATGGTTTGGAGGGCTGTCAGAGGTTACAGCAGGACATCAATAGGATGCAAAACTGGGCTGAGAAGTGGCAGCTGGGGTTCAACCTATATAATTATGAAGTAGTTCATTTTGGTAGGTCAAATATGATGGCAGAATATAGTATTAATGGTAAGGCTCTTGGCAGTGTGGAGGATCAGAGGGATCTTGGGGTCAAAGCAGCTGCATAGTTTGATTCTGGTTAAGAAGGCATATGGTTTATTGACCTTCATCAATCGTGGAATTGAGTTTAGGAGCCAAGACTTAATGTTGCAGCTGTATAGGACCCTTGTCAGACTCCACTTGGGAGTATTGTGCTCAGTTCTGGTTGCCTCACTAAAGGAGGGATGTGGAAACCATAGAAAGGGTGCAGAGAAGATTTACAACAATGTTGCCTGGATTGGGCAGCATGCCCTATGAGAATAGGTTGAGTAAACTCAGCCTTTTCTCCTTTTAGTGACAAAGGCCAAGAGGTGACCTGATAGAAGTGTATAAGATGATGAGAGGCATTGATCATGTGGTTAGTCAGAGGCTTTTCCCAGGGCTGAAATGGCTAGCATGAGAGGGCACAGTTTTAAGGTGCTTGGAAGTAGGTACAGAGCAAATCTCGAGTAAGTTTTTTACGCAGAGTGGTGAGTGAATGGAATGGGCTACCGGCAGTGGTGGTGGAGGCAGAAATGACAGGGTCTTCTAAGAGACTCCTGGATAGGTACATGAAACTTAGAAAAAGAGGGCTCTGGGTAACCCTCAGTAATTTCTAAGGCAAGGACATGTTCAGCATAGCTTTGTGGGCCAGAGGGCCTGTATGGTGCTGTAGGTTTTCTACGTTTCTAAACTCAATTAACCTGACATGATCACGGGACAATTTACAATGGCTGGTGCATGCTTAGACTGGGAGGAAACTGGAGGACCCAGAGAAAACATGGAGGATGTACAGAGACTCCTTACAGAACAGTGCCAGAATTGAACTGTGGGCCGAGTTGCACAGGTCACTAGCAGTTTTAGGCTCCATATCCTCCTCCCTCTCCACCCAATTCTTGACTCTCGTCAGAGGCAATATTCCAGTCACATTTAATTTGTTCAACTGTTAACACCTTTCAGTCTGATCTTCCAGAATCCTTTTCCCTTTACTAACACCACTGAAGGATTCTAGTTGGACCTGACATAGAATTAAATGTTGGAAGTAAAACAATATTTGAAAGGTGAATTGTTAACCAATGCCTCTAATCTACAGTGGGCATGCAGCATATGGATCTGCTGTGAAGTTGATTCATAACAACACAGGTGTGGGTGCCACTTATTTTATGACATACCACACGGTGCTAAAAACATCTGCTGACTTCATTGATGCTGCAAAGATGGCTCGTGTCATTGGGCAAAACATAACTGAGTCCATGGGGATTTCGGAGAAAGGCTATCGAGTCTTTCCATACAGGTAACACATTCATATTTCCAAACCATTCTTGCCAATCTTGGAATGAAATTCGTGAAGTAGATTCATAGACGGGTGCAAGGTTTCAACCCCAAGTGTCAACTGAGTTCCTCCAGCAGTTTGTTTTTGCAATGAATCTGGTCACTTTACATATTGAACTGGGAAGGTAACTGAGCCTACCTCACCTAGAGTATAATTTGAAGTGGCAGAGCTATGGGATCTCATGGTTGTAATGGTATACAGATTGCTTTGTGTTAGCAATTTGAGCACAAGCTGAACAGTGAATGAAAATCAAAGCGCTCTAAATTCTGTAAGTACTCACTGGATCAGATGGTATTTGTGGAGAGTGGTCATGGTTAACGGATAGCTGCTAACCCAGTGTACAGATTTTTCCAATAAGCTTTCAGTTAAATGAAGTAGGAAGAGGCTTGTATGAGGGATAAATGCTGACTAAACCACTTAAACCCACACACTGCCCCACTACTGCTTGGTGCAATCAAATGGTTTCATTCCAGTACATCTGCCTGATGATTAGTTTTACAGAAGTGATACAAAGGGCTCTATTTTCTCCATTTCATACAGAGAGTGGAACAGAACAGCAGAGGAACGGGCCCTTAGCCCACCATGTCTAACTTAATTATTCCAAATTAAACCATTCCTGCGTTCATATAATCCATTCCCTATCTGTTTGAATGGCTTAAATGTTGCTCTTGCACCCATCTAATCTTCTCCTTTCACATTTCCATCCACCTGCTATCCAACTATACAAACCATGATTTGGTGTCCAGTTTACCGTGAGCCCCACACACTTGGGTATACAGAGGGAGTCAGGTACCGAGAGAGAAGTGGAAACCATGTGGTTGATCTCTGGAGACCGTACATATATCATGACCAGGATTGGGATCAGATCTGGCGTTTGGAGTCTTGTCTCATAAGCTTGCATGTAGCCTGCAATGGCAGCATACAGTATGAATGGCAAGTTTAAAAATCCAAAAACATGGCTGGAAACATTCTGTAGGCCCAGCAGTGTCTGGGAAGAGTTGATGTTTTGGGTCAAAGCCTCCAATTGGGAAAGAGATTGATGAAACTTAAGCTGCAGGGAGGGAGGGGTTGTCTCTGGGGTAAAACCATATGGATAAACTGCATAAAAAGATTCTGATTAGAGAATGGAGTAGTTGTTTATTTTTATTTATACAACATGGAACAGGCCCTTTTGGTTTAACAAGCCACACCTTAGCCTAATTGCAAAACAATTTACAATGACCAATTAACTTCAAACCCATACGTCTTTGAAATAGAGCACACAAAGGAAACCCACGCATATCTCTTGATGAAATTCCTTACAGATGGCGTAGGAAGTGAACTACGAACTCAGACACCCCAAAATGTAAGAGCATTGCACCAACTGCCACGTTACTGTGGCAGTCATGTTAGTGAGATCATGAACAAAGTGTAGGGGAACTTTAAAATTGCAGCAAATGTTTTCAGTAATCCTATTTCTGATTGTTTTTGCAGTGTGTTCTATGTATTTTATGAACAGTATTTTACAATTGTGCACGACACAATTTTCAATCTCTGCGTGTCGCTGGCAGCAGTTTTTATAGTGACTACGATCCTGCTGGGCTACGAGGTGTGGTCCGCAATGATGGTATGCATCACCATATCCATGATCATCACTAACATGTTTGGAGTTATGTGGCTCTGGAACATCAGCCTGAACGCAGTCTCACTTGTAAACTTGGTAATGGTAAGTGGACTCCTGACATTGAATCAATATGGGCAGAAATCTGCATGGGCTGAAGGGTCTGTCTGCTGTGTGGTACCCCTCTGGTGTACAGCCCCAATGTTGCACCACAACATAAATGCACAAACAGATCAAATTTACTCATCCCTTCCACATTTCATATGTTCAAATGAAACACTGTCCATTTGTTGCCTTTTGAACCATTTGCTGTGGTTGGTTCCTTCAACTCTTTCTCCACAACTATAGTTTTGGGTTGAAATTCCAGTTAATGTATTTGTCTCTGGCCTTGAGTCCTAGTCTTTTCACTGTTATGGTCAGTAATGTTGTAGATCAGTACACAGCTGGAGGTTTTAAAAGGGCAGAAATATTTCTCAAACTGATTGCCATTGTTTCTTTCCTAGTGTTGTGGTATTTCAGTTGAGTTCTGCAGCCATATAGTTCGTGCCTTTTCTGTCAGTACAAAGAAGACCAGAGTGGACCGTGCAGAGGAAGCCCTGGCAAATATGGGCAGCTCGGTAAGTAACCAAGGCATCAAATATCTTGCCTATTGGCTTAAAAAATCAAATTATTGGAATTAAATGGAGCTTGTATTAAGGCACCACAGTAGCGTACCGGTTAGTGTGACACTATTACAGCTCGGGGTATTGGAGTTTGAAGTTCAGTCCGGTGTCCTCTTCCTGTCAATAGAATGCATGGATTCTTTTCCTCACTGTCCAAGGACCTACTGGGTAGGTTAATTAGTCATTGTAGATTATCACATGATTGAAGTTGAGGATTACTGGGTGGCAGGGCTTAAAGGGTCTATCCCATGATGTCGCAAAACAAAAATTAAAATTTAATTGAACTAAAAAAAATAAAAATAAAAATTGGAGAATCATTTCAAAAATACATCTTTTAGAGGCTGCATCTCACATGGAATTTATTACTGTTTCCTCCACCTCCTAGGTATTCAGTGGCATCACACTGACCAAGTTTGGTGGGATTGTGGTCCTGGCATTTTCCAAATCCCAAATTTTCCAGGTCTTCTACTTCAGGATGTACTTGGCAATTGTTCTCTTGGGAGCAGCTCATGGCCTTGTATTCCTTCCAGTGCTGCTGAGTTATATCGGTAAGACTTCAAAAGATTTTATAAAAAGAAATCAAAATATGAAATACACATTGACTGAAACCCTCTGTTTGTACTGTTCACTATATTCAGCTTGTAATGAGATTGGCATTGGTAACTCAATGGGCATTTGAACTGTAATTCATCAAAACAGCTGGATATTACTTGCCCACTGGATTAACTGGAACTGTTGTGGGTGGCACAGCTGAGAGAAGTGGCTACACAACTCTGCTGACCCAAATTTAGCCTGACCTCCAGTGATGTGTGTGTAAAGGCTACATCTTCTATGACCCTATGTTTATCCCCACGTCCTTGGACTTGGTTAATTGGCTGCTGAAAGTTCCCCCAACTGCAGATGAGTGGCAAAATCAAGAAAGCTGTTGAGAATAAGGGAAAAATGATTGGTGTAAATGAGTGCTTGGTGAAGATTCAGGTGACCACACTGACACCAACTATGAAAAACATAGAAACCTACAGCACAATACAGGCCCTTCGGCGCACAAGGTTGTGCTGAACATATCCCCACCCTATAGCCGTCTGTTTTTCTAAGCTTCATGTACCGATCCAGAAGTATCTTAAAAGATCCTATTGTAAACGCCTTCACCACCTTTGCTAGCAACCAATTCCACGCACTCACCACTCTCTGCGTTTATATTAAAAAAAAACTTAAACCTGACATCTCTGTACCTACTCCCCAGCACCTTAAACCTTTGTCCTCTTGTGGCAACCATTTCAGCCCTGGGAAAAAGTCTCTATCTGCACAGTCAACACCTCTGTCAGGTCACCTCTCATCCTCCGTCGCTCCAAGGATAAAAGGCTGAATTCAACCTGTTTAAGGCATGCTCCCCAATCCAGGCAACATTCTTGTAAATCTCCTCTGCACCCTTTCTATGGCTTCCACAGCCTTCCTGTAGTGAGGTAATCAGAACTGAGCACAACACTCCAAGTGGGATCTGACCGGGGTCCTATGTAGCTGCAACATTACTTCTCGGCTCCTAAATTCAATTCCACGATTGATGAAGGCCAGTACACCATACACCTTAACCACAGAGTCAACCTGCACAGCCGCTTTGAGCATCCTATGGACTCGGAGCCCACGATCCCTTTGGCCCTCCACTCTGCCAAGAGTCTTACCATTAATACTATATTCTGCCATCATATTTGACTTACCAAAATGAACCACTTCACACATATCTGGGTTGAACTCCATCTGCCACTTCTCAGCCCAGTTTTGCATCCTATCAATGTCTCACTGTAACCTCTGACAGCCCTCCACACTATTCACACCACCTCCGACCTTCGTGTCATCAGCAAACTTACTAACCCATCCCTCCACTTCCTCATCCAGGTCATTTATAATAATCACAAAGAGTAGGGGGTCCCAGAATAGATCCCTGAGGCACTCCACTGGTGACTGACCTCCATGGAGAATATGACCCATCTATAGCCACTCTTTGCTTTCTTTGGACAAGCCAGTTCTCGATCCACAAAGCAATGTCCCCTTAGATCCCATGCCTCTTTACTTTCTCAGTAAGCCTTGC
Organism: Hypanus sabinus; assembly: GCF_030144855.1. Taxonomy (NCBI): domain Eukaryota; kingdom Metazoa; phylum Chordata; class Chondrichthyes; order Myliobatiformes; family Dasyatidae; genus Hypanus; species Hypanus sabinus. The sequence continues at coordinate 143,843,957 of NC_082706.1, forward strand.
ATGGGGTACCTTTTCAAATGCCTTGCTGAAATTTATATATTATGTAGCCATACTGACTATTCCTAATCATATTATACCTCTCCAAATTTTCATAAATCCTACCTCTCAAGATCTTCTCCATCAACTTACCAACCACTGAAGTAAGATTCACTGGTCTATAATTTCCTGGGCTATCTTTACTCCCTTTCTTGAATAAAGGAACAACATTCGCAATCCTCTGGAACCTCTCCCGTCCCTATTGATGATGCAAAGATTATCACCAAAGGCTCAGCAATCGCCTCCCACAGTAGCCTGGGATATATCTCATCCGGACCCAGCGACTTACCCAACTTGATGCTTTCCAAAAGCTCCAGCACATCCTCTTTCTTAATATCTACATGCTCAAGCTTTTCAATCTGCTACAAGTCGTCACTATTGTCACCAAGAGCCTTTTCCATAGTGAATACTGAAGTACTCATTAAGTACCTCTGCTACTTCCTCTGGTTCCATACACACTTTCCCACTGTCACACTTAATAGGTCCTGTTCTTTCATGTCTTATCCTCCCGCTCTTCACATACTTGTAGAATGCCTTGGGGTTTTCCTTAATCCTGCTCACCAAGGCCTTCTCATGGCCCCTTCTGGCTCTCCTTTAAGCTCCTTCCTGTTAGCCTTATAATCTAGATCTCTATCTAACATTACCTAGCTCTCTCTGACCGTTTGTAAGCTTCTTGACCAGATTTATTACAGTCTTTGTACACCATGGTTCCTACACCCTACCATAACTTCCCTGTCTCATTGGAACATACCTATGCAGAACTTCACACAAATATTCCCTGAACATTTGAAACATTTCTTCTGTGCTTTTGAGAACATGTTTCCAATTTAAGCTTCCAATTTCCTGCTTGATAGCTTCATATTTCCCCTTACACCAATTAAATGCTTTTCTAACTAGTCTGTTCCTATCTCTCTCCAATGCTATGGTAAAGGAGATAGAAATTATGATCACTATCTCCAAAATGCTGTCCCACTGAGAGATCTGACACCTGACCAGGTTCATTTCCCAATACCAGATCAAGTACAGCCTCTCTTGTAGGTTTATCTACATATTGTGTCAAGAAACCTTCCTGAACACACCTAGCAAACTCCACCCCATCTAAACCCCTTGCTCTAGGGAGATGCCAATCGATATTTGGGAAATTAAAATTTCCCATTACGACAACTCGGTTATTATTACACCTTTCCAGGATCTGTTTCCCTATCTGCTTCTCGATATCCCTGTTACTATTGGGTGGCTTATTTTAAAAAAACACCCAGTAAAGTTATTGACCCCTTCCTGTTCCTAATCTCCACCCACAGAGACTCCATCGACAATCCCTCCATGACATCCACCTTTTCTGCAACTGTGACACTATCTCTGATCAACAGTGCCATGCCCCCACCTCTTTTACCTCCCTCCCTGTCCTTCCTGAAACATCCAAAGCCCAGCACTTGAAGTAACTATCCCTGTCCCTGAGCCACCCAAGTCTCTGTAATGGCCACCACATCATATCCCCAAGTACTTATCCACACTCTAAGCTCATCTGTTTTGTTCACAACACTCCTTGCATTACATCTCAAACCATCAGTCTGAGGGCGTCCCTTCTCTATCACCTGCCTATCCTCCCTCACACTGTCTCTTGTCTTTCTCTATTGAAAGAGCCAGATGCCTCTTCCCCAGTCTCTTCAGTTTGGCACCTGAGAACATTTCTATCACATATTACTTTGATTTCTGTCCACACAAGCAGTCCTCACATGACCTTCATCCTCCTCCACCTCACCATCTGCTCTAACACATTGGTTCCCCTCCCCCTGCAAATCTAGTTTAAACCCCCCAGAGCAGCACTAGCTAGTCCCATCCAGTTCAGGTGAAACCATCCTGTCGCAACAGGTCCCACCTTCCCCGGAACAAAGTTCAATTGTCCAGAAACAAAAAGCCCTCCCTCCTGCATCATCTCCTCAGTCATGTACTTAGTTGCATTATCTTCCTATTCTAGCCTCACTAGCATGTGGCACGGGGAGCAGTCCTGAGATTGCAACCCTGGAGGTGCTGTCCTTCAACTTTGCACCTAACTCCTTAAACTTTCTTTGCAAGACCACTTCCTCCTTCCTATCCATGTCATTGGTCCCTACATGGACCACGACATCTGGCTGCTCACCCTCCGTCCTGAGAATACTGAGAACTCGATCTGAGATATCGCAGACCCTTGCACCAGGGAGGCAACAGACCATCCGAGATTCTTGATCTCTCCCACAGAACCTCTTAGCTGTCCCCCTAACTATTGAATCCCCATCACTCCTGCTTGCCTCTTTTCCCTCCTTCCCTTCTGAGCTGAAGATCCAATCTCGGTGCCAGAGGTGTGACCACTACAACTTGTCCCTGGTAGGTCGTCCCCACTAACAGTATCCAAAATGGTACATTTATTGTTGATGGGAATGGCCACAAGGGTGCTCTTCCTGTCTATTCCCCTTCCCTCTCCTGACAGTCACCCAGCTACCTGCCTCCTAACTCCTAGGGGTGACTATCTCCCTGAAACTCCTGTCTATTTCTGTCTCTGCCTCACGAATGATCCGAAGTTCATACGGCTTGTCAGGAGCTGCAGCTGGATGGACCTTTTCAGGTGTAGTCATCAGGGACAATTGTGCTGTCCCCGACTTCCCACATCTTGCATACAGAGCACTCAACTATCCTAACTGCTACCTCCATTACCTACTTCTAAGTTAATTAAATTAAAGGAACTTACCCGGCCTTACCTCACTTGGAGCAAGCTCGTCCTCAGCCTCTTGAGTCAAAGCTCCAGTCTACCCTGAGCCACTCACACACTGGCTGCTCCTCTTCAGTTACCCCTCCTTTTATTTGTCCCTGCCAGTTACCTCACGAGCCCTTTGCTCCTCTTCCTGCTGCAACGGTTTCTGGATCACACTTCTCAACCTTTGGATAAATTCATGTATGTGGATAACTTCAGACTTTGTAAATGATTGCAGATTGTAATTAGGAGAATGTTTAGTCATTTTTTTTCTTTTGGTTTAGGACCACCTATGAACAAAGGAAAAATTTCAGTTCTACACAATCAGTACAAAGATACAGAACGGGAAAGATTGTTGAAATAACCTCTGGGCAGCAGCAGCTTTTGAATAAGGACCTTGTGTAAATCCTGATGGATTCTGAACTTTGCAGTTTAATGCAGAATATCTTGGTCTTCTGAACTCAGGAAATTTAGTTTGTCACTGCACAAACAACTATTTATTCATGCTCCTGTATTTCCAGTTTTGCTGGCTGGTCATTATAAGCTCTTCCAGTTGACAACTTTAAGTGAATGACACTGGAGAGTGGCACTAATGAATTTTAATACAAACCAAATTGTATAGCTAATTTTTATTATCTTTATTTAATAAAGTTAAACATTCAATAGTACACCGCCTAGTCCCAAGCTCACACAGTCAAGCTTGTCAGAAGTGCTTGTTCTCCAAAAAGACTTTTGAAATGGGCAATATGTTCTTCACAATGTTCGCCTGAAACAGAAAGAAAATCAGTGCTACTAATTGTCCTTCCATTTGTGAAAGACTGACAGCATTAAAATCACTTTAGTGGGGTTGGGGGGGAATAAAGATAATAAACTGATGCCTATTTCTCAGGCCTGGAAACTATTTCCCCCGATGCTACTGCCCGCTTTAGAAGGATAAGCTAAGCAACTTCCCTCCCAGACCAACAGCAGTGAAGTCTCTCAAGTCTCCCCATTCCTCTCTCAGGCCTCCTGTACTGTAAAAAGGCCCCATGCAAACTTGAGGAACCTGTCTGGGTCTAATGCAGCCTTTCAACTTGGAAATCTACAACTTCAGGAAAGTTGATTTGTCTGCATCAGTTATCCATCTGTGCTGTTGGATGGTTTGTTTTCCTCTGGAAGTGGAGGAGATCCCAGCCTGACCTAGAGTACATCTTCCACTTATGAATTACACAACTCCTGTACGTTGTCTAAAGAGTCACAAGCCAGAATGCTGGAATTGTTTAATAAACAATTGCTGGAGGGACTTGGTATGTTTGAGCAACCTGTATTTTTTTTTTGGAGGGAGGAAAGAGTGGGCCTGTATAACCATTTTGGCTTGAAACCCTGCATCAGGATTTTGTTTCCCATGGCTATAAGATTCCCACTGCTATCTTGACTACCTGTGACCACCATCTCCTGTAAAAATACCATTCCTTTACTTTGACTCTATCATGTTTCCAAAACATCTAATATCCTCCAAATGCACCCACATCTCCATTTCCTGGATATCTGCACTCCTCTCATCCTCCCACTGCTTAACAGGGTTAGAGTTCCTCTTGTCCTCACCTACCTCTCCAAGAGCCTCTGCATCCAACACATCATTTTCCACAACTTCCATCTTCATCAGGACCCTACCATCAAACACTTGCCTTTGCAGGAGGGATTTTTGCAGGTCTGCTCCTTCTGATTCCCTTGTCCATTCACCCCTCCCACTAATCTCCTTCCCAGCACTTATCCCTGTAAGTGACGGAAGTGCTACACCTGCCTATTCATCTCTCCATTCAAGCCCCAAACAGTACTTCCAAGTAAGGTAAACCTTCACTTGTGAATCTGTTGAGTTGTCTATTGCAAACAGTGTTCCCAATGCGACCTCCTCTACACTGGTGAGACCTGACATAGACTGGGGGACCACTTTGAGCACCTCAACTCCATCCACAAAGTGGAATTTCCCAGTGGCCTACCATTCAATTCCTACCCCTCCATTACTGTTCTGACATGTAGGTCCATACTCTCCTCTTCTGCTGCCAAGATTGGAGAAAAAACATCTCATTTGGTTTGAGTAACCTGCAACCTGATGGCATGAACATGGGTTTCTCCATATTCTGTTAAATGTTTCCCCACCCCCTTCTCTCTTCTCCTCCTCACCTGCTTATCACCTCTCCCAGTGCTCCTTCTCTTTCCCTTTCTTCCATGATCCATCAGATCCTGCTCCACCCCAAGCCCCTTGCCTTTTCCACTTAACAGCTTCCTTCATCCCTCTTTTTTTTGGGCATTAAAACAATTGAAGTTTTAAGAAATCATCAGTCATGATCCAACTAGAATGGGGTCAAGTGGCCTTATTACATTCTAGATATGCCCACAGTATGCTCTAATTCCATAGGTCAATAGCACAGCTTAGTTTGGAGGTCCTTTCCCTTATTTAGCATTCCTCTGTACTATAGTTTCTTACAGCATGTGGCCAAATGGTTAAGGCATTCGTCTAGTTATGTGAAGGTCGCTAGTTTGAGCCTTGGCTGAGGCTGTGTGTGTGTCCTTGAGCAAGGCACTTAACCACACATTGCTCTGGTGCCAAGCTGTATGGGTCCTAATGCCCTTCTCTTGGACAACATTGGTGGCGTAGAGAGGGGAGATTTGCAGCTTGGGCCGGTCTTCCATTTAAAAAAAAACCTTGCCCAGGCTTGCGCCCTGGAAACTTTCCAAGGTGCAAATCCATGATCTATCGAGACTAACGGAGGCCTACGACTACTAATTTATGTACTATGGACATGTGGTCGATGTTTAAAGATCTCTTGCAGGAAGTTAGGGATAAATTTGTCCCGGTGAGGAAGATAAAGAATGGTAGGGTGAAGGAACCATGGGTGACAAGTGAAGTGGAAAATCTAGTCAGGTGGAAGAAGACAGTATACATGAGGTTTAGGAAGCAAGGATCAGATGGGTCAATTGAGGAATATAGGGTAGCAAGAAAGGAGCTTCAGAAAGGGCAGAGAAGAGCAAGAAGGGGGCATGAGAAGGCCTTGGCGAGTAGGGTAAAGGAAAACCCCAAGGCATTCTTCAATTATGTGAAGAATAAAAGGATGACGAGTGAAGGTAGGACCAATTAGAGATAAAAGTGGGAAGATGTGTCTGGATGCTGTGGAAGTGAGCGAAGTCCTCAATGAATACTTCTCTTTGGTATTCACCACTGAGAGGGAACTTGATGACGGTAAGGACAATATGAGTGAGGTTGATGTTCTGGAGCATGTTGATATTAACAGAGAGGAGGTGTTGGAGTTGTTAAAATACATTAGGACAGTTAAGTCCCCAGGGCCTGACGGAATATTCCCCAGGCTGCTCCATGAGGCAAGGGAAGAGATTGCTGAACCTCTGGCTAAGATCTTTATGTCCTCGTTGTCCATGGGAATGGTTCCGGAGGATTGGCGGGAGGCAAATGTTGTCTCCTTGTTCAAAAAAAGGTAGTAGGGATAGTCCAGGTAATTATAGACCAGTGTCTGTGGTGGGAAAGCTGTTGGAAAAGATTCTTAGAGATAGGATCAATGGGCATTTAGAGAATCATGGTCTGCTCAGGGACAGTCAGCATAGCTTTGTGAAGAGCAGATTGTGCCTAACAAGCCTGATAGATTTCTTTGAGGAGGTGACTAGGCATATAGATGAGGGTTGTGCAGTGGATGTGATCTACATGGATTTTAGTAAGGCATCTGACAAGGTTCCACACGGTAGGCTTATTCAGAAAGTCAGAAGACATGGGTTTGGCCAGGTGGATTCAGAATTGTCTTGCCTGCAGAAGGCAGAGGGTCGTGGTGGAGGGAGTACATTCAGATTAGAGGGTTGTGACTAGTGGTGTCCCACAAGGATCTGTTCTGGGACCTCTACTTTTTGTGATTTTTATTAACGACCTGGATGTGGGGGTAAAAGGGTGGGTTGGTAAGTTTGCAGACGACACAAAGGTTGGTGGTGGTGTAGGTAGTGTAGAGGATTGTCGAAGATTGCAGATAGACATTGATAGGATGCAGAAGTGGTCTGAGAAGTGGCAGATGGAGTTCAACCCGGAGAAGTGTGGGGTGGTACACTTTGGAAGGACAAACTCCAAGGCAGAGTACAAAGTAAATGGAAGGATACTTGGTAGTGTGGAGGAGCAGAGGGATCTGGGGGTACATGTCCACAGATCCCTGAAAGTTGCCTCACAGGTAGATAGGGTAGTTAAGAAAGCTTATGGGGTGTTAGCTCTCATAAGTCGAGGGATAGAGTTTAAGAGATGCAATGTAATGATGCAGCTCTATAAAACTAGTTAGGCCACACTTGGAGTACTGTGTCCAGTTCTGGTCGCCTCACTATAGGAAGGATGTGGAAGCATTGGAAAGGGTACAGAGGAGAATTACCAGGATGCTGCCTGGTTTAGAGAGTACGGATTATGATCAGAGATTAAGGGAGCTCGGGCTTTCCTCTTTGGAGAGAAGGAGGATGAGAAGAGACATGATAGAGGTGTACAAGATATTAAGAGGAGTGGACAGCCAGCACCTCTTCCCCAGGGCACCACTGCTCAGTACAAGAGGACATGGCTTTAAGGTAAGGGGAGGGAAGTTCAAGGGGAATATTAGAGGAAGGTTTTTTACTCAGAGAGCGGTTGGTGCATGGAATGCACTGCCTGAGTCAGTGGTGGAGGCAGATACACTAGTAAAGTTTAAGAGACTACTAGACAGGTATATGGAGGAATTTAAGGTGGGGGGTTATATGGGAGGCAGGGTTTGAGGGTTGGCATAACATTGTGGGCTGAAGGGCCTGTAATGTGCTGTACTATGTTCTAGTTTCTTACAATACAACCACCCACTGGAGAAAATCACAATGCTTGGAACAATTAATTGAAAATAACTGCTGTAAATTTAAAACAAAGTGCTGGAACTACTCAACAGATCAGGCTTCAGAACCTGACCACCTGGGTATTTCCAGCACTTGGTTATAGATTAAAGTCCCATTTTTTAAGTATTACCACACCACCACCTGGAAGCAGGTAGAGTTGGTGCTCACCTGGGGTGAAGTGTGAACTTCCACGTAACCTTTGATTCCTCTGCTCGAAGAACCTGAAGGTGGTGTAGAACACCAGTGCATCTCCAGTCTGCTTGGCTGCATCCAGGAACTTACGTGCTGAGATGTTGTCATGGCTGCCAACACTGCGAATAAATCTGAGCGCCCCCAGTACCTGATGTTTGGAGAGCAACACTTCCACAATCTCATCATTGGCTGTGGAGAGCCGCTGCAAAAAATGAAAGCCGAGTCAGTCACACTTCAATGTACTTTCAGCTTGCTGCCTTGACTTCTACATTAAGAGTTATTGCTTTTGAAAATCTGTATAATATGCTGAACGTCTGTTTCCAGGTCCTAGAAGACCCTACCACAATTTAATGTCCAATAGCCTATAAACACGAGAGTCTGAGCTTTACAATACAGAACAAATCAGGGACTGTGTTAATGGTCCTGCTAGTGGTAGTTACTGTTCCTGCCCAGCAGTCAAGCTCTGTGTCAGGGGGAATATCACACTAGTGATTGGTTTCATTATGGATTTAAGTTCCACAGAGGTGAATTCAGTCTCAAGAAGTGCTGCTTTGTCAATGTTCAATGGTGTGAAGGTCTGCTCAGGAACAGGCCCTTTGGCCCATGATGTGCTAAACTAAACCAGGACTACCTGGCTACACAAAGTTCCTATCCTTCCATTCACTGCAGGTTCTCCTGCCCATCTTACAGCCACTTAAATATGATAGTAACCCCACTCTGCATTTAATGCACACTGTCTAGTACTTGACAATTTCCACCCTGGGGAATAAATACTGTCCATCTATCTATGCCTCTTAATTTCATAAACTTCTTTCAGGTCTTGCCTCATCCTCCTTTGCTTCGGGGAAAACAGACCCAGCCTCTCCATTCTCTCCTTATAACAAGCCCTCCAGACCTGGTAACATCCTTGTGCATCATTTCTGCACCTTCTCTTAGATTAATGACATCCTTTTCTATAACATGGAATAGCACACACACACTGTTGCTTGTCAAGGGTTTAGAAACCTGCAAAACAACTCACCTACCTTCAGCATGTCCAGGGACAATTGATGTGCAGGGGCATAAGTGCTCTCCAATGACAGGAGTAGACAGGCCTGAAAGACAAAGTATTTTTAATTGTAATTTTTTGTCATGTACTGTACCGGTACAGAGGCAGTTTACCAGGATGCTGCCTGGATTATAGAGCATATCTTACGAGGATAGGGCTTTTCTGTTTGAAGTGAGGAAGGATGAACAGTGACTTGATAGGTGTATAAAAGCTGTAGCTAGTGGACAACCAGTGTGTTTTTTTTTGCTGGGTGGCAACAACTAATGTGGAAGAGCATAATTTTAAGGTGAATGAAAGACAGTATAGGCAGGATATTGAGGTTTTTTTTAAAAAGAGTGGTGGGTGTGTGGAACATGCTGCCAGTGTTCGTCATTGAGGCAAATACATTACGGACATTTAACAGTCTCTTAGATGGCCATCCATTTTTTTTCTTTCATTCGTGTGCTTATGTGGGAGGGAAAGGTTAGATTGATCTCGGAGAAGCTTAAAAGGTCAATACAACATTGTGGGCTGAGGAGCCTGCACTGGGCTGTACTGTTCTCTACACTACCACAAAATAGTGAATTTCACAACATGCATCAGTGATAACAAACTTGTGATTCTGAGTTGGCAAGTCTGTCAATGACACAGAAGCAGGTCATATTGTGGGTAACGAGGAATCCTAAGGCTGCATACAGCAGGGACAGGACATTTGCAATAAATGGTGGGGTGCTAAATAATATTGGATACCCAAGTCCCTCTGTTTAAGCTGTTAGATCCATGATAACGTCAACACAAATAGAAAGGGTGATGAAGGTATGTGGCATGTTTGCATGTGGCTGAATGCATAGAATGGAAAAGTTGGGAACATAATGTTGAAACTTTACAAGCCACGTGTTATATCACATGGAGTAAAAGTGTGCATTGATTAGAGGATTTAGTTATGAGGAGAGATTGGACAGGCTGGGCCTGTTGTGCCTGGAGCAAAGAAGACTGGGATGTGACCCAATGGGAGGAATGTGGTGGTGATGGGCAGAGGACTGGGGGAGACAGTAGGTGATGGGGTTGGATTGTGAGGAAGGAAATGTGGGAGAGAACCAGGGTGAACGAGCAAGGGCAGTGAGATAGTCAGTGACACATGAGCTATGTAAAATCAGAACCAGGCCTTGGTCTACAGAGAATTATGTAGCCATTATCTTGCTATAGTGCTTCTTGTGGGTGCCTGGACACACTCAATGTTACAACAGTGTTGAAAAAGCTCCAGCACAAGAAGCAAAACTACCACCACTTACTCCAATTCTTGTGCAACATGGCACAGTCAGAACTCAACATTAAAGCTTACAAAAACTCAAAGTTATTGTAATTTAATCAACTGATGATTCATCGTCAGCTGGATGAACTGGATAACTCACCAGAGGCTTAGAATCACTGAGTACATGATACTGTAGAAACTGATGCAGCATGTAGAACAGGCTGTGCTGGACAAGCGTTTTTATCACTAATTCATACAGGTAATGCTGCAATTAAATAGAAAATTGTGAAGTAAGCAAAGCATCCAAGTGCAAAATAATCAAGAGTTTTTCCACTAAAGGAACAGTTACCTGGACTGTGATCTGGTATTGATTGAGAGACCGGATGTATTCCATCAAAACTGCACTAATAAACTTGTGAGGAAGGTCCTGCTAAAATTCACAAGGTTAAGCAGTGTCAGAACACAAGTAATGCAATTAAACCATTAGATGCAACACTCTGAATCTTAGCTAACATGATGAATCTAACCAGCAGCAACTCCAGGATTACAATCTGATAAAAACTGAAGCTGAGTTATAAAAGGTGGATTGACCTGAATTTTATGATACCGAGCAAGATTATTGAAGCTTTATAAGGCATTACTCACACTTCATGGAGTACTGTGAGCAGTTTTGACAAGAGAACTTGCCAAATTCCTATTTACGTAGTGTGCTGAAAATACAGAGTTTAGATTTGTAAGTGTCTAAGGTACTACTCTATATTACACAACTAGGTAGTTTTTTTTTTCATGTGTCCACAGCTTGCCTTATAAAGAAATGCTTTCTGATGTTGGTCTAAAATTTCTCTTTAACCAATCTCCACCCATGGCCCCATGTCCTTGTTGATGGATTAAGTTTGAACTAGCAGCTGGCATCTTTCAATCTTCCTTCATAGCTCGAACTCTACAGACCTGGAATAGGTCAAGTCACCCTTCTCTGAACTTTCTCCAGTGCCTTCACTTCCCTCACAGAATATGGACACCAAAACTGTACACTGTACTCAAGGTGTGGCCTCACAAGTGCATTATACAGCTCAAGAAGAACATCTCTAGACTTGTACTCCACTAAGCACATTATATAGCCCAACATTCTATTAGCCTTCCTAATCGCTTCTGTGCATTATCTAGATGTTTGCTGATAGTGATGAGTTCACCTGGACATACGGTGCACTTTCTAACGCAAGTCGCCCCATTGTATATTTATGTCTAATATTTCTACTTCCTATATGTAATATTTTATATTTACTTGCATTAAATTTCATCTCCTATTTATCTGTCCACATCTGGATTTGTTTAGATCTAACTGTATGGATTCTGCTGCCCAAATGTTATCAACCTGTCCCCCTAATTTTGTGTAATCTACAAACTTTACTAGTTTATTAGTTATGTGCTTATCCAAATCATTAATGTAAATTTGAAACAGCAGGAGCCCCAAAACTGATCCCTACAGAACCCCACTTTTAACATCTTCTTGGTGTGAAAACGATCCTCTCACCATAACTCATTTTGTTTTTGAGCCAATTCTGCACACTTTACCCTGAATGTCATTTGATTATTAACCTCTTGTGGGGTACCTTATCCATTATCTAAGAAGAGATGTGCTGACATTGGAGAGGGTCCAAAAGAAGCAAGAATTACTCTATGAATGAAAGGATTAATGTATGAGGAGCATTTCATAGCTCTGGGCCTGTACTTGCTGGAGTTCAGTGAGTAACATGGGGAGCTCACTGAAAGCTGTCAATGTGGAAAGGCCTAGATAGGATGGATGTGGAGAGGATGCTTCCTATACTGGGGGAATCTTGGACCACAGTTCACAGCCTCAGAATATATGTACATTTAGAACACAGGAGGGTGAGGAGGAATTTCTTTAGCCAGAAAGTGGTGACACTGTGGAATACAATGAACCAGACAGCCATGGAGGCCGAGTCGTTGGGTATATTTAAAATGGAGGTTAATAGGTTCTGGATTAATAAGGGCGTCAAAAGGTATGGGGAGATGGCAGGAGAATGGGATGAGAGAACTAATAAATTAGCCATGATGGAATGGTGGTGCAGACTCGATAGGCTGAATGGGCTAATACTACTCTTGTGTTTTATGGTCTTATGGAGTTGGGTAACATTGATTTCCACAGGGAACAATTTACAGAACAGGTTCTGTAATTGTGGTCTATGATCCCCATGGGGTGTACAAAGAGATTCAGGGAGGGTTAGTGGGACAGTGAGGGGAATAAAGTGGGGCCAGTATGGGATGAATGTGCTCCTATGTCTTATGGCCTTACTATTGCAGTGTAAATGGGACAGCAATTTCCAGTATCCACAGACTGCATTTTTACTCTCAGTAGTAACTTTATTAGGGACACATGCTCATTAATCCAATTATCTTATTAGCCAACCATATATATGGCAGCAACTCAATGCACAAAAGCATGGTCAAGAGGTTCAATTGTTGTTCAGGCCAAACATCAAAATGGGTAAGAAATGTGATCTAAGTGACTTTGACTATCGAATGATTATTGGTACCAGACCGAGTATCACAAAAACTGCTAAACCCCTGGGATTTTCATGCACAAGTCTCGAGAGTTCATAAAGAATGGTGCAAAAAGCAAAACATTGTTCTGTGGGCAAAAATGCCTTGCCAATGAGAGGAACCTTGGTGACAGGCTGCTTACAAAACTTCTAAATATACCTCTTTTGAATTACTCTCGCTGTAATCTGCAGCCTGTAATTTCCCTTTAAGCAATGCACTTTTAAACCGTATTAATGAACTAGCAATTTTACAATCTTCTGAAATACTCAGCAGACTTAACTTTCAGGCATGCAAGTACAGCCTCTAAGCAGACAAAGGTGCATTGCAATAGCCAGAAGACAGGATGGAGGGGAGGATTCCGAGCCAGACTAAAAATCTGAAGAATGAGACTCCCTGTAGATCCCATCTTGTTAGCAAAGGTACAATCACTGGAGAACATGACTGAGGACCCAAACACAAGATTGCTGTAATGGCGGGAAATGAGGAATTGCTGTGTTCTTTGTTTCACTGAGTCATGGCTCACTCCTGACACACCAGATGCATCAGTAAGACCGAAGGACACAGGATAGATTTAACTGCTGTTTCAGAGAAGGCAAAAGGTTGAGGTCTGTGTTTAATAATAAGCTCCAGTGCTCAGATGCCACGTAACACTTGTTGTAACATAGAAACACAGAAAACCTACAGCACAATACAGGCCCTTCAGCCCACAATGCTGTGCTGAACATGTACTTACTTCAGAAATTACCTAGGGTTACCCATTGCCCTCTATTTTTCTAAGCTCCATATACCTATCCAGGAGTCTCTTAAAAGACCCTATCGCATCCACCTCCACCACTCTCTGCGTAAAAAAACTTAACCCAACATCTCCTCTGTACCTACTTCAAAGCACTTTAAAACTGTGTCCTCTTGTGTCGTACTCTTGTTCATCTTGAAACATCTAACAATTAAGTGCCAACCGTTCTACTTACCAAGAGAGTTCTCCATGATCCTAACTGCAGTTTCCATAACACCAAAAGCTGATATAGATCAGGCACTTGAGATACTGAATGCCACCATCACCATACAAGAAACAGTCCACCCAGACGTAGTTCAAATCATAGTTGGGGGGCTTGCTTGAAGAAATCCCTGGCCAATTATCAGCATATAACCTGCACACCAGGGGTCTCCAACACAGCAGACCACTGCTATAAGGAATGCCTATCATTCCATGCCTGGACTGCATTTTGTCCTTCTATCTGCATACAGGCAGAGGCTGGAGCAAGGCTCCAGTGGTAAGGACAATAAAGAGATGGTTGCGGGAGGCAGAGGAGCAGCTACAGGATTGCTTCGAGTTAGTGGACTGGGATATATTCAAGGACTCAGAGAATCTGATTGAATACACCACACTTGTCACAGACTTGGAGTGTGTACCCAGAAAATCAAAGGTTTTTAAGATAGTTAAGGAGTTTTAAGACTCTTGGTATGACACCAAAGACTCTCGCAAATTTCCACAGATATACCATGGAGAGCATTCACCTGATATGGAGGTGCCACTGCATAGGATCAAGAAAAAGCTGCAGATATTTGTAAACTCAGCCAACTCCATCATGGGCATTAGTCTTCCCAGCATTGAGGACATCTTCAATAGAGGATGCCTTAAAAAGGCAGCATCATCATTAAGGACTCTCATCACCCAGGACGTGGCCTTTTCTCATTGCTACTATCAAGGAGGTGGTATAGCAGTTTGAAGACACACACTCAATACTTTAGGAGCAGCTTCCTCCCTTCCACCATTAGATTTCTAAATGGACAATGTACCCATGAACACTACCTCAATATTTTTTTGCTCTCGTATCGCACTATTTATTCAATTTAATTTTTTTAATACAGTGGATTCCGATTAATTTGGAGACATTGGGACCAGTACATTTTGGCCCAGTTAAGTGTCTCCCCTAATCAGCTGAAGTTTCATGGAAATTGTTAAAAAGCATTTAAAAAAGACAAACTACAATTTAAATACATTTAATTATGTATTTAAATGAAAGCTGAACAAAGCAGAACACTATCAATACAATACAGCACTATAAAACTGTGTATTCATTCCTAACAGTTATCGACAGAGGAATTAATCCAGTGTATGCTGCCGTATTCTTTTGATTGACTATAGAGAAACAAAATCAGTGCAGACACCTAGTGTAAGTAATGGACTGCCTTCATACATTCCTTTTGACGATTGCACCTTCCAAATCTTTATCATCATTCAAGGTGATTGTTGATAATCTTTTAATACTTTGAGGTTTCAAACTTGTTGAATAGTGAAACTGTTTCATTTTCCTTCCTGGCCATTTCTGGCATCTCCAAGCCTGAATACTTGAAAACGTAGTGAGCAAAACAGTTCTGAATTTTCTTCCTGCTTATTTCTCACTAATTATCTAACACAAAGATCATTGCTTTTTGATCACAGACATAACTGACACTATTTAAAAACTGTTGGCACTAAGCACTGTGTAGTAGACACCACACGAGGACACATGACTGTCACTAAGTAGAAATTCTTCATCAATAGTTTCCTATCCCAATTAAGCAAAATAATGTTCCAAATAAATGAAGGGAATCCTGGCTATTTTCATAATTAGTTTTTGCCCAAAATAAGTGGCTGTCCCAATTAACCAATAGTCCAATTAACCAGAATCCACTGTACATTTCTTATTAAAATTTGTTTTACTTTTGTTATTATGTATTGCAATGTACTGCAGGCACAAAACAACAAATTTCATAACATAAGGGAGCTAGGGCTTTACTCTCTGGAGAGAAGGAGGATGAGAGGAGACATGATAGAGGTATACAAGATATTAAGAGGAATAGATAGAGTGGACAGCCAGCGCCTCTTCCCCAGGGTACCACTGGTCAATACAAGAGGACATGGCTTTAAGGTAAGGGGTGGGAATTTCAAGGGGGATATTAGAGGCAGGTTTTTTTACTCAGAGAGTGGTTGGTGCATGGAATGCACTGCCTGAGTCAGTGGTGGAGGCAGATATACTAGTGAAATTTAAGAGACTACTAGATAGGTAATATGGAGGAATTTAAGGTGGAGGGTTATATGGGAGACAGGGTTTAAGGGTCGGCACAACACTGTGGGCTGAAGGGCCTGAAATGTGCTGTTCTATGTTCTATATGCCAGTGATATTAAATCTGACTCTAATTCACGTCTTCTTGCAGCTCTTTCCACATATCCATCACACTGTTGGAAAATTGTCTTTCAGCTCCCCTTTAAATCTCGCCCTTCACCTTAAATCTCTGCCTTCTAGTTTTAGGCTTCCTTACCCAGGAGAAAAACCGCTTTATCTGTCATGTGTTTTTAAACCTAATTAATGTCACCCATCAGCTACAACACTTCAAGAGAAAAGCACTATTCAGTCAGTCTCTCATAACTCCAACCCTCCATCCTGGTAAAATCCTCATGAATCTTTGCTGCACCCTCACCAGTTGAAAGACATACTTCCACATGGCCTCTGCTTCCCTTGATTTTATCAGTTGATCCTTTTTCCAGAATCCAGTGGTTCCCATCAAATCAGCAAACTATACAGCAGAGAAACAGGCTCTTTGGCCCAACTCATCGAAGTTGGCCAACCAGTCCTGCTTACCTTTTTCTCAGTGAACACAGATAGGACATGGGTGTACATGTCTGACTGGTCAATGACAGCTTGCGTACGCACTGGCCTCTTCTGGGCAGAACTGCTGCGGCCAGCTCCCGACTCCATGGTCTACACAGAAGAAGAACAGCCAGTTACTGCCTTGGAGCTGGTAAAATTCACACTCACTCCCTCCAGCTTGGCTTAGTGTGGGAATGAACATTTGTACTCCAAAGCTTTTAGTCTGCCTTTAATTCATTAAGCCCATTTTTAAAAATCTCTGCCATGCTGACTTCAAGATCCTGAAAGATACAAAATATAGAATACAGCAACTTTGAAAGCTGTTGATGAATAATAAGGAAAGGGATTCTGTTCATCACTTATTATTTAAATCCTTCCATTCCAGCTCTAATCATTGAGGCACATACAATAGTAACATTTAAGAAGCACTTGGAGAGGTACATGGAGGGGCTGGGCTTAGAAAGATATGGGGCTATCTGGGTGTGGACTGGTTGGACCAGTGTCCATGGTGTACTGCTCTATGAGTACACGCAGTACAGACATGGGGCTTTTCAAAGGCATTGGGTCATGAATCTAAGCTGAAGGGGAAGGGGTTTGTCCCCATGTTCTGAGACAAACAATGTAAATATAACTGATCTGAATTATGTCACAGAGGGATCCTGGGATGCAAGGTCACAGCTCTCTGAAAGAGGCCATTCAAGTCTAACAGGATGATATTGCATGCTTTCCTGCGTTGAGTGCAAGAGTCATGTGGCAGCTGTATAAAAGTTTGATCAGGCTGCATCTGGAGTATTGAGTTTCACTTCTAGGGTCACCCCATAATAGGAGATGTCTGGAGTCTTTGGAGAGGTTGCAAAAGAAGTTCTCCAGGATA
Source organism: Hypanus sabinus (assembly GCF_030144855.1). Taxonomy (NCBI): domain Eukaryota; kingdom Metazoa; phylum Chordata; class Chondrichthyes; order Myliobatiformes; family Dasyatidae; genus Hypanus; species Hypanus sabinus. Next base: position 143,861,132 of record NC_082706.1, read on the forward strand.
CTGCTAGATTAGAGGACGTGTGCTATAAGGACAAGTTGGACTAACTAGTGAGATTCTCTCTAGAGCAGCAGTGGATGATGGCAGGAGTAACAGAAGTTTATAAAATCATGAGAGACATAGATAGGGTAGACAGTTTGAATCTTTTCTCCAGGGTAAAAATGTCATATACCAGAGTAAAGACTTTTAAGAGGTAAGGTGGAACATTCAAGTATGTGCAGGGCAAGTTTTTATTACACAGAGTGGTGGTTGCATAGAATGGGCTTCCAGAGGTGTTGGTGGTGGAGGAAGCAAATATAACAGAGGCATTTCAGAAGCTGTTAGACATATGAATATGCAGAGATGGGAGGCATCTGGATCATATGCAGGCAGAATAGTTTAATTTGGTATCATGGTGTACAGATGGTATAAATCCACAGACTTGTCCTGTGCTATGTTAAGAATAAACAATAGTACAGATAATACAGGCTATTCAGCACAATGTTGTGCTGACATTTTAACCTACTCCAAGATCATTCTAATACTTCCTTCCTACTTAACCCTTCATTTTTCTTTTATCCATGTGCCCATCTAAGAGTCTCCTAACAATTCCTAATGTATCTGTCTCTGTCACCAACCCTTATAGTGCGTTCCACACACCTACCACTGTGTAAAAACAACTACCACTGGCATCCCCCTTACACTTTCCACCAATCTTACCTTAAAATTATGGCCTCTTGTATTAGCCATTTCCACCCTGGGATAAAGATGCTGGTTGTCTATTAATACTTATCATTGTATCCATCTGCCATGTCACTTCTCATACTCTTTTACTCCAACCAGAAAACCCTAGCTCACTCAACCTTTCCTCATAAGACATGCTCTCTAATCCAGACAGTATCCTGGTAAATGTCCTCCACACTTTCTCTAAAACTTGCAATACTTCACATACTTCCATAAGTCAACCAGAACTGAACACAATACTCTCAGTGTGGTCTAATTAGAGTTTTACAGAGCTAAAATAATACTCATGGCTCTTGAACGCAATCCCCTGACTAATGAAGGCCAAATCACCTTAACTGTAGCACAGCAATTTTAAGGGATCCATGGACATTAAGAATCATGGACAATTAAGTATTCTGCCTTCAAGTTCAATCTTCCAACGTATATTACTTCACACTTTTCCACTTCTCAGCGAAGTTCTGCTTCCTGTCAATGTCTCGTTGCAACCTAAGACAACCTTCCAAAATGTATCACTTAAAAACTTTTCTTGTCCATCTTCATGTTTTAAGGTCATTATCACAGGCCTGTTGTAGGACTCATTAGTACACAAATCAGCAACTCCATATAACAGTGACCAACGTATGTTATCAGTTATAGCCTTAGAACATATGGTAGTTGTGAAGGACATTACATAAACATAGTTATTTCTTTTTTCTGATAAGTGAACAAATATCCTTCAGCATATCAGTAATTAAGGCAGTTAAAGAAAGCCATTTGACACCTTTATCTACTTTAACTTTACAGAGCTGTTAATAGCTTTGGAATCTAAGGGCAGACAGATCAACTTGTGGTGTATATTTTCCAATAGGTTAATAAATAACACAATATTGAAATGGTCCTTAGGAACAATTCATTCACACTGACTGAGTGAGTGCTTGGCCAAACACAAGGAAATCTGCAGATGCTGGAAATTCAAGCAACATGCACAAAATGCTGGTGGAACACAGCAGGCCAGGCATCTATAAGGAGAAGCACTGTTGACATTTCAGGCCAAGACCCTTCGTCAGGACTAACTGAAAGGAAAGATAGTAAGAGATTTGAAAGTAACGGGGGAGGGGAAAATGTGAAATGATAGGAGAAGACCGGAGGGGGTGGAGTGAAGCTGAGAACCGGAAAGGTGACTGGCAAAAGGGATACAGAGCTGAAGAAGGGAAAGGATCGTTGGATGGGAGGCCCAGAGAGAAAGAAAGGGGGAGGGGAGCACCAGAGGGAGATGGAGAACAGGCAGAGTGATGGGCAGAAAGAGAGGGAAAAAAAGGGGGAAAAAAACAAACTAAATATATCAGGAATGGGGTAAGAAGGGGTGGAGGGCATTAACGGAAGTTAGAGAAGTCAATGTTCATGCCATCAGGTTGGGACCGTTTCGCTGAACACCTACGCTCTGTCCGCCAGAGAAAGCAGGATCTCCCAGTGGCCACACCTTTTAATTCCACATCCCATTCCCATTCTGATAGGTCTATCCATGGTCTCCTCTACTGTCAAAATGAATCCAAACTTAGGTTGGAGGAACAACACCTTATATACTGGCTGGGTAGCCTCCAAGCTGATGGCATGAACATTGACATCTCTAACTTCCGTTAATGCCCCTCATCCCCTTCTTACCCCATCCCTGATATATTTAGTTTGTTTTTCCCCCTTTTTCCCTCTCTTTCTGCCCATCACTCTGCCTGTTCTCCATCTCCCTCTGGTGCTCCCCTCCCCCTTTCTTTCTCTCTGGGCCTCCCATCCAACGATCCTTTCCCTTCTTCAGCTCTGTATCCCTTTTGCCAATCACCTTTCCGGCTCTCAGCTTCACCCCTCCCCCTCTGGTCTTCTCCTATCATTTCGCATTTTCCCCTCCCCCCACTACTTTCAAATCTCTTACTTTACTTTCAGTTAGTCCTGACGAAGGGTCTCAGCCCGAAACGTCGACAGTGCTTCTCCCTATAGATGCTGCCTGGCCTGCTGTGTTCCACCAGCATTTTGTGTGTGTTGTTTGTCCAACTTGCCTGCATTTGACACACATTCCTATAAACCTTTTCTATCCATATACCCGAACAGACACATTTTAAATGTCATAATTGTAACCACCTTTACCACTCCACGTGAAAAAGTTGCCCCTTTTGGTCCCTTTGAAATCCTTCCACTCTCCTCTTTAACGGGTGCCCTATAATTCAGGACTCCCCCACAATAGGGAAAAGACTAGCTACTCACCTTATCTATGCCTGTCATGATTTTACAAACCTCTATAAAGTCACTCATCAGCTTCCTACACTCCAAGGAAAAATGTCCCAGCCTATCCAGCCTCCCCTTAAATCCCTGTCCTTTTAACATCTTTTGCACTCTCTTTAATGACATCCTGTAGCGGTGTGCTACACGCAGCGCTAAAATTACGACACGGAGTCGGTAACTACAGTCGAAGGAAAAAACTTTATTCGAAATCTTCAGCCTCACTTTTAAGCCTCCCTCAACCTACCCCCCATGGCGCAGAGGCTCCAAAGCTCTGTGCTCGCAAACCCCCGTAGGCTATCTAATTGTGAGTCGGTTCGGATGTGCCAGGAAATGGGTCGCCACAATCCTTCCAAAAGCAAGTCAACCAGAACTGTACACAGTACTCTAAATCTGTCATTACCAACATCTTTTACAGCGAAAATGACACCCAAGTTTCTGTACTCCATAACCTGACCAATGAAGACCAGTGTGTCAAGCCCTTCACAACCCTAACTACATGTGTCACCAATTTCAAATAAGTATGTACCTGCACCCTGAGTCTTTCTGTTCTAAACACTTCACAGAGCTCTACCATATACTATGCAAGTCCTGCCTGCTCTGTCTTATCAAAGTGCAACAGCTTGCATGTAGCTGAACTAAAGTCCACTTGTCAGTCCTTGGTCCTCTGGCCCATTTGTAACAGAACATAGAACAGTACAGTACAGTACAGGATCTTAAGCCCACAATGTTGTGCCCAACTTTTAACTTGTTCCTTCCCTCCTGCACATCCCTACATTTTTCTTTCATCCATGTGCCCATCTAACAGACTCTTAATTGCACTAATGTATCTGCCTCTACCCCACCCCCTGGCAGCGCATCCCACACACCCACCATTCACTGTGTAAAACAGCTAACTAATATCCTCCTGGGAAAAGGTGCTGCCTGTCTACTCTATCAATGCTCTGGTCATCTTTATCACCTCTAAGAAGTCAGCTCTCATTCTCCTTCACTCAACAGAGAAAAGACCTCTAGCTTGTTCAATCTTTCCTAATTAAGGATGCTCTAATCCAGGCAGCATTTTTGTAAATCTTCCCTGTACCCTCTCTAAAGCTTCCACATACTACTTATAATTCCTATAATGTTCTTCCACAGTGCAACTTTGAGGGATTGATGGACATGAACCCCACAATCCCTCTGTTCCTCCACTCTGCTAAAATTCCTGCCATTCACCCTGTACTCTGCCTTTGAGGTCGACCTTCCACAGTGTATCACCTTAAACATGTCCAGATTGAACTCCACCTGCCACTTCTTAGCCTATCTCTGCATCCTATCCATGTCCTCTTAGAAACATAGAGAACCTACAGCTCAATAAAGGCCCTTCGGCCCACAAAGCCGTGCCAAACCTTAGAAATTAGCTAGGGTTACCTACAGCTCTCTATCTTTCTGAGCTCCACGTACCTGTCCAGGAGTATCTTAAAAGACCCGATCATTTCCGCCTCCATCACCATCGCCAGCAGCCCATTCCACGCACTCACCACTCTCTATGTAAAAAACTTACCTCTGACATCTCTGTACCTACTTCCAAGCACCTTAAAACTATGCCCTCTTGTGCTAGACATTTCAGCCCTGGGAGATAGCCTCTGACTATTTACATGATCGATTCCTCTCATCATTTTATACACCTCTATCAGGGCACCTCTCATCCTCCATCGCTCCAAGGAAAAAAAGCCGAGTTCACTCAACCTATTCTCATACGGCATGCTCCCAAACCAGGCAACATCCTTGCGAATCTACTCTGCAGCCTTTCTATGGCTTCCACATCCTTCCTATAGTGAGGCGACCAGAACTGAGCATAGTATTCCAAGTGGGGTCTGATCAGGGTCCTATATAGTTGCAGCATTACCTCTCAGCTCCTAAACTCAATCCCACACTTGATGAAGGCCAATGCACCGTATGCTTTCTTAACCACAGAGTCAACCTGTGCAGCAGCTTTGAGTGTCCTATGGACTCGGACCCCAAGATCCCTCTGATCCTCCACATTGCCAAGAGTCTTACCGTTAATACTATATTCTGCCATCATATTTGACCTACCAAAATGAGGAGTATGGGTCCCAGAACAGATCCACTGGTCACTGGCCTCCATGCAGAATATGACCCATCTACAACCACTCTTTGCCTTCTGTGGGCAAGCCAGCTCTGGATCCACAAAGCAATGTCCCCTTGAATCCCATGCCTCATTACTTTCTCAATAAGCCTTGCATGGGGTACCTTATGAAATGCATTGCTGAAATCCACATACACTACATCTACTGCTCTACCTTCATCAGTGTGTTTAGTCACATCCTCAAAAAATTCAATCAAGCTCATAAGGCACGACCTGCCTTTCTCAAAGCCATGCTGACTATTCCTAATCATATTATGCTCTCTAAATGTTCATAAATCCTGCCTCTCAGAATCTTTTCCGTCAACTTACCAACCACTGAAGTAAGACTCACTGGTAATCTGCGACAACTTTACACACTATCCACACCACCACCAACTTTCATGTCATCTACAATATTTGAAAGAATGTTTATCCTCCTTCCCAAAAAAATCTATGACAGAATGCCAACTCTTTTTTTTCTTTCTGAAAAGGACACAACACAGCAAAGTTCCTCAAAACATAGAACATAAGAAGTAGGAGCAGGAGTAGGCCATCTGGACCGTCAAATCTGCTTCGCCATTCAATAAGATCATGGCTGATCTGGCCAAGGATCTCCACTTACCTGCCTTTTCCCCAAAACCCTCAATTCCCGTAAACTGCTTTGAAGTGTTCTGGCCACAATTTCTCACCATGGTATAGTTCTGGTCAGCGTCCAGATAGTCTTTGTAGACTTGATTGAGTTTATCAAACACAGTGGCAATCACAGGCAAACTCCCACGCTTTTCGACAGTCAGCACTACAATTAAAAGATGCAATTGAGTTACTGCAATCATGGTAGGCTACAACAATTTCAAGCGGCAGCCAGTGCATCCTCACACTTGCAACAAAGGGTAAACATTCAATCTTGGAGGATACTTGCACCAGTTTATTGCAATGGCTGGTCAAATCTTAAACTCCATTTATCTGTAGTCCTGTTTAAAAAGGACGTTGATATTCCCAGCAGGGGAGACATTTCAAAGTCAGAGCCACTGACAAGTGATGACACACAAGGCCTGAGTTATCGTGTTGGACAGGACTTTATCCTTTGGAGTTTTAATGAGGGTTGACTTTACAGAGATGTATAAAATCATGAGGGCATAGATCAGATGAATTCACAGAGTCCTTTTCCTTGAGAAAGGGAATCAAAAACTACAGGAATAGGTTTATTGTGAGAAGGGAAAGATTGAAAAGGGGCCTGAAGGACAACTTTTCCATGCAGAGAGTGGTGGGTTAGTGGAATGAACTGCCAGAAGCATGTACAATAACAACACTTAAAAGACACTTGGTCAGGTACTTGGATGAGAAAGATTTAGAGTGATATGGGCAAGCAAGTAGAATTAGTCTAGATGGGCATCTTGGTTGGGATGGATGAGTTGGACTGAAGGGCCTGTTCACGTGCTGTACTCTACATTTCTATGATTCGAAATTCAGGTTCTCCATTCTGTGTCCAGAGCTGAGAACTTCTGACTCAGGAGTGAGGATGCCACCAATGCCATCAATGCAGATATTACACTCAAAATTAAATACAAAGCAGATCAATTCAACATGCCTCTTAGAATTTAAGTCTTTACTAAATGCACTGGAACAGTAACAGTAGCAATTCATCAGAAATTTCTTTTCTCACTTTGAACTTGTATGAACCCCATAGAAATAAAACATCCAAGGTATTAAAGATTCTGAATAAATTGAGCAGCTTTCTCCTCTATAACTGAACATAACTGAAATTAAAAGCCCCCAGCAAGTTAGGAATTCTTTCACCAGCAGCCCACTACTCACTTTCTGAACACACAGACAAAATGACCATTTTACAGTCCTTCCGTTGTAGAAGGAAATCCATCAGCCGACCTCTGTCTTGAAGCATGTGTACTATAGGTTGCAGCTTTATCTGGAGGCACCACAAATAACCTGTCAGGAATCCACAAATCAATTAATTAAAACCAAAAGAAGCAAAAGCAAGGAATTGATGCTAAACTTTTATGACTCCTGGTTAGATGCAGCCGGAGAAATGTCCAAAAGTATAGCTTCAAAGAACCCACCCATCCCAGACATTCTCTCTTCACCTTCCCCAACCCCCCGACCAAACCTGGCAGAAGATACAAAAGCCAGAAATCATGTACCACCAGCTTCAAGAACAGCTTCTATCTCACTGTTATTGACTACTCAATGATCCTCTAGTAAACAGGAGAAAATCTGCAGATGCTAGAAATCCAAGCAACAGACACAACATGCTGGCAGAACTCAGCCAGCAGGCAGCACCTATGGAAAAGAGTACAGTCGACATTTCAGGCTGACACCTTTCATCAGGACTGAAAAAAAGATGAGTCAAGGTAAGAGAGTGGGGGACAAATTTTAATTCCACTTCCCATTCCTGTATGTCAGTCTGGCCTCCTCTAATATTGTGATGAGCCAACCGTCAGGTTGGAGGAGCAACACCTTACATTCGTATGGGTAGCTTCCAACCCGATGGTGTGAACATCGACTTCTTCAACTTCTGGATCTCCAACCATGTTTCTCTTTTATGAATCAACTTCTTAGTTCTTTACTTCACATTTTTACCTATCACCTTGTGGTTCATCCTCTGTTCTCCCCACTCTTACTCCGACTCCTCACCGTTTTTCCAATCCCCTAATACATTAAGATAGACTCTTGATCTCACAATCTACCTCTTCATGGCCTTGTACCTTACAGCACACCACTATCTCTGTAACTGCGACACTTTAATCTGCATTGTTTTACCTTGTACTACCTCGATGCATTGTTGTAATGATTTGATCTGAATAGATGATATGCACGCAAAGTTTTCCACTGTCCTTCGGTACGTGTGACGATAATAAACCAGCTCACCAATTTACATTTGAGGCCTCCAGGTAAAAAGGCTGTACTGAAAGACTGTTACCAACAGATTCAATCAATGATTAAAATGAAATTCTTTATCCAGAAACCGGGGAAAATGAAGGTTTTGTCCTTGCATTTCAGAGCAGACTGGATAAATACCAGAGGGTGCAAATGATAAAAGAATATGCTAATCTTGGTAGATTCTGAATAGTGTGCAGAGAATCTTTTGGAGCTGAAACACCACCCAGACCAGTTTGGCAAGAGTCAGTAATGTGAAATCTCACAGTACAAAAAAATTAATCAGAGGTTATCTCCACAGTAAAGCTACAAGCATTATTTCCTTGTCCTCTACTACCAGTGCAGAGTACACTATTTTCAAAATGCACTGGAGTTATTCACCAGGCTTCTCTCACAGGACTTCCAATCACCTCAATTACCAAGGAGGATGAGGGTGGGTAGATGTGAGTACACCACCAGCTGTCGGTTCCCCTCTCAGTAACACATCATTCAGATGTGGGAAAAATAGCAATAGTTGTTTGCATCATTGCTTTGGAACTCCCTCCCAACAGCACTGAGGGAGCACCTTCACCAGAAAGACTGCAGCATTTCAAGAAGTCAGCTCACCCACATCTCTCAAGGAATATCCCCAAAATGTTAATGAATAAAAAAGGAGAAAACAAGAATGAGAGGTATGTTTTATCCACAGTGCCCCAGCTGCCAGGTTAATATCAGGGTGACAAGACACAGATCACTCCCAACTCTCTGATTCCAATGCCCAGAGCAGGCAGGCAACGTACTGAACATTGTAAAATAAATTCATCTAAAGATCCACACACCTTCACTCGCATTGATAATGATGTCAGGCTGAAACACACTCCAGGAAGAAGAATCTAAAATTTAAGGAAAACATAGATACCATCGAGAGGAACATGTTCCCACACAGAACTTTGGAAAGAGACAGCAAAAAAACAGGCCTTCAGCCCAACATGTCCATACTGACCATCAAGTACCATTGATATTAATCCTATTTTACACTCCGACATATGAAAGGATGCTCCTTGATCTCTGTACCAACAGCTGATTCCCTTGTGTGTGTGCATCTGCTAAAACTCAAATTCACAACTCATCTTTTCATCATCAGCTCCCATTTTCCCAACAGGGATCTGTACATCTCACCCCACCTCACTGATAACATTCAGCTTCCCTCCCAATGCCCACCAGCGTCACTCTACTCATCACCCTCCCTCCACTGCCCTCCCACTCAGCACTCCCTCCAACTCTCTGTCCAGCGCCTCAGACACCCCCAACTCAGCAACCCTACCTCACATTAAGAAACATAAAAGGCTCCCTTGCAGCCTCAAACCCCATCATCGCCTCTCCCATCCCCAATTCACTGCCCACCCCACAATGTCTCCCCCACCAACACACAGCCCCTCAGCCTCCCCAGCCCCCCACCAGCTAATCCTCAGTTCTATTTAATCTTTTTCCTCATTTGGTGCTTCTCCAGAATATCTCCCTCTCTGACCGTGGGAGTCCTGGTTCCATCCAGTCTAGAATATCACTCAGATCCTTCTTTGCTTGCACTGGCTGACTGCAACTCTCATTGCAATCACCATTGCAATATAGTCCCCATCAAACAGAAGACAATAAAACATAGGAAGAGGACTATTCCACTTGACCCATCGAGTCTACTCTGCAATTCCATCGTATATGATTTTGTTTTTCCTCTCGACCCCCATTATCCTGCCTTCTCCCTTAAACTTTTGATGCCCTTACTAATCAAGAGAACCTATCAACCTCCACTTTAAATATACCAAAAGACGGCCTCCACAGCCATCTGTGCTAATGAATTTCACAGATTCACCACCCTCTTGCTAAATAAATTCATCTTCATCTCTGTTCTAGGGATGTCCTTCTATTCTAAGGCTGTGCTCTCTGGTTCTAGACTCTCCCACTATTGAAAACATGCCCTCCACATCCACTCAATCCAGCCTTTTGATATTAGATAAGTTTCAATGAGACTTCTAAACTCCAGTGAGTACAGGCCCAGAGCAATCAAAGGCTCCTCATACACTAACCTTTTCATTCCCAGGATCATTCTTGTGAACTTTCTCTGGACCCTCTCCAATGTCGGCACATCCTTTCCCAGATATGGAGCCCAAAACAGTTCACAATACTCTAAATGCAGAATGACCAATACCCTATAAAGGCACATCTTCCCTTATATTCCATCACTTTGGCCAAGCTATTAAATCTCAATTACCTCAATTTCCCAGAAGGTCTGCATCCCTGACCTGACTGAGGACCATTTCTTTCACCACACCAGCTACCTGACCTGCTGAATATTCCTGGCATTTTAATTATCTACAGCTTACAATATAATATTAGTTCTTCCTATAACTTTCAAGAAGCAAATTTTATTTGCTGTAAAATGCAATATGATTCACAGTGAAGGATACAAAGTTCACACGGGACGGGACTTTGTGTTGTCACAGCAGATGGACCTAGACAAAGGATTTCAAGGCATCAGTACAAATGTACATGGAATTAAAGCTCTTGAGATATAGCCATATCAGGACTTGACAGAAAAAAACGACAAAGGTGAAATTATCACAACACCCTACGAGGTTTAGAACAAATATGAGAAACTAGTGCAAATGGGCCTAGATTGAATAAACCTCTTGGATGGCATGAAAGAATTGGCCGAACAGCTGGGATTCTACATTGTTAGAACAGCTGAGAACTGATAAACATAGATAGAAAATGACTAGCAGAAATCCCAGGACAAAATGGAAATGATGACAATTAATTTTATGCGGCGAGTTATTGCAATTTTGGACCTCAGTTGTGAGTATCAAAGAGAACTAGTAACCACAAAAGAATAGAACAGATGGATAGGGACTAATTAGATTTTTCTTTAGTGACCTGTACTGGTATGAGAGGGTTTGTACAGCTTTCCCTGTGCCATCAGTGAACGTGTCAAATGCCAGCGTACCTTCTACTGAGGATAAGTCAGCAGGACAGCACCACTCCTGCTAAACTGATCCTCTCAATCTACAGGTTACCCTACCAGCCAGAAAACCAGATAAGAAATGTACCAACATACAGATCTTCAAGTGCCTGAGGCATGTTTCTAGCAAAATTGTTAGGCTTCAGTCTTTGGGAAGGCTGAATAAATCTTGGGCAAAAATCCAAACAAAAGCTTCGATAATGTGAAAGATAAAGTGAAATAAAAACTTTGATGAAGTTTTTACAGCAACCTAATTGAATTGGGAGTGAGTGAGAAGGCAACTCACAGGTCTGTGAATCAAATACAAAAAGAAGCATTTGTGGGCTTTATCCAGTGCCCAATTGAATGAGGAACGAGAATGGAAGCAACTCAAAGGTCCATAAGTGAAATTTAAAAAAAGGAGGGTTCACAGGCTTTTGGTATTTTTCCAGCAGTGTAATTAAACAGTGGTTCATTAACAAGGGCAAATAAAAGTAAGACAGGGACAAGCAAAGCAGCTATTGTTGGAGTGAGGAGGCTTTGGCTCATCAGGCTTGGGTGAGGTTAAGTTTCTTCTTCTTCACTCATTCCCCTCAATAATAAGTATACCGCTTTGGATACTGCTGGGGGGGGGGGGGGGTGGGGGGGGAAGTATCAACGAGGGGGAAGCTGCAGCAACCGTGTCTCTGGCACTGAATCTGGTGCTGTGTCTCAAAGGGAAGTGGGGGGGGGGGGGGGGGAGAGCAAGTAGAGATAGTAACTGCAGTAGTGACAGATGAGTTAGAGGAGTAGACACAGACTCAAGATTCTATGGATGTGATAGAGACACATGGATGGTATGTTGCTTCCCAAGTGCCAGGGTCAGGGACGTCTGGGATCAGGTCCATGACATTCTAAAAAGTGAGGGTGAGCAGCCAGTAGTCTTGGTACATATTGGCACCATTGACATAAGGGAGAAGGTCCTGAAGAAAGCATTTAATTTTCTAGGTAGAAAACTGAAAAGCAGGACCTCCAGGGTAGTAATCACAACACTGCCATGCACCAGTGAGATAAGAAAAGGATGATTTGGCAGATGGAGTGGCTGAGGAGCTGGTGTTTTCAGATTTCTGGATCATTGGGATCTCTTCTGAGGAAGGTATGACCTGTACAAAAGGACAGGTTACACCTGAACCCAAGGGGATCCAATGCCCTTGGGGGTAGGTTTGCTACAACTATTGGGGAGGAATTAAACTAATTTAGCAGGGGGATGGAAAACTGAGTGATAGAGTTGAGGACTGGGCAGTTTAGTACACAAGTAGAGGCAGTGTGTAGTGAGACTGTCAGGATGATGTCAAACAGATGATGGGGAATTGCAGTCAGTGGGATGAGTTGCAGTGCAACAGGGAACAAAATTGAAAAGTTTAACAATACAGAACTAAAGGTGTTATATTTGAAAGCACATAATTACGAAATAAAGTAGATGATCTTGTAGCAGAGTTAAGGCATTGGCAGGTATGATGTTGTGGGGATCCCAGAGTCATGACCAAATGAAGAATATACTTGGGAGCTTAACATCCAAGGATACACAAAGTATCAAAAGGACAGGCAAGCAGGCAGAGTGGTGGTGTGGTTCTTTTGGTAGAAAATTAAATCAAATTCTTAGAAAGAGGTAACATAGAATCAGAAAACTTAGAATCATTCTCGGTAGAGTTAAGGAACCAAAAGAATAAAAAGACTGATGGGAATTATATACAGGCCTCCAAAAAGTAGTCAGGATGAGGGCTACAAATTATAATCTTACAATAATCAAAGTGATTCCAATATGCAGGTAAATTGGGAAAATCAGGTTGGTTGCCAATGACAAGAGATGTTCCACAAGGATTGGTGTTGGGACCGCTTCTTTTCATGCTATATATCAATGATTTAAATGATGGAATAGAAGGTTTTGTTTCCAAGTTTGCATATGATACCAAGACTGGTGAAGGGGCAGGTAGTGTTGAGAAAACAGGTAGGCTGCAGGAAGAATTAGACAGATTAGGAGAATGGGCAAGAAAGTGGTAAATGTTCGAAAATGCATGGTCATACACTTTGATAGTAGAAATAAATGTACAGATTATTTTCTGACAGGGAGAAAATCCATAAAATTTGGGAGGCAAAGGGTCTTGGGAATTCTAGTGCAGAACACCCTAAAGCTTAACTTGCAGGTTGAGTCAATGGTGAGGAAGGCAAATGCAACATTAGCATTCACTTCAAGAGGTCTAGAATACAAGAGCAGGGATGTGATGCTGAGGCTTTATAAGGCACTGGTGAGGCCTCATCTTGAGTACCGTGAACAATTTTGGGCTCCTTATCTAGGAAAAGATGTGCTGGCATTGGAGAGAGTTCAGAGGAAGGTCACAAGGATGATTCTAGGAATGAAAGGGTTATCATAGAGAATGTTTGATGGCTCTGGGTCTGTTTCCCATGGTGGGTGAGTCTAGAACAGGAGGGCAAAGACTCAGGATAGAGGGGTGTCCATTTAAAACAGAGATGCGGAGAAATTTCTTTAGCCAGGGAGTGGTGAGTATATGGAATTTGTTACCAAAGCCAGCAATGGAGACCAGGTCGTTGGGTGTATTTAAGGCAGAGCTTGATAGGTTCTTGATAGGACATGGCATCAGAGGTTACAGAGAGAAGGCCAGGGAGTGGGGCTGAGGAGGGGGAAAAAGGATCAGCCATGACTGAATGGCAGACCAGACTTGATGGGCCAAATGGTCTAATTCTGCTCCTATGTCTTATGGTCTTATTCTGGATTGGGTGTTGTGTAATGAACCAGATTTGATTAGGCAGTTTAAGGTAAAGAATCCTTAGGAGACAGTATCGAATTCACCCTACAATTTGAGAGGGACAAACTGAAGTCAAATTCATCAGTACTAGAGTGGAATAAAGGGAACTACAGAAACAGGAGAGAAGAGCTGGCCAAAGTTGATTGGAAGGGGACACCAGCACAGATGATGGTAGAACAACAATGGCAGGAGTTTCTGGAGCAATTTAGAAGGTACAGGATAGATACACCCAAAGAAGAAGAATAATTCCAAAGGCAATGATGATAACCGTTGCTGACAAGGGAAGTCCAAGCAGCATAAAAGCAAAGGAGATTGCATATAATAGAGCAAAAATTAGAGGGAAATTATCGGATTAGAAAGCATTTAAAAACCAACAGAAGGCAACTAAAAAAGCCATAAGGTTTTTGAAAATATGAAATGTGAAGGTAAGCTAGCTAATAATATCGAAGTGGAAACCAAAACTTTTTCAGATATATAAAGAGTAAAAGAGAAGTGAGAGTAGATATCAGACCACTGAAAAATAATGCTGGAGAAGTAGTAATGGGGAACAAGGAAACGGCAGATAAACTGAATAGTATTTTACATCTGTCTTCACTGTGGAAGACACGAGTAGTATGCTGGAGGTTCGAGTGTGTCACAGGGCAGAAGTGAGTAGAGTTACTACAACTTGGGAGAACGTGCTTAGGAAGATGAAAGGTTGGAAGATTGATATGTCACCTGGACCAGACAGATTATATCCCAGGGTTCTGAAAGAGGTAGCTGAAGAGATTATGAAGGCATGAGTAATAATTTTTCAAGAATCACTAGTTTCTGTAACAGTTCCAGAAAAACTGGTAAATTGCAAATGTCACTCCACTCTTTAAGAAGGAAGGGAGGCAGAAGAAAGGAAATTATAGGCCAGTTAGCCAGACCTCAGTGGCTGGGAAGATGGTGGAGTCATTCATTAAGGATGAGGTTTTGTAGTACTTGGAGGCACATGATAAAACAGGCCAAAGTCAGCACGGCTTCCTTAAGGAAAAATGTTGCCTGACAAATCTGTTAGAATTATTCGAGAATACAACAAGCAGGATAGACTGAAGTGTGAGTGCTGGGTACTTGAATTTTCAGAAGATCTTTGACAAGGTGCTACTTAGCAAGATAAGAACTCATGTTATTTCAAAAAAGATACTAGCATGGACAGAGCATTGGTTGATTGGCAGAAGGCAAAGAGTAGGATTAAAGAGCCTTTTCTGATTAGCTGCTGGTGACTTGTGGTGTTGCGCAGGAGTCGGCGTTGAGATTGCTTCATCTTACGTTGTATATCAATGATTTGATGACATAAATGTTGGTTTTGTGGTAAAGTTTGTGAATGATAAGAGGATAGACGGAAGGGCAGGTACTGCTGAGGAAGCAGGAAGGCTGCAAAAGGGCTTAGATGGATTAAGGGAATGGCCCAAAAAGTGGCAGATACAGTGCTGGTAAGTGTATGGTCATGCACTTTGGTAGAAGGAATACGAGTGAAGACTATTTTTTAAACAGCGAAAAATTCAAAAATCTGAGGTGCAAAGGAACTTGGGAGTCATTGTATAGGATTTCCTAAAGGTTAACTTGCAAGTTGAGTCAGTGGAGAGGATGGCAAATGCAATGTTCGCATTCATTTCAAGAGGACTAGAATATCAAAGTAAGGATGTAATGCTGAGGCTTTAAAAGGCATTGGTAAGGCCTCACAGAGTATTGTGAGCAGTTTTGGGCCCCTTATCAAAGAAAGGATGTGCTGATGTTGGAGAGGGTTCAAAGGAGGTTCAAGAAAATGATTCCCGGAATGAAAGGCTTATTGTATGAGGAACATTTGATGACTCTGGAGCTGTGCTCGCTAGACTTTAGAAGAATGAGATGGGGGTGGAAATCTTATTGAAACATCGGATGTTGAAAGGCCTAGATAGAGTGGATGTGGAGAGGATATTTCCTATAGGAAGGAAGTCTAGGTCTAGATGAAGCAGCCTCAGAATAGAGGGGCATCCTTTTAAAATGGTGATAAGCAGGAATTCCTTTAGCCAGAGGTGGTAAATCTGTGGAATTCATTGCCACAGGCTGCCGGGAAGTCCAGCACATCGGGTGTATTTAAGGCAGAGGTCGACAGATTCTTGATAAATCAGGGTGTGAAAGGTTACAGACAGCAGTAGAATTGAACCCAGGTTGCTGGTGCTCTATAAGCGTTACTCTAACCCAGGGATGGCCAACCTATGGCACATGTGCCAAAAGTGGCGCATTGGATGATTAGAAGTGACGTATTGCACCCCAGTGATAATAATAAACAAATAAGCCTACTGCAAAAAGTATTAACCAAAAACTGATTTGTAAAAAAAATCTATTAACAGGAAATCAAGTAGCTTCGAGCTAGAAATGGGCTTTACTGAGAATAAATCTAAAATTTCGTAATTATTTATAGCGATTTTATTATTTCATACAGATCTTTTGGCCAATGTTATCTTCTTTCACATTAATGTTTTCAATTTAAAAAAAAATGTTCAGTGAGTCAAACTAGGAAAGAAGGACTTTTGTTCTGCAGTCGTTCCATAACTGTTCAATACACGTTTGATACTTGTTTGATCCTGAGGTGCCAGGCGTCTGCACCAGCGGTGCGTCGCAGGTTTTTGCCAGTCAGTTTACAATTGACACTCGTGCGCTATGGAGTTGTGCTTTGCTTGTCCTTTGTGAACATTTGCAGTTTTGTACTTTATAGAAAACTAAGCCTTGTTTTTACATTCAGTTACCCATCACAGTGCAAAAGAAAATGAGCAAAAGAAAAGCAAAAAGTGATAGTAACCGTGAACTCAATGAACAGTGGGAAAATGAGTTCTTATTTATAGCCGGTCCATCAGGAAAACCGTTGTGCATTGTTTGTGAAAATACTTTCTCACATAATAGAAGACATGATCTTAATAGACGCTATAAAACACAATATCAGACTGAAATAGAAGGAAAACTGAAGCTAGTGTTTGGGTCTGAGTTACAGAAAGAATATGTGATTAAGAAAAAGGATGAAATCAAAAGAAAACAAAATATATTTGTTAGAAGTTTCATCAAGGAAAGTAATGTTTATCTTGTTTTTATATTAAATCAATATATCATGTAAAATGCTAAATATGTCTATATTAACATATTTTTACAAGAATTGAATGGGGTTACAAGAGTTGTATAGCGCATCTGAACTCATGTGTGAAAAAATTAATGCATGGAATGTAAAAGGTTGGCCACCCCTGCTCTAAACACTACATTTCTGTACTGCCAACACCCCAGTAGTTGTCCACACTGACTCAACTGGGCCTCCTCTGTTTCCTACACCTGTTCTCACCACTCCCCTCTCAAAAAGAGGGGGTCTTAAGGATGGGTTTCCCGTCTCCTGAGCCTGAGTATCTACTGGACAGCACAGTACATAATGGCTAGTTTCATACTTTTGCAGCGCCAGTGATTAGGTTAAATTCATGCAAATGAATGAAAATGACTCATTTCACATGATGGACATGTGACAAATAAAGCTAATTGTTATCTTTACTTGTGTCAAGTGCGCTTTTAACTTAACCATGGGATAGCTGGGAGTGGGAGACCGTCTAAAGAAGAAATTAATTTTTAGAAATCCCTTGATCTCTTTCAACAATGATTGAAAACAAGCTCAGTGTAAACTGCAAGAAGAACATGGTCCTGAAATTACAGACCTGCACGAGGAATCTTACAGGGATGAATGGACAGAGGTAGAAGGACTTGCTGATGAACGGTGACAGCCCCATCAAATTCTGCTCGGAGTTTTATATCAAAAATCATAGAGGTCTGTGAAAACAGAAAATACAGAGTGCAGGATCACATTCTTGAACTCCTACTTCTCTATCTACAGCGTTTCTTGTCTAGAGAACATCTGTAAAAGAACCTATAATCAAATCACTTGCAATTCATAAGGTCCACAAACTATCCCAACTTGTATATTACTTTGCTGGGAAAATGGTACAGTTTGCATAGGCAACTTGGTCAGCATGGATGATTCGGGCTAAAGGGCCTGCTTCTGTGTTGTATAACTCTATGGCTCCAATTACAGGCAATCTCACCAAATTGTACAAAATTCTCAGAAGACTTGGCAGGGTGAATGCTGAGGGGCTACTTCCCTTTTTTAAAATGAGGAGTCATTTTCTCAGTTTGAGGGATGGATGTGTGATTATTTGGAACTGAGGTATAATTTCAGGAGTAATCATTCAGAGGGTGGTATATTTTGGGAATTCTCTACTCAAGGACCATGTGTGGATAGTCAATTACTGAGTATCATTAAGAACAGGACTGAGAAATCTTTGGAATCTGAGCAACTAAGAGGATATGGTGGTCAGAAGACCAGGTATACTAAGTACATAACTTCACTAGACAGTTCAATTATGGAATCACATGACCAAGTAAAACGAGGTTGGTATAAATAAATGCTTGATGATTGGTGTGAACTCAGTTAGACAAAATGCCTGCTTCCATGTTATATGCTCTAACAGTCTTCTACATGTTACTGGAAGTATCCTGACTGGTTGCATCATGGTCTGGTACAAGCAATCCATATGCACAGGAATGCAAGAAGCTGCAGTTTCTCAGCCCAGTATCTCTTCCCACTATCAGTAGTATCTACAGGAGGCACTACCTCAAGAAGGCAACATAAATTTAAGACCCTCACCATATGGGCCAGGTTAAAGGTACAGAAGCCTGAAGTCTCATGCCACCAGGTTCAAGAACAGCTAGTTCCCTTCATCCATTCAGGTCTTGAACCAAATGTAAAACTCTAATCACTACAGTTTAGCTCAATTTACACTAAAATGGACTTTGATTTCCTTTTATTCTACTTGTGTTCTTTCTTGTAAAAAATGTGCATAATTTATGTTACTTTATATTTTTCATGTCAGTACTGCTAATGTGATGCTTGAAACTATGATGCTGCTGCAAGTAACTTTTTCATTGTACCTGTGCATACATGTACAATAAAAGACCTAGATAGAGTGGACATGGAGACGATGTTTTCAGTAGTGGGAGAGTCTATGTCCAGAGGGCAAGCCTCAGAATAAAAGCAAGTCCATTTAGAACTGAGATGAGGAGGAATTTCTTCAGCCAGACAGTAGTAACTCTGTGGAATTCGTTGCCAGACGGCTGTGGAGGCCAAGTCATCGGATGTATTTACAACAGAGGTTGATTGGTTCTTGATTATATTTTTATTAAAAATACAATATTGTAACAAGTCCTTCCGGCCAATGAGCCTGTATCACCAAATTACACCCATGTGACCAATTCACCTACTAACCCATATCTGGGAGGAAACCCCACAGTCACGGGGAGAACAGCGGAATTGAACCCGGGTCACTGATGCTGTAATAGTGTTACAAGCACCACTATGCTACTGTAGCACAATTAGTAAGAGTGTCAAAGGTTACAGGGAGAAGGTGGAAGAAGGGAGTTGAGAGGAAAATAAATAAATCAGTCATGATCAAATGCTGGAGCAGACTTGATGGGCCCAATGGCTTAATTCTGCTACACACACAAAATGCTGGTGGAACACAGCAGGCCAGGCAGCATCTATAAGGAGAAGCACTCAACAGTGCTTCTCCCTGTAGATGCTGCCTGGCCTGCTGTGTTCCACCAGCATTTTGTGCGTGTTGCTTGAATTTCCAGCATCTGCAGATTTCCTCGCGTTGGCTTAATTCTGCTCCTGTGTTTTATGGTCCTATGTGCTACGACGTATGACAATAGACGACGACTCAATTGCATGACCCTAAGACTTTTGCTGGTAAGTCTTAATCCTTCCATCATTGCTGGATAAATCCTTGAACATCTTCCTGAGCTGCACTGTCGGAGGTTAGTGACTGGGAATTACAGCTCTTACCTGGGTACTCTGGTGATGCACCACAACTAAGTTATCAACCACATTCAGAGCAAATTTTCCAATGGTGTTTAGTTTTAAGATATGCATTTTCTTACACTGTCCTTCCCTGCAATTAAAAGGATATACATTCAGGAAATCCCTCCAGGGTCAAGAACAGACTGATTATGATCTCAACCACCAGGACTTACCTAGGTAAATAATACATGATTACTTCTGCCCCAGGGTTATTAGGAGCTCTTGGTTGATACTTCAAATAAAGAACGTAGAGTTGACCATATCTTGTGAGAAAAACAAATTAACACATTATTGACGTTGTAAAATTAATCCCGTGAGCAGAAAATATCAAAAGAAAAAGGGTGAGTTTAAATAACTGACAGAGAATTGGACTTGGCTTATTACTGTTATACATACCGAGGTACAGTGAAAATCTTGTCTTGCATACTGTTCATACAGATCAATTCATTAGAGAGTATACACAAGAGCTTTTGCAGAAGCTGAAAATCCAGAGTAACACACACAAAATGCTGGAGGAACCCAACAGTTCAAGCAGCATCCACGGTGAGGAATAAAGAGGTAACATTTTGAGCCAAGAGCATTCATCAGGACATAGGACCCATTACACAATACAAGATCTTTAGACATAAGAGCAGAATTAGGCCGCTTGGCCCATCAAGTCTGCTCCACCATGGCTGATTCCTTTTTCCACTCCTCAATCCCATTCCCTGGCCTTCTCCCCATAACCTTTGATACCATGTCCAATCAAGAAACTATCAATCTCTGCCTTAAATACATCCAATGAACTGGCCTCCACAGTTATCTGTGGTAACAAATTCCATAAATCACCACCCTCTGGCTAAAGAAATTTCTCCACATCTGTTTTCAATGGAGGCCCCTCCATCCTGAGGCTGTGCCCTCTTGTCCTAGACTCCTCCACCCTGGGAAACATCCTTTCCACACCTACTCTGTCTAGGCCTTTTAACATTCAAAAGGTTTCAATGAGATCCCCCCTCATCTTTCTAAGTTTCAGCAAGTACAGACCCACAGCCATCAAACGTTCCTCTTATAATAACCCTTTCATTCCCAGAATCATCCTCATGAACAGCCTCTGAATCCTCTCCAATGCAAGCAAATCTTTTCTTAGATAAGGAGCCCAAAACTGTTCACAATATTCAAGGTGCGGCCTCACCAGCACCTTATAAAGGCTCAGCATCACATCCTTGCTCTTGTATTCAAGAACTCTTGAAATGAATGCTAAAGTTGCATTTGAAATGTTAGTATATTGAGGTAGTACAAAATAAAACAATAAAAGAATCAGAATAAAGTGTAACAGCTACAGAGAAAGTACAGTTCAGGTAGACAATACAGTGCAAGACCATAACAAAGTAGATTAAGAGGGGATGATTAAATATTACTTCACCAATGAAACTTGCGTAACTGAATAGTTAGCTCCCACATAGTTGAAGGTTCTTGTAAATAAATATAATGCTGTAGTTTAATGTCAGCATGGAACTTACACAGTAGCCATTATTATATCTCTGTCAGAGAGAGAGGGGTTCCCAGACTTTGGAGAGACAGGCAGTTCAATTTCAAATTTCGGCATTTTTGTCATTGTTCCACTCTGTAGAGTAAAATTAAAGTCAGTGGCTCCAGAAACACAATCAAACACAAGACACAACACAAGGCAAGCTATCTCATTGGAATCAGCTCTTCAGGCTTCCTTAGTAAATCAACTGAGTCCAAGCTACCATCTTCTCTTACTCCTCAAGATATCCCCTATTACCACCATTACTCGGTGCACAACAACCGACTGATGTCAGTCTTGAATTTGCTCATTCATCAAATTTCTTGAAAATTTAAAAGATTTTAAGCTCACTGTACTCAAGGGTAAATGTTTTAAGAAATGAATTGTTTTCTAAACAGAATGGTTGAATCCAGTGGGCAATATATGGGAATGTGTAATTAGCTTGACGGTCAGCACAGACACTGAGCTCCATAACATCTTACCACAGGCCACTGCTGATTTTCACTCTCCCATTCACATTTCCTCATCCTCCCAGTTTTTATTTTTCTGAGCACGTAAAGTTAGATCAGTGATCTCAAACAGCACAAACAGAAAGGCAGCATTGTGAGCATACTCTGTGCTGAGAAACATCTCCTTTACTCTCCTATTGAATTAACAGCAACCACCTTCAGAATCAGAATCAGACTTATTATCACGTATAGGACATAAAAGCCGAGAGGCCAACATAACCACTTCGCATCACCAGCAATTGCGGTTCAATTCCTGCCACTGTCTGTAAAGAACTTGTAGGTTCTCCTCACAAACATGGTTCCTTCTGGACACTCTCATTTCCTCCCACATTCCAATGGTGTCTATATTAGTAAGGATCAGTAAGTTGTGGGCTTGCTAGGTTGGTGACAGAAGCATAGCGACACTTGTGGACTGTGCCCAGCACTTCCTTGGACTGTGTTGGTCATTGATGCAAATAATACATTTCACTATACGTTTTGACACTTATGCCAAGGGGTGGTGAATCTGTGGAATTTGTTGCCACATGCAGCTGTGGAGGCCAGGTCATTGGGTGTATTTGAGGCAGAAATTGATAGGTCCTTGATTGGACATGGCATCACAGGTTACAGGGAGAAGGCCGGGAACTGGGGTTGAGGATGAGATAGGAAAAAGGATCAGCTATGATTAAATGGTGGAGCAGACTTGATGGGTCAGATGGCCTGATTCTGCTCCTTTGTCTTATGGTCTTATCTGACAAATAAGCTAATCTTTAAAATCTTCAAAAAATCTTTAAATTTGTCATTTTGTGGCAGTATACAGTGCAAAGATATAAAGATTACTATTAAATCACAAAATAGCTAAATAGTGCAAATAAAGGAGTAACAAAATCTCCCGAAGGGAAGAAACTGTTCCTGAACCACTCTCCCTATTAGTGGAAATTGTGGTTTAACCAACCAAAACTCCATTGTAACTTTAAAGGCCTCTCTTCCTCTTCCTCAGTATAAAAGAACCCTAGTTTCTGTAATCCTTGCTACAAATCTTTACTTGCATTGTTCTCAATGCTTGAGCATTCTTTTCACAATAGTGAACAGGTGGGTGTACAGATGCTGGGGGCATGACTGGAGAATAGAACACAACTTACCTTGAAAATAAATGGCTGTAGGACATTACCCTGCACTGTGGTGGACAGGAGGAGGACAGCACTTTCAGGGCAGTACATGTACCAGTTGACATTGATGCTGTGTGTCTTGAGAAGTTTTAAAGCACGCTTGTCGGGTAATACCTGTGAGCAACAAAAACAATAAAGTCAGTCATGTTCATTGTCATATGCACAAGTACACAAATGCACAGAAACAACACAGGTATACCAAGAGATACAACATTTACAATAAAATTAAACATAGATTTAAAACTATACAAGAGAGAACACAATTAAAATCATGTGCTTTTATTGAAAACGAGGGGTGCTGTAAGTGGTCTTTGTGTTGCTCTACTAAGGTAGTGATTAAGGTTGCACAGCTTGGTTCAAGATTCAAATGGTTGAAGGGAAGTAGCTGCTCCTGACCATAGTGGTGTGGGACTTCAGGCTTCTGTACTCCTGCCTGATAATAACTGAAAGTAGATGGCCTGGATGGTGGGGATCTTTGGTGATAGCTGTAGCCTCCAGTATATACTACTAATGGTGAGGAGTAACGTGCTAATGATGTACTAGATAGAGTCCACTGCTCTCTGCAACTTCTTACTACTTGTGTGTTCAAATCGCTGTACCAGACCATGATGTAACCTGCCAGGATACTTTCAATACATCTGTAGAAGTGTTTTTTTTTCCCCAAAGAGTGACAAGCTGAACCCCTCTAACCTCCTCAGAAAATATACACACTGATGCATCTTCCTTGTGATTACGTCTGTGTGATGAGTCCAGGGCAGATCACCCGATGTTAATACCCAGGTATTTTAGGCTGCAAATTCTGTCCATGCCCAATTCACCAATGTATGTAGACTGGTGTACATTACGCTCCTTCCACTTCCTGAAGTCTGCAATCAGTTCTTTAAGTTATGCTGAATTGATGCCACATACTAAACGGTGTACCAGTAACCAAAGGCTGCAGTGTTTGGATGCTTTACACGTTATGGTAGACAGTGTTGCACAAGTGATCAAAAATCTAGATTGTTGAACAGTGGACATAATTTCCCACCCAACCTCAGCACCTGGGGAATTTAAAATAACCAATAAATCAGAAATAAACAAAAAACTCACATTGTTAACAGTGATAGTGGAATTAATTGATGGTCAAGTTATTTTACCAACATCCTTCAGGAACCCATAGCTCAGCATCAGTACCAGCTGATGTTTCTAGCAGGAGGAATGTGCATCCTGAACCACGTGGGAAATCATGGACACTCCCAGTCACCTAGGTGACCACAAGAGCAGCAAGTATCTCCTGTGGCAGCAACCCCGTCTCCTGGTTTCAGTGCTGGAGTCACAGCAAAGAGTTTCAAGGCTAAGTGATTGAGCACAGCATGCTTATGAAGATGGTCACCCAATATTAGGCAGGCAGAGAGAGAACGGGGGGGGGGGGGGGGAAAGAGGGGTGACCTTGCAGGCTAGGAGCAGGTAGTCCACATAGCCCACAAATCCTTCTATCTCAAAATGGAAAATATATGAATACAGACATTGTATAGGCAGAAGAGATTAGCTTGGTTAGCCATTTGATTACTAATCTAATTGGTTTGGGCCTATTCCTGTGCTGTACTGTTCTATGTTCTATTAATAGATATTCCTCTTTGGGATGCTGGAGAATATGACAAGTCCTCAGCACAGCACCAATGGTTTGGGGAAGAAGGAACAGCGATAGGGGATTTAACAGAAAAGGGGACAGGCAAGTGTTCTTCTGGCCAGAGATAGAACTTAAGGGAGACATGCTGCCTCCTATGTGTCAGGATCAAAGATGTTAAGGAATGGCTGCAAACCAATTTGAAGGAGCAGGGTGAGGAGTGAAACAGTGAGGTTCCCATGGATACCAGCAACAAAAGAAGAGGGTGAGGTTCACCGTTTTTAGGGAACTAGGAGCAAGGTTAAAGAGCAAAATCATGTAGGTACAAATCTCAGGAACCCTTCCAATACCATAAAGCTGTGCACAGAGGAAAGGAATGTATGTCTGGCAGTGGTGCAGGGGTGAGAGTGAGACTCAGGGACCACTTCCAGGACAGTCGGGTCCTGTACAAATCGGAAGGGACTAGAAGCACAGGGCAGAGGCCTATAATTGCACTGCTGGTGCTTTTGAAGTGGATTTAAACTAGTTCAGCAGGGGAATGAGAAACTGAGAGCAGTCAAGGAGGACAGAAACAAATCTGCAAGTCAAAAACATGGTATGCAAAGTAAAAAGAAACAAATAAAACAGCTGATGCTGAAATTTGACACAGAAATGTTGGAAGAACTCGGCCAGACAAGCAGCATCTGTGGCAGAGAAACAATGGGAAAACCTGTAAGGAGGCCAAATATATAGGCACTAAATTGAAATGCAAACTGCCTTCACAACAAAGTACTTAAAGTAATGCCACAGATAGTCATGAATGAGTATGATCTTGTTTTCTTCATATATATTCATCTTTGTGACGGCTATGCCTGGAAGGGCAGCATTTATTTTCCCATCTCGTTGCCCTCGAGAAGGTAGGGATGAGTCACCATCCTGACCCACTGCAGTCCTTCTGGGGAAGGTGCTCCCTAGTGCCACTGGGAAGAGATTCCAGGATTTAGACCCAGTGGTGAGGAGGGAAGAAAGAAAGGGTGGTGTGCAACTTGGAGCGGAACCTGCTGGAGGTGGTGTTCCCCTGTGCCCTTTTTTATGGCAGATTTGGAAGGTGCTGTGAGTAACTTTCATCTTTCATTTTTCATCTTTAACCTTTATCTTTTAATAGTGATGTATTTTGTAGATGCAGTCACCATGGACCAGTAGTGGAAGGGCTGTTAATCAAGAAGGCTGCTTAGTCCTTGGTGGCATTCAGCTTCACGAGAGCCATAGGTCTGCACTCATCTAGGCAAGAGGAGAGTATTCCTTTGCATTGCAGAAGGTGGAAAAACTCGATTGTCAGGAGAATTCCAATCTGTGGAGCTCCCACAACCACTGTACTTACATGGTTGGTCCAGCTGAGGTTGTGGTCAATCAAGCCATGGTGGAGATGATAATGTCATGGAACATCAAAGATAGGTGGATAGATACAGCACTTGTTTTAGAGACAGTTATTGTCTGGCATTCCAGTGGGCACCAATATAACTTGCCAATTTTCATCCTACACAGTAAATGTTGTTTGGGTCTTGCTGCATGCAGGCATTTGACTGCTTTGCCTGCCAAGGAGTTGGATGGTGCAATTATCAACAAATATTCTCATTTCTAAGCTTATGATAGAAGGAAGTCACTGATGAAGCAGTCAGAATGAGTGGCCTCAAACACGGCCCTGAGGAACCCTGCAGTGGTGTTTTGAGGCTGTGAGACCGGGGAAATATAGATATTCAAGGGACAAGGTGTGCTTGTTCAGAGATCGCTGAAAGCAGCAGTTAGAACGCAAATTGCTAGAGTTTGAGTACAAGAGTAAAGATGCTCTAATACAACTATCTTAGTGAGATAGTGAGACTGGACTTTTCAGTCTTGGTATAACTTATCTATAATAGGGCAGAATTATTGCATTGAAAATTCACTGAACTGGTTTGTGGGATGGCAGGTCAATTAGAGAGAGAGATCAATTAGGCTAGGTCTCTATGCTGGAGTTTAGAAGAAAGAGGACTTCAATAAAGCATACAAAACTTTAGGTCCATTCAGAAGAGAAGATACATGGAGAACATTTCCCATGTTTCACCTGACTAAAGAGCGTGGAAGTGGGATGGGGATGCCAGTGGGGTGAAATAGGAAGAGGTGAATTTTTGGAATTCCCTTCCCCAAGGAGCTGTAAAGCTTAATCTCTGGATATTTCAGAAGTTAAGGGATAAGAGGACAAGGCAAGGAAATAGTATTTCTGACTCCTTCTATAGATATGAGCACATTGGCAAGGCAGTATTTGTCAGCCAACTACAGTGAACCCTGGATGAGGGTAATGGTGAGTCACCCTCCTGAACTGCTGTTTGCATCACTATTGACAGAGGCAACCTTGCTATAAAGGAGAAACAAATAAACCAAACTTGTTGTTGAGCGGCTCAAAGTTCAAGGTAGTGACTCACTGAAAGAGAGAAAATGTACTGGAATACAAACTCCTTCCCAACTGCAAATATTTTCACATGGTTATTACAGAGTTCATGTTTTCTGACAATTATTGGTGGAGAGAGATAAGATGATGATAAAAAAACACAGAATAGGATTGTGCATTTAAAAAACATGGCAGCTTGTTAAGATCTTACTTGCCTGGTAAAATTCAATTCCTTGGTCAGTAATAAATACAATTTCATTAGCACTGGTCCAACAGAACCCCAAGATGTTGGCATTTTTGGTCTAAAGTGGAAAAAAAATAAAAAGATGTAGTTTAATCAGGGGACAAGAAAAAAGTTGCATTCAGACTGAAGAGGTTTTAATTAAAATCATTAATCATCAACCGTTGGACTTATGATATTATTACAATTACAAAACGTAGTTAAGGGAAAGGTAGGACTAACAGATTGTTATTCAGATACATGGAAGTTTTAGATGACACATGGGAGAACATAAGAGTACTCAGAATGGATATCCTGGTAAAGTCTCCTAAATGGCTGCCTGGCTTGTACTTAAGGTAAAGTCCATTATTCTGGACACAACTTTGGGCTGAGTCTATGATCATTCCTGCCCCTAAACTACTATTTCATTGTGTGAAGGAATCCTGCCTCACTATTTTGAGTTTTTGAAGATAGGGTGATGATATGATGAAACTGTGATCAAGATAGGGTGAAAGACATTGCCAATATGGACTTTAGCAAGGCAGTGGACAAAAACACACTTTGTAGGTTGTTCCAGAAGCTTGAGGCACAGGGGATTCAAGGCTAACGATAAGTTGGCTTAGTAACAGAAGGCAGATGGTAGCGATGGAAGGATGCGTTTCTGACTGATAAACTGTGACTATCAATAGAAACATAGAAAACCGACAGCACAATACAGGCCTTTTGATCCACAATGCTGTGCTGAACAAGTATTTACTTTAGAAAGTACCTAGGGTTACTCATAGGCCTCTATTTTTCTAAGCTCCATGTACCTATCCAGGAGTCTCTTAAAGGACCCTTTCGTATCAGCCTCCACCACCATCGTCAGCAGCCCATTTCACGCATTCATCACTCTCTGCGTAAAAACTTACCACTGACACCTCCTCTGTACCTACTTCCAAACACCTTAAAACTGTGCCCTCTCATGTTAGGCATTTCAGCCCTGGGGAAAAAGCCTCTGACTATCCACACAATCAGTGTCTCTCATCATCTTATACTCCTCTATCAGGTCACCTCTCATCCTCCACCACTCCAAGGAGAAAAAGCTGAGTTCACTCGACCTATTCTCATAAGGCATGCTCCCCAATCCAGACAACATTATTGTAAATCTCCTCTGCACCCTTTCTATAGTTTCCACATCCTTCCTGTAGTGAGGTGATCAGAACTGAGCACAGTACTCCCAAGTGGTGTCTGACCAGGGTTCTATATAGCTGTATCATTACCTCTCGGCTCTTGAACTCAATCCTGCTCTCAATGAAGGCCAATACACTGTACACCTTCTTAACCACAGAGTCAACCTGCACAGTAGCTTTGAGTGTCCTATGTACTTGGACCCCAAGATCCCTCTGATCCTCCACACTGCCAAGAATCTTACCATGAATACTATATTCTGCCATCATATTTGACCTACCAAAATGAACCACCTCACACTTATCTGGGTTGAACTCTATTTGCCACTTCTCAGCACAGTTTTGCATCCTATCAATGTCCCGCTGTAACCTCTGACAGCCCTCCACACTATCCACAACACCAACCTCTGTGTCATCAGCAAATTTACTGACACATCCCACCACTTCCTCATTCAGGTCATTTATAAAAAATCACAAAGGAGTCCCAGAACAGAACCCTGAGGCACCCCACTGGTCACCGACTTCCATGGAGAATATGACTTATCCACAACCACTCGTTGCCTTCTGTGAGCAAGCCATTTCTATATCCATAAAGCAAGGTCCGCTTGGATCCCATGCCTCCTTACTTTCTCAATAAGACTTGCATGGGGTACCTTATCAAATGCCTTGCTGAACTCCATATACACCACATCTACGGCTCTACCTTCATCAATGTGTTTAGTCACATCCTCAAAAAATTCAATCAGGTTCGTAAGGCACAACCTGCCTTTCACAAAGCCATGTTGACTATGCTAATCATATTATACCTCTCCAGATGTTCATAAATCCTGCCTCTCAGGATCTCCTCCATCAACTTACCAACCACTGAAGTAACACTCACTGGTCTATAATTTCCTAGACTATCTCTACTCCCTTTCTTGAATAAGGGAACAACATCTGCAACCCTCTACTGTCACACTTGATTGGTTCTATTCTCTCACATCTTATCCTCTTGCTCTTCATATACGTAGAATGCCTTGGGGTTTTCCTTAATCCTGTTCACCAAGGCCTTCTCAAGGCCCCTTCTGGCTCTCCTAATTTCAATCTCAAGCTCTTTCCTGTTGGCCTTATAATCTTCTTGTTCTCTATCATTACCTAGTTTTTTTGAACCTTTCGTAAGCTTTTCTTTTCTTCTTGACTAGATTTTCAACAGCCTTTGTACACCACAGTCCTTGTACCCTACCATCTTTTTCCTGTCTCATTGGAAAGTAGCTATGCAGAACATTTGCCACATTTCTGCCGTATATTTCCCTGAGAATATCTGTTCCAATTAATGCTTACAAGTTCCTGCTTGATAGCCTCATACTTCCCCTTACTCCAATTAAACACTTTCTTAACTTGTCTGTTCCTATCCCTCTCCAATGGTATGGTGAAGGAGGTAGAATTGTGATCACTATCTCCAAAATGCCCTCCCACTGAGAGATCTGACACCTGACCAGGTTCAATTCCTAATAACAGATCAAGTACAGCCTCTTCTCTTGTAGGTTTATCTACATATTGTGTCAAGAAACCTTCCTGAACACACCTAACAAACTCCACCCCATCTAAACCCCTCAATTTAGGGAGATGCCAATCAATATTTGGGAAATTAAAATCTTCCACCACGACAACTCTGTAATTATTATACCTTTCCAGTATCTGTCTCCCTATCTGCTCCTTGATGTCCCTTTTACTACTGGGTAGGCTATAAAAAACACCCAGCAGAGTTATTGACACCTTCCTGTTTCTAACTTCCACCCACAGAGACTCAGTAGACAATCCCTCCATGACTTCCTCCTTTTCTGCAGCCGCGACACTAACTCTGATCAGCAGTGCCTCTTTTGCCTTCCTCCCTGTCCTTTCTGAAACTCTAAGTAACCATTCCTGCCCCTGAACCATCTAAGTCTCTATAACGGCTACAACATTGTAGCTCCAAATACTGATCCACGCTCTAAGTTCATCCACTTTGTTCATGATTCTTTTTGCATTAAAATAGCCACATCTTAAACCATTGGCCTGAGCACATCCTTTCTCTATCACCTGCCCATCCTCCCTCTCATACTGTCTCCAAGCTTTCTCAATTTGTGAGCCAACAGCCCTTTCCTCAGTCTCTTCAGTTCAATTCCCACCCCCCAGCAATTCTAGCTTAAACTCTCCCCAATAGCCATTGCAAACCTCCCTGCTAGGATATTGGTCCCCCTCGGATTCAAGTGCAACCCGTACTTCTTGTACAGGTCACACCTGGCCCAAAAGAGGTCCCAATGATCCAGAAATCTGAATCTCTGTCCCCAGCTCTAATCCCTCAGCCACACATTTATCCTCCACCTCACTCTATTCCTATACTCACTGACGTACAGAAGGGACCTGTGCTGGGACCCTTATTTGTTTATATGTATTAGCTACATGGTTGCAAATATAAGAGGTTTGATTAGTAAAAATGTAGATAACATAAGGGCTGGTGATGTTGTGAATAATGAGGAAAATTGCCAAAGGTGAAATGGAATGTTGGGCACAACACTGGTTAAGATGTAATTCAATCCCAACAAGTGCATTTTAGGAAGTCACATAGGAGGAGGACACATTTGATAAATGGTAGAGCATCAAGGAATGTTGAACAGACCTAGGGATCCAAGTCCATAGTTCTCTGAAAGTGGCAACATGATAGGGCTATGAAAAAGGCATATAGCATGCTTACCTTGTTAACTGACAGCTCAGAATACAGGATTTGAGATGCTATGTTGTAATTTTACAAACCTCTGGTTAGACTGCATCTGGAGCAGTGTGTGTGGTTCTGCTCAGCACACTATAGGAATGATGTAGTTGCACTGGAGAACAGTCAGATGGGGATTCACCAGGATGTTGCTTGGTTTGGAGGAAGGACTGAAGGGGTTAGATTTGCTTTTCCTGAAGTGAAGGAAGCTGAAGGGTACCCTAAAAGAGCTATATAAAATTATAAGTACCACTGACAAGACATAAAATCTAATTCCCATAGTAGGGATATCAAAATCAAGAGGCATGGGTTTAAGGTGAGAGGAAGGAGTTTAAAGGGCACTGGATGGGCAATATTTTTTTTTAAATACAGAGAGTTTGATATCTGGAGCTCACTGACGGAGGAGCTGGTGGAATCAGATACGGTCATTATGCTTCAAAGATATTTAGACTGACTCCAACTCTTAGGCAAGGTGTAGAAAAATGCAGACTTGGCACGGGCAATTGGGACTAACGTAGATGGGATAAAAGGTTGGCATAGACACAATGGGGCAAGGGGTCTTCTTCTGTGCTGCATGACTCTATAAACGGCAGCAAATTCAACAGAACACGTTACATCCATAGAAATGAGATTAAGTTTACATTATTATCAGTGACAGTCAATTGTCAGCAGGACCTTACTGGGCTGAAAGACCTCTTCCTGTACTGTATCCCTCTACAACTATTACCTTGCATTCCTGCGAGTATTCTGTTGAAGGCAGATCAGGAATGAAGTTGATAAAATCCTACAAAACATGAGAAATGTTAGTCCACAGCATGACACTTCCTTATGAAAATCTTTGAAGAAAGAGGCTATAACACATTCCTCACCACAGCCTTCGGTGTTCGTTGCACAGCTAAAATCTTGTTCCCAAATGAAAATTTGATGCACTTTACTTCTCCTTTGTCTTCCATTCTTTGAAAAGAACAAAAAAATGACAGAAGAGGCTCGACAGTTGCTGGAAATCTCGAGCAATATACACAAAGTGTCAGGCAGCATCTATGGAAGGAAATAATTAAAGTTACAGGCTAAGACCCTTCATCAGGGCTGGAAAGAAATGGGGCAAAAGGTGGGAGGAAGGAGGATTACAAGATGGCAGATGATAGATCAGACCAGGTGAAGGGGAAGGTGGGTAGATGGGGAAGGGGGATGAAGTGAGAAACCAGGAAGTGATAGGTGAAAGAGATAAAGGGCTGATGAAGAAGGAATCCAACAGTAGAGGACAGTGGGCCATGGAAGAAAAGGAAGGTGGAGGGGATCCAGGGGGAGATGATGGGCAGGTGAGCAGGAGAGGAGGAGAGATGGTAACTCAGCTGCCTGACTTGCTGAGTCACTTCAACATTTTATGCGTGTTGTCAAAAAAAAATTGGTTTTAAGAATTTCAATTACTGCTGTTTCCTGAGAGCTAACAAGAGTGTGAACAGAATGGGGCAAGAGGAGGATTCAGACCACATGTACGTGAAGTGAGGTTGGAAAATTCAAAGAAAGTTTTTGAGATTTTCTACATTGCTTCACACCAGGATGTACAAGTCTCTATTAACCCATCCAAAGCACTGACAGGGTGATGAAAAAATATTAAGGCCCCAGCACAGGTTCTTGAGAAATAACAGCAGTCAAAAACAGTTGGTGTGGAAGCAGATGCAATAGGGGCAGTTAAG
Organism: Hypanus sabinus; assembly: GCF_030144855.1. Taxonomy (NCBI): domain Eukaryota; kingdom Metazoa; phylum Chordata; class Chondrichthyes; order Myliobatiformes; family Dasyatidae; genus Hypanus; species Hypanus sabinus. The sequence goes on from NC_082706.1 coordinate 143,893,772, forward strand.
AGGTTGTTAAATACATGAATGTTCAGGGAAGGGATCATATATAGGCAGAAGAGATTTAGTTTAACCTGGCACCATGTTTAGGACAACACAATGGGCCGAAGGGCCTATTCCTGTGCTGTACTGTTCTATGTTCTAAGTTACTTCATATTGCTTCTTCATTCCTGAATTTGCTGCCAATTTCACATTAATAACAGACTGTATACAGTACTTGACATCAATTTAGTATCAAGGTTTAGCCCATTAAAGTCTTATAGTGGAAAAACCATATGGAAGATCCCAGGACTAAAATATTAACAACAGAAGTACTTGTTACCAGAAACTAGAGTCACTTTCTTTTGCTGCACCATTTGCAAAGACAGTAAAGTACACCAGTATAATTGAAGCCTGCCTGAAGCAGGTGGGTACATCAGACTGCTAAAGCACAGGTCTTCAGTACTTGGCCAGGTACCCCGTCTGGGCCGCATGCTTTTGTGGGTTCGCTGCTTGCACACCAGGCTGAGACTGAAATCACAGAGGCTGTGCCAGTTTGCGATGATTCCTCCATGTTGTCAGAGTCAAAGCGAGCATAGAAGGCATTGAACTCATCGGAAAGCAAAACCCTGTTATCACATACGCTGCTTGATAGAGCTTTATAAGAGGTGATCGTGTTCAAGCCCTGCCGCAACTGTCAAGCATCCTTCGCGTAATGTTTGAGTAATATTGTAAACATATTGTTTGATTAAACAATCTTATTTGTTCACATAATTCATTACGGTTTACATGTAACAAGTACTGTACATCATTATGCCACCACACCACTAAAAGAAGAATAAGAGAACTCGTATCCCCAGCTCCTGTGCTTTTTCTTTTGATTAGTTTTTGGAGTTACAAAATGTAACAATTACTACAATTTCTCCTCAAAGTAATCAGCAGTGCAAACTATTGCCTTGTCATTAATGTCATTTCTCTATAGCAAGAAATGCATTTTCCAATACCATATATGTTTTTACAAAATCACTACAGGAATATTTTTTAAGAATCAGAACAAGACTGCTTCTCCTTTTTATTCATAGCTCAAATCAAAAAGTGAAATGAAGGTTCCGAAAGAATGATGCTAAACTATTTCTATCATTCACATGTCAACAAGCACAGAAGCAAGCTGCAATGCACCACCACAATCAGGAACCTTCAGTTTTCTCTCTCTACCACTAGGTTCCATCTTTGCACATACTGGAGTTGTGGAGAATTAAGTGCTGCTTTCATCAGAGACATCTAGAGCTGTTTCACCACCCGGGCCTGCTTTACACAGCATACAGATCACAATCACTAGAAATAGTTTAGGATCATATTTTAATGGTGATTGGAGGAAAGTACAGGAAGATATCAGAGGTAGGTCTTTCTCACACAGAGAGTGAGAGGTGCATGGAACACACTGCGTGAGGTGGTGGTAGAGGGCGATACATTAGGGATATTTACTAGACTCTTAGATAGGTTCATGGAAAAAAGAAAAATGAAGGACCATGTGGGAGGAAGGTGTTGGATTGATCTTGGAGTAGGTTAAAAGGTTGGTACAACATCAAGGGCTGAAAGGTGTCTACTGTGCTGTACTGTTCTATGTTCAATGTACTGCTTTGGAGACACTGCCAAGAACAGCTTCCACTTTTGATTCCCTCTTCGACTTTCTTGTACTTCCTCTAGCCCTGCACCTTCACCCATCCAGATAACTAATCACTTCCGTCCTCCAAACCCTCACAATTTCCCCTTTGTTCTTTGGCCAACCGTCTTCCCTAACCCTTAGTTTCCTTACAAACGGTTCAACAGCTTTCCTCCCTCTCTACAAAATGGGGCCAACCACTTTTAAGGAAAGAGAACCATTTCACAACTTTGTGAGTCCAAGTCCCATTATTGGGGACTTCTGTCTTGTTCCCCATGCATTTTAATAATCTACTGATTTGAGCATTTTCCTAAAAGATCAAAATAAAACCTGACTAAAATAGAACACAACTAAATTAATCATCCAAATTTGTATGCAAAAACAAGGAAGGCAACAAAATGTGAAACTGTTTGGTTACTCTCATGTTCCACAATGTCAGTTGAATCTATACCGACATTCCTCGATTTGTAGAAAGGAAAACCTTTCTACAAACCCCATTTCCAGAAAAGTTGGGATATTTTCCAAAATGCAATAAAAACAAAAATCTGTGATATGTTACTTCATGTGAACTTTATTTAAATGACAAAAGCACAAAGAAAAGATTTTCAATAGTTTTACTGACCAACTTAATTGTATTTTGTAAATATCCTCAAATTTAGAATTTGATGGCTGCAACACACTCAACAAAAGTTGGGACAGAGGCACGTCTACCATTGTGTTACATCACCTTTCCTTTTAATAACACTTTTTAATCATTTTGGAACTGAGGATACTAATTGTAGTAGATTTGCAACTGGAAATTTTGTCCATTCTTGCTTGATATAAGACTTCAGCTGCTCAACAGTCCGTGGTCTCCGTTGTCTGATTCTCCTCTTCATGATGCACCATACATTTTCAATAGGAGATAGATCTAGACTGGCAGCAGGTCAGTCAAGCACATGCACTCTGTGTCTACAAAGCCACGCTGTTGTAGCCCGTGCAGAATGTGGTCTGGCATTGTCCTGAAATAAGCATGGACGTCCCGGGAAGAGACGTCGCCTTGATGGCAACATATGTCTCTCTAAAATCCTAATATACGCCTCAGAGTCAATGGTACCTTCACATACATGCACCTCACCCATGCCGTGGGCACTGATGCACCCCCATACCATCACAGATGCTGGCTTTTGCACCTTTTGCTGATAACAATCAGGATGGTCATTTTCATCTTTGGCACGGAGAACTTGACGCCTGTTTTTTCTGAAAACTAGCTGAAATGTGGACTCTTCTAACCACAGCACACGGTTCCACGGTCTTTCGGTCTGAGATGAGCTTGGGCCCAGAGAACTCGCCGGCGTTTCTGCATAGAGTTGATGTATGGCTTCCTCCTTGTGTAATACAGTTTCAAGTTGCATTTCTGGATGCAGCGACGGACTGTGTTAAGTGACAATGGTTTTCCGAAGTACTCCCGAGCCCAAGTGGCTATAATTGTCACAGTAGCATGATGGTTTCTTAGGCAGTGCCGCCTGAGGGCTCAAAGATCACGCGCATTCAACAGTGGTTTCCGACCTTGCCCTTTACACACTGAGATGTCTCCGAATTCTCTGAATCTTTTCACAATATTATGTACTGTTCACAATATTATGTACTGTTGAAAGACCTAAATTCTCTGCAATCTTGCGTTGGGAAATGTTCCTTTTGAACTGAATAACAATTCTCTCATGAATTTTGGCACAAAGGGGTGAGCCACAACCCATCATTGCTTTCAAAGACTAAGCCTTTGATGGACACTACTTTTATACCCAGTCATGATACCTCACCCACTACCAATTAGCCTGCTTAATGTGGAGTCTTCCAAACCGGTGTTACTTGAATATCCTGTGCACTTTTCAATCTTATTTTAGCTCTGTCCCAACTTTTGTTGAGTGTGTTGCAGCCATCAAATTCTAAATTTGTGTATATTTACAAAATACTATTAAGTTGGTCAGTAAAACCATTGAAAATCTTTTCTTTGTACTTTTGTCAGTTAAATAAAGGTTCACATGAATTAACATGTCACAGATTCTTGTTTTTATTGCATTTTGGAAAATAACCCAACTTTTCTGGAAATGGGGTTTGTAAAAGCAAAATATTTCAAATGTGTGAAATGAATTATGGACATTTGGCACCATGGTAAAGAGTAATTTGCTAATTGTTACAATAAAAAATATCTTTGTAAATCAAAAGTACATACCTCAAAAAGTCAATGGAGTTATAACCAGAACTAATAAAACAATTATAAATCGAGGAATCAAAGTATTTCTATCTCAATATCATAACCACTGTTGTTTCGTTGAAAGTGCTCACTGTAATCAATACCTGTGACTGCCCTTTTGGAGTTAAGCTTTTGAAATGCATATACAATCTGGCATTTTTGCAGTTTAAATTGAAGTCTCATAGGTGCAAGATGGTTGCGGCTTGTCACATACAGGCCAAATTGAGGCACAGGGCCCAGGTCTGACAGTGGGAACCATCCAATGTTTGGCTGCTCAAGCAAACTTGGAGGCAACTTGAAGTGGCAGAAACGAGGTAAGGCAGAGTTCAGGCAGCGAGGCCCGGGCCCAGGAGTGAAGAACAAGCTGATGTTTGACCGATTTAAGCAACGGGCCAAATTAGAAAGGTCAGGCATGGGCCAAATCGAGACAGTGGGTTCCAGACCCGAGAGCGTATTGAAGCAGCAGGGCCCAGGTCTGAGAGCAAGGAACAACCCTCTGTTTGGCCAATGTAAGCATCAGGCCAGATTGAAAATGTCAGGGCTGGAAGCGAGGGACAGGCTGGGGTTTTCAGCTTGCTGCTCTGCGAGGTTTACGCTTCTCTGTGCTGAACTGAGGATGCGGCCTGCAACTAACGGGCTCTTGGATTGACTGTGACTGACTTTGTGACAATGGACTCAATTTCATGAACTTCAGTTCAAAATATGATTTTTTTTTCTGCACATTGGGTGTTTGAGTCTTTTTTTAATGAATTCTATTGGGTTTCTTTGTTTTGTGGCTGCCTATAAGGAGATGAATCTCAAGGTTGCATATAGTATACATATTTCCATAATAAATGTGCATTGTACTTAGAATATAGTATTAATGGTAAGACTCTTGGCAGTGTGGAAGATCAGAGGGATCTTGGGGTCTGAGTCCATAGGGCACTCAAAGCAGCTACGCAGGCTGACTCTGTGGTTAAGAAGGCGTACAGTGTATTAGCCTTCATCAATCGTGGAATTGAATTTAGAAGCCGAGAGCTAATGTTGCAGCTTTATAGGACCCTGGTCAGACCCCACTTGGAGTACTGTGCTCAGTTCTGGTCACCTCACTACAGGAAGGATGTGGAAGCCATAGAAAGGGTGCAGAGGAGACTTACAAGGATGTTGCCTGGATTGGGGAGCATGCCTTATGAGTATAGGTTGAGTGAACTCGGCCTTTTCTCCTTGGAGTGATGGAGGATTAGAGGTGATTTGATAGAGGTGTATAAGATGATGAGAGAATTTGATCGTGTGGATAGTCAGAGGCTTTTCCCCAGGGCTGAAATAGTTGTCACAAGAAGACACAGGTTTAAGGTGCTGGGGAGTAGATACAGAGGAGATGTCAGGGGTAAGTTTTTTACTCAGAGAGTGGTGGCTGCATGGAATGGGCTGCCGGCAACAGTGGTGGAGGCAAATACAATAGGGTCTTTTAAGAAACTTTTGGATAGGTACGTGAAGCTTTGTAAAATAGAGGGCTATAGTTAAGCCTAGTAATTTCTAGTAATGTTCGGCACAATTTTGTGGGCCGAAGGGCCTGTATTGTGCTGTAAGTCTTTTATGCTTCTAACTTTGTTCTACTGCTTTCAGTCATTGAAGATTATCTTTTTGAGATAAATTTACTCAAGCAGGAGGAATACATTGATTACATGATCTTTCAATCTGTGCTGCATGGCATCAGCAGGCATACTTTTAACTTTCTGTCTTTGGATCATGCTTTACCTGAAAGAGATGCTGGCTTTATCATCGAGGCCTTTAACCACAACACCTGTAGCACCACCAGAGCGAACAGCAAACACCTATGAACACAAAATTCTCTGCTGTTCAATCAGGTTAAGTGATAAATCATTTATGTGATACTGATTAAGGAATAAATATTGGCCAGCACAACAGGTAACTCCATCCACTTTTCTTTTTCAAACGTGGTCCTAACGTATCTTATAGGTCCATAAGTACATAACATATCTTATAGAGCAATACACTAAACACTAGAGGAAGTCAGCAAGTCAGGTAGCTGAGGAAGGGTCAATATTTTGGGTCAACACCCTTCCTCAGGACTGTAAAGAAAGAGAGAAAGTAACCTGTATAAAAAGGTGGGGGGCTTGGGATGAGGCAAGAGCTGGCAGCTGAGAAGTGGATCCAGATAAGGAGGTGGTAGGTGATGGTGAGAGTGGGAATAACAGATTGAATCTTATAGGAGAGAACAGTGGAGCATGGAATAAAGGGAAGGAGGTGAGGAGGGGAACCAGTAGGAGGAGGGTATGGGTGATCGGCAGATCGAGAAGGCAGAGGAGAGGAAAGAAATGGGATGAGGATGGTGGGTTAAATGAAAAGTGGATAGATAGGGTGGAGTGGTTACCAGAAGTTAGGGATATCAATGTCCCTGCCATCAGGTTGGAGACTAACAAGGGGGAATATGAGGTGGCACCTTTCTCTAATCTGTGCCTAGTCTCAAAGTGGCAGTACAGAAGGCCATGGACAGACAGGTCGGGGTGGGAATGGAAAGTGCAATACAGATAGCTGGTGTCTATGAGATGCTGCTGGTATGGTGGATGGAATAAAGAAAATATTTTTGTTCATTTAGGAGAGAAGCTGCTTCATTGCCTTAGTTAAGGGACAGCTTAGCCAAAAAAGTACAGGCCAGTCAGCCCAACATCAGTGGCAGGAAAGTAACTAGAAGGTTTTTTGAAGGACAGGATCACATGCATTTGGAAAGGCAAGGCCTGGTTAGGGATAGCTAGCATGGCTTTGTGTATGGGACTTTATGTCTCGTGGATCTGATTGTTTAGTTTATGAGGAGGTAACCAAGAAGATTGACAAAAGTAGGCTAAAAAAACCTACTTCAATCAACACTGTCAATACCTAGTACAGCATTAAGTTAGATATGGCCCTTGTGGCTAAATGGATCAGGGGGTATGGAGAGAAAGCAGGTACAAGGTTCTGAGGCAACACGAGTGAATCTGCAAATGCTGGAAATAAATAAAAACATAAGATGCTGGCAGAACTCAGCAAGCCAGACAGCATCTATGGGAGGAGGTAGTGACGACGTTTCGGGCCAAAACCCTTCATCAGGAGTGAAGTAACATGGGATGGTCAAGGGGGGGATAAAAAGTGGGGGGGAAGGATAAAGTAGAGAGCTAAGAAGTGATAGGTTGGAGGGAAATGGGCTAGGGGGAAGGTGGAGAATTATAGGAAATAAAAGAGAAAGAAAGGTAGGGCTGGGGGGGGGGGAGATTATAGTGAGGGGGGAAAAAAGAGAAAGAGAACCAGACTGAAATAATAGATAGGGATGGGGGTAAAGGTATCAACGGAAGTCTGTGAGTTGGATGTTCATGCCGGCAGGTAGGAGGCTACCTAGGCTGGAGATAAGGTATTGCTCCATCGACCTGCATGTGGCCTCATCTTGATAGTAGAGGAGGCCATGGACAGATATATCAGAATGGGAGTGGTCTGTGGAATTCAAGTGTGTGGCCACAAGGAGATCCCGCCACTGCTGGAGGACTGAGCGCCGGTGTTCGGCAAAACGGTCTCCCAGCCTGCGGCAGGTCTTCCCAATGTATAAATGGCCACATCGGGGGCACCCAATACAGTATATCACCCCAGTTGACTCACCTGCCCCTGCCCCCCCTTACCCCCATCCCTATCTATTATTTCAGTCTGGTTCTCTTTATCTCTCTTTTTCCCCCCTCACTATAATCTCCCCCCCAGCCCTACCTTTCTTTCTCTTTTTTTCCCATAATTCTCCACCTTCCCCCTAGCCCATTTCCCTCCAACCTATCACTTCCTAGCTCTCTACTTTATCCCTCCCCCCCACTTTTTACCCCCCTTGACCATCCCATGTTACTTCACTCCTGATGAAGGGTTTCGGCCCGAAACGTCATCACTACCTCCTCCCATAGATGCTGTCTGGCCTGCTGAGTTCTGCCAGCATTTTGTGTTTTTAGGTACAGGGTTCTGAGTTGGATGATCAGCCATGATCATACTGAATGGCGGTGCAGGCTCGAAGGGCCGAATGGCCTACTCCTGCACCTATTTTCTATGTTTCTATTACAGTAGATAACCATGATGTTGCCAGGATCTGACAACCCGAGTTATAGGGAGAGGGTTGCTAAGCTAACCCTGTCCCCTTACTGCTTGGAACATAAGGAGACTGATGGACAACTTTATAAATGTGTCTAAAAGTCTTTTCCCAGGATGGGGAGTCCAAAATTAGGGAACATGGGTTTAGGTTGAGAGCAGAAAGATTTAAGAAGGACCTGAGAGGCAACTTTTTCCCATAGCGTAGTGAGTATGTGGAACGAGATGCCAAAGAAAGTGGTTGAGGCAGGTATAGTAGTATCATTTAAGAAGCAATGGACAGGACCGGAAGTCCACGAGCCAGTCCTCATCAGGGGATCAGAGGTGGAGAAGGTCAGCAACTTTAAATTACTTGGTGTTATCATTTCAGAGCCCAGCACATAACTGTAATCACAAAGAAAGCACAGCAGTGCCTCTACTTCCGTAGAAGTTGGTAAGGTTCAACATGACATCAAAAACTTCAACAAACTTCTATAGATGTGCAGTGGAGAGTATATTGACTGTCTGCAACACAGCCTGGTAGGGAAACACCAATGCCCTTGAATGGAAAATCCTACAAAAAGTCACGGATACCAATACAATTACCTCAGAAGTTTTTTCAAGAACTGAATAAATATGTAAGAAAATTTCTTTGGAAAGGAAAGATGTCAAGAATATCATTGGAAAAATTGACATGTAAATTTGATTTAGGAGGGTTACAACTTCCAAATTTTAAGAATTATTATAAAGCAAATCAACTTAATTTATTGCGTCTTTTTTTGACGAAAAAAACCCAGCATGGATTAGAATAGAATTAGATAAGATAGGAGAAAACATACCAGAAGATTTTATATATAAATGGGAATCCAAATGGATACAGGAAAAAAAAGAACCTCCTATATTAAGACACTTGATTGATTTATGGAATAAGGTAAATATGGACGATGAGATAAAGAAATCTTTATTAGCAAAAAGAACTTTAATTCAAAATAGGCTTATTCCTTTTACAATGGATAATAAACTTTTACATAATTGGTTCCAAAAGGGGATTAAATATATAGGTGATTGTTTTGAAGGAGGTATATTGATGTCATTTGATCAATTAAAAAATAAATATAAAATATCAAACAACACTCTTTTCTGTTATTTTCAATGAAAGGCTTATTTACGAGAAAAGCTGGGTCAAACAATGTTGATGCCAAAACCTAGTGAAATAGAAATATTAATTCAAAAAGGAAAAATTAAAAAAATTACATCTTGTATGTATAATTTGATTCAAAAACAGACAATTAAATCAGGAATTCATAAATCAAGACAAAAATGGGAATCTGATCTGAATGTTAAAATTGATGGAAAAAGTTGGTCAAGATTATGTTCTGATAGTATGATAAATACAATAAATGTTCGACTTAAGATTAATACAATATAATTTTTTACATCAATTATATATAACACCACAGAAAATAAATAGATTAAATTCAAATATGTCTGACCAATGTTTTCGATGTAATCAAGAAATTAGTTACTAATGTTGATTCAAAAATTTCCTCATATATATGGCAGAATAAAAATCCCAGGTTAGGTAAAATATACTAACAGAAGGCAAAGAAGGAAGGTGGATTAGCATTGCCTAATTTTAGATTTTATTATTGAGCAGTTAATATCAGATATTTGATATGTTGGTTGAAAGATTGGGATGGATCTTTTAGCCCTCATTGGGTGAGCCTGGAAATTAAATTGGTATCAGGTTTTGCACTGGGTTCTATTTTGGGGACTTCTCTCCCTTTTGCTCTTTCTAAATTGCCGAAACGAATTGACAACCCAATAGTTAAACATACTTTACGTATATGGTTTCAATTTCGGAAATATTTTGGGTTGACTCAGTTTGTTTTAAATATTCCTATTGTATCCAATTGTTTTTTTCCACCCTTCAATTAAAGACCAAGCTTATTCGGCTTGGAAGACTAAGGGCTTACTACGATTTTCTGATTTATTTTTGGGTAATTGTTTTATGTCTTTTGAGCAATTATCTAATAAATATAATTTGCCTAGATTTCATTTTTTTTAGATATTTACAGATTAGGAATTTTTTAAATACTGTACTTCCTACTTTTCCAAATTTTGTGTCTTCAGGTATTTTGGAGAATTTGTTTGAATTAAACCCCTTTCAGAAAGGGCTTATATCAAAACTTTATAATATAATTATGAAGATATGTTCAGAACCCCTTTTATAAGACAAAAAATGTTTGGGAAAGAGAACTTAACCTTATTATTCCTGTTGAGAATTGGGATAGAATTCTTCAATTAGTTAATACATCATCTATATGTGCCAAACATTCACTAATACAGTTTAAGGTCGTACACAGGGCCATATGTCCAAGGATAAATTGGCTCATTTTTATTCCTATATAAATCCTATTTGTGATAGATGTTAATCTTAAATAGTGTCTTTAACTCATATGTTCTGGTCGTGTCCGCTTTTGAAAAAATATTGGAAAGATATTTATGATATTACCTCTGTGGTATTGAACACTGATTTACAACCGCAATTACTGCAATTTTTGGTTTACCAATGATGGACTCACTTCATTTATCTTCTTCTGCCTGTCGAATGATTGCATTTCTTACACTAATGGCTGGAAGATCTATTTTGTTGAATTGGAAGGAAATTAATCCTCCTACTGTATTTCATTGGTTTTCTCAAACTATGTTATGTTTAAATTTAGAAAAAATTAGAAGTGGTGTATTTGACACTTCTACTAAATTTGAAAAGATATGGAGACCATTTATTCAATATTTTCATATGATGTAATATGACCCTGTTCCAAGCCTATTTGATTTTCCAGTTTTGATTTCATATATGCTGAGAGGATCGGAGTTGACGACACTGATGATTTTGTATTTTTGTGAGATATTATAAACAGCCCTTTTTTTCTCTCTTTTTTCTTCTATTAGTTATTAGATTTTTAGATTAGTTTTTTTTGCATAATGATTTTTTTTTCTTTTTTCCTTTTTTTTTATTTTATATTATGGTACACCTAGGTTTGCCTTGTCTATTTGTATATTGTATCTTTTACAATGTGGGAATACTCATTTATACTATAATCATTGTTTTTGTAAACTTTTATAGTTAGTTGCAATATGTACATTTGTAATCCCATTATTTATGTACCAATTTTATTTTGTTGTTATTAATAATGATAATAAAAAGAAGGAAAGAAATTGGTACTTTTTTACATTCTACTTGGTCTTGTTTTAAAATTCAACCATTTTGGATAAATCTAAGACCTTTATTGGAACAAATTACTGGAGTACAACTCCCACATAGTCCAATATTATTTCTATTAGGAGATACTGAAGGGACAATACCAAAACTTAAATTGAATAAGTATCAGAAAAAATTTATAAAAATTGAATTGGCAGTAGCCAAAAAAGTTATCGCAGTTACTTGGAAATCTGATTTATATTTAACTATGGATCGTTGGAATAATGAAATACATAGTTGTATCCCACTTGAAAAAGTTACATATAATCTAAGAAATTAATATGATATATTTTTGAAAATTTGGCTCCCATACCTACAAAAGATGGGATTAAATATATATGCCCTTTGAAGATAAAATTATAAAGTAATTGGGGAAAGTAAAAATAAATATTAAAATTATTTTGAACTCCATGGAGCATGTGGGGATCCTCTGATATCCAGGCAATCATTTTCTTCTTTCTTTCTTTCTTTTTTTTTCTTTCTTTAGATAAGGGTTAAGGGGGGGAGGGTTAAAGGGAGGGGGAGGATTAATATTATTTTTATTTTTCTTACCAATTTTTCATCACATTTATTCTTTGTAATTTTCTAAAAATTTAACAAATAAATAAATAAATAGATAGATAGATAGATAGATAAAAGTCATGGATACAGCCCAGTCCATCATGGGTAGAGCCCTCCACATCACTGAGTACATTTACATAGAGAGCTGTTGCAGGAAAGCAGCATCCATCATCAGGAACCTCCATCACCCAAGACATGCTCTCTTCTTGCTTGGACTTGGAAGAAGGCACAGGAGCCTCAGGACTCACACCACCAGGTTCACAAATAGTTGTTACCCCTCAATCATTAGGCTCTTGAACTAGTGGGGATAACTTTACATCACTGAATTGTTCCCACAGCCAATGACTCTTCATCTGATGTTCTCGATATTTATTGCTTATTTTTTGCTTTCTTTTTGTACTTGCTTGGTTTTGTTGTCTTTTGCATACTGGTTATCCACCCTATTGGTGTGGTCTTTCATTGATTCTATTATGGTTATTGGATTTACTGAGTATGCCCACAAGAAAATGAATCTCAGGGTTGTATATGGTGACATACATACTTTGATAATAAATTTACTTTGAACTTTGACATACGTGGAGGGGCACATCTTGGAGAGATGTGGAGGGAATGGAGAAACTGAGACAAGCTGGTTAGACACCATAGTCAGCATGAACTGATTTGCCCAAAGGGCCTGTATCTGTGCTGTACGACTTTCAGTGGATTAATATTTCCACTTCTTCAAAAAGTCCCCAACTTTCCGGATATACATTTTTATCTTTACCTTATTACCTCCAGTTCCTCCTTTTTATTAAATTCTCAGTTCCCTAACATTTCTTGGAAGTTATCTGTGGTCTTTTGTGTGAAAAACAAAAATATTTTCTTTTAAATTGCTCTTTCTTGTAAAAGTACTCTGAGTTAGAGTAATAAGGCTTTGGCTCAACAAGTCATCAACTATAACAGGTGGAGGTAAGGCAAGTAGGTAAGTTAATTCCATATGTCTTATTTCTTTTTTTTCTGATTTAACTCTTGAGAGAATAGGGGTATGTCTATAGACTCAGTGTTCTGTTCTGGGTGTCAGATGTAGGACTTCCAGGAGAGTTTCAACCTCCCCAGTGGCCACATCTGCACCAGGTGCATCGAGATGCAGCTCCTTAGACACTGTGTTAGGGAACTGAAGCTGTAGCTCTAGGACCTTCAGCTCATTAGGGAAAGTAAGGAGGTGATAGACAGAAGCAAGAGGGAGGCTACAAGAGACAGATAAATGGGTGACTGTCAGGAGAAGGAAGGAAAAACGTCAGATAGTGGCGAGAAGTATTCCACTTGAGTACTATTGGGAGGAACAACCTAGCCGGGGGAAAGCAACAGCAACCATGCCTTTGGCACTGAGTCTGGACCTGTGGCTCAGAAGAGTAAGGCACTGAAGATGAGGGAAGCAGTAATAGGGGACACTTTGGTTAGCGGGACAGATAGACAATTCAGTGCACACGAAAAGGAAACACAGATGGTAGCTTGCCTCCTAGGTGCCAGGGTCTGCAATGTTTCTGAACGTGTCCTCTGTTATGAATGTGCAGCAACTCTGAGGGGCAGAAGGGTAAAAAGTCACCCCCTCCTTTTTGAGAATCTCAAGATCACTATTAATTCGGGTCTGGGACCCAGGAAATGAGAGAGAGACACACAGAATCCACACGGTTTGGAATGTGTCCTGGCCTCAGCGAAACAAAACCACTGATAACGGCTATTGTCTCTTGGAGACGGAATTTTGTATTGAGTACTGCACTATTCATTGAAGCCCCTCAGGGGACGACCAGAGTGGGCTGGTTGAGGGATTGCATCAATCCAACCTGATTGACATCTGAGACCCCGTGAGTAAGGATAAAAGAGGGTCTGGGGAACAACCCCTTTAGACGCACCAGGAGAAACGCTAGAAATCCCATGACGGCGTTTAATAGAGACAGCCGGTGGGGGGCTCGTGTGCGTCCTTCCCTTGCCTGGGTTGGCGGGCTCACCACGGAAGAACGGCTTAGCTAAAGGAGAGGCCACGAGTGAATGGCCACACCAACGGGACTCCTGACGGATTGAAATCATAAAAGGAAAGCCGGGAAGTTTTTCTCTCAAAACTCTCTCTCTCCAACCATTGCAACCCAGCAGTCCCCAAAGGCTGCAGCCTGCATGAACTGAGTGAACTTTATATTTCCATCGGACAATACATTATCCCCTAGATAACGATAGAGCTTATTTCTTATTGGTTATTATTCTACCCGCACTTTTAGATTTAGTATTGACGACGTATATTATCTGTATATTTGCATTGTTATTATTTTTGTGTATTTTTACTAATAAATACTGTTAAAAATAGTATCATCAGACTTCAACGGACCTCTCTATCTTTGCTGGTAAGTGACCCGGTTACGGGGTTCGTAACACCACGATATCCTGAAAAGGGAGCATGAGCAGCCAGAAGTCGTGGTACGTATTGGTACCAATAACAAAGGTTGAAAAAGGGAGGAGGTCCAAAAAAAAGAATACAGGGAGTTAGGAGGGAAGCTGAGAAGTAGGACCTCAAGGGTAGTAATCTTGGTACTGCTGCCTGTGCCACACAACATGAGGATAGGAATAGAATGAGCTGGCAGATAAATGCATGGCTGAAGAATTAGAGCAGGGATTCAGATTTCTACATAATTGGAACTTCTGGGGCAGGTGTGACCTGTACAAAAGGGGAAGGTTGTACAAACCCCATTTTCAGAAAAGTTGGGATATTTTCCAAAATGCAATAAAAACAAAAATCTGTGACATGTTAATTCACATGAACCCTTATTTAACTGACAAAAGTACAAAGAAAAGATTTTCAATAGTTTTACTGACCAATTTAATTGTATTTTGTAAATATACACAAATTTAGAATTTGATAGCTGCAAAACACTCAACAAAAGTTGGGAAAGAGTTAAAATAAGATTGAAAAGTGCACAGAATATTCAAGTAACACCGGTTTGGAAGACTCCACATTAAGCAGGCTAATTGGTAGCAGGTGAGGTATCATGACTGGGTATAAAAGTAGCGTCCATCAAAGGCTCAGTCTTTGAAAGCAAGGATGGGTCGTGGCTCACCCTTTGTGCCAAAATTCGTGAGAGAATTGTTAGTCAGTTCAAAAGGAACATTTCCCAACGCAAGATTGCAGAGAATTTAGGTCTTTCAACATCTACAGTACATAATATTGTGAAAAGGTTCAGAGAATTCAGAGACATCTCAGTGCGTAAAGGGCAAGGTCGGAAGCCACTGTTGAATGCGCGTGATCTTTGAGCCCTCAGGCGGCACTGCCTAAGAAACCATCATGCTACTGTGACAATTATAGCCACCTGGGCTCGGGAGTACTTCGGAAAACCATTGTCACTTAACACAGTCCGTCGCTGCATCCAGAAATGCAACTTGAAACTGTACTACGCAAGGAGGAAGCCGTACATCAATTCTATGCAGAAACGCCGGCGAGTTCTCTGGGCCCGAGCTCATCTCAGATGGACCGAAAGACTGTGGAACCGTGTGCTGTGGTTAGAAGAGTCCACATTTCAGCTAGTTTTCAGAAAAAACAGGCGTCGAGTTCTCCGTGCCAAAGATGAAAATGACCATCCTGATTGTTATCAGCAAAAGGTGCAAAAGCCAGCATCTGTGATGGTATGGGGGTGTATCAGTGCCCACGGCATGGGTGAGGTGCATGTATGTGAAGGTACCATTGACTCTGAGGCGTATATTAGGATTTTAGAGAGACATATGGTGCCATCAAGGCAACGTCTCTTCCCGGGACGTCCATGCTTATTTCAGCAGGACAATGACAGACGACATTCTGCACGGGCTACAACAGCGTGGCTTTGTAGACACAGAGTGTGTGTGCTTGACTGGCCTGCTGCTAGTCCAGATCTATCTCCTATTGAAAATGTATGGCACATCATGAAGGGGAGAATCAGACAACAGAGACCACGGACTGTTGAGCAGCTGAAGTCTTATATCAAGCAAGAATGGATAAAATTTCCAATTGCAAAACTACTACAATTAGTATCCTCAGTTCCAAAACGATTAAAAAGTGTTATTAAAAGGAAAGGTGAAGTAACACAATGGTAGACATGCCTCTGTCCCAACTTTTGTTGAGTGTGTTGCAGCCATCAAATTCTAAATTTGAGTATATTTACAAAATACAATTAAGTTGGTCAGTAAAACTATTGAAAATCTTTTCTTTGTACTTTTCTCAGTTCAATAAAGGTTCACGTGAATTAACATATCACAGATTTTTGTTTTTATTGCATTTTGGAAAATATCCCAACTTTTCTGGAAATGGGGTTTGTACTTGAAACTAATATTCCTGCGGGCACTAGAGTCACTGGAGTGGTTTAAACTAATATGACAGGGGTATGGAAACCAGTATGATAAAACTGAGGATGAGCCCGCAGGTTTACCAGTAGATGATGGGTGTAACATGAATACAAGGACAAGCCAATGACTGGGTACAAATGCAGACAGGCAAACTTCAAAAGGGTGAAAAATGCAGGACTGAAGGTTCTGTACTTAAATGTGTGTAGCATTCGGAATAAAGTGGATGAACTTGTGGTGCTATTACAGATTGGTCTGTATGACATTGTGGGCATTACTGAGTCATGTCTGAAAGAATGCCATAGTTGGGAGCTTAACATCAAAGGATATACTTTGTATAAAAAGGACAGGCAGGAAGGCATAGGTAGTGGTGTGGCTCTGTTCGTAAAAGATAGAATTACATCTTTAGAAAGAGGTGACATAGGGTCAAAGAATGTTGAATCTTTGTGGGTGGAGTTAAGAAACTGCAAGGGTATAGAAACCATTATGGGAATCATATGTAGGCCTCCAAATAGTAACCAACCAAGATGTGGGGTTGAGATTGTAAAGGAAGCTGGAAAAGGCATGTAATTAGGGTAATTATGCAATTGTAATAGGGGATTTCAACATGCAAGGAGGTTGGGAAAATCTGGTTGGTGTCGGATCACATGAGAGGGTATTTGTTGAATGCCTAGGCTGTTTAAAGCAGCTTATGCTTGAGCCTACTTGGGGAAAGACCATCTTAGATTGTGTGTTGTGTAATAACCCAGATCTTATTAGGGAGCTTAATCCTAAAGAAACTCTCAGGAGGCAGTGATCATAACATGATTTAATTCATACTGCAATTTGAGAAGGAGAAGCTTAAGTCACATGTATCAGTATCACAATGGAATAAAAGAAATTACAGAGACACGAGAAAGGAGCTTGCCCGGGTGGACCCGAGGAAGATATTGGTGGGAATGATAGCAGGACAGAAATGGCTGAAGTTTTTGGGAATTGTTCACAAGGCATAGGATAGATATACCCAACAGAAAAAGTTGTTCTCAAATGGCAGGAGTAGGCAACTATGGTTGACAAGGGAAGTTAAGGACTACATAAAAGCCAAGGAAAGGGCATATAAGGTAGCAACAGTGAGTGAGAAGTTGGATGATTGGGAAGCTTTTAAAATCCAACAAAGGGCAACTAAAAAAGCTATAAAAGAGAAAAGGTGAAATATGAGAGCAAAATAGCCAATTATATAAAGCAGGATACTAACAGCCTTTTCAGAGTAAAAGGGAGGTTAGACAAAAAAAGTTGGAAGAACTCAGCAGGCCAGGCAGCATCTATGGAAAAGAGTATAGTCAACATTATGGACCGAGACCCTTCAGCAGGACTCTTTTCCTCTTTTCCATAGATGCTGCCTGACCTGCTGAGTCCTTCCAGCATTTTGTGTGTGTTGCTTGGATTTCCAGCATCTGCAGATTTTCTCTTGTTTATGAAAGGGAGGTGAGAGTTGATATTGGACCACTGGAAGATGATGCTGGTGAGGTAGTAGCAGGGGACAAAGAAATGGCAGATGAACTTAATGAGTACTTT
Source organism: Hypanus sabinus (assembly GCF_030144855.1). Classification (NCBI taxonomy): domain Eukaryota; kingdom Metazoa; phylum Chordata; class Chondrichthyes; order Myliobatiformes; family Dasyatidae; genus Hypanus; species Hypanus sabinus. Next base: position 143,911,427 of record NC_082706.1, read on the forward strand.
GCATCAGTCTTCACGGTGGAAGACACTAGCAGTATGCCAGTGGTCTGTGAGCATCAGGAAGCAGGAGTGAATGCCATTGCTACTACAAAGGAAAAAGTGCTCAGCAAACTGAAAGGTGTTAAGGTGAGTAAGTCACCTGGATCAGATGGACTACATCCCAGAGTGCTGAGAGAGGTTACTGAACAATGGTCATGATCTTTTAAGAATCACTTGATTTTTGGATGGTCACAGGGGACTGGAAAATTGCAAATGTCACTTCACTCTTTAAGAAGGGAAGAAGGCAAAAGAAAGGAAATTATAGTCCAGGTAGTCTAACCTCAGTGGCTGGGAAAGTGCTGGAGTCTATTATTAAGGATGAGGTTTTGGGGTAATTGGAGACTAATGATAAAACAAGTCAAAGTCAGCATATAAATATTTCTCTGTAAAGAGTAACCTTGCCTGACATTTCTGTTAGAGTTCTTCAAGGAACTAACAAGCAGTGAGGACAAATGAGAGGCAGTGGATGTCTTTACCTGGATTTTCAGAAAGCATTTGATAAGGTGCCACACATGAAGCTGCTTAACAAGATCAAATCCTATGGTGTTACAGGATAGAAGAATGGCTGACAGCCAGGAAGCAGCAAGTGGAAATAAAAGGGGCCTATTCTTGTTGGCTGCCAGTGACTAGTGGTATTCCTCAGGGGACAATATTGGGACTGCTACTTTTCATATTGTCTACCAATGATTTGGATAATAGAATTGATCACCTTGTGGCTAAGTTTGCGGATGATACGAAAGTAGGGTGGAGAGGTAGGTAGTGCTGAGGAGACTATGCAATTGCAGAAGGACTTAGACAAATTGGAAGAATGGACACAAAAGTTGCAAGTGGAATACAGTGTTGGGAAATGTATGATAATGCATTTTGGTAAAAGGAACAATAGTGCAGACTATTATCTAAATGGGGAGAAAGTTCAAACATCAGAGGTACAGAGGGTCTTAGGAGCCCTTATGCAAGACTCACAGAAGGTTAATTCACAGGTTGAGTCTGTGGTAAAGAAGGCAAATGCAATGTTGGCATTCATTTCAAGGGGAATAGAATATAAAAGCAAGGAAATAATGCTGAGCCTTTATAAGATACTAGTCAGGTCACACTTAGCGTATTGTCAACAGTTTTGAGCCCCATATCTCAGAAAGGATGCGTTATCATAGGAGAGAGTCCAGCAAGAGGCTCATAAGGATGATTCTGGGAATGAAGGGGTTAACTTACAGGTAGCATTTGGCTGCTTTGGCCTGTGTTCACTGAAATTTAGAAGAATGCATAGAGATCTCATTGAAACCTACGGAATATTGAAAGGACTAGATAGGGTGGATGTGGAGAGGATGCTTCCTCTGGTGGGAGTATCCAGAACTAGAGGGCACAGCCTCAAAATTGAGGGTGACCTTTTAGAACAGAGGATAGGAGGAATTTTTTTTTAGCCAAAGAGTAGTGAATCTGTGGAATGCTCTTGGTGAGGCCAAGTCCATGTAAGTGTAAGTGGAAGTTTAAGTGGAAGATGATAGTTTCCTGTCAGGACATCAAATGATATGGTAAGAAGGCAAGTATATGGGGTTGAGTGGGATCTGGGATCAGCCATGATGGAATGGTGGAGCAGACTCGATGGACTGAATGGCCTAATTCTGCCCTATGTATTAAGATCGCGTTATAACGGGTTTTTACTGTAATTTGTTTTTCTTGTGAATACTGCTTACATGATGCCATGTACCTGTGATGCTGCAGCAAGTAAATTTTTCATTGCATCTGTGCACACACGTACACGTGGATGTGACAATCAACTAGTCTGTGACTTTGCTCCCCATCTCTGGTACTGCTACTTTTTGAATTTTATTTTATTTAGTTTATCGGAGATACAGCTCAGAATAGGCCTTCTAGCCATGCTACCCAGCAACTCCTGACACCCATGATTTAACCCAGCCCAATCACAGGACATTACCATGCATGTTGGCATCTTCTCTTTGGATCTAGTGCTACCAATAACTTCTCTTATAAGCTTATTACCTAAAAAGACCAAGATAACATGTCTGAATGTCTGGCATCCTGTCTCACTCACCTCAATAATAAGCAAATGCTTTGAGAGGCTGCTCAAGGACTACATCTACAGCATGCTACCACCCATACTGCACCCCCTACAATTCACCTACTGACACAACCGATCGACAGATCAACGCAATAGCCACAGGTCTACACACTGTCTTTTAACAACTGGAGAAAAGGGATGCTTACGTGAGAATGCTGTTCTTGGACTACAGTTCAGCTTTCAACACCATAATTCCCTCCAGGCTTGAGAAGTAGCTCAGAGACCTTGACCTTCACCCTGCCTTGTGCAGAAAGTGGTTCAGACAGCCCAGTGCATCTGTGGATGTGAACTTCCCATTATTCAGGACATTTACAGTGACAGGTGCATAAAAAGGATCATTGGGGACCTGAGTCACCCCAACCACATACTGTTCCAGCTGCTACCATCTGGGATATGGTACCACAGCATCAAAGCCAGGACCAACTGGCTCTGGGACAGCTCTTTCCACCAGGCTATCAGACTAATTAATACACACTGACACAATTGTATTTCTGAGCTATATTAACTGCTCTGTTGTACACCTTACTGTACATTCTATTTATTACAAATTACTATAAATTGCACATTGCACATTCAGATGGAGACGTAATAAAAGATTTATTCCTTGTGTATGTGAAGAATGTAAGAAATAAAGTAAATTCAATTTAATTCTGCTGTGCTGCTCTTCCTGTATTCATGCTCCAGAAAGGAATGTACTACTACCTCAGTGCTATATTCATTCATTAAACAGAACAGAGCACATTAGAGGCCCTTTAACCCTATGCTATGCTGACCTTTTAACCCACTCTAAGATAAATCTAACCCTTTCCTCCCATCTGTACCTATCTCATGGCTTGGTTTCGCAAACAAATATTTAGGAAGAGGGCTGCCTATGTCTGCCGCAGGCTCGCTAGTGACTGACGAGGCCAATATGGGACAAACAGACCCAGCCACAGCGGCTTCAAGGGAAAATCTGTTCTGGGTTTGGTGCTGCTGTGTCACGGTTCTTCCTCCTCCTTTTGTCCTCAAGGCCAGCCCTGCGTGCATTCTCGAAGGAGGAGACAGACTGGTGAATGATGTGTCACCAGACCTCACGATCGAGTTCTAGATTAGACCACTGGCGATGGTCAATGTGACAGACACAAAGGGATTTCTTCAGAGAGTCCTTGTACCTCTTCTTCGGTGCCCTCCTGTCACAGTGGCCAGTGGAGAGTTTGCCATACAGCACAATCTTGGGCAGGCGATGACCCTCCATCCTGGCGATATGCCCTGCCCAGCGCAGCTGCGTTTTCAACAGCATGGCCTCAATGCTGGTGACCTCTGCCTGTTCGAAGACTTCAGTGTTGGTGTTGAAGTCACTCCAGTGGATGTTGAGGATGGTGCGGAGGCAGCGCTGGTGAAAACGCTCAAGGAGTCGTAGGTGGTGACGGTAGGTGATCCACGACTCGGACTGTCAGAAGGGTGGTCAGTACAACGGCTCTGTACACGCTGATCTTTGTGCCTTTCTTCAGATGCTTGTTGTTCCAGACTCTTTTGTGCAGCCTGCCGAATGCGCTGTTTGCCTTTACCAGTCCGTTGTCAATTTCTTTGTCGATCTTGGCATCTGATGAGATGGTACACCCCAGGTAGCTGAACTGGTGGACTGTCTTCAGCTCTGCCTTGCCAATGGTGATGTGGGGAGGGTGGTAATAACCATTTAACAATTACAGCACGGAAACAGGACATCTCGGCCCTTCTAGTCCATGCCGATTGCTTACTCTCACATAGTCCCACCTACCTGCACTCAGCCCATAACCCATTCCTTTCCCATCCATTATACCTATCCAATTTTACTTTAAATGACAATACCGAACCTGCCTCTACCACTTCTACTGGAAGCTCATTCCATACAGCTACCACTCTCTGAGTAAAGGAATTCCCCCTCATGTTACCCTTAAACTTTTGCCCCCTAACTCTCAACTCTTGTCCTCTTGTTTGAATCTCCCTTACTCTCAATGGAAAAAACCTATCCACGTCAACTCTATCTATCCCCCTCATAATTTTAAATACCTCTATCAAGTCCCCCCTCAAACTTCTACACTCCAAAGAATAAAGACCTCTTCCTGAGGTGCAAGCTGATGGAGAACTTCTGCCTTCAAGTTGATTTCCAGTCTGAAGAGCTCAGCAGTCTCTGCGAAGCAGGATGTTATATGCTGCAGGCAGTCTCTATGTGGGCAACAATGAGTCTCTTAAATGCACCTTAAAATTATGACCCCTCCTACTAGCATTTCCACCCTGGTAAAAATTCTCTGGTTATCCACTCTATCTATGCCTCTTATTACCTTTTTACAACTCTATCAAGTCACCTCTCATCTTCTTTCACTCCAAAAAGAAAAGCACTAGTTCACTCAACTTATTGTAATAAAAATGCTTCAAAAAGGCAACAATTATACCAGTGCCTGAGAAGAATAATGTGGGCTGCCTTATAGACTACCGCCCAGTAACACTCATATTGACAGTGATGAACTGCTTTGAGAGGATGGTTATGACTAGACTGAACTCCTGTCTCAGCAAGGACCTGGACCCATTGCAATTTGTCTATCGCCACAATAGGTCAACGGCAAACGGAATCTCAATGGCTCTCCACAAGGCTTTAGACCACCTGGACAACACAAACACTTATGTCAGGTTGCTGTTCATCGACTATAGCTCAGCATTTAATACCATCATTCCCACAATCCTGATTGAGAAGTTGTAGAATCTGGGCCTCTGTACCTCCCTCTGGAATTGGATTGTCGACTTCCTAAATGGAAGACCACAATCTGTGCAAATTGGTGATAACATATCCTCCTCGCTGACAATCAACACTGGCGCACCTCAGTGGTGTGTACTTAGCCCATCTCTACATACGCATGACTGTGTGGCTAGGCATAGCGCAAATACCATCTATAAATTTGCTGACAATACAACCATTGTTGGTAGAATCTCAGGTAGTGACAAGAGGGCGTACAGGAGTGAGATATGCCAACTAGAGGAGTGATGTAGCAGTAACAACCTGGCACTCAACGTCAGTATGACGAAACAGCTGATTGTGGACTTCAGGAAGGGTATGATGAAGGAATACATAACAATCTTCATAGAGGGATCAGAAGTGGAGAGAGTGAGCATTTTCATGATCTAACCTGGTCCCAATATATCGATGTAGTTATAAAGAAGCCAAGTCAGCAGCTATACTTAGGAGTTTGAAGAGATTTAGTATGTCAATAAATACACTCAAAAGCTTCTATAGTTGTACCATGGACAGCATTCTGACAGGCTGCATCACTGTCTGGTATGGAGGGGCTACTGCACAGGACCAAAAGAAGCTGCAGAGGGTTGTAAATCTAGTCAGCTCTATCTTGGGCACTAGCCTACAAAGTACCCAGGACATCTTCAGGCAGCGGTGTCCCAGAAAGGCAGCGTCCATTATTAAGGACCTCCAACACTCGGGGCATGCCCTTTTTTCACTATTAACATTAGATAGGAGGTACAGGAGCCTGAAGGCACACACTCAGCGATTCAGGAAGCTTCATCTCCTCTGCCATCCAATTCCTAAATGGGCATTGAATCCTTGGACACTACCTCATTTTTTTAATATACAGTATTTCTGTTTTTGTACTTTTTTAAATCTATTCAATATACGTATACTGTAATTGATTTACTTGTTTACTATTATTATTTATTTTCTGTTCTATATTATGTATTGCATTGAATTGCTGCTGCTAAGTTAACAAATTTCACGTCACATGCCAGTCATAATAAACCTGATTCTGATTCTAATTCTCTCCAATCCAGGCAACACCCTGGTAAATTTCCTCTACGCCCTCCCAAAACTTTCCATATCCTTCCCATAATGAGGTGATCAGAACAGGACTCAAGTGTAGTCTAATCAGAGCTATATAGAGCTATAACATTACAGCTCTTGTTCTCAATTTCCTGACTAATGGGCAACATAACATATGCCTTCTTAACCACCCTATCCACTTACACACCAATTCTGAGAGATCATTGGTTGTGAACCGTATGATCCTGCTGTTCCTCCCCACTGCTAAGAATACTACCATTAGCCTTGTATTTTCCCTTCAAGTTCAACCTTCCAAAGTCTATCATAGAGCAAGGGTCCCAGAACATCCCTATGGAATACCACTGGTCACCAACCTCCAGGAGGAATATGCCCCATTTACTACCACCCTCTGCTTTCTGTGAGCAAGACAATTCTGAATCCACACAGCCAGATTTCCCGGATCCCATGCCTCCTGACTTTCTGATAAGCCTACAGACCAGTAAGCCTTGTCAAAAGCCTTACTAAAATTCACGTAAACCACATCCACCACTCTACTTCATCGATTTGTTTAGTCATTTTTCTCAAAGAATTCAATTAGGCTCGTGAGGGTCTATACTTTCCAAGACATCTTCAAGGAGTGGTGCCTCAGAAAGGCGGTATCCATTATTAAGGACCCCCATCACCCAGGGCATGCCTCTTCTCATTATTACCGACAGGAAGGGTGTACTTATAGTTATTTAACATACATATTATATACTTTCTGTAATTGATTTACTTATTTATTTTTTTATTTCTATATTATCATGTATTACATTTTACTGCTGCTGCTAAGGTAATACATTTCATGACATATGCTGGTGATATTTTACCTGATTCTGAGGCACAACCTGACCCTCACAAAGCAATGCTGACTATCCCTAATCAGACTATGCCCCTCCAAATGCTCATAAATTCTGTCTCCAAGAACCCTCCCTATTAGTTTTCCCACCACTGACCTAAAGCTTACTGGTCTGTAATTCTTAGTGCTATTGCTATTACCCTTCTTGAACAAAGGACTAATATTTGCCATCCTTCAATCTTCTGAGACTATTCCTGTGGCCAATAGCATGCGATGATCATCATCAAAGGCACAGCAATCTCTTCCCTTGCTACCTGGGGTATATTCCATTTGGCCACAGGGACTTATCTATCGTAAGTTTTTCAAAGGTTCCAGCTCTTTAACATCAACATGTTCTAGCATATCAGCCTGTTTTACACTGTCCTTACAAACTTCAGGATCCCTCTCACTGGTGAATTCTGAAACAAAGTATTCAATACAAATCTCCCCAAGCTCTTCCAACTCCAGGCCTGTTTTTTCTATCCCAGTTAGGTCCTACCATCATTCTAGCCATCCTCCTGTTCATGTACATGTAGAACACCTTGGGGTTTTCCTTAATCCTGTTCACCAAGGTTTTCTCATGTTCTCTACTAGTATTCATAAGTCTATTCATAAGCTCCTTGCTATCTTGTAACTCTCTAGGGCCCTGTCTGATCCACGCTTCCTAAGTCATAAGTATGCCTTGTTCGCCTTGACCAGATGTTCCACATCTCGTCAACCATGGCTCCTTCACCCTACCATCCTTCCCCTGCCTCAAAGGGCCAAATCTAACCAGAACTCTATGCAAGTACTCCGTTAACAACAACCTCATTTCATTGTGCATTTTCCTGATAATATATGTACCCAATTTATACTCCCATGTTTCTGCCTAATAGCATCAGAATTCACTCTCTCCCAATTAAATACCTTCCCATATCATCTTCTCCCGTTCCGGTCCAAAACTATGGCAAAAGTCAGGGAATTTTGATCACTGTCTCCAAAATGCTCACCTACAGAGCAATCAGAATAGGGTTTATTATCACCGGTATGTGACATGAAATTTGTTAACTTAGCAGCAGTAGTTCAATGCAATACATAATCCAGCAGAGAGAGAAAAATAATAATAGTAAAAATAAATAAAATAAAACATAATAATAAATAAGCAAGTAAATCAATTACAGTCGGCCCTCCTTATCCATGAGGGATTGGTTCCGGGACCCCTCGCGGACACCAAAAAACACGGATGCTCAAGTCCCTTATTTAACCTGTTTCAGTGCAGTGGACTTTAAGACCCAGAGGAACCCTGGACCTTATTTAACCTGTCTCAGAGCAGTGGTTTTTAGGACCCTGCAGAGCTCTGAATCCACAGTGTTTCTGTTCACGAAAATAATCACAATCACGATTGAAAATAAAGTGGAAATAATAAAGCAATCGGAAAGAGGTGAAACACCATCAGTCATTGGAAAAGCGTTAGGCTATAGTCGGTCAATGATCGGAACAATTTTAAACAACAAAGTGAGAAAGCCCCTGCCCCAATGAAAGCTACAATTATTACTAAGCAACAGAGTGGTTTAATTATTGAAATACATACGTTTCTTAAGTGTTTTATATGCATAGAAAGGTAAAATATATATTATTTTCTAAGACAAATGTTTGACTAACTGACGCTAAATAATACTGGATGTAACTGTTCTGACTTACTTAGTAGGAGAACTTCAGATTTTTTTCAATCCCAATCCACGATAACTCTCGCACATTCTCTTTAAATCATCTCTATATTACCTATAATACCTAATACAATGTAAATGCTATGTAAATAGTTGTTATACTGCATTGTTTAGGGAATAATGACAAGAAAAAAAGTCTATACATGCTCGAAGAACGAGTGCTGGAAGAGCACTTGTGGGTTTTCTCAATTCACAGTTGGTTGAATTCGCGCATGCAGAACTCGTGAATAAGGAGGGCCGACTGTACGTATATTGAATAGATTTTTCACAATGTGCAAAAAAACAGAAATACTGTACTATATTAAAAAAAGTGAGGTAGTGTCCAAAGCTTCAATGTCCATTTAGAAATCAGATAGCAGAGGAGAAGGAGCTGTTCCTGAATCACTGAGTGTGTGCCTCAGGCTTCTGTACCTCCTACCTGATGGTAACAGTGAGAAAAGGGCATTTTTCTCACTCAACAACCTGACATTGAGTGCCAGGTTGTTGCTGCGGCATTATTCCATTATTCCACTAGTTGGCATATCGCACTCTTGCACGCCCTCTCGTCACCACCTGAGATTCTACCGACAATGGTTGTATCGTCAGCAAGTTTATAGGTAGTATTTGAGCTATGCCTAGCCACACAGTCATGTGTATACAGAGCAGTGGGCTAAGCACACAAACCCCTGAGGTGTGCCAGTGATGATTGTCAGCGAGGAGGATACGTTATCACCAATCCGCACAGACTGTGGTCTTCCAGTTAGGAAGTTGATGATCCAATTGCACAGGGAGGTACAGCGGCCCTGGTTCTGCAACTTCTCAATCAGGACTGTGGGATCTGTCACCTGACTAGGTTTATTGCCTAGTACCAGATCCAGAATGGCTTGCCTCTAGTTGGGCTGTCTGCGTATCGTCAGGAATCCTTCCTGGGCAAACCGAACAAATTCCACCCCATCTATACCTTTGCACTGAGAAACCAATAAATACTAGGAAAGCTGAAGTCATCCAGGAGTATACCACGTTACTTACGCACCATTCCAAATCTGCTTCCCGATCTGCTCCTCAGTTACTCCATCGATATGAGGGTGGGGGTGTCTATAGAATACTCCCAATAGTGATTGCTCCTTTTTTGTTTCTGACATCCACCCACACTGACTCAGTAAACAATCCCTCCAAGATGCACTCCCTTTCTGCAGCTGTGATACTATCCCTGAATAGCAATGCCATTCCCCTACCTCTTTTACCTCCCTCTCTGCCCTTTTTGAAGCAACCAATCCCTGGAATATTCAGAAGCCATTCCTTCCCTTGTGACAGCCACAAAGTCACAGTTCCATGTATTGATCCATGCTAAGTTCATTATCATTGTTCCTGATACTTCTTGTATTAAAATAAGACATAGTTCAACCCAACCAACCGACTGTATTTATGCCCTATCTACTGCCTATCTTTCCTCACGGTCTTCTTACATGATACATCTACCTTTAAATTAACTACTGTATCTTCTGATTTATCACTTTAGTTCCCATCCCTCTGCCAAACTAGTTTAAACCCTCATCAACTTTAATAAATCTTCTCAAATTCAACTGTAACCAGTCATATTTTCCCTAAACAGATCATAATAATCCACAAAACTAAAATATGCCCCCTGAACCAATTCTTCAGCCACATATTCAACCACCAAATCATCCTATCCATACCCTTACTGGTGCATGGCACAAGGAATTACTACCTTGAGGCCCTGCTCTTCAGCTTCCTACCTATCTCCCTGTATTCTCTCTTTGGCACCTCATCACTTTTCCTATCTATGTCATTAGGATCAATATGTAGCATGACTTCTGGCTGCTTAAGAATGCTGTATCTGAGACGTCCCTGACTTTGACATCTGGGATGCAAAGTAGCATCTGAGAGTCTCCTTCACATCCACAAAATCTCCTGCCTGCTCCAAGAAATATTGAATCCCCTATTACTACCCTCTCCTCTTCTCCCTCGTCCTTTCTGAGCTACAGAGACAGACCTGGTCACTGTGGCTTTCCCTAGTAGGTCGTCCCTCCCAACAGTATCCATGCTATTGAGGCCAACAGCCACAGGAGTACTCTGTATTATTTGCCTATTCCCTTTACCTCTCCTGACAGTCACACGGTTATCTGCCTCCTGCAACAGAGCTGTGCTTGTTTCCCTATAGATCTTATCTATCATCTCCTCATTCTCCCAGAAGAGGCAAAGGTTATCCAGCTCCTTTCCCCTATCACAGTGTGGAAGAAGCTGCACTCAGATGTAGTAATCAGACAGACTGGAGGTCTCACAGATCTCCCAAATCCTGTATTAGAAACACACTGAATTGGCATCTATTCTCACTACTCCAACCAAAAACAAGGAAACTTGACTAAATCTCAACCTCGCCTCCGCTTCTCCTAGCACGGTTATGCCTTTTCCTGCAGCTCCCATTTTAACCATGTGCAACTTGCTCCTCCTGTCTTTGTGTTATCCAGGACAGGCTCTCTTCTCATTACTACCATTGAGGAGGTGGTACAGGAGCCTGAAGACCCATTCTCAATGATTCAGAAAGAGCTTCTTCTGCTCTCCCATCAGATTTCTGAACAGTCCAACTGTTTATCACTACCTTGTTGTTCCCTTGTGTTACACTATATATGTTGCAAATGTTACAGCTGCAAAACAACAAATTCCATTTCATACATCAGTGATAATAAAGCTGATTCTGTTTAAATTCAATGATCTACTTCAGTTTGCTGGAAGCTCAATAACCAGGGACACAGATTTAACAGAACTGGTAAAATAAAAAGGACTAGGAGGGAAGATTTTCATCCAAAGTGTAATGATGCCTGGAACTTACTGTCAATTGAAGTAAAAACCTTCATCACATTTAAAAATTATGTACAAGGCTGGGCTGGATGACTACCTTATTACCAACCCAATGAACTGAATCCGCATTGATATTTCAGTAAAAATCAGAGCATGCACATGAAATTCCTCGTGAGGATTGTTCAGTTGTTGAAGAAAGGAACCAGGGATGATCCTGGAAACTATGGACCAGTGATTCTCACATCAGTGGAAAGAATTCTTAGGGATAAGATTTATGAGCATTTGGAAAACCAAGGCCTAATTAGGGAGAGCCAGCATGTCTCTGCAGAGCAAGTCGTATCGCACTAACTTGATTTGAATTTTGTGACGAGGGCGATTGATGAAGGTAGAGCAGTGGATCGTGTCTACATGCACTTTAGATAAAGAGATGAGAGGGCGAAAGATAGATGATGAAGCAAGAGATGGGTGGGCGAGATATGGGATGTATTGGTAGGAGAGGGAGTGGGTGGAATGGGTAAAGGGGAATGAGGTTGGGATGTGGAGGACGGATGATGAGGGTGCGAGGGGAGGGGCGGGAGGGCGGGATAAGGGGGAGGTGTAGGTAAGGACCGTCGGGTGGTGGGGGGGGGGAGTTGAACGGAGAGGTATTTTCTTCGGCGGACAAGCAAGGTTGGACCTTTGCCCCACCCTCTCACCTGCTTATTCGCTTCATCGAAGAAGACATTGTTGACGGACGAAACCTTCTCGAAGTGAACCGGGCTGTCAGACAGCTCCAGGTAATGTCCGTAATCCATCCCGGCGTCTGATAACAGAGCGCAGGCGCGCGTACCTCCCCAACAGTCGGCATTGCGCAGGCGTATTCGTCCTTGGTTACCAGTGACGCGCATGCGCGGTCTGAATCCCCGCGATTGAGATGAGCTTTAGTGATGGTAGAATGGCGTTGTGTTTCCAAGTCAGGGGGTGACTTGGTGGAGGACCTCTAAGTGTCGCTGTTATCCTACACTCATTGCCGTCATGGTCGAGATCAAAGGCTGGGAAGTGCAGTTACTGGGACCCGTCATCTGGATAGAGGTGAGAAATAGTATAAAGTGTTCAGGTCAAGATATTGCCGGGCTGCAATGTCTCGTGGCTCAGAATTAGCTGTTTTTAAGGCCATAAAACCATAAGATATAGGAACGGATTTAGGCCATTTGGTCCATCAAGGCTGCTCTGCCATTTCATTATGGCAGATCCATTTCCCTCTCAACCACAATCTCCTGCCTTCTCCTCATAACCCTTCATGCCTTGACTAATGAAGAATTTATCAACCTCTGCCTTAAATAATCCAATGACATGCCCATCACAGCTGCCTGTGGCAACAAATCCCACAAATTTATTACTCTCTGGCTCCATTCTAAATGGACATCATACTATTCTGAGGCTGTACCCTTTGGTCCTAGACTCCCCCACCATAGGAAACATACTCTCTACATCTACTCTATTGAGGTCTTTCAACGTTCAATTAGATCCATCCCCATTCCTCTGAATTCCAGTGCATACAGGGCCAGAACCATCCAATGCTCTTCATCTGTGTCCTTGTACAGATGGGACGGTTTGCAACTGAACTGGCAGAAAGGTTTGTCTTTTGCTGCACTGTGAAGTTTAAACTAGAATTGCGGGGGTGGGGGGGGGGGAAACAAGAGTGCCAGAATGGTTAGTGGAGAGTTTGTGGAGGCAAATGTTGCTAAGACCTCAAAGTTTGGAATCAAAAGATTGAGCATGGTGTGACTAGTGTCCTGAGCTGTGTATATCTCAATGCAAGAAGTATCGTAGGAAAGGTGGATGATAGTCCTGAAAATGAGGTAGCTGGTTTACAAACAGAGGCAATGTGTAGCGAGGAAAGGCTGTTAATGGGGTAAAATTGCAGTCAACAGGATGAGCTGCAACATAAAAGGTGGACAAAATCGAAAAGGGTGAATACAGGACTGAAGAAAGGTCTTGGCCCAAAACATTGACTGTTAACTAGTTTCCATAGATACCGCCTGGCCTGCTGAGGTCCTCCAGCATCTCGTGTGTTGCTTGGATTTCCAGCAACTCCAGATTTTCTCTTGTTTGTTACTGAATTGACATTAAATGTCAATGTTTTGGATGATGGAATTGATGGGTTTGTTGCTAAGTTTGCAGACAATATGAGGTGGAGGGGCAGGTATTCTTGAAGTAGAGAGGCTACAGAAGGATTTAGACAAATTCAGAGAATAGGCAAAGAAATAGCAGATGGAATACAGTGTCAGGAAGTGTATGGTCATGCACTTTGGTAGAAGAAATGAAAAGATTAACTATTTTCTAAATGGAGAGAAAATACAAAAAGCTGAGGCACAAAGGGACTTGGGTGTCACTGTGGAGGATTCCAATGACATAGCAAGTTGGATAAACTAAACTGATTAACTTAAACAGAAATGTGTGAAGGACAACCAAACTAATAGGTGAGGATGTGGCAGATGTGACAGCTTAACATTCAAATCATCAATTCTTACACTAAGGCAAGAGTGAGCATAACACCAGCACACAAAGTAGTCATCCTGCATTAGCAAGGTCACTCCAAAGCAGACATTTCATAGCAGAAAGGATTTTCAAGACATGCCATTCAAACACTTCTGAAGAAGCATAAAGAAATGAGCACGGTTGAGGACCAAGTAAAGTCAAGTCAAGTTCATTGTCATTTTGACCAAAAAGCTGCTGGTACAGTACACAGTGAAAATGAAACAACGTTCCTCCAGGACCCTGGTGCTACATGAAACAACACAAAACTACACTAGACTATGTGAGACAGCTCAAAGCTACACTAGACTACACAAAACAACATAAAAACTGCACTAGACTACAGACCTGCTCAGGACTACTGATGCACCATCAATAACTCTCGAGACGTGAGGCAAGATATTGGCTTTTATTGACTGGAAGAAAGAACAAGCAGCAATTGACCACCATGCTACATTCTGGAGACTGAGAGGCGGGATTCAGGCCCCAATCGCCTTTATACCGGGGTCTGTGGGAGGAGCCACAGGAGCAGTCAGTGGGGGTGGGGGGGGGGCGTGTCCAGACAGGTATATGTAGTTCACCACAACTACATAAAGTGCACAAAACAGTGCAGGGCAGTACAATAATTAATAAATAAGACAATAGGCACAGTAGAGGACAAATTACAATATTGTAGCGGTGTGCTACACGCAGCCCTAAAATAACGACACGGAGTCAGTAAACTGCAATTAAAGATGATTTTATTCGAACTTCACAGCCTTGCTTTAAAGCCTCCCTCATCCCGCCCTCCCCGGGCGCGGATGCTGTAAGGGACACGTACTCACAAACCCCCGCAGGCTTTTTCCCTTTGTTGCGGACCTGGCCTTTGTGCCGGCGCGCTGGCTATTTGTGAGCCGGTTCGAGTGCGCTAGGAAGTGGGTCACCACAATATAATAATAAATGATGTAAATATCAGTCTAGACTCTGACTATTGAGGAGTCTGATAGCTTGGGGGAAGAAACGGTTGCACAGTCTGGTCATGAGAGCCCAAATGCTTGATACCTTTTACCAGATGGCAGGAGGGAGAAGAGTTTGTGTGAGGGGTGTGTGGGGTCCTTCACAATACTGTTAGCTTTGCAGGTGCAGTGTGTAATGTAAAATGTCTGTAATGGCGGGAAGTCAGACCCCAATGATCTTCTCAGCTGACCTCACTACCCGCTGCAGGGTCTTGCAATCCGAGACAGTGCATTTCCGGAACCAGGCAGTGATGCAGCTGTTCAGGATACTCTTGATACATCCTCTGTAGAACGTGGTGAGGATGGGGAGTGGGAGATGGACTATTCTCAGCCTTTGCAGAAAGTAGAGACGCTGCTGGGCTTTCTTGGCTATGGAGCTGGTGTTGAGGGATCAGGTGAGATTCTCTGCCAGGTGAACACCAAGAAATTTGGTGCTCTTAACAATCTCAACAGAGGAGCTGTCAATGTTCTGTGGAGAGTGGTCGCTCTGTGTTCTCCTGAAGTCAAGAACCATCTCTTTTGTTTTGTTCACATTCAGAGACAGGTTGTTGGCTCTGCACCAGTCCATTAGCTGCTGTACCTCCTCTCTTTAAGCTGACTCGTCCTTCTTGCTGATGAGACCCACCACAGTGATGTCATTGGCGAACTTGATGATATGGTTCAAGCTGTGTGTTGCAGCACAGTCGTGGGTCAGCAGAGTGAACAGCAGTGGACTGAGCACACAGCCCTGGGGAGCCCCCGTGCTCAGTGTGACGGTGTTGGAGATGCTGCTCCCGATCCGGACTGACTGAGGTCTCCCAGTCAGGAAGTCTCGGATCCAGTTGCAGAGGGAGGTATTCAGGCCAGCAGTTTCAGCTTTCTAGTCAGGTGCTGAGGAATGATTATGTTGAATGCTGAACAAGTCTATGAACAGCATTCAAACGTATGTGTCTTTTTTTGTCCAGGTGGGTGAGGGTCAGGTGGAAGGTGGTGGCAATGGCATCGTCTGTTGAGCGGTTGGGATGATACGTGAACTGTAGAGGGTCCAGTGAGGGGAGCAGCAGGGTCTTCATAAGCCTCATGATGAGCCTTTCGAAACACTTCATGATGATGGATGTGAGAGCAACGGGACAGTAGTCATTGAGGCAGGACTCTGAAGACTTCTTTGGCATGGGGATGATGGTGGCGGCCTTGAAGCACATTGGAACAACAGCACTGCTCAGGGAGATGTTGAAGATGTCAGTGAGAACATCTGTCAGCTGGTCTGCACATCCTCTAAGCACTCTGCCAGGAATATTGTCTGGTCCAGCAGCCTTCTGTGGGTTGACCCTGCATCAGCCACAGTAAGACAGAGTTTTCCTCACATCAGCCACAGTCAGCCACAGTAAGACACAGTGCCTGGTCATCGGGAGGAGGAGCGGTCTTCCTCGCCACCACGTCATTTTCTGCCTCGAAATGAGTATAACAACTATACATCAAACTGACATCACTTCAAAATTGGAAGAAGTCCAGCACTGCTATCAGCTCTGAACTCACAGAAACCACTGAAACCCAAGTACACCCCTCTGCCATCTGGATAAGTCTTGTCAGAAGTGGTCTTCATGGAATAGTTGCTGCCAAAAAGCCATTCCTCTGAAGTGGAAACAAAACGAAAAGATTCACCTATGCACAAAAACACAAGAATTGGGGTGTTGAATAGCAGCAAGTGCTCTGGACTGACAAGTCAAAATTTGTTTTTTTTTGGCTGAAACATGAGGCACTTTGTCCATAGATAAGTGCCTGCAGCCAACAGTGGAACACACTGGTTTCCTGCAGATTTTCATCCATCACGCATACTGTCAGGGAGGCATCTGATTGGTCCCAAAGTCATTCTGCAGAAGGGCAGTGACCCCAAACACATGGCCAAGGTCATAAAGAACTATCTTCAGCAAAAAGAACAAGGAGTTCTGCAACAGATGGTGTGGCCTCCACAGGGCCCTGATCTCAACGTCATCAAGGCTGTCTGGGATTATCTGGAGAGACAGAAGCAAGCGAGTCAGCCAAAGTCTGCAGAGAACTGTGACATTCTCCAGGATGCTTGGAACAATCTACCAGCCAATTTTTATGCAGTTTTAAAGGCAAAGGGTGTTCACACCAAATATTGATCTGATTTATTTTACTATTTACTGCTCCTTATTGTTTCTTTTTATATTTAGAAACCTTTCACTTCATTATTTTTGAAAGCATCTTTCCTTTACCGAAGCAACACACACACAAAATGCTGGAAGAACTCAACAGGTCAGGCAACGTCTATGGAAATAACTAAGCAGTTGACATTTCAGGCCAAGACCCTTCTTTAGCACTGAGAAGGGGGAAGATGCTTCACTTAACTTTTTTTGCATGTGCCTAAGACTTTGCACAGTACTACACAATATTCACAAGAAAAACATAAGCATAAATTACATATTTTCACAAATTTTATAAGAGAACTATTAGGATCAAAAAATCCTTTTTAGAGCAAAATGGTCACAGTGTTGCTATAATGTACTGATTATAGTATATTTACATATTATAGTATAATTACAGTATATTCTGATGTTCAGTGAGATCTTGGTTGACCTGCGATAAACTCCCAACTTTTTCTTTTGACTTTAATATCTTGGAGAACATGTCTCCTAACCAAGGATTTGAAAATTAACAAATGAGAAGTTGTCACAAACATGACAAAATCAGCAGATGAAGTTGTTTTCATTTATGATCTGCAGTTGCTGTGGCAATGTACTAACTGCCTCAGGACAGAAACATCTTTACTTTAAAACAGGGCAACAGAGGGTAAAGTGAGTTAAAGGAACAATAAAGTCTAATTTTTTTGTGTTAAAACAACTGGCCAAACCTGCTCTGGCTCCCCAGGGCACTCATCTCAAAGTCAAATTTGTGTTTATTGTCGGAGCAACACACAAATTTTCAGCATCTGCAGAATCTCCTGTGTTCATGTTCTACATTTATTGTCATCTGCACAAGTACGTGTATGCACATGTGCAATATAAAACTTAATTGCAGCAGCATCACAGCATGGAGCATTAGGTAAGCAGCATTCACAAGTAAAACATTAAACATAAATTATACACAACTTTTGCAGAAAAGAACTTAATTAGAACAAATGGAAATATCAATTTTAATGTAAAGCAATCAAAGTGGTCATTCGTTGCTAAACTGTAGTGATGAGGGTTATGCTGGTTGATTCAATAACTGAATGATTGAAGGAAAGTGGCTGTTCTTGAACCTAGTGATGTGAGACTTCAGTGTTTTGTACCTCCTGCCCAATGGTAGCTACAATAAGATGGCATGACCTGGATGGTGAGGATCTTTGATGATGAATTTTGTCTCCTTGAGGTGGGGAGTGTGCCACGATTCCTAGCATTAGGATCAACCTTTTGTTCCAGAGGCTGTGAATGCAGATCAATGATTGAAGCAGGCCACAAAAATCCTGTCTCACTTTTTTCAATGTGCACTGTCTGGACAATCTGATCACTGATGACCAACATGGATGGTTCTATCTCAGAATACTCCGTTATCTGATCTTCTAAAATACTTAAGATTAATTAAAAATTTGGATCTCATTGTTCCCTACACCATAGAAATGTGACATGTGAAGCCATATTCAGCCCATTGAATCCATACTGGTTCATAGTCACCCCAATAATCCAATTCCCCCACATTTGTCCTGGGAACTGTTTGCTCCCATACTTCCCTGCTTAGGGTCACCAACCAGAACTCAGCAGTTCAAATTCTTCCATGGCAGTAATGTAAATTCGAGTGGCTACGCAAGTACATGGGGAGGTAAATAACCCTAAGTACAGCATGCCTGACTTCATTGCTTGGGGTGTTGAGTACAAGAGCCAGGAAACACACACAATATTCTGGAGGAACTCAGCAGGCCAGGCAGCATCTATGGAAAAAAAGTATAGTCTGGGCCCAAAACATTGACTGTACGTTTTTTCATAGATGTTGCCTGGCCTGGTGAGTTCCTCCAGCATTTTGTGTGTGTTGTTCAGATTTCCAGCATCTGCAGATTTTCTCATTTGTGACAAGAGTCAGGAAGTCCTGTTGCAGCTGCGTTTAGCTGGTTAGGCTGCATTTAGAGTATTGTGTGTAATTCTGGTCACCCCCATTACATGAAGGATGTGGTGCTTCGGAGAGGGTGCAGGAGAAGTTGTCATCTGGTTTAGAGCATATTAGCTATAAGCAAAATTTGAACAAACTGATTGTCACCTGTGGAATGTCAATGGTTCAAATTATTTTTATTATTAAGGTATGTAAATAAATAATAAATATATTGAAAGCATCTTTTAAAAGTGAGCCTGTAGGTTGTGGATACTAAGCAGTGATGTTTAAGAGGCTGTTAGACACATGAATAGAGGAATACACTCTGTGTACTGATAGCCTTGTTCCTGTGCTATCAAAGTCAAGTTATATGTATGTACGTGTACAGGTGCAATGAAAAACTTACTTGCAACAGCATCACAAGCAGATATCCCAGAATCTAAACCAGGGTTATTACCACTGTTAAGTTATGAAATTTGTTGTTGTGACAGGACAGTGCAAGGCATAAATAAAACTATATGTTACAATCATTAATATTTAAATGTAGAAATAAGTAGTGTAAGAGAGGAATAGCAAGCTATTTATGGACCATTCACAAATCTGATGGCAGAGAGGAAGAAGATGTTCCCGAATCGTCAGGGTCCTGTTACCTCCTCTTTGATGGTAGAAACAAGAAGCGGGCATGTCCTGGGTGGTGAGGGTCCTTAGAGATGGATATCACCTCTTGAAGATGTTGCACCTGTGATGGAAATGAATGAGTCTTCAGCCCTCTGCAGCCTCTTGCGATCCTGTGCATTGGAGCCACCTTACCAGGTGGTGGTGCAACCAGTCGAAATGCTCTCCTCTGTAGAAAATGGCCTGTATTCTCTTGTTGAAGAGACAAACTTCAGGAAGTATTTCACACGAGGCCTCACAACAGTCTATGTAATCTCAGCAAGACTTGTATACACCAACCTCATGCAGCAAGTGCTTGCAATTTTACTCATGTATCTCATGAACACTCCGCTGCATGCTAATCCCAATCACAACTCAAATGATCACAATGCCATCAATACATCAGAGGAACAATCTCCTTCTAAGGGGATTGAAGCACATATTCTTTACATGAATTATTAAACACCACAAGTTTAGCCATTATTCTAATGAGAAACTGAAATGTTATCTCAGTTGCATTGGTTAATCTTTATTTCCTGAATCAACATTACAGAAAGAGACTTCCTCTTGTCTAACACATTGTGATTCATGTTTCAACTTCCATTGGTTGTCAACCTTGGGAATTTTTTTTCCATATTGTCACATATACTGAGATATAATGACTGGCATATGTTGTGAAATTTGTTGCTTTGCAGCAGTAGTATAGTGTAATACATAATAAATGAAACTATAAATTATAGTAAGAAATATATTTTTAAAATTAATTTAGTGCAAAAAGAGAGCCAAAAAGATAGGGAGACTGTGTACATGGTAGTTTATCTGTTCAGAAATCTGATGACAGAGGAAAAGCTGCTAATAAAGCTGTCCTTGAATCTGGGGATATATGCTTCCAGACTTTTGTATCATCCACCTGATGGGAGAAGGGAAAATATATAATGTGGGTGAGGTCTTTGCTTCTGCTGGCAGCTTTACTGAAGTAGGGAGAAGTATCAACTGAGCCGGGATGGTGGGAGGGGGGAGGGGAGGCTAGTTTCTGTGCCTCCACCTCTCCTCCTGCAAATGGATCCTCAAGTTCCTAGTGTCAAGACCTCCGAGGATCTAACCGATCCCGGCATATCAATGCAGCTATAAAAGGAGGCAAGGCAACAGCTATATTTCAGTAGGAGTCTGAGGAGATTTGGTTTGTCACCCAAACTTATACAGATGTGCTGTGGAGAGCAATCTAACAGGCTTCATCATTGTCGGGGAGGTGGGGGGAGTACTGCACAGTATCGAAAGAAGCTAAAGGAAGTTGTAAAATTAGTCAGCTCAGTCATGAGTATTAGTCTCCATAGTATCCAAGATATCTTCAAGGAGCGGTGCCTCAAAGGTGGTGTCCATTATTAAGGACCCCCATCACCCAGGACATGTCCTTTTCTCATTGCCACTGGAGGTACAGAAGCCTGAAGGCACACACTCAGTGATTCAAGAACAGCTTCTCCCTATCTGCCATCCAATTCCTAAATGAATATTGAACCCATGAACACTTCCTATTTTATTATTTCTATTTTTGCTCTATTTTTAACTATTTAATAGTGTATATACTTACTGTAATTGATTTACTTTTTCCTGTAGTATCGTGTATTGCATTGTGCTGCTGCCACTAAGTTAACAAATTTCACACAACATATGCCCAGGATATTAAACCTGATTCTGATTTGCTGATCTGCGCCCACAGCTCTGCAGTTTCTTGCAGTCACATGCAGAGCATTTGCCATAGCAAGCCTTTATGCATCCAGGTATGATGCTTTCAATGCTGTGTCAATAAACATTGGTAAGGGCTGATGGGGAAATGCCAAATTTCTTAACTCCCCAAGGTAGGTGTGGTATTGCTGTGCTTTTTTGGCCTTTGTGTCTATGTGCTTGGATCACCACAAGATAATGATGATGTTCAAGTTTTGGGATTTGAAGATCTCAACCATAGAACCGTTGATTAAGATACGAGCATGTGCATTGTACCTTTCCTGAAGACAATGACCAGCTCTTTTGTAACAGTTTTATTGTTTACCTCATACTATTTCAATAAATTGTTTAATGAATTGATCTGTATGAATGGTCTGCAATACAGGCTATTCCACTATATCTGGTACATGTAACAACAATAAACCAATTTAATTAGACGAGTTCAAGTCTGATAAAGGAACCCCCAATATTAACGGTTTCTCTTTCCACCAATGCTGCCTGACCAGTTGAGAAAGTTACAGCACTGAAACAGGTGGCATGTTGATCAATGATCAACTTGCCAGACACTACAGCTCCCAAATATGATTAATGCTCAGAAAACTGGATATGAAGTTCTCTACAGTTCCTTTAGTAACCACTGAATTCTCAAGGAAACTGTTAAATTGCTAGTTAACATCTGCTGTGATTATCCATGTCCGTCTTTAGAAACTGGTATTTGTATGCACTGTGTCCGAGAAGGTATTGGAAAGGTTTTAAACACAAATTTTCAAACTGTAAATGGATAAATTATTCCAAAAAGGATGGAGTTAGAGATAAGAATAGTTGAACAGCAGCCACAAACTAACTGCCCAGTTCTACACCAGTGATACCTCCCAGCTTCTGGTAGTATCCCCACTCTCCTGTTCCCCATCTGCCTCCTGTCTCTATATCAGTGTTTTATTGAATGTCAATCTTGCAAATTGATCAGTTTTATCAATTTGTCATCACATTTTAAAAGCTTGAGGGGAAAGGCTGCTCACCGAATCCACTCAGAGACAGTCTTAGAAATGTCTCCAACCGCAAACCTAAAGGCCGAACCAGTCCATTGTGATCCTTCAATATTATGATAACTGACTTAAGGCACATGGCACCTTGGCTAATCAGGAAACTACAGCCTGTGAAAATCTCAAATGCATCAGAAAATGATCAACACACTCTACAAATCAGTCCACATCCATGAAAATAAAAAGTAGTGGTCTATTTGATCCCAATATCTAACATTTTTAATACCTTTTAGAGTTGTGATTGATCGTTTGACAATTAACAAATAAGTATTCTTAAATTACCTCTGCTGACTTACAATCACTCTAACCTGCCATTTGCTTTGCTATCCATTTTAACTAACAGATTTATGGTAAGTAGTTTCTAAACATTTCAAACACAAAATAAAGGCAAAATAATCTATTTAGCTTTAAATTGCATTTTGTGAATACTTCAGTTTTAGAAGAGTTATTATAGGACCCAATCTGCCAATGAACATGCTAAATGTTCAAAGGCAGAACCTGCTTCTCATGGAATCAGGAAGTGACCACAGACTTTACTTTGACATGATTGCAATGCCTTGCTGGCAGCAGGTCACATGTGTGGTTACAATAAGATGTATAATCACATCAATCACACAAAATATAATTTAAAGTTTCACTTGTTTAAGATTTTTTTGTTAAAACTTTGAAGTTTGTCATCCAGGAATCAATAGTGCACATAAAGGAGGTTCAGCTTTCAGCATTACCACACTTATCAGATTTCTGTCATAATAAATACCAGCCACACAAATCTACTGACACTCGTTTTAAATTTTAATCTAGATTCAATTGCAGTGCTAGCTCAGTTGAATCCCAGCTTGCCAAGTTTCCTTTCGCTTTCACCAAAAAAAAAAGCCAGCAAAGTAAAATATTTAAAAGCTTTTCTCTTTTAATCATCTTCTGGGCTTTCATCAGACTCGAACTCTGCAAGTTTCCCATGCTTTTGGACGTGATCTTCATTTAATTTTTCCAAAGCCTCGATCTACAGATAAATCACAACACAAGAACATCATTTTGAAGTAGGGGCAATGAACTAAAATTATTGCAGCTGTCTTGAATAGAAATACTTAATCTAGCTTCCATGTCTAGTCAAAAATAAGATCATTTATCAGGTGACTGAAGTACTAAAAGATTACCACAGAACATGAAACAAGCCCTTCAGTCCATATTGTCGAGCACAATTAATTAAGAAAACCACAACTAATCCCATCTACCCTTGCAATGTTCATAACCCTCCATTCCCTGCACATTCATGTGCCTATCAAAGAGGTTCTTAAATGCCTCTATAGTATCTGTCTCCACCACCACCACCCCTGAGAGTGCATCCTAGACATCTACCACTTTGTCTAAAAATCTTGCCCCTTACATCACCTTTGAACTTGCCTCCTTTCACCTTAAATGCATTTCCCCCTGGTATTAGATATTTCAACCCTGGGAAAATGATACCAGCCGTCTACTCAATCTATGCTTCTCATAATCTTGTAAATATCTATCAGATCTCCCCTCAGCCTCTGCCACTGCAGAGAAAACCCAAGTTTGTCTAACCCCTCCTTATAACACATGCCCTCTCATCCAGGCAGCATCCTGGTGAACCTCTATCTAAAGCCTCAGCATTCTTCCAACAATGGGACAACCAGAACTGAATCCAATACCCCAGATGTGGCCAACTAGCGCCTTAAAAAGGGGAGCAGGAAAATGACCAGTGAATGTAGCAGGGTAGGCTGAGACAGAGTACACAAAGGATGCATCATTCTGAACTTTATCAATATATCACAGAGTACAAAAGCAGGGAAGTTGCACTGAACCTTTATTAACACTGGTTTGGACTCAGTTGGAGTTTTGTGTTCAATTCCAGCTGCTATGTTATAGGAAGGTGGTGAAGACATTAGAGGGGATCCAGGAAGGATTTACAAGAATGGTTACTGAAAGGAGCAATGGCAATTACAGGGACAGAGCCGACATGTTATCATTAGAGAAGGCAGATTTGGTAGGTTTTGGACAGGGTGGTTGGGGAGGCTGTCTCCATTGGTGAGGGTGGGGGTGATGGGATCAAACAGCAATTCACTTGCACATCAGAATCATAATTATGTCATGGAATTTATTGTTTCACAGTACAGTGCAACATCAAAAAATTACTATAAATTACAAATAGTAAAAACAAAAGGATTAATAAGGCAGTGTTAACTGACCATTCAGAAATATGATGGCAGAAGGGAAGAACCTATTCCTGAGTTGTTGAGTGTAGGTCTTCAGGCTCCTGTACCTCCTCTCTGAAAGTATTAACAAGAAGAAGGTCCATTCAACCCAATCTACGCTATTCATTGTTAGCAGTGTGATACTCTGTACACTAGAGAAACCAAACGTCAATAGATGATCCTTTGTGAAGCATCTGTGTTCAGTCCAAAGCCTGAACCTGAACTTCCCATTCCTTTACAGTTTCTCGTTCCACAGATGCAGCCTGACCTGATGAGTTTCCAACATGTTCTGTTTTCACTTTGGCCATGGGTTAATTTGCACAGTAATGGGTAGCTTGTGCATAAATGAGACATTGTGTGCAGGCCGCAAGACAGGAGACATCAAAAACCTGTGATCAATGGGGTCACTGGAAATAACGGACCTGCAGTTGAGTAATATCACCATGGCAACCAAGGCCCTGAGGGAACACTTTATACTTTATACTTTAGGTATAAGCCCACCAGATCAGGAGATGGAAGATGATGTTAAAAGCAACTAATCAGGAAACTTCTTGTCTTGGATTGGTCAAGTAGTAATAACTACATTTTGGGTGTTTAAAGACTTATTCAGAAAGTCAGAAGGCATGGGATCCAGGGAAGTTTGGCCAGGTGGATTCAGAATTGGCTTGCCTGTAGAAGGCAGAGGGTCGTGGTGGAGGGTGTACATTCAGATTGGAGGGTAGTGACTAGTGGTGTCCCACGAGGATCTGTTCTGGGACCTCTACTTTTTGTGATTTTTATTAACGACCTGGATGTGGAGTTAGAAGGGTGGGTTGGCAAGTTTGCAGATGACACAAAGGTTGGTGGTGTTGTAGATAGTGTAGAGGATTGTCGAAGATTGCAGAGAGACATTGATAGGACGCAGAAGTGGGCTGAGAAGTGGCAGATGGAGTTCAACCTGGAGAAGTGTGAGGTGGTACACTTTGGAAGGACAAACTCCAAGGCAAAGTATAAAGTAAATGGCAGGATACTTGGTAGTGTGGAGGAGCAGAGGGATCTGGGGGTACATTTCCACAGATCCCTGAAAGTTGCCTCATAGGTAGATAGGGTAGTTAAGAAAGCTTATGGGGTGTTAGCTTTCATAACTCGAGGGATAGAGTTTAAGAGACGCGATGTAATGATGCAGCTCTATAAAACTCTAGTTAGGCCACATTTGGAGTACTGTGTCCAGTTCTGGTCGCCTCACTATAGGAAGGATGTGGAAGCATTGGAAAGGGTACAGAGGAGATTTACCAGGATGCTGCCTGGTTTAGAGAGTATGGATTATGATCAGAGATTAAGGGAGCTAGGGCTTTACTCTTTGGAGGGAAGGAGGATGAGAGGAGACATGATAGAGGTGTACAAGATATTAAGAGGAATAGACAGTGAACAGCCAGCACCTCTTCCCCAGGGCACTACTGCTCAGTACAAGAGGACATGGCTTTAAGGTAAGGGGAGGGAAGTTCAAGGGGGATATTAGAGGAAGGTTGGTGCGTGGAATGCACTGCCTGAGTCAGTGGTGGAGGCAGATACACTAGTGTAGTTTAAGAGACTACTAGACAGGTATATGGAGGAATTTAAGGTAGGGGGGTTATATGGGAGGCAGGGTTTGAGGGTCGGCACAACATTGTGGGCCGAAGGGCCTTTACTGTGCTGTACTGTTCTATGTCTATGTCTATGTAAAACTGGGAGCTCCAATGCACAGGACCACAAGAGAGGTGGACTCAGCCAGTTCTGTCCTGGGTACAGTTCTCCCCATTACTGAGGACATCTATAAGAGGTGACATCTCAGAAAGGCAACATCTATAAGGGACACCCCCGCCCCCAAACCAGGTCATGAGTTCTTTTCAATGCTGACATCAGGAAGGAGGTACAGGAGCCTGAACACTCACATCTCAACCTTCAACATCAGGTTCTTGAACACATCTGATAGACTAACTTTACATTTTACTCAATTTGCACAAATGTCATTATATTTATTTCATTGTGTAAGTTATGTATAATTTGTTACTTTAAGTTTGCAATTTATGCTTGTCAAAAGACCCAAGACAAAGGAGCACCGAGTCTGCCCGCCATTTGGCCCACTGAATCTGCTCTGTCCTTCCTTTGTGGTTGATTTAACATCCTCTCAACCCCATTATCCTGCTTTTTCCCTATAAACTTTGACGCCGTTAATAACAAGAACCAACCCCCATTTTAAATATATCTACGTACTCTATTGTACAGCAGCAAAAAGCTAATTTTCAAGGCAAGTATAACGACAATTTCTTTTGACAATAGACTTGAACTTGAAAATATGTTGTGCTTTGTACAGACAAGGAGAGCGAGGACCACAGCAGTGAGGTAAACAGGCCTCCTCCTTCCTCAAGGTGAAAGTTTGATGAAATATATGCCTGCTTGAATTGATAATAGAAGTATCTCACTTTCTCCACTACACAGATCCCTCAAACAGATCAGATGTTGGGAGTAGCAAGAGTGGAGCACCATGGGAGGAGTGTGGGACAGGTGGCACAGGAGAAGTGTGAGCAATGGGAGGTTGTGCAGGTGCAGACGCACCCAGCCCTGAGGTACCATTTGATTTCAAACAATTGGTTTATTGATCATTACAGAATGTCCCTCTGACGCCTCTCACTCCCTCTCCTGATTCCCCTTCCTGCCCCCCCTCCCCACTCTCAGTCCAAAATATAGAGATCTATATCAGAATCAGGTTTATCATCACTCACAAATCTTCATGAAAGCACTATAGTACTGTGCAAAGGTCCATAAGATATAGGGGCAGAATTAGGTCATTCAGCCCATTGAGTCTGCTCTTCATGGCTGATCCCGGATCCCACTCAACCCTGTACACCTGCCTTCTCGCCATAGCCTTTAATACCCTGACTGATCAGGAAACTACCAACTTCCACCTTAAATGTACCCACGGACTTGGCCTCCACCACAGTCTGTGGCGGACAGAGCATTCCACAGATTTACTACTCTCTGGCTAAAAAGAAAATTATTCCTCCTTACCTCTGTTCTAAAGCTTTGAGGCCACAAATTCTAGTTCTGCATAGCCCCACCACAGGAAACATCATCTCCAGTCCTTTCAACATCCGACAGGTTTTAGTGAGATCCCCATGGATTCTTCTAAATTCCAGTTGAGTACAGGCCCAAACTTACAAAACACTCCTCATACATTTACCCTCTCATTCCCAGAATAATCCTGTAAACCTCCTCTGGACTCTCTCCAATGACAACACACCCTTTCTGAGATATGGGGCCCAAAACTGTTGACAATACTCCAAATGCAGCCTGACTAAGTCTTATAAAGCTCAGCATTATCCCCTTGCTTTTATATTCTATTCCCCTTGAAATAAATGCCAACATTGCATTTGCCTTCTTTACCACAGATCAACCTGTAAATTAACCTTCTGGGAGTCTTGTACTAAGACTCCTAAATCCCTCTGTTCCTCTGGTGTTTGAACCTTCTCCCCATTTAGATAATAGTCTACACTATTGTTTCTTTTACCAAAACACTGTAATCCATCTGCCACTTTTTTGCCCAGGATCTTATCTTGTTCAACAGCCTCATGGGTGGCATTTTATCAAACTCCTTCTGAAAATCCAAGTAAATGACACCATTGACTCTCCTTTGTCCACCCTGCTTGTTACTTCCTCGAAGAACTAACATCTGTCTGGCAAGATTTCCCTTTACAGAAACCATGCTGACATTGACTTATTTTATCATTAGTCTCCAAGTACCTTGAAACCTCATCCTTAAAAATAGACCAATACTTTCCCAACCACTGAGGTTAGGCTAACTGGCCTATAATTTCCTTTATTTTGCCTTTCTCCCTTCTTAAAGGGTGGAATGACATTTGCAATCTTCTAGTCCTCTGGGAACATGCCAGAATCAAGTGATTCTTGAAAGATCATGACCAATGCATCTGTTATCTCTTCAGCAACCTCTCTCATGACTCTGGGATGTAGTCCATCTGGCCCAGGTGACTTAGCACCTTATGATCTTTGAGTTTGCCTAGCTCTTCTTCCTTTATAATACCAATGGCACTCACGGATCTCTGGAACCCAAGCTATATATGTGTCCAAAACTTCTGCACAGTACTGTTGATCAGCTAGCTGCATGGTGTCGCAACATCAACTTCGCACTCAACAACAGCAAGACCAAAGAACTGATTGTGGAGTTCGGGAATGGGAAGATGAGTGACCAGACACCAATCTTCATTCTGAAGTCAGCAGTGGAAAGACAGACAGACAGACATACTTTATTGATCCTGAGGGTAATTGGGTTTCGTTACAGCCGCACCAAGAATAGTGAAGAAATATAGCAATATAAAACCATAAATAATTAAATAATAATAATAAGAAGAAGTAGTAAATTATGCCAAGTGGAAATAAGTCCAGGACCAGCCTATTGGCTCAGGGTGTCTGATACTCCGAGGAAGGAGTTGTAAAGTTTGATGGCCACAGGCAGGAATGACTTCTTATGACGCTCAGTGTTACATCTCGGTGGAATGAGTCTCTGGCTGAATGTACTCCTGTGCCTAACCAGTACATTATGGAGTGGATGGGAGTCATTGTTCAAGATGGCATGTAACTTGGACAGCATCCTCTTTTCAGACACCACCATCAGAGAGTCCAGTCCCACCCCCACAACATCACTGGCCTTACGAATGAGTTTGGTGTCTGCTACCCTCAACCTGCTGCCCCAGCACACAACAGCAAACATGATAGCACTGGCCACCACAGAACTCGTAGAACATCCTCAGCATCGTCCGGCAGATGTTAAAGGACCTCAGTCTCCTCAGGAAATAGAGACGGCTCTGACCCTTCTTGTAGACAGACTCAGTGTTCTTTGACCAGTCCAGTTTATTGTCGATTTGTATCCCCAGGTATCTGTAATCCTCCACCATATCCACACTGATCCCTTGGATAGAAACGGGTCACTGGTGCCTTAGCCCTCCTCAGGTCCACCACCAGCTCCTTAGTCTTTTTCACATTAAGGTGCAGATGATTCTGCTCACACCTTGTGACAAAGTTTCCCACTGTAGCCCTATAGTCAGCCTCATCTCCCTTGCTGATGCATCCAACTGTGGCAGAGTCATCAGAAAACTTCTGAAAATGGCAAGATTCTGTGTTGTAGTTGAAGTCCAAGGTGTAGATGGTGAAGAGAAAGGGAGACAGGACAGTCCCCTGTGGAGCCCCAGTGCTGCTGACCATTCTGTCTGACACACAGTGTTGCAAGCTCACATACTGTGATCTGCCAGTCAGGTAATCAATAATCCATGACACTAGGGAAGCATCCACCTGCATCACTGTCAGCTTCTTGCTCAGCAGAGCAGGGCAGATGGTTTTGAACGCACTGGAGAAGTCAAAAAACATGACCCTCACAGTGCTCGCCGGCTTGTCCAGGTGAGCATAGACACGGTTCAGCAGTTAGACGATGGCATCCTCAACTCCTAGTCAGGGCTGATAGGCAAACTGGAAGGGGTCTAAGTGTGGCCTAACCTTAGGCTGGAGCTACTCTAGAACAAGTCTCTCCAGGGTCTTCATGATGTGGGAGGTCAATGCCACCAGTCTAATCACTGGAGCCACTGTGGCGCGGCGTCTTCGGTACAGGAACAAGGCAGGACGTCTTCCACAGCACAGGAACCCTCTGGAGACTCGGGTTCAGGTTGAAGACATGGTGAAGTACTCCACATAGCTGGGGGGCACAGGCTTTGAGCACCCTGGGGCTAACACCATCCGGACCTGCAGCCTTGCTTGGGTGGAGACGTTTCAGCTGTCATCTTACCTGTTCAGCTGTGAAGCCCACCGTTGTGGTTTCCGGTGTGGGAGGGGTGCAGTCACAAGAGCAGGGTGGGGGGCTGTGAGGAGGGGTAGGAGGGGAGAATAGAGTATGTGTGGGTTGGGGGCCGCCAACATAGCCCTGTCCACACTGCTTTCTGCTCCTCTGTTGCTAGTTTGCCAGAACCCAGTGATGGTCCTCATCCCACTCCAGACCTCTCTCATGTTGTTCTGCTGGAGTTTCCACTCAAGCTTCCTCCTATACCTGTCTTTAGCCTCCCTGATCTTGGCTTTCAGGTCCCTCTGTATTGTCCTCAGCTCCTCCCTATTTCCATCTCTAAATGCCTTCTTTTTAGCGTTCAGGATGTCCTTAATGTCCTTTGTTACCCATGGCTTGTTATTTGATAACAAAGGACAGTTCTTGCCGGAACATTGTAGTCCACACAGAAGTTGATGTAACCAGTGATGTACTCTGTGAGCCCACCAATGTCCTCTCCATGTGGCTCACAGAGGGCCTGCCAGTCTGTCGCCTCAAAACAATCCTGGAGTGCCTCATAAGCCTCCCCCGACCATTTCCTCACTGTCCTCGAGGTTGCAGGTTTACTCTTCACCAGAGGCATGTAGCAGGGTTTGAGATGCACCAGGGTATGATCAGTCCTTCCCAGTGGGGGGAGGTGAGAGGAGCTGTAAGCATCCTTAACGTTAGCATACATCAAGTCCAGTTTCCTCTCCCCTCTGGTTGTACAGCTCACATACTGCGTGAAGTTGGGCAGTGTTCTAGCCATGGTAACATGGTTGAAGTCACCCGAGATGGTAACGAGGGCACTCGGGTGCTGGGTTTGTAGTCTGGCTATGAGAGTGCGAATGATGTTACACGCCGACGTCGGGTTGGCAGAGGGAGGGATGTACACAATAACCACAATTGCATGTGAAATTTCCCTTGGCAAATAACATGGCTGGAGTCCAACAGCAAAAAGTTGAATATCTGGGCTACAAACACGTTCCTTGATCGTAATATGACCAGGATTGCACCATCTGTTGTTAACCAGAACAGCAAGGCCCCCCCTCCTTTACGCTTACCACTCTCAGTGCAAGGTTGAGCAGATTCAAGATTCTGGATTATCAAGATCTGAGGATCTAACCTGGGCCTAACACACTGATGCAATCACAAAAATGACATGCCAATGTCTCTACTTCATTAGGAGTAAGGAGCAAGATCATGAAGAGATTTGGTATGTCACCAAAAACTAGCAGATTTCTACAGATGTGCAGAGGAGAACAGTTTGGCTGGTT
Source organism: Hypanus sabinus (assembly GCF_030144855.1). NCBI lineage: Eukaryota > Metazoa > Chordata > Chondrichthyes > Myliobatiformes > Dasyatidae > Hypanus > Hypanus sabinus. Next base: position 143,943,004 of record NC_082706.1, read on the forward strand.
GCATCATCAATGCACAATGCACAAGAGGCTGCACAGTATTATAAACTCAGTCAGCTCCATCACAGGCACAATCCTCCCTACCATTGAGGGTATCTTCAAAAAGCGGTGCTTCAGTACAGTGGCATTCACCACTAAGGGCCTTCACCATCTGGATAAGCCCCTTTCACATTACTAACATCAGGTAGGCGGTACAGGAGCCTGAACACCCATAACCTAATGTGCACTAGTTTTAACATATCATCCTTTCTCAGTACACTAGATTCCAGTCTCTGGGATAATCTTCAAACTAGAAACTTACACTCAGATGCAAGTGCTGATGCACGGTTTCACCCATCACAAGATTTTTTAAAAAATCATAAGAACTTACACTGTAAATTGGACAGTTGCCTGTCCCATATGACCCTGTCCACTTCCCCAAAACAAGGGCTTGAGCATGAGAGTTTGTGGCTCTGATATTTTACCCAAATAGATGCATGTTCCTTTTTAGATAACTTTTACCACTTCAAATCTGGGATCACTCCAGATATAGTCAACCTTACATTCCAAGTCATTATAATTCCTTCTTGCATCCAGATAAAACTGTTGGCAGAAGCAATGAGTACCAGAGGGAAGATTTTCTCCCAATTTTTAAAATAATAACGTCTATTTTCATAACTAAATATCAGTTATTTAACTGATAATAGTTATTCCAAAGGGGGAAGATTTCGGGAAGTTTCACCAACAGAAAGATCTGGTTCCAACCAAATCATCAAGTTCACTGATGACGCAACAATGATTGACCTCATCGACGACAACAACGAGATAGCATACAGAGCAGGCAGAGCAGCTGGTAAATGGTGTAAACACAATTTGAGTTTCAACATGGACAAGACCAAAGAGATGATTGTGGACTTTAGGAAGGTGCAGACTGATCACTCCTCGCTGATCATAAAAGGCTCATTCGTGGAGAGAGGAGCACCAAGTTTCTGTGCGGGCACATCTCACCTGGTCCCTCCAACATCACCTCTTTAGTCAAAAAAAAGCACAGTAGCGTCTTCACTTCCTGAGGAGAGAAAAGTGAGTGAGGCTCTCCACCACCCCCACCCCCAATTTTAACCATTTTTTTGTACAGGAGCCCCATCTGAAGGGTCCTAACCAGCTGCATCCCCTTCTGGTATGGGAATTGCAAGGCATCTAATCGCAAGTCCCGATAAAGGATTGCAAGGACTGCTGAGAGAATCATGGAAGTCTCTATTCCACCTGTTAGAGATATTTATCAGGAGCACTACATATGCAGGGTCCTTAGCATTGTCAATGATCCCTCCCATCCATTGAACAATCTCTGATTCCCTTACCATCAAGTAGGAGGTTCGGTAGCATGAGGCCAAGAACTGTTAGGATGGGAAGCAGCCTAACAAGTTCCCCCAGGCCCTAAGACTACTGAACCTGCCACCTCCCAGGTCTTACATATGACTGTTAGAAGTGTTATATTATTTTTTAAACTTGTGTCATATATGCACCTTATTATTTGTTAATTTGTGGTAACATTACTTTGTGTGTTATATGTGTGAGTTATATATAAAAACACAAAATGCTGGCAGAACTCAACAAGCCAGACAGCATCTATGGGAGGAGGTAGTGACGACATTTCGGCCCGAAACGTCATCACTACCTCCTCCCATAGATGATGTCTGGCATGCTGAGTTCTGCCAGCATTTTGTGTTTTTATTTATTTCCAGCATCTGCAGATTCACTCGTGTGAGTTATATACTGTTTTGTCTTGTGCACCTTGGTCTGTTGTTTTGTTTGGTGGCATACACATGTACAGTTGAATGACAATAAACTGATCTTGAACTTTTACAAGCACCGGGGAGAAATAATCTTCAAGAAAACAGGTATTTACTTTACAATAATCAAAATAGCAAGTAGCTCCCTTCTTGCCCACTCCATCGTAGTCCCATCACTGCACAGGATTATTCGGAAATGCAGTTTAAGCAGGTATATCGAATAAGTTTACAAAGTGAGCATTTGATAACAGTGACTTTATATAGAATCTGTAACAGGATTAAAACATTCCAAAGAGTTAAAATCCTTTATCCTAAATGGTTATACCTCAGCAAGGAAGTCCACTTCATTATCAGCACTGATATTCAAACCAGAGACAGCATTGAACAGATCCCGCTCACCCATCGCATCTGCAACTCCGGCCTTCTGGAAAAACTACAACAAGAACAGCAACATGAAGGACCATGCCACATTGTCAGGCCATCAGTTCCGCCATTAACTCTATAGCTGCTTTGGGAAAGCGGCTAGCATAATCAAAGACCCCACCAACCTCCGATATTTGCTTTTTTCCTATTTCCCATTAGGCAGAAGATACAGAAGCCTGTATAGACACACAGTATGATAAAGATGGACTCATCAGAATCTACCTTGTAATGGCTTTGCACCTTATTGTCTACTTGCACTGCACTTTCTCTGTAACTACGCTGGTATCGTTTTACCTTGTGCTACATCAATGCACTGTGTAATTAATTGATCTCTATGGACAGGGACTTCACCTGAATTATCTGCTGCAGAGGTTTATTATGGCAAAGTAACCAACCTAAACTCGTTTGGGAGAAGGGGGAGAAGGGAGGCAACATACTTCAATAGAAAGAAAGTGGACCTTATTCCTTCCGCAGCTCTCTCTCTCTCACTTGTTCTTTTCACTTTTCTGACAAGATCGTTGCCAGATATTCCTCACTGTAACCTGGCTCCCTTCACACCTGTTTCAAGGTGGAGGGTGGTGGGGTTTGAAAAGCATTTGTTTTTTGCTACATGCCGCAGGTCAGTGACAACAAGGAAAAATTTACTATTTATTGATGGACTTCCTCACATCGGTATGTGATCTTCTCTTTTAAGGGAGGAAGGCAAAAGAAAAGGAACTATAGGCCAGTTAGCCTAACCTCAGTGGTTGGGGAAGTGTTGGAGTCTATTATCAATTATGAGGTTTTAGCGTACTTGGAGACAAATGATAAAATAGGTCAAAGGCAACATGGTTTCTGTAAAGGGAAATCTTGCCTGACATATCTGTTAAGAGTTCTTCGAGGAAGTAAGAAGCAGGGTGGACAAAGGAGAGGCAGTGGATGTCATTTACTTGGACTTTTATACGGTATTTTATAAGATGCCACACATGAGGCTACTTAACAAGATAAGATCCTATGGCGTTACAGGAAAGTATATTTCTAGTGGGATAGAATTCAGAAGTCTGAGCATTATATCAAATTGCTTTAGAACCTGGGTAAGTCCACTCCCAAGTTTTGCCTGTCAGATTTGGTCTTCACCATCAAAACAAACTTGTGGCTCTGTTTCCTCAAATGGCTACAGAAATTAAAACTGTTCCCAATGACCGTCACCATGATACACCACTGAAAGCATCCTGTCCAGATACATTACAGTATGGTACGGCAGCTGCTCTGCCCATGACTGCTGAAAGTAGTGGACACAGCTCAGCACATCTCAAGAACCAGCCTCCCCACGTTTACACTTCACGCTGCCTCAGTAAATCTGTCAGCATAATCAAAGACCCTACTCACACCAGACATTCTCACTCCCCCCCCCCCCCCATTGGACAAAAAATACAAAACCCTGAAAGCACGAACCAGCAGGCTAAAGGACAGCTTCTATTCTGAAACACAAGAGATTCAGCAGATGCTGGAAATCTTGAACAGTACATTCAAAATGCTAGAGGAACTCATCAGATCAAGCAGCATCTATGAGAGAAATAAATGTTTTGGTCCAAGATCCTTCATTAGGACTAGAATGGAAGGGCATCAGAAGCCAGGATAATAAGGTGAGGAATTTTGACCCCTTCCTTTTCAGTTCTGATGAAGGGCCTTGGCCCAAAACATCCACTGTTTACTTCCCTCCATAGATACTGCCTGACCTGCTGAGTTCCTCCAGCATTTTGCACGTGTTGCTCGGCTTCCATTCCGCTGTTATGATAGATATGAACTCTGGATCTCTCAATTACTTTATCACGTTTGCTGCTTGCACCTTATTTGTCTACCAGCACTTTCTCTGTAACCATAATACAATATTCAAGGCTATCCTGTATTCGATGTGTATTTTTTAAACATTTTATACTACCTCAGTTTACTTATGTATAGAATGATCGGTCTGGTTGACATGCAAAACAAAAGCTTTTCTCTTTATCTCAGTAACAAACCAATTACTAAATTACGAGAAGCATTATTAGACCAAGAACTGACAAGCATAGCCCCAGAATGGAGGAGTTGCGATCACCAGCTAATGCTGAACATGAAGGGAGAGAAAATGCTCATATAGCAAACAAATTTAACAGGATTAACTAGGAGCAACTGTCTCCAGCTAAGCATGTAAAGGAGAAGGGAATTAAAAGGTATCACATACTGCAGCGTGAACTGGGAAATGAGGAGTTGCTGGGCTGAATATCTACTAACTTTCTAAATACAGCTGCACTGATAATTCACGAGTACTCATTATCATGGAAGAGGAACTGCTGAGTTACCTGAGAAACATTTTTGCAATCCCTGAAGAGAAACTCGAGTCCATGAGGATGAGTGGGTTCGACGGATTGACTGACATCAATCAACCAGATCTGTAAAACAAAACATAGGCAGGCTAGATCAAGTTATCCTCATGAAAGCACAACATGAAATTTTTGATGTAAGCTGGAGAAATTCAGCAGGTCAGATAGCACCTGTGTGAGGGAAGAAACAGTCAACATTCTGGTCAGTTTTATCGCTCCAGATTCTACATCTGCAATCTCTTGTGTCTCCATGAAAGCAGATCACTAGCAAGATCAGCATTAAGTGTGTGTCCTGAACTACCCCACCTGTATTTAAAGGAGACAAGAGAGTTGAGACAACCAGATCTGGAGCAGCAGACAGACTGCTGGAGGAACTTGGGTGGAGGGTCATGCAGGACAGTGGGCAGAGGGACGGTTCTCATTGTGGGTCCAGAGAACAGTCATGAGCCATCACAAAGACGGTGGGTATGGATTCACATGCAGGAGGACAGACTATCTATGGATAGCAGGTCGCAAAACCCAAAGATTAGAATGGGTCCTTATGATAATCCAGTAGTTTTGCAGTTAACATTAACACTTTTCATTTTAAATTTGATTTATTTACTTTGTTAAATTTCCTACTTGCTAGAATGGAATTCAAACTCATTTCTGGATGAAAACCCTGTAACCAAATCATATTCTCTAATAATAACCCTTATCATTGCATTTCAACAATATTTTTGCTTGCTTGAAAACTGCCAAGTTCCTTGGTGTAAACATTACTAATAGTCTGTCCTAGTTTAAGCAACACACACAAAATGCTGGTGGAACGCAGCAGGCCAGGCAGCATCTATAGAGAGAAGCACTATTGATGGCCGAGACCCTTCGTCAGGACTAACTGAAAGGAAAGATAGTAAGAGATTTGAAAGTAGGAGGGGGAGGGGGAAATGCAAAATGATAGAAGAAGACCGGAGGGGGTGGGGTGAAGCTGACAGCCGGAAAGGTGATTGGTGAAAGTGATACAGAGCTGGACAAAGGAAAGGATCATGGGATGGGAGGCCTAGGGAGAAATAACGGGGGAGGGGAGCACCAGAGGGAGATGGAGAACAGGCAGAGTGATGGGCAGAGAGAGAGAAGAAAACAAACAACTAAATATATCAGGGATGGGGTAAGAAGGGGAGGAGGGGCATTAACGGAAGTTAGAGAAGTCAGTGTTCATGCCATCAGGTTGGAGGCTACCCAGCCGGTATATAAGGTGTTGTTCCTCCAACCCGAGTGTGGCTTCATCTTGACAATAGAGGAGGCCATGGATAGACATATCAGAATGGGAATGGGACCTGGAAGTAAAATGTGTAGACATATCAGAATGGGTAGCCTCCAACCTGATGGCATGAACATTGACTTCTCTAACTTCCATTAATGCCCCTCCTCCCCTTCTTACCCCATTCCTGATTAAAGTTTTTTCCCCTCTCCTTTTTTTTCTCTCTTTCTGCCCATCACTTTGCCTGTTCTTAATCTCCCTCTGGTGCTCCCCTCCCCCTTTCTTTCTCCCTAGCCCTCCCATCCCATGATCCTTTCCTTTCTCCAGCTCTGTATCCCTTCTGCCAATCACCTTTCCGGCTCTCAGCTTCACCCCACGCCCTCCGGTCTTCTATCATTTCACATTTTCCCTACCCCCTCCTACTTTCAAATGTCTTACTATCTTTCCTTTCAGTTAGTCCTGACGAAGGGTCTCGGCCCAAAACGCTAACAGTGCTTCTCCGTATAGATGCTGCCTGGCCTGCTGTGTTCCACCAGCATTTTGTTGGTGTGTTGCTTGAGTTTCCAGCATCTGCAGATTTCCTCATGTTGTCCTAGTTCAACCACTTTTACTTTATGGCTATGAAAGCACACCAACTCCTCTATGTCCTTAGAAGGTTAAGGAAATTCACATGTCCCTCAAGACCTCCACCAATTTGTATTGATACACTATAGAAAGTGTCCTACCTAGATGCATAACAGCTTGGTATGGCAACTACTTTGCCATGACAACAAGAAAATGTTAAAACATATCAGAATGCAGAGTTACAGAGAAAGTGCAGTGCAGCTAGACAATAAGGCACAAGGGCCATGATGCAGGTGTGGACGCAGTTCAGCACATCATGGAAACCAACCTCCCCTCCATGGACTATCTACACTTCTCACTGTCTCAGTAAAGCAGTCAACATAATCAAAGACCTCTCAAAGACATTTTCTCTTCCAGCAGAAGGCACAAAACCTGTAATTACATACCACCAGGGTCAAGGACAGCTTCTATCCCACTGTTATAGAACTATTGAATGGTCCCCAAGATGGACTCTTGACCTCACAATCTATCTTATCATGACCCTTGCACCTTATTGTCTACCTGTACTGCACTTTCCCTGTATTTGTACACTTTATTCTGCATTGTTATTGTTTTAACTTGTTCTACTTCAATGTATTGATGCAATGAGTGGATGGCATGCAAAACAGTCTTGTACTATACCTTGGTAAACGTGACAATAATAAAACTACCAACTACTGGGGAGTAGGTACAGAGGAGAGATCAGGGTTAAGTTTTTTAACCAGAGAGTGGTAAGTGTGTGGAATTGGCTGCTGGCAACAGTGGTGGAGGCAGATACAATAGGGTTTTTTAAGAGGCCTTTAGATAGGTACATGAAGCTTAGTAAAATAGAGGGCTATGGGTAAGCCTAGTAATTTCTAAGGTAGGGACATGTTCGGCACAACTTTGTGGGCCCAAGTGCCTGTATTGTGCTGTAGGTTTTCTATGTTTCTAAAGTGGCCTCTCTTCCATTGGGGACTCATCACAGGTTAGGGCTACAATGCAAAACATCTCCCATATTGGAGACCTTGAACTTCTGCCACCGCTACTGATCTAATGTCTTCAGGTCCTAGTCTTACAACTAAATGCAGCATCCTTCCAGACTCAACTTCATGTACAGATTCTGCAGTTCCCATTTGCACCTCCTATGCACCCAATGAGTCCATCCTTACTATCTTTCACATTCATCCATTTTGAGAAATTAGTTTATTATTGTCACATATAACAAGGTACTATGAAAAACTGTTTGGCTTATCTCTTATACAGATTAATTAATTAATTACAATAGTGCATTGGTGTATTATAAGGGAAAACAATAACAGAGTGCAGAATAAAGTGTTACAGTTACAGCAAAAGTGCAGTGCAGATACTCAATAAGGTGAAAGGCCATAAGGTATATTATGAGGATAAGAGCCCACCTTACCATATTAAGGGACAATTCACCAGTCTTCTAACAGTGTAATAGAAGATGGCCTTGAGCCTGGTGATACAAGCTTTCAGGCTTTTATTTTAAAACTTTGTTTCTACTCTTCTAGACACTCCCTCCCTCTCTACCCTGCATGAAACCTGTTTCAGCTAATTATTTTCCAGATCAAATGAAGTTATAAGCATGCAATTTCTGTAAGCTGTAATAACATCTGTAATTATAGAAAAGTGGCAACACATTGACATTCTTCTCCCCAAAATGCATCCAATTTGGTTGAAATATGCAGAGTTTCATTTATTTAAATCAAGTTCCCAATAAACCAGCTCTCATCACTTAACTGACAGTAAAACCTCAGATCTTTCTTGCACACCACACACAAGCTGCTGGTCAGCACAGACCTGGTGGGCCTGTTTCCATCCTGACTCCAAGACACATATGCTTACCTTCCCCACGTGCCACAACATGTTGTAGGCGCTCAGGTCAGCATGAACCAATTTGCATTCGGTGTACAGCTGTTGCATTATCTGTAAAATAAGGCAGGCCTTTAGACAACACTCTTTCCAACAACAGAATAAGCTGAACTCAAAAATTCCCTTGAAACCTTCAGAACCACAGAGGCATTATTAATTCTTTTCGATTATGTTTAAGGGAGCCCCAGAAATACATTACAGTGGAGCATTTTCATATCTATAAGACACAGGAACAGAATTAGGCCATTTGGCCAGTCAAGTCTGCTCTACCATTTGATCATGGCCAATTTATTTTCCCTCTCAACCCCATTCTCCTGCCTTCTACCCATAACTTTGACACCCTTAAGTACCTATCAACTTTCACTTTAAATATACCCAGTCATTTGGCCTCTGCAACTGTCAGTGGCAATGAATTCCATAGATTCACCACCCTCTAACTAAAGAATATCCTTGCGAATAGAGCTTGTGCAGAAAGAACAGTAGCTTACATGCAAGACCTGGTGATAGGCTCGCTTCATGTCTTCATTGTTAAGCTGAACATCTTTCAGTTTGGGAGCTGCCACGTGATCCTGGCCAATGAATGACATCACCAGGATGTGCTTCTTGAGAAGAACCACCTCTGGACAGGGAATCCCAACTTTATGCATCCTGCGGAGAGAAATCAGGCATCCAATTGTACCATTTGCATTTACATGGAGAGACAAAAAGGGTTTATTAGCCACAGACCCTCAATTCAGTCCCAGGACTGATCTTTCACCCCCAACCCCACTTTCCTTCACAAACCCAATATCCCTTGACTGCTTCATAACCACAAACAAGTTGTCTTGGATTTTCTGTTGGTATGTGCTTTCACATCTTCCCACTGGACAGAATATACAAAAGCCTAAAGCATATACAGGTCAACCTGTACTGGGACCAGTGGAGTGTCGGATCAGTGAAAATGCCGAATTACAGAAGGATCACATTAAGCAATAGCTAACCGCCTCATCGTACCTTTAAAATATCGTGTAAATCAGTACAAGTTAAGTAATAATGAAACAGAAATATTAAATGAGTAGCAAGTGAAATTTTAATAAAGTAATATACTGTACAGGCACATATAAAATAAAGGGTACAGGTAAATGTACAGGAATGTACAGAACAGCTGAACACATCCACTTCTAAAGTGAGACGCTTAATATACCTTCAGACGAAGTTACATGATTGCAAGTGTGGAGTTGTCAGGATCATCAACATCTTCATCTTGAAAAATGAGTGAAGCATCAGGAACTGGTGCTGAAACTGACACAACAGTTTTTTCAAGAACCATCGATGTTGGTGGCAGCACATCTGGGTGAGCAGAAGCAGAAGTTGGAGAAAGGAGGTCTTCTATAAGCCACCTTTCACGCAACCGCCAAGTGGCCAGGGATTCAGTGCTGGACCCTTCCCTCTTCACTTGCAGTTACTGAGGGAATCCTCATTAGTTTCTTTTCCTCTGCTTAGTAATATGCTTAAGTTCAGCGGGTCACCACGTCTGATCTGAGGTCATCGGCAGAAGAGAACGGAGCACCGGCCAGGCAATGCCGGAGGGCAGTGTGCGACTGCCGGCAGGCAGGTGAGAAGGCAGACTGACCCAGTGCACACCAACTCCCCTGCCTTTGGCGGGTGAGACAAGTGAGTGCCGGCGGCCGTGCCTCATGCAAATGATATTAATAAATGCAGGAAAACAAGCAGGAATCACCTGTCTGTGCTTACAAGAGTGTGCCAACACGTGAACAGATCTAGCGCAACCAAAACAATGCGTACGGTGGCCCAGGAAAGTTGAAAATTACAGTTGCGCAGAAAATTTGAAATCAGTGCCAGATTATCGAAGGAACCGCATTACAGGTAGTCAGATTAGTGAAGGTCGATTGTACCACCAGGGTCAAGGACAGCTTCTATCCCACTAAGACTACTGAACAGTCCCTTGGAATGAAACGATGGACTCTTGACCTAACAATACACTTCGTTATGGCCAGGCACATCATTGTCTGTCTGCACTGCACTTCCTCTGTAACTGTAACACTCCAATTCTGCATTCTGTTATGGTTTTCCCTCATTCTACCTCGATGCACTGATGTGATGAATTGACTTGCATGAAGGCAGCAAAGTTTTTCACTGCACTTCGGCATATGTGACAATAATAAACCAATTTCCCAATATACTTTAATAGCTTAGTTTCCACAGCCTTTTGGGTAGGGAAGTCTAAATCCACTACCCTCTGGTTACAACTATCACCTCCATTATCTCCATAGCCATCTTAAGATGCAGGTCACCAGGTCAGGGGATTTATTTGTTTTTAGTATCACTAACTTTTCCAATGATGATGAAGAGTTCTTTCATCTTCTCATTCAATTTCGGCCTGTTCGCCACTTGTATCGTGTCCTTTGTAAATACATTTCCTTCTCGTATCATAGGTATCACAGTAGCATGGCAGCTAGCATAAAGCTTTACAGCACCAGCAGTAGGGGTTCAATTCTCACCGCTGACCCATATATACCAAGTTAACATTGTGGCATCTTTACATGACCCACTGAAAGGCTGATTTTACCTGTGCTTGCTCAGCAAAACTAGAAGGAATACAGGGTAAACCAGACTGTTGTACAGTGTGAACATCCTCAAACTTATTGGGTCCCCATCGGGGGAAGAGGATTCACAGATGAGAAAGCATGGCAAGATTTTGATAATATTGAGGTAGTCTGGATAGAAAATTCACAATACTTCATAGATCAAAGTATTCAGTAAAGGAGTTGGGATGTTATGTTTAAGTTGTATAAGACTTTAGCGAGGTCTAATTTGGAGTATTGTGTGCAGTTTTGGTCACCTGCAGCAAAGATGTAAATACAATTGAAAGAGCACAGTGAAAACTTACAAGGCTGTTGTTGGAACTGGAGAATGAGTTATATGGAAAGATTGACTAGGTTCGAACTTTATTCACTGGTAAGTAAAAGATTGAGCGGTGATTTGATGAAGGTATACAAAATTATGAAGGGTATCAATAGGGTAAAAGCAAGCAGGCTTTCTCCACTGGGGTTGGGTGGGAGGTCATGGCTTAAGAGTGAAAGGTGAAAAGTTTAAGGGTAACATGAGGGGAAACCTCTTCACTCAAAGGGTCATGGAAATGTAGAATGAGCTGCCAGTGCAATTGGTGCATAAGAGCTCAATTTCAATGTTTGAGAGAAGTTTGGATAAGTATGTGGATAGCAGGGATATGGCGGGCTACCGTCAAGGTGCAGGTTGTTGGGAGTAGGTTTCAGCTTAACACCATAAGATATTGGAGCAAAATTAGGCCATTTGGCCTATCAAATCTGCTCTGCCATTTCATCATAGTACAAGGATGGGAGGAGACATATGGAGAGCTATATTCTGGGTGCAAGTCAATGGGACTAGGTAGTTTAAATGATTCAGCATGGACAGGATGGGCCAAAAGGCCCGTTTCTGTGCTGTAGTTTTCTGTGACTCAATGACCAAAACTTTTTTAAAAAATGCAGTGAGACAGCTGTACAAGCCACAGTAAGCCCTGGGACTGCCCCCAGCTCCTTGAAATAAGTGCCCCTAGTTACAGGATGGAACAGACTTTATCAAACAAGTATGCAGAGTCTTTCATTCAAATCATTGAGAGCTAGTAGAGTTATAAAAGCCACCACATCTACACTGACACAGTAGCAGTGCCAACAATCTGCATTCAATTCCAACTGTGCCTGCAAGGAATTTGTATGTTTTCCTTGTAACTACAGTATATTGGTTTCCTTCGGGTGCTCCCAGTTTCCTCCCACATATAGGTTGGCAAGGGTTAGTACGTTGTAGGCATGGTATGTTGGCACTGGAAGCATGGCAACACTTATGGGCTGCCCCCACTGTCTATGGAGTTTGCACATTCACCCTAAAATCACGTGGGTTTCCTCTGGTTTCCTGCCACATCCCAAAGACATGCAGATTAGGTTGATTAGCCAGACGAGTTGAGTGGTGAAATCTGGGCCACTGGCCTAATGTAGAGATTACTGCACTGAAAAAGTCATTCAACCCACCGGTCTAGGCTGACCATTATGCCTATCTTTCTATCCCATTGCATTAATTCTCTCTCCACTCCCTAATCATTCATGACCTATCAAGATGCTTCAAGTGTTGTCACTGTGATACGACACCCAACTTTTGTACCTGGTCAAGTTGTGCATTTCCTTCTCTGCCCACATGCGGATTATCTTACGAGGATTCAGCTTGCTGAAGCGGTCTTTGAACCTGTAATCATCCTTGATGTACTTGTCCCGATTTTTGAATTCATTGAGAGTTGTCTTAAAAACTTTGATGGCACACTCTGTGGGAACCATTTGATCACCCAGGCTGTGAAGGGAGAAACCAACAAGTAGTGATGAATTTTGGAAAATATTGACTTCAACATTAAATAAGAAAGACAAAGAATTTGAGGGGTAAATGATGAATCTAATGAGAAATGAAGGGGGAATTTTCTTTTTAATACAGGGAGCAAAAAGAATGTGGAGCTTGCCCAGAAAATGAAGGTGGTGAACATGGAGGTACAGTTCAGATAAAATTCCATGCCATCAGCTGTCAGGAAATGTTACTGTTACAGAAGTAGCTTACATCTCTACGGGTTTTCAGATTAAGTGCTACCAGGTTATGCAATGACCAACATTCACCCAAATTTACAAAAGCTGCAGAGGTTAAAGAACAACTTCTTGTTTACTGAACATGAAGACGAAAACACCTTATCAGCTCCTTCTATTCCACAGACTGCACAACGTAGAAACAATCCATTATTATCGCAAATCGAATGCACAGAAACACAAAGCTGCAGAAAAACTCAGCCCAATACATAACTGGCACATCCGTCCCCACCATACAAGCGGCACTGCCTCAAGAAGGCTACATCTATCAAAGTTCCCCACAAAAGGGCTATACCACCTTCTTGCAGCTACCATCCACAGGAGGCAAAATCTGAAGACCAACACCACCAAGTTCAACAACAGCAACTTCCCTTCAACCATTTAGTTCTTGAACCAACTGGCACAAAACCCTGTTACTAAAGCTTAGCAACACTATGAGACTTTAGTCCTTGTACTAAAGTCATAGAACACCACAGCAGAGAAACATGCCCTTCGGCCCACCTAATCTATGTCAAACCATTAATCTGCCTAGTCCCATCAACCTGCACCCAGACCATAGCCCTCCATGGCCCTCCCATCCATGTGCCTACCCAAATTTAATTTAAATGTTGAAATTGAGTCCAGATCCACCACTTGCACTGCCAGCTTGTTCCACACTTTCACTACCCTCTGAGTGCAAAAGATCCTCCTCATATTACCCTTAAACATTTCACCTTTCACCCTTAATCCATGATCTCTAGTTCCAGTCTCATCCAACTTCAGTGAAAAAAGCCTCTTGCGTTTACCTCAACTATACCCATCCTAATTTTGTATACCTCTATCAAATTACCCCTCAATATCGACGTTCATGGGAATAAACTTACTACTTATTCAACTTTCCCTAGCACTAGGTCCTGAAGTCCCAGAACATCCTTGTAAATTTTCTTTGTACTCTTTCAATCTTACTTACATCTTTCCCATAGACAGGTGACCAAAACTGCGCACAATACTCCAAATTAGGCCTCAGCAATATCCTAAACTATTTATACACTGTGTCATCTCTCTGACACAGTGGTATCAAGAAAACAATTTCTCCCTCAATGTTGCAAAAACATAAAGGAGCTAGTTGTGCATTACAGGAGAAAAGGAGACAGACTAACCCCTATTGACATTAATGGATCTGGGATTGAGAGGGTAAACAGCTTTAAGTTCCTCAGAATCCACATCACCAAGGACCTCACGTGGTTTGTACACACTAGCTGTGTGGTGAAAAAGGCACAACGACGCTTCTTTCACCTCAGACGGTTGAAGACTTTCTACAGGGGCACAACTGAGAGCATCCTGACTGGCTGCATCACTACCTGGTATGGGAACTATACCTCCCTTAATCGCAGGATTCTGCAGAGAGTGGTGCATCTGTAGTTGTGAACTTCCCATGATTCAGGACATTTACAAAGACAGGTTTGAGAAAACGGCCCAAAGGATCACTGGGGACCCAAGTTACCCCACTAGAATCTATTCCAGCTGCTACCATCCTGGAAACTGTACCGCAGCATAAAAGCCAGGACTACCAGGCTCCAGGCCAGCTTCTTCCAGCAGGCCATCAGACTGATTAACTCATGTTGATTTGAGTGTATTTCTATCTTACATTAATTATACTCTATTGTAAATTATTATATTACTTTGATTGCATATTTAGATAGAGACGTAACATAATGATTTTTATTCCTCATGTATGTGAAGGATGTAAGAAATAGTCAATTCAATTTCTATACAAATTCCCAACTTCTGTACTCAATACATTGATTTATGAAGGCCATTGTGCCAAAAGGCTCTATTATCTACCTGTGATGCCACGTACAAGGAATTATGGATCTGTATTCCTGGATCCCTCTGTTCTACCGCACTCCTCAGTGCCCTACACTTCACTGTGTAAGACCCACCCTGGTTGGTCCTCCCAAAGTGTAAAGCCACACACTTGTCTCCATGAAATTCCACCTCCTATTTTTCAGCCCATTTCACCAGCTGGTCTAGATCTCGCCACAGATTTTAATAGTCTTCCTCACAGACCACTACACCCCCAATTTTAGTATCATCTGCAAATCAGCTGATCCAGTTTACATTATCATCCAGATTGTTGATATAAATGACAAAGCAAACTGGACCCAGCACTGATCACTGCAACCCCCCACTAGTCACTGGCCTCCAGTCAGAGAGGCAACCATCTACTACCACTCTCTGGCTTCTTCCACAAAGCCAATGTCTAATCCAATTTACTACCTCATCTTGAATGCCAACCAAATGGACCAATGGACCTTCTTAACCTCCAAAATGTGAGGAAACTTACAGATGCTGGAAATCCAAAGCAACACACACTGCACCTCTGCCCAAACACTAATTGCTTACTGTTTTGCATAGATACTGCCTGGCCTGCTGAGTTCCTCTTGTATGTGTTGCTGACCAAGCTCCCATGTAGAATCTTGTCAAAGGCCTTGCTAAAGTCCACATAGACAACATCCACTGGCTTGCCTTCAACAATTTACCTGGTAACTTCCTTAAAAAACTCTAAAATTAGTTAGACAACACACACAAAATCATGCTGATTATCTGTAATCAGTCCTTGTCTATCCAAATACTGATGTATCTGGTCCCTTAGAACACCTTCCAATAACTTTCCTACTACTGATGTCAGACTCACCAGCCTATAACTTATTGGCTTATTCTTAGAGCTTTTCTTAAACAACGAAATGGCAATTGCTATTCTCCAATTCTCCTGCACCTCACCTGTGGTTAAGGATATTTTAAATATCTCTGCTACAGAATCCAAGATGGTGGTGCATTCAGATGCAGTGACCACTTTGTCTCAAATATCACTTGACTTGACTAGGGCCACTGTGATTTCTGCACTAGCCTCCCAAAGGGTATGCCGGGATATATTGTCAGGCCTGGGGATTTATCTGACTTCAATTTGCCTCAAGACAGCAAACACCTCCTCCTCTGTTTTGCCTCTCATCTGCCACCCAGTGCCCTTCCCCCTGAGAAAATACAGATGCAAAAAAATCCATTTAAGATCTCCACCCCTTTTGGCTCCACACATAGATTACAACTCTGACTCGCAGAGGACCAATTTTGTCCCTTATTATCCTTTTGCTCTTAATATACCTGTAGAAGCCCTTAGGATTCTCTTTCACCTTGTCTGCTAGAGCACGTCTTCTTTTAACCTTCCTCATTTCTTTTTTACATGTCTTATCCTTTTCAAGTACCTTATTTCATCCTGCCTGCTTATATCTGGTATGCACCTCCTTTTTCTTAATCAGGACCTAAATATCTCTCGAAAATTGAGGCTCCCCAAGCTTGTTACGCTTTCCTTTTATTCTGACAGGAACATACAAACTCTTTTCAAGGCCTCCCACTTACTAAGTACATCTTAGCCAGAAACCAACCTGCACCAATCCACATTTGCCAGATCCTTGCTAATACCATCAAAAGTACTCCAACTTAGAATGTCGGACCTATCCTCTTCCATATTAATTTTGAAACTATGATCACTAGATACAAAGTGTTCCCCTGCACCAACGTCTGTCACCTGCCCTGTGTTATTCCCTAATAGGAGATATAGGGTATATATCTCTCTAACTCTAACACTAACACACACACACACACACACACACACACACACACGACTTCTACATATTGATTCAGAAAACTTTCCTGAACACATTTAAACAAACTCTCTCCCCTCCAGCCCTTTTATTAGATGGGAGTCCCAGTAAATATGCAGAAAGTTAAAAATCACCTATCACAACCTTATGTTCCTTGCAACAGTCTGCAATCTCTCTACAAATTTGCTCTACTAAATCCTATAGACTGTTGGTTGGTTTATAATATAATCCCATTAATATAGTTATACCTCTTTTTCCATAGTCTACCCATAAAGCCTTACTAGATGAGCTCTCCAGTCTCTCCTGAGTACTGCCAAGACATTTTCCTGACAAGTAATGCCACTCCTCCCCCTTTAATCCTTCCCACCCTATTACATCTAAAACAACAGTACCCCGGAACTCTGAGCCGCCAGTCCTGCCTCTCCTACAACTAATAGCTACAATGTCATAATTCTATGTGCTGATTGATGTCCGAGGCTCATCTGCCTTTCCTACAGTACTCCTTGCATTCAAATATACGCAGTTCAGGACATTAGTCCCATCACCCTCCACCTTTCAATTCCTGACTTTACAGGTAGACTTAACAATATTTCCACAACCACTCCACAACTTGCTTTGGGGCTCTGGTTTTCATCACCCTAAAATTGACTTTTTATTCTAATTGTGTCCTTTCTTATAAATATTGTTTATAATTTTCTTATGAATACTGCTTTTATAATGCTATGTGCCTCTGACACTGCACCTGTGCAGCAACAATTTTTCATTGCATCTGTGCAGACATGCACTTGTACAAATACTGTACCGTCTGTGTACACGCACATGACTGAATGCTATGTACTTACACATACTGTCCAGTAATCCCCTTATGAATGTATCTGCACCATCTTAAATCATTGTTCATGCATTTACCTTTTATTTGATGCCTCTTAGTCCATCAAATTACTGTCTATTTCTTTCACCTTGTGAGTTTAAAAAGCTTCCCCTGAACCGCAGTTTGCTTATACAGCTTCACCTCTTCCCTAACTGGTGCTGCATTTTCTTTTGCCTTCCTCCTCTACTTTTCCTTATTACCAACCTGCCTTGGTCACCCAAATCCACCTGTTCCTTGCCCACCACCATTCATGTCTCTTTGGTCCACCTATCACCTACTGGTCCGTCTCGCCTCTCCCCCTCTTTATACAAAGCTATTTCCCCTAAAGACCCTTACAATGAGTCTTGACCCAAATTGACTACTCTTTCCCCCAAACTGTCCTTCACGCCCACCCAGAAGCTGAGTTCCTTTTTGTTGCATCCGTCCTATGTACCTCCAGCTTTCCTTGTACTCTCCATAGAAAGAGAATGAAGGATCTCAACCTGAAACATCAATTGTCCATTTCCCTATACAGATGCTTCCTGACTGCCAGCAGTTCATTTGTTCCTAAGGAAAATTCCCCTCAATTCCTCATTGGATTAATTTTGATTTGGCCTCCCCCAGATGCACATGCCTACATTCAGCCTAACCCTCAAAATCACATCTAAAGAGGTACATTTTGTTCAGATTTTCCCAACATGGTGGTTTACTCTACAGACTAGTGCATACCTTCCCCCATTAGCGTGGAAAACCACAGACTCTTTGCCTGTGCTGATGCAGCCATTGATGCTTTCCAGAACCCCGGAATTCACCATCTTGAACAGCAGCAGACGGGTTTTCGAATCCATAGCTTGATCCTGAGTTAGCAGCAAAGCATGACATGAGATAAACAAAGAAACGATTTCAAGATAAGCTTTCAGACTCAGAATTATTCATCACACGTACATTGAAATGTGTCATTTGCGTTAACAACCAACACACCCAAAGATGCGTTGGGTCAGTCTACAAGTGTTGTCACACATTCCGATGCAAACAAAGCATACCCACAATGTTCAGTATAACAACAGCAGCAAAACAAGCCCCTTTCCCAACCTCCAACTCATATACAGACAGGCCTCTGACCTTTAATTGCAATGTAGCCCAGACTTGTACATTCCAATTAAAGTCAATCAAAGGTTAACTTTAATCAGAATACATTACTGACTTGTATGTCATGAAATTTGTTCTGCGGCACTCGTACAATGGAAAGACATAAATCATTCAATAAAAATAATGAGGATGTGTTAATGATCAGTTCAGAAATCAGAAGCAGAAGGAAAGAAGACCCCTAATGGTAGTAACAAGAGGGCATGCTAATGACTCAGCAAGCTGCAGAACTGAAAACGTTAATATGAAAACAACGTTCTGGAAGCACTCCACAGGTCAGGCCATATCTGGGGAAAGAGGAGCACAGTCAATGTTTCAGGTCAAAGATCCTTTACCTGTACATATTACTGAGTTCTGATAAGGTGTCTTTCACCTATAGTGTTGACTGTCTCGTCACAGTTGCCACCTGATCTGCTGAATGCTTCCAGCGTTTTCAGTTTTTATTTCAAATTTCCAAAATCTGTTTGATGTTGATACTTTAAGGACCATATTGTATGGATTCACATGGTCACTAAATCTTTGTGGTCCCCATTGTCCTCCCACAGGGCACAGAAAACCAGCAGCAGCAACCTGCCACCACCCAGTGGTTGCCCTGAAGATATTGTGACTACTTGTTCTATCAGAAGTGTTTTCCCAAAAGCCACTCGAGTCATACAGCATGGAAACAAGCCCTTCAGCCCAGCAGGTCCAGGCTGACAGAACTGACTATCTGAGCTAGTTCCACTTGGCCAAACTTATTTTTTTAAACTGTCTAAATGTCTTTCAATAATTGGAGACTCAGGGATCAGAGGCAAAGGCTCAGAATGAAAGGACATTTCTTCAGACGAGATGAGGAGGAATTTCTTTAGCAAGAGAGTGTTGAATCTGTGGAATTATTTGCCACAGATGGCTGTGGGGGCCAGTCACAATATTTTAAGCAGATTAAAATGATAGATTCTCGATTTATAAACGCAAAGTTAACGGGAGGAAGGCAGAAGTGGACTGAGATGGAAAATAAATCAGGTATGATTGAATGGCAGAGCAGGCTGAACAAGTCAAATGGCCTAATTCAGCTCCTATGTTTGGGTCTTTTAAACAACGCGCACGCGCGCATGCACGCACACACACACTACTGTACAAAAGTCTTGGCCACCCCAGATTTTTATATAAATTAGTTTCTTTTCTGCATGAGTATGTCAATAGAAAAGAGCAAGTTTTAGATTTCCAAACATTCATTTTCCAAAACATTAAATGTTACAGAAAAATGTTTGTTTCGTGAAAGAAAGTAACAATTAATGGACCACTTTTCAAACAAAAACTTGATTATTTTGTAGGTATACAGCCCCCGTACATGGTTAAACAAAGATAACAAACAGGTGACATAATGAATTGAATGAACTAAACTGATTAACCTAAATAGAAACAGGTGCAGAAGTAATCAACGTGAGTGAAGATCAAGGTGAAGGTGTGGCAGATGTGACTGCTAACCTTCAAATCATCAATGCTTACACCATGGCAAGAGTGAGCATAGCAAAAAGACACAACTCCCAAATAGAAATTTCACAAAAGACAGGAGCTTCAAGACGTGCTGTCCAAGATCTTCTGAAGAAGCTCGAAGAAATGTGCATGGTTGAGGACCAGAAACGCAGTGGTCTGCCACAAAAACTGAGCACAGCAGACGAGAGATACATCAAACTGGTGTCCCTTCTATATTGAAAGTCCAGCACTGCTATCAGCTCTGAACTTACAGAAACCACTGGAACCCAAATACACCCCTCTGCAGTCTGGAGAAGTCTTGTCAAAAGTAGTCTTCATGGAAGAATTGCTGCCAAAAAGCCATTCCTTCGAAGTGGAAACAAAGCCGAGAGATTCACCTATACACAAAACACAAGGACTGGGTTGCTGAACAATGGCAACAAGTGCTCTGGACTGATGAGTCAAAGTTTGAAATTTTTTGGCTGAAACAGGAGCCAGAAAAACAGAGTTAAGAGTCACAATGACAGAGGAGTTTTCTTTTTGTAAAGGAGTTGTTGCTATCAGGAATGTGTTGCCTGAAAAGGCAGTGGGATCAGATTCCAGAGGAGCTTTTAAAAGGGAACAGAAAGAATTCTAGGAGTAAGTTGCAGGGCTACAGGGAAAGAATAAGGGAGGGGGACTAATGGGATTGTTCTAAGAAGGAGCCAGTGGAAAAAAAGGAGGCTGAATGGCCTTATACACTGTAAAAGTCTACAACAAACACCAGTCATACTGAATCATTTACAGCCAGACATACAGAAGTGGAGTGCTCTTTCTTTTCATGGATCTTGGCACTACGGCGCTGTTCTGAATACGAATGCTGCTTTAGAGCATTGAAAACACGGTTAGAGAGTTTCAAGTCCATCCCAATTCCATCGCCAACCTGGAACTCTGGAGCAAACTGAAAGGGAAAACATGTTTTCAATCATTACATGAGCTCTGAATGTCAGTGCAATATTGCAGTCTTACTCTATAGCACAAATAGAAACATTCTTCTACAAAACCATCCCAGGATTCCAGCTGCTTAATCTTGTGTGACTGTAGCTTTTACATTAGTTCTTTATAGTCCACATGTCATGCTTAATGTCAATATTTTATTTAGAGATGCAGTAAAGTAACAGGCCCTTGTGGTCCAACAAGCCTGCACCGTCCAATGTGACTAATTAATCTACTAATCATAAAGTCTTTGGAATGTGAGAGGAAATCCATGCGGTCATGGGGAGAATGTATAAACTGCTTATAGTCAGCGTTGTCGCTGCCGTGTTCCCCCAGTTTATCTCTCGGTTATCACACGGCATGAGAAATGTGCAAATCAATGATTATACCAACCAACACCTTATCCTTCCCCACCCAAATATTCATCAGACGTAACACTTCACCAAAAGAATGTACATGCTTACATTTTCCATTCGAGCTGTATTCCTCCTGCCACAAGTCACCTCATCATGTTTGGTGGTAATCTCTTTCCCCTTTCCTGCAAATCCTCGCCTCGGATTTGTTGAAGGTTTATCTACCAATGTAGGAAAAATGTTTGAGGAGCTCTGTATCATAATCACTTTACGTAAAATGTTTACAGCACAGTCTACTGTTCCTGGTCTACATCAATGGTATTGCGGTTCAGAGGTTTGAGGGCTCCAACTTTCTAGGTGTGAACATCACCAATATCCTGTCCAGGTCCAATCACACTGATGTCACAGTCAAGACAGCTTATCAACACCTCTACTTCCTCAGGATGCTAAAGAATTTCAGCATATCCCTGTTGACTCTTAACAATCTTTATCAGTGCAACATAGAAAGCATTCTGTCTGGAATGCTAATAGCTTGGTAAGGCATCTGTTCTGCCTGAGACCACAAGAAACTGCAGAGAGTTGTGAACACAGCTAAGCACATTACAGGAACCAGCCTCCCCTCCATAGACTCAGCTAGCACAATCAAAGATCCCACCCACTCTGGACTTTCATTCTTTCCTTCACACTAGGCAAGTACAAGAAGTCCGAAAGCACAGATCAGCAGCCTCGAGGACAGCTTCTATCTTATTGTTATCAGACTCTTGTACAATAAACTAGACTCATAGCCTCACAATCTATTTCGTTACGATCTTGCACTTTATCATGTACCTGCACTGCACTTTTTTGTCAACGTTTACACTTTATTCTGCATTGTTATTGTTAACCTTATTCTAGCTCAATACACTGTTTAATGATCTGAACTGTAGCTTTCCTCTGTATTTTGGTACGTGTGAGAACAATAAACCAATACGAAAAAGTCTCTTCAGTGCATTGGCCCATGTTGACCAAGATACCTCACGTACTTCTAAACCTTCTTTATCCATGTACTTGGTCTAACTATTTTTTAAATGCTATTAATACATCTGATTCAACCACTTCTTCTAGCAGTTCATTCCATATGGTGACCACTCCCCTCTGGGTGAACGTTACCCCTCAGATTCCTATTAAATCTTTCCTGCTCATCTTAAACTTGTGCCTCCTAATTCTCAGTTCCTCAACCCTGGGGAAGAAAAACAGTACGTTTTCACCCTATCTTTGTCCCCTAATGATTTTATACATCTCTATAATATCTCTCAGTTCCCTATACTGCATGGAAAAAACTGTGTACATCCCTGCACCCTCTCCAACACAATCATATGTTTCTTGATACACGGTGACTAGAACTGTACGCATACAGATGGATGTCCAGTGGAGGCCTTTCTGACTGGTTGTACCACTGCTTGGTATGGATGTTCCAATGCACAGGATCGCAAGAGGAAGACACAGCCATTACCATCATAAGCACAATAGTTCAATTTAGTTTCAGAGAATGTATACAATATACAACCTGAAATTCTTGTTCTTCGCAGACATCCACAAAAACAGAAGAGTACCCCAAAGAATGAGAGACAGTAAAAAAAAGTTAGAACCCCAAAGCCCCTCTGCTTCACCCCTCCACACACAAGCAGCAAAGTGTCAACCCTCCACCTCCCCCACTTACTTCAACAAAAAGCATCAGCACCCTCCACCCATCAAGCAAACAATAGCAAAGCCCCCGAGACCATGATCAACAAAACTAATCATTCACCCGACATACTCTGCTAAAAGGGGCAGAGGTATCAGACAATGAGGGGAGACCAAAATGACCAAAAAAAATCACTTGCTGATTTACAATGTTAAAACCTGCTGCATCACTTTCTCTCCCCCACCCCCCTGAAAATCATTGACGATAATGCTACCTCTCTCTCTCTACCTCTCCTTCTGAATTTCTGAGGACATACCCCGCAAGGATCCTCTAATGTACTGCCATCCCTGTTGCCATTTCTGCATTGTGGAACCCCACAGATAACATCCATCCTGTTGTACAAAGACCCTCCAACCAATTCACTTTTCTTCCTGCCACGGACTTAATCGAGGCATCAATTTATCATTCTCCCTGGGCTTTAATATCAAATCACCTCATACCTACAGAGTACAAAAAGTTACAGCAGCTTTGTACACTCTGTCAGGTGCAGAACTGGACATTACCGAGCTTATAAGGATCGTGCCTTGTATCTTGCCAATCAACTTCATCCTCTGAGCTCTCACTATCTTCATATGGATGCACCATTCGGTAATTCTCAAAGGAAATGGAAACTGAATGGAAGCAGAAGACAAGAAAGCCAAGTTATTTGTAATTGATCTTACAAATCCAGACAGGAACAAAGAAGGTTAATGCACTTCAGAACAAATTTCTCTTAGTAGCTGTTGTTAATTTTAAACAGAATACCAATTTACTGGAGAATTAATCTTATATTTATCCACTTTGCCTTCTGTTAGTCAGTAGGCAGCTTCTGCTCCTCCTCTTCCCTCCATATTTTATACCAGCTATCTCCCCTCTGTCTTTTGTCCAGATGAAATATGTTAACACAAAACTTTGACTGCTCATTTCCCTCCATAAGCATTTTATGTTGCTCCAGATTTTAGCACCTGCAGTCCTATATCTTCCAACTTTCATTTAACTTCATATAACATTGGAAGCTCATATTTTATTATTATTTTATTCAGAGATACAACACAGTAACAGGTCCCTCCGGCCCAATGAGCTTATGCTGCCCCATTACAACCATGTGACGAATTAACTGTGCCACATACCTCCGTGGCCTTGCACTTAATTTGTCTATAGGTATATTCCCTGTAATTGCAACATTATATTTTGCATCCTGTTTTGCCCTCCCTTTGTACTACCCCGACATACTTGTGGACGGAACAATTTATGTGCACTACATGCAAGCAAGTCTCAGCGCATGTGACAATAGTAAAGCAATTAACAATTAAAGAAGCCTTGGTGAAAAATGTAGGTTTTAGCAGTGGTCTTAAAGATGACAAAGGGGGCAGTGAAGATTGGGAAGTGAATTTCATGGTTTGGGATCTAGCAGCCCAAAACCAAGATTAATCAGTTAAGAATGTAGCAGCAAGTGCCAGTTCCGTTACTTTTAAAGTGGACTATGGTACCCAGTAAGGACATGAAAGTCATAAGGTACAGTTGAGGCAGCTGTACTTACAGAAAGTGGCTCCTGTGGAGCAAAACAATGAATATGCCAACCAAGGGTGATGGACTCCGAGCTCTGCATCATTCAAAAGGGGTTAAGCTGCCATGATCAAGGGCTGTACACGTGACACACAAGGTGACAACAGAAAACATACTGGGACGTCTACCTTTGCTGTCGCCATTCAACTTATTTTCTTCTCGGCGAAGCTGTGCGTCATATTCCCGGTCAAATTCCATCTGCAGCATCTGTGCCAAGAGGAGGTCACTGGAGGTCTCCGTGCCTTCTCCAATGAGAGCTGCTGTGTCAATCCTACACACACAACAAAACTGAGTGTTTTCCTCCCACTAAAATTGACAACCTGCTACATACATTTAACTAGAACACAGAACAGTACAACACAGGAACAGGCCCTTTGGCCTGCCTAGCCAATGCTGAATTAAACTAATCTTTCTGCTTGCACATAATCCCCATCCCTCCATTCCCCACGTGTTCACGTGACCGTCTAAAAAGCCTTTAAAACATTCCTAATACATCAGCTTATTCTAGGCTCCCCCCACAAATCTGCCCCGCCCATTTCCAAAACTGATACCCTCTCGCTTTAAGTGTATGCCCTCAAGTAACAGAGAAGCAATCTACAGATGTACGATGAAGAGCATTCTGACTGGTCACATCACAGACTGGTACAGAGCCTCCAATTGACTGGATCGCAAGAGGCTACATAGAGTTGTACACTCAGCCAGCTCCATCACAGACAGAACTGTAGTCGAGGACATCATCATGAAGTGATGCCTTAGGAAGACCCTCATCATCTAGGCCAAAGGTACAGGAGCATCAAAATTGTGAATGGTCCATGAACACAACTTCATTGCTCCTGGGTTTTTTTTGGTAGCATTTATTTTGTAATTTATAGTAATTTTTATGTCTTGCCCTACACTGCAGCCACAAAACAACACATTTCATGTCATATAAGACAGTGATAATTAACCTGATTCTGTCTACCCCTGTCTATGCCTCTCAATTTTACAAACCTCCATTGAATCAGCCACCAATTCTCCAAAGAAAACCCAGGTTTGATCAAGCTGTCTTTATAGCCAATACTCTATGATGTAGGCTGCACCCTCTCCAAACCTCTACATCCATCCTGTAATGGGTCAACCAGAACTGAATGTAATATTTCAAGTGTGCTAAAGGTTTATACTTCCAGACTTTTATACTCAATGCCAATTGTGGGAACTTTAATGAATAATAACATATCAAATATTTCAGTGTCAAAAGAGTCAATAATGGAATTAGCTTGCGTGTATACAGAGGTTTCAAACAGGATTCTGAAGAGATGGAGAAGTGAGGAGATTCAAGAAGGTAATTCCAGAGGTTATGACAAAAACAAGTGGGAATAAACAGAACTCTCTCAGGTGGACAGGCTGTGCCTAGTGAGATACCACAGAGATCAGAGCTTGGACCAGTTGTTTACAGTCTACAGCAACGATTTGGCTGACGCGATCAAATGGCATCTTTCCTTGTTTGTTGACAACACTAGATGGGCAGGTGCAAAGTGAGGAGGATGCAGAGGCGCTTCGGTGGGGTGAGTACAAACTATGGGAGATGTAAATATAGGAAATAATAATGTAGAAAATTAAGGCATCCATTTCAGTGCATGGAACAAAAAAGCAGAATGAAGTTTACAGGTGGCTTATTGGGAGGTGTTAACGTTTAAAGGAACATATACTTAGACACAATTCACTGGAAGTTGGAGTTACAAAGGCAAATAGTACAATGGCCTTTATCATAAGAAGCTTTGAGAACATGATAAAGATAACGTACTGAAAACACACCGGAGTAACCTGTATAATTTTGGTTTGTTTACCAAGGGATAGACTTGCCCATTGGGGGAGAGTAATGAACTGGTTCCTAGGTTGGCAGCTTGCAGGATAAGGAAGGTTAGTGTACACGAGGCATGTGTGAAAGAGAGAATCTCTCATTGAAACTATCACCAATTGGATGAAGGGGGAATGGTTGCCCTGGCAGAAGAACCTACAAATAGGGATCAGCGAGTTACAGCTATATAGATAAATTTCTTCACCCTGATCATGGTAAATCTTTGGAATACTCTCTCTGAATTCAGTAGAGATTCACTCACTGAGTTCAGTCTAACAGAGATCGATGGATTTCTGAACATGAAGAGAAGTAAGGAACATGTGGAAGGTGAAGGGGAGAAGAATCAGCCATGATCTCAACAAATGGCATAGTAGGTTCAAAGGAACAAATAGACTACACCTTCCCTAATTCATCTCACAGAAATCCCAGGATTAACCTCTCAACAACACAGCATCAGTGAGAATGACAACAGCCTTTAATTATTGATCTTGTCATCAGGATCAATTGTTCAAAGTGCTGTCTCTTAACAATAGCCTGGCCATCACCACCCCTCCCAGCCAACTGTTTGAATTTAAAGTTGCTGCTCTCCTTGAAACTAAATGCATTAAATAATTCATCCTTTCCCATGATCAACTTGTAGAACGCCCCATCACTCAAATTCAGATTTATTTATCACATATATATCAAACATACACTGTAATGCATCACTTGCATTAGCGACCTATACACCCAAGGATGTGCTGGCCACAGCCCACAAATGTCGCCCTGCATTCCAACATCAACATGGCACGCTAATGACGTTCAGCACTCACCCAATGACATGAGGAAAAGCTGCATTCTGTTCCTGTTGCTGTAGTTCCTTAGCAAGCTCCTCACTCATTACATCGGAAAGGGAGCAGGGTGTTATAGTGGTAGGTGGTGCTCCCCATGGACACTGCAGAGACAGATTCAAAGTATGAAAACAGTTACCTTGGAAACCAAGTTCTAAACAAAGCTGAAACAACAGGATTAATGCAAGCTCCTCCTTTCTGAGCTGTGCAAGAGGAAAACCGATTATGTGATCACTTTCGTAACATGCCTCTGATTATTTTAAAGAGCTTCCCTCAACACAAATATTGTTTTGATTACCTACATGCCAAATGATCATAGGAATTAAAGGGTTAATGTAGGAGCAAAATTTGATGACTCTGGGCCTATTCTGACTGGAGCTTGGAAGAATGAGGACAGATCTCATTGAGACCTACTGTATATTGAAAGGCTTAGGTAGAGTGAACATAGAGAGGATGTTTCCAACAGGGGGTTATTCTACAATCAGAAGGCACAGACCCTGAATACAAGAACATACCTTTACATCAGAGATTACCACAGAGGGCTGTGAAGGCCAAGTCATTATGCCATATTTAAAGCAGAGGTTGAGAGGTTCTTGATTAGTAAGGGTGTCAAAGGTTACAGGGAGAAGGCAGAAGAATGAGGATTGAGAGGGAAAATAAATTATCCATAAATGAATGGTGGAGCAGACTCGATGGGCCAAATGGACTAATTCTGCTCCTATGTCTCAGCCAAGATTCTTCACCTGGCCTGTTGAAGGGTTTCAACTCAACACATTCACTGTCCATTACCCTCTAGAGATTCTGCCAGTCTCGCTGAATTCCACCAGCATCTTGTTTGTTGCGGGAAGCCAGCATGGACCTGATAGACTGACTGGTCTCCTTTTGACATAATGAGTCAGTATGTCAGGTATACACAAGAATGTTTCTGAACAGCAGTGCAGTCACCAGCACCCCTTTATCAAAATTACAGCAAGAATAATGTACCAGACCACAAGGTCTAATTCTAATTCTAATTCTAAGTAACTGGATAATTTGACCAAATAGTTGTCTTGTGTTGTTTAACGTTGCTTCAAAAGACAATAAATCAATAGTAAAAAAAAAATCAATGTATCTGAAAGTGACCCATGCCTGATGAACACTGACATCTTTTCACAACCCACCAACAGCCTAATTTTACCACATGCTTACCTAGCAAAACCAGAGGAAGTTAGTGGCAAACCAGACTGCAATACAGTTTAATGTCCTCTTTTTCAATCTTTTTATTATTGTTATTAATATCAACAAAATAAAATTGGTACATAGATACTGGGATTACAAACATACACAATTCAACTGAACATGAAAGAATATATAAGCAATGATTACAGTATAAATGGGTATTCCCAAATCATAGACGATACAATATGCAAATAAACAAGGCAAACCTATGTATATCATAATATATAATAAAAAAACAGAAAAAAAACAAAAAATATGCAAAAAAAACTAATCTAATAATCTAGTAATAAGAAAAAAAAGAAAAAAGAAAAAAGAAAAAAAAAGAAAAAATGGAAAAAGAAAAAAAGGGCTGTTTATAATATCTCACAAAAATACAAAATCATCAGTGTCGTCAACTCTGATCCTCTCAACATATATAGAATCAAAACTGGAAAATCAAATAGGCCTGGAACAGGGTCATATTATATCATATGAAAATATTGAATAAATGGTCTCCATATCTTTTCAAATTTAATAGAAATATCAAATACACCACTTCTAATTTTTTCTAAATTTAGACATAACATAGTTTGAGAAAACCAGTGAAATACAGTAGGAGGATTAATTTCTTTCCAATTCAACAAAATAGATCTTCTAGCCATTAGTGTAAGAAATGCAATTATTCGACAAGCGGAAAAGGATAAATGGAGTGAGTCCATCATTGGTAAACCAAAAATTGCAGTAATAGGATGAGGTTGTAAATCAATGTTCAATACTGCAGAGATAATATCAAAAATATCTTTCCAATATTTTTCCAAAAGCGGACACGACCAGAACATATGAGTTAAAGATGCTATCTCAGACTGACATCTATCACAAATAGGATTTATATAGGAATAAAAATGAGCCAATTTATCCTTGGACATATGATCCCTGTGCACAACTTTAAACTGTATTAGTGAATGTTTAGCACATATAGATGATGTATTAACTAATTGAAGAATTTTATCCCAATTCTCAATAGGGATAGTAAGGTTAAGTTCTCTTTCCTAATCATTTTTAGTCTTGTAAAAGGGCTCTGAATGTATCTTCATAATTATATTGTAAAGTTTTGATATTAGCCCTTTCTGAAAGGGGCTTAGTTCAAACAAATTCTCCAAAATGCCTGAAGACACAAAATTTGGAAAAGTAGGAAGTACAGTATTTAAGAAATTCCTAATCTGTAAATATCTAAAAAAATGAAATCTAGGCAAATTATATTTATTAGATAATTGCTCAAAAGACATAAAACAATTATCCAAAAATAAGTCGGAAAATCATAGTAATCCTTTAGTCTTCCAAGCTGAATAAGCGTGGTCTATAATAGAAGGATAAAAAAAACAAATGGATAAGTTTAATGTCCTCGAATTTACTGGATCCACATCAGGGGAGGGAGATTTATAAGATGAGAAAGTGTGGGCAAGACTTTAATAATAGAAGTAATTTGGATAGGAAGTTCACAATAAGTAAAATTTTAAGAAAAGTACGTGGCGAGACAGCTGTGTTGGCCACAGTAAACTCTGGGACTGCCCCAGCTATTTGAAATAAGTGCTCATCAGTTACAGGATGGAACAGATTTTATCAAATAAGTAAGCAGAGGCTTTCATTCAAAAATATGAGAGCTAGTGGAGTCATAAAAACCACCACATCCACACTGTGACATGGTAGCAGAGCAGATAGTGTAACACGTTACAGTGCCAACAATGTGCGTTCAATTCTGACAATAACTGCAAGGAGTCTGTACATTCTCCCATGACCATGCAGCAACAGGCAGAAGACCCATGTCACAAAGTCAACAATATTAGGCCCAACGCCAAAAGGCTTCTCGGAAATCAGGCATTTCTGCCCTACATCAGTCTGCAACCACTTGACACGAAAGTATCATCCACCCTTTTAGATTTAGTTAAAGAGATAAATATGTGCTCGACATGCACCAAGTAACTAGGCAGCCATCCAGCCCTTGACAACAATCACATTGTATAATCTTCCACTGAGTTGTTACCGTCATAAGGTTGAACATCCAACATTGGATCTTGAGCAGCACCAGCAGAGCAGCAGCTGGCACCGAAAGGAATCCCTCAGCACTGGAGATGGACGCTTGTCCTAACAGGTTGGCAAATCGTGCAGACTATATATAATCGGTCTATAGTTTGGACATATGTAAAAAATCCCTTGGGACAGAGTAAGAGCAGGGGAAATCCCTCACTGTTCCAGTCAGAAACATTGCTCAACCTATAAAGAAATAATTTAGCTTGTCATTTACCACCAACATGTTTGGGAATTTATACCAAAACTGGCTGTCACATACTCACTATCCAATTCTCCTCAAACTCCTAATAAAAATAAAAGAAATATAGACGCTGTTGTGCCTTCTTTGTAATTCCATTAATATGTTGGGCAGAGAACAGATCCTCAGAGAACACAAAGTACACTGCAGATGCTGTGGTCAAATCAAGACATACAAAAAAGCTGGATGAACTCAGCAGGTCGGGCAGCATCCATTGAAAGAAGGGTCGACCCGAAACGTTGACTGCTTCTTTCAACAGATGCTGCCTGACCTGCTGAGATCCTCAAAGACGTTGACACGCAGGAACTGCTCACCCTTTCCATTTCGGATCCTTCAATGAGAAATGGCATGTGTTCAGAGGGCATTGGAGGAGTCACGTACAAGTCTTACAGGCCAAAGAGTATCAAATATATAGAACATAAACCAGTATCGCACAGGAACAGGCCCTCAGCCTAGCATGTTTGGACTGACCATGATGCTAATCCAAGATAATCCTAGCTGCCTGCACGATTCCTATCCCTCCATTCACTGCCTGGTCATGCGTCTGTCTAAAAGACTTTTAAACACCACTACTTTAACTGCTTTTACCACCACCCCTGGCAGCCCATTCCAAGCACTCACTATTAAACTTTTCCCCTCACCTTACAGTTACGTGTTGTAGTATTTGACATTTCTACCCTATCTGTGTCTTCCAGTTTTAGAAACTAGGTCTCCCCTTATCTTTGACACTCCAAAGAAAACAATCCAAGTTTGTCCAACCTTATAGCTTAAACTTTTCAATCGAGACAGCATCTTGTCACTTTATCTCTTATAAATCCCTGCACCCTTTCTAAAACTCCATATCCTCCCTATAAAATAGGGGCCAGAACCACACACAGTAGTCCAAATGAGGCCTAACCAAAGTTCAGTACAGCTGAATCATATACTCAACACCTGAAACGATGAAGGCAAGCATGCTGCATCCATTAGTTACCACTGCTACTTGTGATGCCACTTTCAGGGAACTAATAGTCATGACCACAAGATCCCTCTGTACATCAATGCTAAGGATGTAGTGTGTACTTACTGTACATTGGACCTTCCAAAACACAACACCTCACACTTGACCAAACTAAACTACATCCGCCATTTATTTCTTTACCCACATTTCCAATTGGACTATATCCTATTAAATCCTTAGACAGCCGTCCTCACTATCCACAACAATGCCAGCTTTTCGTTACAGAAGTCCCATCACTGATTCGTGAGGAACACTACTGACCACAGACCCCTGCTAAGCTAATGTGGTGAACTACATATACCTGTCTGGACACGCCCCCTCGGCTAACAAATGTGACACCTGCCGCTACAGCTCCCCCCTCACCACCAATGAAGAGCCCCAAACAATCCTTCCAGGTGAGGCGACACTTCACCCGAGTCTGCTGGGATCATCCTCTGTACCCGGAGCGACCCGCTGTAGATCGGGAGACCGCTCCGCAGAGATCAGGCAGCATCTATTTCCTTCATCAAGTCTAGGAAGTGTGCTACTCGGTTTGTCCAGCATCTAGAGACTGATCTCTCCACCTGAGCTCATCTCTTGATTTGGTTAACTCGAATGCGCAGGTTCATTCTTGAGGGAAGACTGCACAGGCTGTATTTACTGGACCTGACTGAACCACGGCCAGTGCGGCCCTAAATCGGTACCACCCCTTCCATAGCACCACACTGTCTCGGTACTGTCCCGGACTGTTACCTTCTCCCTCCAGGGCTGTGCGACCGCCGCCAGGCCGGGCTCCATTCTCCGCAGCTGGCTGAAACTCAGTCCTTCCTGCGAGTAGGGCAGGGCAAAGCCGGGGCTTCAGGCCTTCACCGAGGGCCAGGTCCCACAGTCGGGACCGGGGGAGGGTAGGGATATTTCCCGGAGACCGGGGCCCGAATAGTTACCCGGAGGAGGTCACGGGACCCGCCCGGGCAAACAACCGGCGTCGCGATGAGCGACGCAGAAGCCGCCGTGGCACACGCTCGGGTCAAAGTTCAGACGCCGCCCCTCTCCGCTTAGAGGACTTCCCCATGGCATCGCCGCCATGCTACTCGGTGAAAGCTCTCTCAGTAGGTCAAGACATTTCCAACTTCTCACAATCCCGATTCTGGAAACGGCAGAAGGAAAACGGAACCGTTGATGTTTCAGATCTGCCACCCTTTATCATGTCATTTTCTGTTTGACATGAAAACTTATTTCTCCAAACGTGTTTGGAGATTTCTCCAAAATAGGGAGATACAGATCACGTTAGGTAGATGGAATTTAGTTCATCTGGCATCATGGTCTCCGACATTTTGGGCCGAAGCTTCTGTTCCTGTGGGGTGCTGTTTTGTTTTCTCTGCGATAGTAACAAGCCGGTCTACTATTTCCTACAGTTGCCTTTTAACATTAGCATCGAGCATAGAAGAGTACAGCACAGTACAAGCCCTTCAACATTTAAACCTACTCCAAGATCAATCTAATCCTTCCCACGTAGCCTCCATTTTTTTCTTTCATCCATGTGCCTGTCTAAGAGACTCTGAAATATCCTTAGTTACTGCATCTACATTATTTTTCATTTGTTAAAAGCTTTCTGGAGATTGATTTTGTCAGTTAATAGCTTTGTGAATTGCAAAGGTTCGTGAAAGGACGCTTTACAGCTACAAATAAATGTCTCGATAGAGACAATTAAAAGACTCTTAAATAGACACATTGATGCTAGAAAATGGAAGGCCTTGTAGGATGGAAGAGTTAGATTGATTTTAGGATTAAAAGGTCAGCACATCATGAGTAGCAGGACCTGTACTGGGCTACAGTGTTCTATGAGACTGCAGAAGCCGGAATCCTGAACAACACAAACTGCTGAAGGAACTCAACAGGTCAGGCAGCATCTGTGGAGGAAAATGGATAGTCTACATTTTGGGTCAATATATATATAATCTGAATTGAAGAATGGAGGGGTCA
Source organism: Hypanus sabinus (assembly GCF_030144855.1). Taxonomy (NCBI): domain Eukaryota; kingdom Metazoa; phylum Chordata; class Chondrichthyes; order Myliobatiformes; family Dasyatidae; genus Hypanus; species Hypanus sabinus. The sequence continues at coordinate 143,976,733 of NC_082706.1, forward strand.
AAGTAAAAAAGAGGTGATATCAGGTTCCATCATCTCCAGCCCTTTGTTACCTCCACCAATCACTTCCCAGCCTCTGTCACATTTTCCACACTTCCCTCCTCCACCTGCCTATCACCTGGATCTCCATGCCTTTTTCTAGTTATTGTACCAACCCTTCCCTTCAGCTCTTTATACTGGTTATCTCCCCTCTACTCTTCCACTTCAGATGAAATGTCTCAATCTGAAATGTTGACTGTCCATTTCCCTCCATAAATACTGACTTGAAAATGACTTGTAATTTCACCTCTGGAGTCTCAAAGGTCATAGTCACTGGGCTGGCTCTGCAGTAGGTGAGTGAAACAACATCAAGGGATCAATCTAGTGGACCTCATCTAAACCAATGCACAATACCAATGCTAGTGATGACCACAGCACAGGTCCTAGGGAGACAAAGTCCAATGATTACACAGAAGACACCTTCCATCGTGCGTGGCTCTGCAACTGTATTAAATGGGATAGATTCAAAATAGATCAGACTGCACAAAACAGGGCATTCATGAGGTGCAATGGACAATCAACAGCAGATCTATAACCTTACTGTCTGGCCTTACCTCACTCTACCATTTCAATTAAGTCAGGAGATTAAACCTGGTTCAATGTTAAAATCAAAGTTTAGTTTATTGTCATATGCACAAGTTCATGGGTGCACAGGTGCTATGAAATCATAGTTGCAGTGGCTTCACAGGTACATAGCATCATATATGCAGCATTCACAAGAAAAACATACACTAAACACAATTTTTACAAGAAAATACACATAAAACAAAATAAAATCCATTTTAGTGAAAAGTGAGCAGAATGATCATAATGCTATTAACGACAGTGATTAGGGTATTTTCATTTGATGAAGATCACCATCCACAACAATGCCAGTTTTTCGTTACAGAGGTCCCATCACTGATTCTTGAGGAACACTGCGAACCATGATGTATCGGACTGAGTCCACTACTTTCTGCAGATTCTTATGTTCCTGTGCATTTGATTGCCATATTGTAACAATCAGGACACCTTCAACACTACATCCATAGAAGTTTGCTAGCATGTTCAGTGACAAGCTAAACCTCCTTAACTTCCTAAAAAAGCCACTAGTACACCTTCCCTGTGATTGTATCTATGTGCTGGGCTGTACCCAGGATAGGTCATCCAATATGTTAAAGCACAGGAATTTAAAACTGCTGATTCTCTCCTTGAGCAGAAGGTTTTTTAAAAAATATATTTATTAATGGGATATTGGTGTTGCCAGCTAAGCCAGCATTTACTGCACATCCCTAGATGCATTTGAAAAGGTGTTAATGAACTGCCTTCTTGAACCGCTGCAGTCCCTGAGTTGTAGGTACACCCACAGTGCTGATGAGGAGGGAATTCCATGATTTTGACCCAGCAACAATGAAGGAATGGCGATATGTTTCCAAGTCAGGATGGTCAGTGATTTGGAGGGGGATTTCCAAGTGGTGGTGTTACCAGGTATCTGCTGTTCTCGTCCTTCTAGATGGTAGTGGTCATGGGTATGTTAAAAGCTGAATGAAAATGAGGTGCTAAACTAGGAAAGTTGTTATACAGGACTACAAAAAGAATATATAAAGCCATTAGCCAGCAGCATAGTTACACAATGGCAAATTCCCAAAAACATGCAAAATAGCACATAGACTCCTATTCACAAAAAGGACAGACCCAGTTTAACCGATCACCAACTCCCAGTTAGTTAGTCTTGGTCAATCAAAGTTAAGAAGGAGTTAACGATTTGTGCACTGAAGAAGGTGCAGAGAAGATCCATCAGGAGGTTGCTAGGATGGGGTGTTTTAGTTATGAGAAGAGACTGGATTGCCTAAGTTTGTTTTCCTTGGAGCAGAGGAGGCCACGATGAGACTAGATGGAGGTGTACAAAATTAAGAGGGGAGAAACGGGGCATAGAGTAGGAAACTGTTTCCCATAGCAGTGGTGTCTTAAGGTAGGGTTAGGTTCAGGAATAAGAGGTTAGAGGGATTTTCTCACCCAGAGGAGAGACTGGAATCTAGAACACACCATCTGAGGGGGGTGGTGGAAGCAGAGACTCACAACATTGAAGGAGAATCTGGACAAACTGTCCAGTTATTTAATGATACGGATCAAGTGAAGAAAATGGGATTAGTGTAGGTGTACATCTGATATGTTTTACTTTATTTAGATATACAAAACAGAACAGGATCTTCCAGCCCAATGAGATGCACCACAGAGTAACCCATCTATTCAACCCTAGTCCAACCATAGCACAATTTCCAATACCAGTTAACCTACTAACTGGTACATCTTGGGACTGTGGGAGGTCAACATAAGGTTTCTATGATGTACGAGTTCTGTCAAACACAACACTTTCCAAAGACCTGATCAGTAATATTTACTTTGGGTTTTGTCAGGGTAGCCCATCAAAGCTCGAGATCTGAGTTAGGGAGAGGCTGGACAGGCTAAGACTCTATTCATTAGAGCAGAGAACAATGAGGGGTTAGCATATAGAGGTATACAAAATCAAGAGAGGCAGGGACAGGATGAATGCAGTTTTCTCCCAGGGAAAAGGAATCATGAATTTGAGGCATAGGTTTACAGTAAGAACGTAAGAACATAAGAGATAGGAGCAGGAGTAGGCCAATCGGCCCCTCAAGCCTGCTCCGCCATTCAACAAGATCATGGCTGATCCAATCTTAACTCTAGTTTTCACCGAATCCCAAACGGCAACAGTGCCAACCAACAGGGCACCATGCCGCCCATTTTATTTTATTATTCATCCCGCCCAAACCCATGTGATCACCCGGGGAAAAAAAAACGATTTGCCAATTGAGGAGAAAAAATCTGGAAAATTCCTCTCCGACCCATCCAGGCTATTGAAAACTGGTCCAGGAGATCACATGGCTGATCTAAACCTAGCCTCATGTCCACTTACCTGCTCGCTCACCGTATGCCCTAATGCCATTTTTATCCAGGAAAATATCTATCTCTGTTTTGAATTTATTGAGTGTAGTAGCTTCCACAGCTCTCTGGGGCAGTAAATTCCACAGCCCCACTACCCTCTGAGTGAAGAAATTTCTCCTCATCTCAGTCCTGGAACGGACTGAGAGGGGAAAGATTTAAAGAGGACCTGGTGGTCAACTTCTACATATGGAGGATGGTGCATATTTGGAATGTGCCGCCAGAGGAAGTGGGTGAGGCAGGGACATTAACTTTTAAAAGACACTTGGACAGGTACATGGCTAGGAGGCATTTAAAGGAAAAAGGATCCAGAGCTTTCCCAACACATATAATGCATAAACTCTTCTCGAGCTTCCAGCCAGGTCCAGGTTTTGATTTTAACTGACATTGTGATGACAAACTCTGTCGTCTTCATCGGGGTAATGCCCAGCCTGTTTAGTTCAGTGGTACTGTATATAAACTCAATTCCTACTGTCTGTCCCTCCTGATTGAATAGTCCCCAACCAGTCAGCTTTCCACTGTCCCACCTTATTTAAAATCATATTCTAGCTCTTACTTAGAATGAGACCTTCGACTTTATTGAAATTCTTATTCTCTAGTCTTATTTCAATGTCTTCCTTCACCAGGCAATCCCAAAAGCCCTTGGCTTGGCAGAGTGGTCCCATGCCATCAAAGTCAATACTGTGGTCTTTACATATGCAATATACTGCTACCACCGATTTCTCCAGGTGACCCAAATGGTTACACTTCCTATGCTCCGAGATGCAGGTTTCCACTGTGCGCCCGTCTGGCTGATATACGCTACTTTGCATTCACAGGGAATCCTGTTAATGGCAGCCGACCTGAGTCCCAGGTCATCCTTGACCCTCATAAGCTGGGATTTGAGCTTCCTTACTAGTTTATGGATGGTACTTATTCAGGTTACTGGCGATCCTTCCAGTAACAGGTGGTAGTGACAGGTTCTCCTCGTTAAGTTTCCTGGTTTTTCCATCGGCCCTTTTAAGGGCCTGATTAATTTTCTTCGCCTTGTAGCCATACTGTAGGAACGTTGTGTGTAATTATCTTATTTATTCATGGAGAGTCTCTGGGTCTGAAATTGTTTTTGCACAGTTAATCTAAGTAAAAGGAACCACTCTACATTGGGAGGCATGATGGTGGATGGATATTGTTGAGGTGTAAGTCCATGTGAATGGGCTTCTGATGGATGTCATGACCGAGGCTACCTTCCAATTTCCGTCATATCAGAATTTCAGGAACGGGAGGCAACCATTCTTCTCCATCTCCATCGTAAACTGAATGTTTGGATGTATGCTGTTCAGATGGTCCGGGAATTGTTGGAGTACCTGGAGTCCATGGGGCCACACTATGGAAGTGTCATTAACTTCCTGAAGAAGCATTTGGGATGCAAGGGGGATGAGCTCAGCACCCTTTCCTCAAAGTTCTCCATGTAGAAATTAGCAATAGCCAGTGAGAAGGGTGACCCCATGGCCACTCTGTCCAGTTGTTCATTATAGTTTTCCTTATTGAGGAAATGCATTGATGCAAGAGTGTGTTCAAAAAGGTCAATGATACCCTTATCAACTCTTGACTACACGAGAACCAAGGTGTCCTTAATGGGAACTCTCGTGAACAGGGACACCACATCAAAACTGGCCATTATGTCCTCCAGGGTCAGCTGGATGTTGGTTATTGTTTTAACGAAGTTGGCTGAATTCATGATGTGATGCTCACAGCCCCCACAAAGGGAGACAGAATGATTGTTAAATGTATAGCGAGGTAGTAAGTCGGAGAATCTATCGCACTGATGATAGGCTTCAGGGGAAAGCCTGTAAAGTCTTGGTTGCACCGACGCCTGAGGTAGGAGTGTCTTGCATATGTCTGCTGGCAGTCCAGATTTCTCTAGTAAAGTGAAGGTCTTCCTCACAATCAAATCCGTGGGATCCTGCTGTAGAACCCTGCAGACAGGATCATCCAGAATCTGTTGGATTTTCCTATGGTATTCCTGCGAGGACATCAGGACCATCACATTTCCTTTGTCTGCTGGTAAAATCATTATGGCTGGGTTTCACCGTAGTGCATGGAGGGCCAGTTGCTCTCCTTTTGTAATGTTCGGTTTTGGCAAAATGGCCGTTTTAAGGGCCATGCAGACCTCTATCTTTACTTCCTCTGCAGTATCCAGTGAAAGTTTTCAGATTGTTGCTCTACTCTGCCAACATAGTCCCAATAAGGTATAGCTCTGGGGACCGGAGAACCAGTGGCATAGACTGATCTAGTCGCCTTGTCACCATATCGGCCAAATGCAAACAAATGGGACTATTTTACATGGGCTTCTTAGTCAGCATAGACTAGTTGGGCAGTAGAGCCTAGTTCTGTGCTGTATGACTCTAAAGCACTCACAACATCTGTCCAAAGATGACCTAAATTCCATTTGCAAGCTAAGATTACTGCTAAGTCCTGATATTAAAGTATCATTTAACCAAGTGTGGAATCAAGGACCCCTGTGAGATTAAAGTGAATGAGCATCTAGTTCACCAGTGGTCAGAACCAAACCTCACACAAAGGATGGTTGTATTAGTTTATCAGCCATGCACAAGCCTCCACCCCTGACCCAGTACAACACTGCAAATGGTCCTCAGCCAGTGCCCTAGTTCCAATCACTTTCTGCTGCTTCTTCAATGACTTTCCTTCCATGATTAGATCTGAGGCGGGGATGTTTGCCGGTGAATGGACATTAAATTCCATTCATAACTCTTCATCAAATGAAAGTGCCCACGACCCAGACAATGGTATGAACTGGGAACTGGGAACATCTATGTCAAAAAATTGTCATGAATTGTACCACCAAGAAGTACCAGGGTAGCAGATATAGGGGAACACCACCATCTGTAGATTCCCATCCAAATCCCACACTATTCCAACATGGAAATATATCACCATTCTTTCATAATCACAGAGTGTAAACCCTATAATACCTCCCTAGCAACACTGAGGGAGTGCTAGGTGTGTGTTAGTTAGAGTGCTAGTTCAAGGCTTAGCCCATCCCCACCTACTCAAGTATCAAATGTTATTTCTTTGTTCAAGAAAGGTAATAAAGGTATAATCCTGGGAATTACAGACCAGTGAATCTTATGTTGGGGGTGAGCAAACTATTGGAGGGGATTCTTAGGAAAAGGCTTTATAAGCATTTGGAGAAGCATAGTCTGATTGGGGATAGTCAGCATAACTTTGTGAGGTGCAGTTTGTGATATATATGGATTTTAGTGAGGCATTTGAGAAGGTTCCCCATGGTAGGCTCATTCAGAAAGTCGGGAGACATTGAACCCAGGGAAACTTGGCTATGTGGATTCAGAATTGGCTTGCCTACAGAAGACAGATAGTAGATGGAGGTCATTAACCAGCAGTGATTTGCAGGGTTGCCTGTTCTTTGTGGTATTTATCAACAACTTGGTGGAAGGGTGAGTTAGTAAGTTTGCAGATGAGATGAAGGTTGGTGGTGTTGTGAATAGTGTAGAAGGTAGTTGTAGGCTACAATGGACATTGATTGGATGCACAGCTGGGATGAGAAGTGGTAGATGGAGTTCAATTGGAAAAGTGTGAAGTGATTCACTTTGGAAGTTCAGACTTGAAGGTCTGGGGAACCATGTCCATAATTCCCCCTCAAAGTTGCCATGCAATTTGATCAAGTGATAAAGAAGGCATAAGGTGTGTTTGCCTTCATTAGTCAGGCATTGAGTTCAAGAGCCATGAGGTAATGTTGAGCTCTATAAAATTCTGATTAGATCACACTTGGAGTATTGTGTTCAAGTTCTGGTCACCTCATATAGGAAAGGTCTGGAAGGACTAGAGAGGATGTAAGGGAGATTTACCAAGATGCTGCCTAGATTAAAGAACATCTTAATAGGATAGGTTGAGCAAGCTAGGGGTTTCCTTTTTGGACTGGAGGAGGAGAGGTGACTTCACAGAAGTGTGTAAGATGATAACAGGCACTGACTGAGTGAACAGTCAGCATCTTTTATCCAGGGCAGCAATGGCGAATATGAGGGGGCATCCTCCAGTATCCTCCGATACTGGAGGAAAGTATCGGGGGGGGGGTGTCAGAAGTAGCTTTTTTTTTACACAATGAACGTTGGATGCATGGAACAAAGTGTCAGAGGTGGTGGTAGAAGCATGTACAATAAGGGCATTTAAAAACTCTTAGATAGGCACGTTAATAAAAATAAAAATGGAGGGCTATGTGGGAGGGAAGGGTTAGATTGACCTTAGAATAGTTTAAAATGTCAGCAACATCATGGGCTGAAAGGTTTGTACTGTGCTGCACTGTTCTACATTCTATAGTTGTGACTTGTACCACCAAGGAGGACCAGGACAGCACGTGAAGGGGAACACCATCATCTACAAATTCCCATCCAACTCCCACACCATTCTGACATGGAAATATATCACCATTCCTTCATCGTCACTGGAACTCATTCCCCAACAGAACTGTGGGAGCACCTTCACCAGAGGATGTGCTGTAGCTCAAGGTCTAGCTCACTCCCAATTTCTCCAGTACAGTTTGGGATGGGCAAGAAATGCTGAGCTCGTCACTTAGCTTGAACCCCTAAAAAGTAATAAATTACAAACATTTCACAGAATTCCCATCTAATAAGTTCCATTTGCCCATATTTGGCCCAAATCCCTCTAAACCTTTTCCTATCCGCGGCCATCTTTTAAATACTGTTCTCTGCCTCAGGCAGCACTTCCTCTGGCAGTTTATACCGAACATCCTGTAGGAGCATAAGTTGCCTGAGATCCCTATTAAATTTTTCCCTTTTCAAAATTCTGCCCTCTAGTTCTTGATTTCCCAACCCTGGGTAGAAGACTGAGTGCATTCACCCTATCTACCCCTCATGATTTTATACACCTCTATAAGATCACCTCTCATTCTCCTACACTCTAATGAAGAAAGTCCTAGCCTTCTCAACATCCTTGTAAAATTCCTCTGCACTCTTTTCAGCTTAATACATCTCTCCTTTAGCAGGGTGACCAACACTAAACAAAATGTTCCAAGTGCAGCCTCACCAATGTCTTGTGCAACTGGGAGACGACAGGGAGATGCAGAGAGAGAGAAAAACTTTGAAAAACAGTTAGCAAGAAGGGGATCAAAACAAAATACATCGCCAGGTAAAATCACACAGAGAGATACAGCTCAGAGACCGGCCCTTAGGCCCTTCGAGTCTACACCAACTATCAGCCACCCATTTACACTAATCCTTTATTAATCGCACATTCCTTCTCGGAAGCAAAATCGTCAATAACATGTGAAATCTGTCATTTTGCAGCAGCAGTACAGTGCAATACCTAAAAAAATAAGTTGCAATAAGGAATATATTTTTTTTTAAGTGCAAAAAGAAAGCAAAACAGTGAGGTAATGTTCGTGGATTCATGGACCATTCAAAAATCTAATGGTGGGGTGGATGAACATTGAGTATCTGTCCTCAGGCTCTTCCCTGAGGTAAGTGATGAGAAGAGGGCATGTCTTCACAATGGGTCTTTAATGATGGATGCTGCTTTCTTTGAAGATGGCCTCAATGATAAAGATTTGTGCCCACGATAGAGTTGGCTGATTCTACAACCCTGTCAGCTTTTTTTGATCCTGTGCATTGATGCAACCAGTCAGAATGCTCTCCACATCACAGCTGTAAAAATTCTCTTACCGCTACCTGGACTATTCCTCTTCCCACCCTGTTATTTGTTAAAAATGCCATCCCCTTCTCTCAATTCCACCGTCTCTTCCGCATCTGCTCTCCGGATTGAGGCATTTTATTCCAGAATGAAGATGATGTCCTCCTTCTTCAAAGAAAGGGGCTTCCTCTCCTCTACCATCAACGCTGCCCTCAACCGCATCTCTTCCATTTCGCACACATCTGTCCCTCACCCCTACTTTCTGCGTTCCACAGGGATCAATCCTTACACAACTTCTTTGTCCATTCATCCCTTCCCACTGATCTCCCTCCTGACACTTAACCTTGCAAGCAGAACAAATGCTACACCTGCCCCTACGCCTCCTCATTACCATTCAGGACCCTAGAGGCAACACTTCACCTGTGAGTCTGTTGGAGTCATATACCGTGTCCAGTGCCCCTGGTGTGGCCTCCTGTGTATCAGTGAGGCCTGACGTAGATTGGGAGACCACTTCCGTAAGCACCTACACTCCAACCGCCAGAAGAAGCAGCATCTCCCAGTGGCATCCCATTTTAATTCCACTTCTCATTCCCATTCCCATATGTCTATCAATGGCCTCTTCTACTGTAGTGATGGGGCCACCCTCAGGTTGGAGAAACAACACCTTATATTCTGTCTGGGTAGCCTCCAACCTGATGGCATGAACATCGATTTCACAAACTTCCCGTAATGCCCCTCCCCCCTTCTCCTTCACCATCCTCAACCCTTTCCCTCTCACTTTATCTTCTTGCTAGACCATCACCTCGTGTTCCTCCCCCCTTCTTTCTTCCTATTCTGTCCCTCCTTCTAGATTTCCCCTTCTTCAACCCTGTGTCTCTTTCACCAGTCAACTTCCCAGCTCTTTACTTCACCCCTCTCCCTCCTAGTTTCACCCATCACCTTGTGTTTCTCCCTCCCCTCCCCCAAATTTTAACTCTACTCCTCATCTTTGTTCCCCAGTTCAGCTGAAGGGTCTCGTGCAGAAACGTCCTTTGTACTCTTTTCCATAGATACTCTCTGGCCTGCTGAGTTCCTCCAGCATTTTGTGTGTGTGTGTTGCTTGCATTTCCAGATCTGCAGATTTTCTCTTGTTTATACAAATTTACAAGTCTTTGGTAACATACTAAATTTCCTCAAACTCTTACTGAAGTATAGCCACTGATGTGCTTTCTTTGTGATTGCATCAATATTCCCAATAACTCCGCCAAATTCAATCATTCACCTCCATAACAGAAGAAATTTACAGTGGATGTTCAACCCAGCAATCGGCATGTCTTATGGATGTGGGAGGAAACCCATCCAGACACAGGGAGAATATGCAAAATCCACACAGACAGCACAAGAGGCCTGGATCAAACCTGGATCTCTGAAAACACAAACATGCCGGCGATAATAAACCGGATTCTGATTTTGAGCAAACACGAGGAAATCTGCAGATGCTAGAAATTCAAACAACACACACAAAATGCTGGTGGAACACAGCAGGTCAGGCAGCATCTATAGGAGAAGCACTGTCGACGTTTCAGGCCGAGACCCTTCATCAGGACTAACTGAGAGGAAAGATAGTAAGAGATTTGAAAGTAGTGGGGGGAGGGGGAAATGCGAAATGATAGGAGAAGACCGGAGGGGGTGGGGTGAAGCTAAGAGCTGGAAAGGTGATTGGCGAAAGTGATACAGAGCTGGAGAAGGGAAAGGATCATGGGACGGGAGGCCTTGGGAGAAAGAAAGTTGGGGGAGCACCAGAGGGAGATGGGCAGAGAGACAGAAAAAAAACAAACTAAATATGTCAGGGATGGGGTAAGTAGGGGAGGAGGGACATTAACGGAAATTAGAGAAATCAACGTTCATGCCATCAGGTTGGAGGCTACCCAGCCGATATATCAGGTGTTGTTCCTCCAACCTGAGTGTGGCTTCATCTTGACAGTAGAGGAGGCCATGGATAGACATATCAGAATGGGAATGGGACGTGGAATTCAAATGTGTGGCCACTGGGAGATCGTGCTTTCTCTGGCGGACAGAGCATAGGTGTTCAGCGAAACGGTCTCCCCGTCTGCGCTGGGTCTCACCAATATATAAAAGGCCACACCGGGAGCACCAGACGCAGTATACCACACCAGCTGACTCACAGGTGAAGTGTCACCTCACCTGGAAGGACTGTCTGGGGCCCTGAATGGTGGTGAGGGAGGAAAAGGGCAGGTGTAGCACTTGTTCTGCTTACAAGGATAAGTGCCAGGAGGGAGATCGGTGGGAAAGGATGGGGGGGACGAGTGGACAAGGAAGTCACGTAGGGAGCGATCCCTACGGAAAGCAAAAAGGGGGAATGAAAGATGTGCTTGGTAGTGAGATCCCATTGGAGGTGGAGGAAGTTACAGTAAATTATACGTTGGACCTGGAGGCTGGTGGGGTGGTAGTTGAGCACAAGGGGAACCCTATCCTGAGTGGGGTGGCGGGCAGATGGGGCGAGGGCAGATGTGCGGGAAATGGGAGAGATGCTGATTTTGAGGTTAGGCAATTCACTACGCAGCTCTTAAGTAATTCAAAGCTTGCATTTTATTGTCTCTAAATAAATATTGACTTAACTATGTTGACTGCAGGCCTACAATTTAAATCATGAATGTTATTATTCCCTTTGTATCAATAGTCACTCAGATCACCTCTCCAAATTGAAACACAGAAGCAGAACTCCCATGGCCAAATGATTGATTCTTCTCCCTGCCCCTGGCATGGGGTCTTTCTTGCAAAACTTAGCTACAGAGTTTTCACTGCTTAATATCCAAAGCTCCTCATTCCTATTCTCCTTCCTTAATCAGTTCAAAATGTTGTATTTTGATCCCATTGGCTCTGGACTACCTGGTTACTGTATGTAAGCTTTGCATTGGCTCTGGCCCAAGGCAGCATCATTTTAGACCATAAACCAAAGGAGCAATATCAGGTCATGCAGGCCACTGAACCTGCTCTGCCATTCCATCATTGGTGATTTGCTGTCCCTCTCAATCCCATTCTCCTGCCTTTTCCCCATAACCTTTGACGCCCTGACTAATCAAGAACGTTTTAACTGCCACTTTAAATATACCCAATGACTCAGCCTCCACAGCCATCTATGGCAATAAATTCCACAGATTCACCACCCGCTGGCTGAAGAAATTCCTCCTCATTTCTATACTAAAGGGTTCCTGTATTCTGAGGTTGTGGCCTCTGGTCCTAGACTCTTGCGCTACAGGAAACATACTCTCCAGATTTATTCCATCTAGGCTTTCAATATTCAATAGGTTTCAATGAGATTGTGATGGACATTCACTTTGCAGGGCTCAAGAGGCTCATTGCTAATCTCAGCATTCTAGTACAACTGCATGGCCTTTCCAAAGGGTCAAAGTTGTTTGTGACAAAGTTAGACTTCTGACAACTATTCCTTGTTGGCTTCTTTTTGTAAACAAAAACCAGTGTAACGTTCTCCTTCGGGTGTAACGAAACGCCGAATTTAACGTCCGGATAAACCACAGCCAATGCAAACCAGATCGCAGTAAGATTAACCATTTACTGTTCACTCTTCATATTAACATATGGTGAAAACTGTTGATAAAACAATACAAGATTGATACAGTATTTGTTCCTTCCTTAATATCACATTTCAAGTGTAAATACTTGCAAAGGTGACTATAACTACATTACACTAAGGTGCAGTATACAGGGAGAGTTTACCTGCTCCATTGACTACTTTAAATACACTTCCATGCAAACTATCCGCGACTCTTTAACTAACGAAAGCATAAACATTATCTACCGTCGTTACCTCTAACAGGATCAGCATTAACATCTTAGTTCAATATATCGATTATCTATTAACTTACAGCGTTGCTCTCACTGTGATTTCTCATGCCTGCAAAACTGCTTGTGCTCAGGTGAGCCTCGTGGAAAGCCCCCACCCTCGCGCTAATTTCAAACCGGTGTTTTCCCACAAGACGCGGCGAAACCGGATGTGACGTCATCGCATGCCGATATATTTTACATGCAATGAATACACTTTAAACACTTCTAATTCTAACTAGAAAATACTATTGAATGAATCACTAAGCGAAAATATTATAAACTAAATAACTGTCGTAAAGACAGCACACTCCCCGCTTGACCTTCGTAAGGTCACAATGAGCAGAGTACAAAACTTAGTCTCTTAATCAGTCATTGGGTAGAAGTAGAATAACTTCTGTAACTGGCCCTTGGTAAATTTTCACATCGCCTTGGTTGGTAGTCTTCAATTCGATCTTCCTGACATGTCCATCCCCGCTAGGGAATGTAGCAGTGATTCTGGCCGTTGGCCAGCTGTTGCGGGTGATCTGCTTGTCCCTGAGCAGGACTAGGTCTCCGACTTGAAGATTCCTGCGGGGTTCTGTCCACTTTTGTCTCTGTTGCAACAAAGGTAGATATTTTTGTCTCCAGCGAGGCCAGAACTGATTTGCCAGAGCCTGGACTTGTCTCCATTGCTTTGTGTACAGATCCCTGTCTGAAAAGTCTCCTGGTGGAGGAGGTGCCCCTGCCTTCTGTGTAAGGAGCATTGATGGCGAAAGTATAAAGGGGTTTTCTGGGTCAGAAGACACAGGTAGGAATGATTGTGCGTTTATAATGGCTGTGACCTCTGCCATTAGGGTGCACAGTACCTCGTGGGCCAATCGGGTGCGTTGCTGTATCTCAGGTTTCCTTTTCCAGGTTTTCCGTAAGGACGTGAACCGTTTGACTGCCTGCTCTTTGTTATCTGGTGAGCGCTGGCATGGTTCTCTGATAGGCAATGGGGCAACCCCATTATTTGCTTCATCTCTGAAGACCTTGGTGTCTTTGGTTTTTAAAGAAATGGTATCTTGAGCTGATTGTGCAAGTTTGTTGTCATACTTCGTTAGAGCGAAGACTGACTGGCCCAGCGACTCGTCGCTTGCCTCGCGCTTGTTAACGCCTTGTTGTGCTTCCTTGATGCACGGGACACTCGGGCAGGGTTGAAAGATCGAATGGCGGCCACTCTCTAGCACATTGGTCTTGAGTGTGCCGACCGTCGGTTTGTGTACGTCACCGAGACACACCTCTCCTATCACCACCCAGCCCAGATCCAGACGTTGCGCGAAGGGGGCGTTGAGTGGTCCATTGATCTGCTGCCTAACCTTGTGTACCTGGATAACATCTCTTCCTAATAGCAGGAGTATTTCCGCTTTCGGATCCAGTTCTGGGATGTGTTTGGCGATGTGGTGGAGATGCGGCTGGTGTAGCACCGCACTTGGTGTCGGGATCCCAGCGCGGTTATTCATGATTTCATTGCACTCTAAGAGCGGAGGGAGACAGATGACGACTTTACCATCCAGGGACTCGATCTGGATGCCTTCTGCCTTCCTTCCTTGGGTTTCCATGTTGCCTGAGCAAGTTTTGAGGTAGTATGGGAACCGCTCACTCTCAATGTTGAACAATTTAAAGAACTCTGGACTGACTAGTGAACGATTGCTCTGATCGTCCAGAATCACATAGGCTTTGATGGCCTTGTCTTTGGCTCCTTTAGGGTACACCTTAGTGAGGCAGATCTTGGAACAAGAACGACTTGACTGAGCTTGACCGCAAACTTCTGTACAGTTCGTGCTGACAGCTATTGACCTAGAGTGAGCCTCTCCCTCCCCGCCGTCCTGTTGTGGGGGTGAAGGAGCGCTCTCGGTTTGTGGTGACAGGTCGGGATGCATGGCCTCGACGTGATCTGGGCTGCCACATTCCGGACACTTCACGGCGATCGTACACTCTCTGGCGAGGTGAGAGGTTGAGGAACAGCATCTAAAACATATTCTTTTCTCCTTGAGAAGAGCCGTCCTCTCTTCAAGGGGTTTTTCCCTAAACATTCTGCATGCTTTCAGGGGGTGAGGTTTGTTATGCAATGGACAATACTTGCCAGGGTCGTTGTTAGTCGTAAGGGCTTCGGTCTTGAGCACTGACACGGGTTTATCAATGTTGAAAACATTCGAAACGGATCTGCCTGGCTTGGTGTAAATCGAACTGCTTCCTGGACCTACAAGGCTAGGGTCGTTTCGCCTCTTCGCCTCCTTGCACACAAACCTATTGAGGAGCTCAAAGGGAGGAAATCGACCATCGTGGTCTTCCTTGTACTCTGAGGCAACAGTCAGCCACTTGTCCTGCAGCCCAAATGGAAGTTTGTCCACAATTGGTCTAATCCCGGATGGAGTATCTAGGAATACTAAACCAGCTGAATAGCCATCTTCTTTGGCGCCTTGGATCTCCATGAGTAAATCTCCGAATTCTCTTAACTTAAAGTGATCTTTGGCTGACACCTTAGGAAAGTTTTCCAGATGTCGATATAGCGCCGCTTCAATAATGTCGGGGGCCCCATATCTCTCCCAAAGTCTCTCCCACGCTTCGCTTAAGGCTAGCTCAGGTTTGTTGATGTACACTGAACGCATGCGTCTCACCTGGTCGCGTGATTCTTTTCCCAGCCATTTCGCCATAAGGTCCAACCTTTGGGTTGCACTGAGCTGGACCCCGTCAATCACGTTGGTGAATGTGGAGAGCCAAGCACGGTAATTTTCGGGTTTATCGTCAAACTGGTACAGTCCCGAAGTGACGAGATCCCGTCGTGCTAAATACTGCAGCGTGGGATCGGCTGCAAGCGGCATGCGGGCTGGAGAAGTACGTTGGCGCCTATATGACTGAGAACGCACGTTTCTCATGGAATTTGCCATCCTGGATTCAACCTCCGCGTCTCTTCGCATCGAACTTTGTAACTTTGGTGTCAAAGTATATCGGTTGTCAGCTCTTTCATTCTTGACTTCATCGCAGGGCCGCGAGGGTAAATTCTCTTCCTCGTAGCTGGGGAAGTTATCGAATAGGTATGGAGAGGGGAGACGAGCCTGCCTGTCTGCTTGATATTGTACATAGTCGCTCGTGCGTTCCAGTCTGGTCCTTTCCAAAGCAGAACTTGTTTCGGTCAGATCACGCGACCCTTCAGCTTCTTCTATGTACTCTGCTTCCACCCTGGCAGCTTCTCCTTCTCCTTCTAGCTGCAGCACATGCAACTCTGTCGATATTTTTGTCATTTCCAACTGGGTTTCGGCTTCTCTGGCGGCCTCTTCTCTTTGTCTGGCAGCCTCTTCTCTTTGTCTGGCGGCCCTTTCGGCTTCTTTGGTGGCCAGTTTCATTTTCAAAACTGCCTCTTGTTTGGCGTAATGCAGTCGCACCTTGGCGGCTTCTGCCTTGGCTCTTGCCTGTGTGGACTTACTTGATGTCGTTCTACTGCCCTTGTCGCTGGGCGCCATCGACTTGATCCCGGATCGAGCTGACATTGCAGCACTTGGAACACCTGATAACGCCTGGGTGGGCTTACTTGATGTCGGTTTACTGCCCTTGTCGCTGGGCGGCGTCGACTTGATGCTGGATTGAGCTGACATTGCAGCACTTGAAACACCTGATAATGCCGCTTTTTCACTGTAACGTTCTCCTTCGGGTGTAACGAAACGCCGAATTTAACGTCCGGATAAACCACAGCCAATGCAAACCAGATCGCAGTAAGATTAACCATTTACTGTTCACTCTTCACATTAACATATGGTGAAAACTGTTGATAAAACAATACAAGATTGATACAGTATTTGTTCCTTCCTTAATATCACATTTCAAGTGTAAATACTTGCAAAGGTGACTATAACTACATTACACTAAGGTGCAGTATACAGGGAGAGTTTACCTGCTCCATTGACTACTTTAAATACACTTCCATGCAAACTATCCGCGACTCTTTAACTAACGAAAGCATAAACATTATCTACCGTCGTTACCTCTAACAGGATCAGCATTAACATCTTAGTTCAATATATCGATTATCTATTAACTTACAGCGTTGCTCTCACTGTGATTTCTCATGCCTGCAAAACTGCTTGTGCTCAGGTGAGCCTCGTGGAAAGCCCCCACCCTCGCGCTAATTTCAAACCGGTGTTTTCCCACAAGACGCGGCGAAACCGGATGTGACGTCATCGCATGCCGATATATTTTACATGCAATGAATACACTTTAAACACTTCTAATTCTAACTAGAAAATACTATTGAATGAATCACTAAGCGAAAATATTATAAACTAAATAACTGTCGTAAAGACAGCACAACCAGTCTTCAATTATTAATGTAAACTGCAAGCAGCAATCAGTTTGAAGTTAAAAGCGCAGCTTTTTATTAAAGTACATACAGTCTATGTCTCTGTATACAACACATAGGTTCATTTTCTTGCAGGCATTCATGTAAATACAACAAACACAATAAAATCAATGAAAGACTGCACCCAGCAGGAATTGTCAAGCAGCATGCAAAAGACAACTGTGCAAATTCAAAAATAAAATAATAACTAAAATAAGAAATTGAGAACATTGAGAACATGAGATGAAGAATTTTGAAAGTGAGTTTTTAGGCTTTGGGAACAGTTCAGTGATGCGATGAGTAAAGTTAAGTGAAGTTATCCCCTCCGGTTCAAGAAACTATGGTTCAGGAGTAATCGCTGTTCCTGAATCGGACAGTGCAAGTCCTGAGGCTCTTGTACCTTCTTCCTGATGGCAGCAGAGAGCATGGCCTTGGTGGCGGGGTCCTACAGTACTCCTTGTAGATGTGCTCAATGGTGGGAAAGGTCTTTACCAGTGATAGATTAAGCTGTCCATATCCACTACTTTTTGTTTATTCAAAAACACTGGTGTTTCCATACCAGGCTGTGATGCATCCACTACACATCTATAGAAGTTTGTCAAAGTTTTAGATGACATGCCAATACTTCGCAAACTTCTAAGAAAGTATAGGTGCGGCCATACTTTCTTTGTAATGGCACTACAGGCTGGACGCAGGTCAGATCCTCTAAAATGATAACCCCAAGGAATTTAAAGTTGCTGACCCTCTCCACTTTTGATCTCCCGATAAGGACTGGCTCATCGACCTCCAGTTTCCTTCTCCAGAAATCAATAATCAGTTCTTTGGTCTTTCTAACATTGAGTAAGAGATAGTTGTAGCACCACTCGACCAGTTTTTCAATCTCCCTCCTATATGCTCATTTGCAGGTAGTGTTATAGAATACAGGTTGATGGTCCACAGCATGGGGCTGGCTGCTGAGAGATGTTGCTTACTAAGTGAAGTGACCATGAGGTGGCCTGTCTGCTTTAGCCAAACACAAAACAATGGGGGTTATGTAACTTAGCACACAAAACATTGCCACAGGTATGATGTATCAACGGTTGGAATATTTGTGTACTCAGAGCCAGCCCTCACTGCATTACTTTTAGCTATCTGGGATCTTTGTCTCCAGACGCGTTTAGACCATCTATGCAAATTACTTTGTCACAATAAATGTATGTAAATAATGTCAACTAGTAGCAAAACAGTATTTCTGTTAGAAAGCATTGGGAATCGTTAGGAATGAGAGAGCGAATGACATAAAGACGTGGTGACAGAAAGAACAGGAACTCATTCCCCAACCTTAGTTTTTATGTTTGAAAATCCTTTGTAGTTTATAAATGTTTTGTAATTGGGAAACATTAATCAGAAATCCTCTGTGAATGTTAAATGTGTGTTAAGAACTATTTAAAGTTAAATGCGTATCCTTAAAAATAAAATATATTTCATCAGCTGGAGTATCTCCTCCTTGATAGGGATGGTGCACGCACCACTCAAGACCTCACCACAGAGACTAGACAGAGAGGTTAGTCCTTGAAGAATAACCCCCCCTATAGTGAGGGTGCACATACACATCTACATCAAATAGTGCTTAAAATCTTATTTTGAGTTTAGAGCTTTGCGAAAAGTAAACCCAAATTCATCACAAGAACTCTCTTCCTTCTTCTAAACTCCAGCAAGTATGGACCCAGAGCCATCAAATGCAAATCATGTGTTAACCTTTTCATTCCCAGGTCCATTCTCATGAAAAACTTTTGGATCCTCTCCAATGCTAGCATAACCTTACTTAGATGGGGCCTCCATTTCTATTGTGTGAAGAATATTCCAAGTACGGTCCAACCAATGCCTTATACACATTTAGTATTTCATCCGTTTTTATATTCTAGTCCTCTTGAAATCAATGCCAACATTGCATTTACCTTCCTTACCACCAACTCAAACTGCAAATTAACTTCCAGAGAATCCGGCATGAGGACTCCCAAGTCCCTTTGCACCTCTGATTTTTGCATTTGCTCTGTTTAGAATAGTCTACATCTTCATTCCTTTTACCAAAGTGCATGTCCATACACTTCTCTACACTGTATTCCATGTGCCACTTCTTTGCCTATTCTCCTAATCTAAGTCCTTCTGCAGCCTCCCAGCTTCCTCAACACTGCTTACCCTTCCCATCTTTCCATCGTCAACAAACTTAGCCACAAAGCCATCAACTCCATCATCTAAGTCATTGACAATGAAAGGAAATAGTTCCAAAACCAGCCCCTGCAGAATATCACTACTCACAGACAACCAACCAGAAAAATGCACCCTATATTCCCACCCTTTGTCTCCTGCTAATCAACCAATATTCTATCCATGCCAGTATCTTTCCTGTAATACCATGGGCTCTTATCCTGTTCAGCAGCTTCACATACAGCACCTTGTCAAAGATCTTATGAAAATCCAAGTAAACAACATTCACCAACACTCTCCTTTGTCTTTCCTGCCTATTTATTTTATTGGCCTTCTCACAAGTGACAACTTATAATAAATGGCATTTCTTTGTTCTCATGAATCAAAGCAGTTCAGCCAGATCAGCTAGTTGCTAGGCTAAGGTTACCTCAAGTCACAAACACAAGTTATCCTAATGTTATGAATGTACCACAGCTCTGAGGGGCCGAAGGGTGCGGGGTAGCCCCCTCCTTTGTGAGAATCGCAAGATCACTATTGAGTCCGTTCAGGAGACCCAGGAAATGAGAGAAAGACATGCAGAATTCACAAAGATTGGAATGTGACCTGGCCTCCAAGAAGGCGGACCCATTGATACTGGCTATTGTCTCTTGGGAGACGGACTTGTGTATGGCATCCTGTACAATGCATCGAAGCCCCAGGCAATGAACTGAGGGGGAGGTTGGTGGAGAGATTGCATCATCTCAACCTCATTGACATCTGAGACCCTGTGAGTCAGGATAAAAGAGGGTCTGTGGGAACAGCCCCTCAGACGCACCAGAAGAAACGCTAGCGATCCCGTAATAGCGGAAGCCAGTGGGGAGGCCACGTGCGTTCGGTTCCATTTGCCCCGGAACCGGTGGCTTTTACCATGGAAAAACGGCTTTTAGCTAACAACGGGGAAACCAGCTCCCAACGACTCTCGAAGGATTGACATCATAAAAGGACTGGGCAAGTTTTAACCCGTCTTTCTCTCAAACCAAAACGCTGCAGCTTGAACGAACCAACAGTGACTTTTATATTTCCATCGGACAATACATTATCCCCTAGACAACGATAGAGCAATTTCTTATTGATTATTATTATACCCGCGCTTTTTGATTTAGTACTGACAACGTATATTATCTGTATGTTTGCATTGATATTATTTTGTGTATTTTTATCAATAAATACTGTTAAAATAGTACAATCAGACTTCAACGGACCTCTCTATCTTTGCTGGTAAGTGACCCAGTTACGGGGTACGTAACAACGGGGGCTCGTCCGGGATTTGATACCAAATTGGAGGGCCAGTGAATCGGGCTTGTAAGTCCAAACTTGGATCTGGTTACGCGGGTAGCCAGACAGGAAATCAGCAAAGATGGACGTGGGTTAATTTATAGAAAACCCGACTCTGGAGGCACTAGAGGCGGCCACCAAATCAGACTTGATAAATTTGACGAAGGGGTTAAACCTCGCAGAGGTGAGGTTGTCAATGAAAAAGCGGGAGGTGCGAAGGGCAATAACTCAGTATTATATTGGGAAGAATGTGTTTGCAGCTGAGGTGTTGGAAAATATCCCTGGAGATGGAGAAGTTAAGGCAAGAGCAAAGAGATTAAGGGTCAGACCGAGAGGAGCAGTTTAATGTTAGTCAAGAGTTGAGGTTAGTACCTCCGTTCGAGGAGACGGATGTTGATAGTTATTTCTTGCTTTTTGAAAAGGTGGCAGTGAATCAGAAGTGACCCAGAGATCAGTGGGTGGCGCTGTTACAAAGTGTGTTAAAAGGGAAGGCACAGCAGGCATATACGGCGTTGTCCATGGAGGAGGAAGAGGAGGAGAGTTATGACAAAGTAAAGGCGGCCATTCTCCGGAGTTATGAGTTAGTACCTGAGGCGTATAGACAAAAGTTCAGAAATTTAAAGAAAGGGTGGAATCAGGTGTATACCGAGTTTGCCTATGAGAAGGGTGTGCTCTTGGACCGTTGGTGCACAGGCAGAGACAGTGGAAGAGGATTATTGGTGTCTCAGGGAGTTAATTCTGATTGAGGAATTTAAAGGTTGTGTTTCGGAGGATATCCGGATGTATTTGAATGAGAAGCCGAATAAGTCCATCTCAGAATTTGCTAGGTTCACAGATGAATATGCCCTAACCCACAAGACAAAGTTTTCCTCGAATAAAAGTTCCCAGAGAGACCGTGGGAACGATCGAGAAAGCCCGCCGACTGAGGCAGAGGTCCCGCCGGGAGCTAGTGGTAAGGTTGAGGGGGAAAGGCCAGACGGCCAGAGATTTCCGGGCTTGACCTGTTTTAATTGTGGAGGGGGGGGGGCATATTGCATCTAAGTGCTTTGCTCCAAGGAAAGAGACAGGAAAAGGGAAAGCAGCAGTCCCTATCGGATGCGCCGTGGTAATCAGTAAATTGACAAGAGAGCCCCGGGTAGACAGAGTACGAGAAGGGTCTGACTTGTATGTCAAACGGAACCGTGTCTGTGAGGGAGGGAGACACACCAGTTCCAGTACGGATCTGGAGAGACACAGGGGCTGAGCTGTCGTTGATCAGCAGTAAGGTACTAGATTTTGGTTGCAAGACGAGAATGGTAGCTGTGAAAGGAATAGGAAAAGGGACGGAAATGGTGTCCTTACATCGGATCATTATGGATTGTGAGCTGGTGTCTGGACTAGTTGAAATAGGGGTGCGATCAGAATTTCCGAGAACTGACGCGGACGTCCTTCTCGGTAACGATTTAGCCGGTGGTAAAGTTTGGTCAGCCATGACGCTGACAAGCCGGCTGGTGAGTGTTGCGGCCCTGCCACTAGATTCCAAGATCTATCCCTCATGCATGATCACTCGCAGCATGTCGAGAAAGGCAGCTGAGAAAGGGAGCAGTTTAAATCCGGCCAGTTTCGATTTAGCCGAGACGTTTTTACTGACCCTGGACCACGAGGGTTTAGAACATAGGTGTCAAACTCAAGGCCAGCGGGCCATATCCGGCCCGGCGTACAATTATATCCGGCCCGCGAGATCATTTTAGATAGATCTATTATTTTAATTATTAATAGCCCGGCGATATGAAGCCTATGATTGTAAGTTAATACCAATCTTAAAAATAATGCTTGCTCAGCAGTCTTCTTCATAAGAAACGGAATTTGTGAAGTGAAACACTTTGTAGTTATAGCAGAGATTGAGACACATGAGAACAGGCTGAAAAAACAGAGGCAATGAAAGCTGCGTTCGCACACGCCCGACTGATCCGGCCCGCATGAAGCTGCATTTTGCCCAATCCAGCCCGTGACCTAAAATGAGTTTGACACCCCTGGTTTAGTGGGTGGTAAAACGAAGAGTAGTAGAGTGAAAGAGGGTAAGGGAGAGGAGGTAGACCTGCCCTTAGCGAGGAGAAAAGTTCTAGAGGCAGAAGATAAAGATGAGAAACAGGTAGAGCTGTTAAAAGGTCCAGGATTGGACATGGATGATCTGTCTGGTTTGGCAAAACAGTTTGAAGAAGTTGAAAATTCTAAAGGTGTTCCCGATAATGAAATGAGAGCAGTCCTAGATGAAAAGGGTGCCCTTACCTTGAAGAAATCTGCTGGGTTGGCAGATGAGGTTGTTTCAGCCCGCGGGGTTGAGCTTACTCCGGAAGGGTGTTGCCCAGAGAATAGCTGGGAGAATCAGGGGAATTTAGAATTTGGACCGGGTACGGGTATTGAAAGCCTGAAAGAGGCAAATGTCCCATTTGAGTGTGTCCAAGATGTGGATGCACATTACTGAACCTAGTAATGGAGCTCAGAAAAAGTCTGAGGTATTTGATTCAGATGAAAAGGAAAGCCATCCTTGTGGGTCAGATAGACTTGGTTCAGTGAAGAAAGGGTTAACCTTAGTAATAGTGGGAAGTGAGAGTTCCCAGGTGTTTGTGCTCGATGGTGTGTTGAAAGTTAATGCGGAGATCAAAAGTGGGGAGATGAATATTATTATTGAGGGAAACAGGAAATATGTAGTTCCCAAATCGAATGAAGAAAAATTAAAGCCTGCGGATCGCTTACAGATTGAGTTGGAAGATGACGGGGGCCCCCCATGCTATTGTTATTCCAGAGTGTGGTGTGAAAAGGCAGAATTTGAAATGCTGCTTGAACAAAGAGTTCGAACTGAAAACTAATTGCCTGAAGGGTCCTGAAGAGAAAGCCAGCAACTTGTGTAAAATTAAAGAATTGGGTAGAAATTCAGAAGATGGTCTAAGTTTGGGACATAGTGTTGATAAAATAACTCCTATGAAAGAAGCGGGCGAAAGCCTATTTCGCCAGGGTACCCAAGCTCCCCACATGGGAACTAATCGGAAAAGAGGTGAGGGTTAATGGGGATGCCATTTTTAAATATCAAAAGCTGGTTTTACGGGATTTCAACAAAGCAGGTGAATAATAAAGGCAACCCCATGGAAACCTACCTGTTAAGTTTGAAAGCAACATAAAGATTAGTATTTGCATGAACTTTTGTAGTATACACGTAAGCTTAAGGTCACAACTCTTTAGTTTTGTTTGCTGAAGGAAAAAAAATAGGTGGTTACTAAGTTGGAGTCTGATGCTACAAGACTTTAGTAAGGTACAAGATGTTATGATATTAAAGGAAGTGACACTGTAATCGTTAACTGTTTAGATGCTGAATTGAATGTATAACTGTATTACTCTGTAGTGAAAAAGAAAAGCTTTTGTATTGTGTTAGACTCTAAAATCCTGTAAGACTCTGTACTACTTCGTTTCCACCAATGGTGAAAACGCTTTGAAGAAAGGGGGTGTCATGAATGTACCACAGCTCTGAGGGGCCGAAGGGTGCAGGGTAGCCCCCTCCTTTGTGAGAATCACAAGCTCACTATTGAGTCCGTTCAGGAGACCCAGGAAATGAGAGAAAGACATGCAGAATTCACAAAGATTGGTATGTGACCTGGCCTCCAAGAAGGCGGACCCATTGATACTGGCTATTGTCTCTTGGGAGACGGACTTGTGTATGGCATCCTGTACAATGCATCGAAGCCCCAGGCAATGAACTGAGGGGGAGGTTGGTGGAGAGATTGCATCATCTCAACCTCATTGACATCTGAGACCCTGTGAGTCAGGATAAAAGAGGGTCTGTGGGAACAGCCCCTCAGACGCACCAGAAGAAACGCTAGTGATCCCGTAATAGCGGAAGCCAGTGGGGAGGCCACGTGCGTTCGGTTCCATTTGCCCCGAAACCGGTGGCTTTTACCATGGAAAAACGGCTTTTAGCTAACAACGGGGAAACCAGCTCCCAACGACTCTCGAAGGATTGACATCATAAAAGGACTGGGCAAGTTTTAACCCGTCTTTCTCTCAAACCAAAACGCTGCAGCTTGAACGAACCAACAGTGACTTTTATATTTCCATCGGACAATACATTATCCCCTAGACAACGATAGAGCAATTTCTTATTGATTATTATTATACCCGCGCTTTTTGATTTAGTATTGACAACATATATTATCTGTATGTTTGCATTGATATTATTTTGTGTATTTTTATCAATAAATACTGTTAAAATAGTACCATCAGACTTCAACGGATCTCTCTATCTTTGCTGGTAAGTGACCCAGTTACGGGGTACATAACACTAATCATAAATCCACATGTGCTATTTTACCGAAGACCATCTCATAAATACCTTACTTGAAAATCTCTAGTTTAACAGACTATCAATAGAGGTATCATTGTGTCCACTTTTAAGTTCTTTGATCTAGTTATTCCTGAGCAAAACATGTTCACAAAATGGAGGTTCCAGAACATTCTCACAAAATGTCGACCTCCATTCCTTCCGCCACATGTCAGGAACAAAGTCATTTAGTTTGCCTTCTTCCACTGTCCTTGACTCATTCCAGTTAGATGTTTTCTTCCATATTTTAATTCCTTCATGAGCAACAGAGCCATTAGGCAGCATTGCTAACTTAAATAAACTTCAAGACCTTGCCTTCAATACTTCCTTGTGCAATTGGATCCTTGATTTCCTCACTGCAGATCCTAGTCAGTTCAGATTGACAACATCTCTTCCATCATCACTATCAGCACAGGTGCACCACAAGGCTGTGTGCTTAGCCCTCTGCTCTACTCACTTTATGATTAAGCACAGCTTCAATGCCATAATCAAGTTTGCTGATGATGCCACTGTCGTAGGCCAGATCAGCATATAGGAGGGAGATTGAAAACCTGGCTGACTGGTGCCATTAACAACAACCACCTATGACACAATGTCAGCAAGACTGAGGAGCTGATTATTAACCTCAGGAGGAGGAAAACAGAGGTCTATGGGCTCATCAGG
Organism: Hypanus sabinus; assembly: GCF_030144855.1. Lineage (NCBI taxonomy): Eukaryota > Metazoa > Chordata > Chondrichthyes > Myliobatiformes > Dasyatidae > Hypanus > Hypanus sabinus. The sequence continues at coordinate 144,002,091 of NC_082706.1, forward strand.
GGATCAAAGGTGGAGAGGGTCAGCAACTTTACATTCCTCAGTGTTATCTTTTTGGAAGACTTGTCCTAGATCCAGCACGCAAGTGCAATTACAAAAAAGTGCTTCTACTTCCTTTGAGGTTTACGAAGGTTCAACATGATATCTAAAACTTTGACAAACTTCTAAAGACGTCTAGTAAAGTGACTGGCTGCATCACAGCCTGGTATGGAAGCATCAATGCCCTTGAATGGAAAATCCTCAAAAAAGCAGTGGATATGGCCCAGTCCATCACAGGTTAAGCCCTTCCCACCATTGAGAACATGAAGCATTATTGCAGGAAAACAGGATCCATCTGCAGGGACCCCTAGTACCCAGGTTTTGGGTCTCTTCTCACTGCTGTCATCAGGACTCACACCAGAATCAGACTTATTATGACCAGCATGTGCCATGAAATTTGTTAACTTAGCAGCAGCAGTTCAATGCAATACATGATAATACAGAAAGAAAAATAAATCAATTACAGTATGTATATTGCATAGATTAAAAAGTGCAAAAACCGCAATAGCATATATTTTTTAAAAAGTGAACCACCAGGTACAGCAATAGTTATTATCCCTCAACCATCAGGCTCTTGAATCATAGGGAATAACTTCACTTGGCTCATTGTAGAAATATTTCCATAACCTGTGGACTCACTTTCAAGAACTCTTCATCTCATGATCTCAATATTTATTGCTTATTTACTCATTATTATTTCTTTTTGTATTTGCATGTTGTCTTTTGCACACTGGTTGAACACCCAAATTGGAGTTGTCTTTCATTAATTCTATTATGGACTTGTTGAGTATGCCCACAAGAAAATGAATCTCAGGGCTGTATATGGTGACTGTAACGTTCTCCTTCGGGTGTAACAAACGCCGAATTTAACGTCCGGATAAACCACAGTCAATGAAACCAGATCGCAGTAAGATTAACCATTTACTGTTCACTCTTCACATTAACATATGGTGAAAACTGTTGATAAAACAATACAAGATTGATACAGTATTTGTTCCTTCCTTAATATCACATTTCAAGTGTAAATACTTGCAAAGGTGACTATAACTACATTACACTAAGGTGCAGTATACAGGGAGAGTTTATCTGCTCCATTGACTACTTTAAATACACTTCCATGCAAACTATCCGCGACTCTTTAACTAACGAAAGCATAAACATTATCTACCGTCGTTACTTCTAACAGGATCGGCATTAACATCTTAGTTCAATATATCGATTATCTATTAACTTACAGCGTTGCTCTCACTGTGATTTCTCATGCCTGCAAAACTGCTTGTGCTCAGGTGTGCCTCGTGGAAAGCCCCCACCCTCGCGCTAATTTCAAACCGGTGTTTTCCCACAAGACGCGGCGAAACCGGATGTGACGTCATCACATGCCGATATATTTTACATGCAATGAATATACTTCAAACACTTCTAATTCTAGCTAGAAAATACTATTGAATGAATTACTAAGCAAAAATATTATAAACTAAATAACTGTCGTAAAGACAGCGCACTCCCCGCTTGACCTTCGTAAGGTCACAATGAGCAGAGTACAAAACTTAGTCTCTTAATCAGTCATTGGGTAGAAGTAGAATAACTTCTGTAACTGGCCCTTGGTAAATTTTCACATCGCCTTGGTCGGTAGTCTTCAATTCGATCTTCCTGACATGTCCATCCTCGATAGGGAATGTAGCAGTGATTCTGGCCGTTGGCCAGCTGTTGCGAGCGACTTGCTTGTCCCTGAGCAGGACTAAGTCTCCAACTTGAAGATTCCTGCGGGGTTCTGTCCACTTTCGTCTCTGTTGCAACGAGGGTAGATATTTCTGTCTCCAGCGGGACCAGAACTGATTTGCCAGAGCCTGGACTTGTCTCCATTGCTTTGTGTACAAATTCTTGTCTGAGAAGTCTCCTGGTGGAGGAGGTGCTCCTGCCTTTTGCGTAAGGAGCGTTGATGGCGAAAGTATAAAGGGGTTTTCTGGGTCAGAAGACACAGGTAGGAATGATTGTGCGTTTATAATGGCTGTGACCTCTGCCATTAGGGTGCACAGTACCTCGTGGGCCAATCGGGTGTGTTGCTGCATCTCAGGTTTCCTTTTCCGGGTTTTCCGTAAGGACATGAACCATTTGACTGCCTGCTCTTTGTTATCTGGTGAGCGCTGGCATGGTTCTCTGATAGGCAATGGGGCAACCCCATTATTTGCTTCATCTCTGAAGACCTTGGTGTCTTTGGTTTTTAAAGAAATGGTATCTTGAGCTGATTGTGCAAGTTTGTTGTCATACTTCGTTAGAGCGAAGACTGACTGGCCCAGCGACTCGTCGCTTGCCTCGCGCTTGTTAACGCCTTGTTGTGCTTCCTTGATGCACGGGACACTCGGGCAGGGTTGAAAGATTGAATGGCGGCCACTCTCTAGCACATTGGTCTTGAGTGTGTTAACCATCGGTTTGTGTACGTCACCGAGACACACCTCTCCTATCACCACCCAGCCCAGATCCAGACGTTGCGCGAAGGGGGCGTTGAGTGGTCCATTGATCTGCTGCCTAACCTTGTGTACCTGGATAACATCTCTTCCTAATAGCAGGAGTATTTCCGCTTTCGGATCCAGTTCTGGGATGTGTTTGGCGATGTGGTGGAGATGCGGCTGGTGTAGCACCGCACTTGGTGTCGGGATCCCAGCGCGGTTATTCATGATTTCATTGCACTCTAAGAGCGGAGGGAGACAGATGACGACTTTACCATCCAGGGACTCGATCTGGATGCCTTCTGCCTTCCTTCCTTGGGTTTCCATGTTGCCTGAGCAAGTTTTGAGGTAGTATGGGAACCGCTCACTCTCAATGTTGAACAATTTAAAGAACTCTGGACTGACTAGTGAACGATTGCTCTGATCGTCCAGAATCACATAGGCTTTGATGGCCTTGTCTTTGGCTCCTTTAGGGTACACCTTAGTGAGGCAGATCTTGGAACAAGAACGACTTGACTGAGCTTGACCGCAAACTTCTGTACAGTTCGTGCTGACAGCTATTGACCTAGAGTGAGCCTCTCCCTCCCCGCCGTCCTGTTGTGGGGGTGAAGGAGCGCTCTCGGTTTGCGGTAACAGGTCGGGATGCATGGCCTCGACGTGATCTGGGCTGTCACATTCCGGACACTTCACGGCGATCGTACACTCTCTGGCGAGGTGAGAGGTTGAGGAACAGCATCTAAAACATATTCTTTTCTCCTTGAGAAGAGCCGTCCTCTCTTCAAGGGGTTTTTCCCTAAACATTCTGCATGCTTTCAGGGGGTGAGGTTTGTTATGCAATGGACAATACTTGCCAGGGTCGTTGTTAGTTGTAAGGGCTTCGGTCTTGAGCAATGACACGGGTTTATCAATGTTGAAAACATTCGAAACGGATCTGCCTGGCTTGGTGTAAATCGAACTGCTTCCTGGACCTACAAGGCTAGGGTCGTTTCGCCTCTTCGCCTCCTTGCACACAAACCTAGTGAGGTGCTTAAAGGGAGGAAATCGACCATCGTGGTCTTCCTTGTACTCTGAGGCAACAGTCAGCCACTTGTCCTGCAGCCCAAATGGAAGTTTGTCCACAATTGGTCTAATCCCGGATGGAGTATCTAGGAATACTAGACCAGCTGAATAGCCATCTTCTTTGGCGCCTTGGATCTCCATGAGTAAATCTCCGAATTCTCTTAACTTAAAGTGATCTTTGGCTGACACCTTAGGAAAGTTTTCCAGACGTCGATATAGCGCCGCTTCAATAATGTCGGGGGCCCCATATCTCTCCCAAAGTCTCTCCCATGCTTCGCTTAAGGCTAGCTCAGGTTTGTTGATGTACACTGAACGCATGCGTCTCACCTGGTCGCGTGATTCTTTCCCCAGCCATTTCGCCATAAGGTCCAACCTTTGGGTTGCACTGAGCTGGACCCCGTCAATCACGTTGGTGAATGTGGAGAGCCAAGCACGGTAATTTTCGGGTTTATCGTCAAACTGGTACAGTCCCGAAGTGACGAGATCCCGTCGTGCTAAATACTGCAGCATGGGATCGGCTGCAAGCAGCATGCGGGCTGGCGCCTATATGACTGAGAACGCACGTTTCTCATGGAATTTGCCATCCTGGATTCAACCTCCGCGTCTCTTCGCATCGAACTTTGTAACTTTGGTGTCAAAGTATATCGGTTGTCAGCTCTTTCATTCTGGATTTCGGCTTCTCTGGCGGCCCTTTCTTTCTGGATTTCGGCTTCTCTGGTGGCCAGTTTCATTTTCAAAACTGCTTCTTGTTTGGCGTAATGCAGTCGCACCTTGGCGGCTTCTGCCTTGGCTCTTGCCTGGGTGGACTTACTTGATGTCGTTCTACTGCCCTTGTCGCTGGGCGCCATCGACTTGATCCCAGATCGAGCTGACATTGCAGCACTTGGAACACCTGATAACGCCTGGGTGGGCTTACTTGATGTCGGTTTACTGCCCTTGTCGCTGGGCGGCGTCGACTTGATGCTGGATTGAGCTGACATTGCAGCACTTGAAACACCTGATAATGCCGCTTTTTCACTGTAACGTTCTCCTTCGGGTGTAACGAACGCCGAATTTAATGTCCGGATAAACCACAGTCAATGAAACCAGATCGCAGTAAGATTAACCATTTACTGTTCACTCTTCACATTAACATATGGTGAAAACTGTTGATAAAACAATACAAGATTGATACAGTATTTGTTCCTTCCTTAATATCACATTTCAAGTGTAAATACTTGCAAAGGTGACTATAACTACATTACACTAAGGTGCAGTATACAGGGAGAGTTTACCTGCTCCATTGACTACTTTAAATACACTTCCATGCAAACTATCCGCGACTCTTTAACTAACGAAAGCATAAACATTATCTACCGTCGTTACTTCTAACAGGATCGGCATTAACATCTTAGTTCAATATATCGATTATCTATTAACTTACAGCGTTGCTCTCACTGTGATTTCTCATGCCTGCAAAACTGCTTGTGCTCAGGTGAGCCTCGTGGAAAGCCCCCACCCTCGCGCTAATTTCAAACCGGTGTTTTCCCACAAGACGCGGCGAAACCGGATGTGACGTCATCACATGCCGATATATTTTACATGCAATGAATATACTTCAAACACTTCTAATTCTAGCTAGAAAATACTATTGAATGAATTACTAAGCAAAAATATTATAAACTAAATAACTGTCGTAAAGACAGCACAGTGACATATATGTGCTTTGATAATAAATTCACTTTGAACTTGTGCCACAGTGCTGCCCAGTTATAAACACTAAATGCTAGGAGTTAATGAAGCTAAGTTCTAAGGAATAGAGTCCAGAGCTCAGGTATTCCTGTCACAGTTTTAGCAGAAGTAACCAAATTTTCTCCCCTCTAAACAAGTCAGCAGCCCCAGCTCCTGATCTTTGCCAAGCCTGTGGTTTTGACCTTCTGTGAAATATAGTTAGCAAATAGACTCTGTCAACAACTGATTGCAGCAAGGAAAGCGCGGGGAAATAATGCACTTTGTGCCTTTTGTGTTGCAGCAAGCGATGACACTGGTAAGTGCTGGTGAATTTAGACATGAAGTCATTATGTAATACAGCACAGAATACAGATTTAATATGTATTGTGCCTTGAAATATTGGTTTTACTCATGTAAACTAATTCTGCAAGTGACCCATGAGACAATTTGCATCTGTAGATTTTCACTTGTTTGTAATTTACTTTCATACCTCTTTGTGCAATATATATGGTTTTCGGCCTCCTTAGTGTTTGAGTAAGCATATCATGCTGACAGTAAAAGTCCGATACTCCAATGCATTTGTGTCTTACAGAGATGAGTATTTTTTTAGCCAGAGGGGAGTGAATCTGTGGAATTCGTTATCACAGATAGCTATGAAGACCAAGTCATTGGGTATATTGAAAGTGGAGGTTGATAAGTTTTTAATTCGTAAGGGCAACAAAGGTTAAGGAAGAAAGCAGGAATATAACATTGAAAGGGAAAATAAATCAGCTATGTTTGAATGTTGGAGCAGACTTGATGGGCCGAATGGCCTAATTGTACTCCCGACATAATATGGTTTTACAGACTTTTGGTCCTGTTAGATTAGCAGATTTTCTGGACTATTGGATGCTTTTCATTCCAATCCACTTTTAATTTTTTTTTCCAGAAGTTACAGAGAATTTTAATGAATTTTCCAGGAAACAATAATTTAAAAGGGAGCGTGAGATCCAGGGACCAAGTAAGTCCAAAGGGAGCATAGAATCAGAGCTCTGGTGAATGGGAGAGAGCAGGGACCAGGTCTCTGGTGAATGGGAACCATTCATCAGTGATTGGCAGGAATTTGGAATCAGGGTGGGGGCAATGTGTCTGGTGAGTGGAGGGGAGTGAGGACCAAGTCCCTGGTGAATGGTATGGAGAGAGGACCAGATCTTTGGTGAGTCGGATGCCAAACATCAGAATTTCCTACTGGTCTGATGGTGGATTGTCAGAGATAAACCATAGTGTGTGAGATATACCACAAACACCAGATACTGGGCTCTGCACATTTTCAAACAAAAGGCATTTTGTATATGAATGAGATATTACATCACAGCCTTGAAATGACTGGTGAGGCCGCATGTGGAGTATTATGTATAAGGCGGTCACCCTGTTATAGGAAAGATGTGATTAGATTGAAGAGTGCAGAGAAGATTTATGAGGATGTTGCCAGGACTAGAGGGCCTAAGTTGCAGGGAGAGGTTGGTCATGCTAGGTGTTTATTCCTTGGAACATAGGAGAATTGTCAGAGTAGAACAGCACAGAAACAGGTCCTTCAGCCTACCAAGTCCATGCTGAACTATAAATCTGCCCAGTCCCATTAACCTGCACCTGAACCATAACCCTCCATACCCCTCCCATCCACGTACTTATCCAAATTTCTTTTAAATGCTAAAATCAAATCCACATCCAGCACTTCTGCTGGCACTAGTTCCACATTCTCACCATCCCCGTGAAGAAGTTCCCCCTCATGGTCCCCTTAAATATTTCACCATTCAACTTTAACCTGCAATCTCTCGTTCTACTCTCACTCAACCGCAGTGGAAAAAGCATGCTTGCATTTACCTATCAATACCCTCTGTATAATTTGATATGCCTCTATCAAATCTCTTCTCATTCATCTATGCTTGAGATGCACCTTACAGAAATTGTTTAAAATCATGACAGGCATAGATAAGGTGGATGGTGACTATCTTTTCCCCAAGGTAGGGGAGTCCAAAACTACAGGACATAGGTTTAGGGGAAAAATTAAAAAGCGACTAGAGGGGCAACATTTTCACCTGGAGGATGCTGAGTATATGAAACGAACTGCCAGAGGAAGTGGTTGAAGCAGGTAATTTGTTTAAGAAGCACTTGGACAGGTACATGGAGGGTTGGGGCTTAGAGGGATAAGTGACAAAAAAAGGAAATTGGGACGAGCTGCGTGGGCACCGTAGACTGGTTAAGCCAAAGCATCGGTGTACGTGCTATGACTCTTATAATTGTAAAGTGTACCAAAACTAGCAACTACTTATACAGTTTTAATCAGTGCAATTAATTGAAAAACTCATTTTAAACATCATTAATTTTATATCCAATTCCAGCTTTGTCCCTTCTCCTCCAAGGTTAGATTCATTTTGATTACTGATTTGGGCACACCCATACAATACCATTGTGATAGGTCTGATGCACCCCCTTTAAGAGAAACTTTACCTACGTACACTCAGTAGACATTTTATTAGGTACTCCTTTTCATCAGCCAATCATGTGGCAGCAACTCAATGCATCAATGCATGCGGTCATGGTCAGTTCATGTTCAGACCAAATGTCAGAATGGGGAAAAAATGGGATCTAAGGGACTTTGATTATGGAATGATTGTTAGTGCCAGTGTGGTATAAGCATCTTAGAAACTGATGATCTCCTGGGATTTTTATGTGTAACAGTCTCTAGAGTTTACAGAGAATAGTGCAAAAATACATCCAGTGAACTGCAATTCTGTGGGCAAAAACATCTTGTTAATGAGAGAAGTCACAGGAGAATGTCCACATTGGTTCAAACTGACAGGAAAGCGACAGTACCTCGTGTTAAAACAGTGGTATGCATATTAGCACTTCTGAATGCACAACATGTCAAAATTGTAAGTGGAAGGGCTACAGAAGCAGAAGACCACACCGGTTCCACTCTGTACTTAACAAAGTGGCCACTAACAGTATTTACAGGTATATCATTTTCAAATTAAAACACTGCCATCTAGAGGCAGCAGCTCCACTATCTCTGCCCCTCTGCTGCCTCGAAGGCTGTTTTCACTGGACTGACCAGGAATGAATTTCTCCCCTGTAAACAAGTCTATGCCAGATATTCTCCATCCCTGTGTTGCCCACCAGTGTCAGAAGATCTCCACACAGCAGGTGGATACCATTTGCTCCCTCTCCAGAGACACTCAGGCACAGACAAATGAGAAACAGGACAAGTCAGCTCAAGTGGAACCTCCGACAGCCTGCTGCTTGGAAAAGTGAATGGCTACCTTGGCCAGATCCAGGAGCAGATCAGCAAGTTACTGCATGACTGACTCAACCCCTGTTTACATCAGGCATGTGTCCATGAGGGCAAGTAGACCCAATGTAGATCATGCACTTTTGTATCTAATGTAACACTGGAAAGATGCCTACTGGAGAAACCAGACTGTGAGAAAACACTTTAGGCCTAAAGATTCTAAAGAGAGGTGCATGCTTTGTTTGTCTGAAAGGTTGAGAAGTTCATCAACCACAGCTGGGCTCCTGACTTAAAACATGCACTGTTCATTTCCTGCCACAGACACTGCTCAGATTTCAGATTAATTTATTTATCCCATGTACTGTATATCACAACGTACAATAAAAAGCATCATTTATGTTAACAACCAACACACCCAAGGATGTGCTGGGAGTAGCCTGTAAGTGTCGCTACACATACTGGCACCAACATCGCATTCCCACAATGTACAGCAAAACAACACAAGCAACAAAAGCAGCAGCAGCAAAACAAGTTCCTTTCCTCCCTCCCTCCCACTCACACAGACAGGCCTCCAAACTGCTGAGTTCCTCCAGCAATTTGTTTGAATTTGTTTGTTGCTCCAAATCCCAGCATCTACTTAGTCCCTTTTGTGTCTCCAGACTGAAAAAGCATCACCAATGTTTTGCCTGAAACCAGCCGTTGCTAGGAGCTGTGTGTAATGAGCTTATTTTTCTCTGTCATGTAGGTAACCATGGACAAACTTATACACGTCCTCCTGCTCCTCCTGAACACAGGATTCCTCTCTGCCTGTCCCAAAAAATGTTCCTGCTATTCTAAAGCAGTTGACTGCCGCAGTGTCTCTCTGCTGAATTTTCCACCTGACATTGACCATGGAACAGAAACATTATACCTGGATGAAAACTCTTTGATCAGAATCCCTCAGAATGCTTTTAAAAACCTCACAAACCTAAGCTACCTTGGTTTATCAAGAAATCGCCTCCTCCTTCACAACTACACGTTTGATTTTCTGCTTGAACTCCAAGCTTTGGACTTGTCTGCCAACCACCTGTTGGAGATACAAGTGGACCTGTTTGGAAACCTTCCACAGCTCACCTGGTTAAACCTGGCCAATAACAAATTTAATACTCTCCCTGTGATGTGGCGTCATGAGAAACTGACTTACTTAGATTTATCCAACAATGAACTCACGGTGCTCCAGAGAACATTCAACAACTTCCCTCGGCTGGACACCCTGCTTCTCAACAATAACAGACTGCAAACACTCCCATCAACACTGTTCCACCCATTACATCTCCTCGATGTTCTGGACTTGTCCAACAATCAGCTGAGCTCCCTGCCTCTCCAACTCTTCAAGAGCCAACGCAATCTGACTGATCTGCGTCTGGACAACAACAAGTTAAAGAATTTCATGGTATCTTTGTTCAGCCATCAGGGTAACTTACAGTACCTAACCACCTCTGGGAACCTCATTACTAGTCTCTCACCTCCTATATTTGCTAACTTGACCAAACTATTGATGCTGGACTTATCCAACAACTCATTGACCTGTCTACCAAAAAACCTCATCTCTGGTCTGGAAGCACTGCAAACATTGAAGGTCTCTGATAATCTTATTAATGAACTGAAGAGTGAAACATTCAGACATAACCCTAACCTAATATTCCTACACCTGGACAACAACCAGCTCAGCAGCCTTCCAGTATTTGAAGGACTAACACATCTGGAAGAGCTGACTTGTTCCTTTAATAAGCTCATTGGCTTTCCAAGAGGATTTGCTGAGAATCTCCTACAGTTGAAGTGTCTGCTGGTCACCAACAACCTCATTAGCCAATGGGACCCTGAGATATTCCAAAATATTACCTCGGTCCTCCTGAGGGACAATCCAGTCTGTTTCAAGGCAGTGGCAGCACCTGTCCAATCCACACATATCGACTGCAGGAAGAAGCAGTGCTCCTCAGTGTGAGACTGAAATAACTTAGTTAAAGATGTCAGTGATTTACTAATGCGTGGAACTTACTGGGCAGGCACTAACTGGTGAGATTTAAGAGAAGTTATTAAATTCCATCCATATACTGTATAGATTCAGTTTAAAAAAAAATTCACAAATCCTTTTGGTTGGTGCGGCATGGTACCATGGTGTTTAGCTTAACTCCTTACCGTGCCAGTGATCAGAAGATTGGGGTTCAATTCCCACAGTCCTCTGTAAGGAGTTTGTACGTTTTCACTGTGACCACATGCATTTCCTCCAAGTGATCTGGCTTCTTCCCACATTCCAAAGACACAGGGGTTAGATGTTGTGGACATGCTATGTTGGCACCGGAAGTATGCTTACACGTGGGCTGTCCCCAGCACATCCTCACACTGTACTGGTCATTGACAAAACAATTCAACAATGTTTCGATATATTCCGTCAACCAACTCATTTGATTAGAGATATAATTTGGTTACAAAGGCTGCATGGGACAGTGGGGGCAACTACAGCAAAACCTTATGTTCATGGGTCACCTTCATGGGAGGGCCAGGGATCACATTTAGGGGCAGTGAGGCCAGTGACCCTGGGCTGTGAGCTAAATTTTAGAAAACAAGAGTGAAAGGTTTGACACAATGAACTCAGAGACCATGTAGATCTGGGGATGATCAGAAAATCTGAAACGAAAGAGCCAGGAAGTTGAGGATGGCTGGAGCACACATGGTACAAAGGGTCATCCACACCTTCACTTCTAAAGCCTTTCCATTTTAGGGTCTGACCAAGGGGGAAAGAGTTCTGATGGTTCCAGGGTCCCAGAAGAGGGGAAATAGTGAAGATGGCAAATAGCTTCATAGGGGGAGGGAACTTGGGGGTCAGGTGGTCAGGGGAGGGAATGATGGGAGGAAGCTGATGGTCAGTGGGGAAGGAGCCAGAGGTTGGTGGAGAGATACTGAGGAAGACCCATCATGGGGCTGAAGGCTTTATGTAAAGTTCCTGCCTCAACCCCCATGGTTTGGCACTGAGGGATGGGTCAGGGCTTTCTGCATTGGGAACTATTTCTTGCACTGTATTGCTGCCACAAAACAGCAAACTTCACATTATCTGAGTCAGTAATGCTGAACCAGATTCTGGTTCTGACAGACTTCCATTGCTGACTTCATTAGGCTTACTTTGTGATGAAATACTGCACGTCGCTCCTGCACACAATGCTGCGGAACGAGAAAGGTATGAACTCGGCACTGCTGTGACCTTTTATCTCCCTCCCTGATGATCATGGGCCCTGAGTCAATCCAGGAGGGTCAGTACTCTGAGGGTTTGTCAACAGCAGGTCAATTCCTGCCCAAAGCCAGAGGCTCAGAGCCACACAACACAGGAGCAGACCCTTCGGCCCAACTTGTCCATGTTGACCAAGTTATCCTTCTAAGCTAGTTTCATTTGCCTGTCCATATTCCCTCTAATCCTGTCCTGCTCACGTATCTGTCCAAGTGTCTTCTAAACATTGTAATTATAACCACTCTGGCAGCTTTTCACCCTTTGTGTGAAAAATTTACCCATTGGATCCCTTTAACTCTTTTCCCTCTCACTTTAAACCTCTGCCCTCTAGTTTTAAACTCCCCTAGCCCGTGTCTCATTGTGTGGATCAGACTGCAATATACCAAGCGCCATTGAATTTCTGAGCACAAGCAACAGTTCACTGACTCTGCATGGCAACCACTGGTTCACTGGAACCTATTTAAAGTCAACAGCTCCTTACAGATACAAAGATAGAGGCAGGAAAGTTGTTTCTATTGCTATGTGAGACTAGAACTAAAGGACGTAGTCTCAAGATTTCGAGGAGTGGAATTAGGATAAAGCTACCAAATTAAATTTATTTAACACAAAGCTGGATAGATCTTTGCATAACAGGGGAATTAAGAGTTGTGGGGAAAAGGCAGGTAGGTGGAGATGAGTCCTTAGCCAGATCAGCCATGATCTAATTGAATGGAGATCAGGCTCCACAGACCAACTCCTGCCCCCAGTCCTTATGTTCTTAACTAGCTATGTCTCAGGTGCATGATTTTTTCTGGATCAGTTAATATAAAGACACACAGTTATAGATAAAAATTTAATTTTGTTCAACTCCAGAATACCCTTTAATGCCCAAAAACTAATAAACAATCTAAAAATTCCTGGTTCTCCTTAAAAGCAGTGTCAGACACAGATATAGGCAAAGCCTCACTTCATAGAAAGATTGGCATTTCAAGGCTCCTGCAGTACTGCCCCCCGCCAGTGCTGAGGTCCCTCGGTACTGCCCCCTTCAGTCATATATTGGAGTCCTGGCTCGGACTTTGAGCTGCAATATCTGGACCAGAGCCTGCAATGTGCTGACCTTTCTGGTAAATCCCAAACCACCTAAGCCGTGTCCTGGAGGACCATTCTGGGGCTGTAGATAATGCAGTGTAGATCTCTGTCACTGATGCTTTGCCTGTCCTTCACCATGGGAGCTGTGAGTGCTGGTATCCAGTTCCTCCATACCCTCCTGGATGTGCTGAATTACCAGTTCATCGCCCTTCAACTTTGCCTGTTTCAGGGCCTCCTCGTAGACCTTCCTAGCTTCAGTGTAGTTCCCTGTCAGAAAGCAGAAGTGGTGGATGATGTAAAGGATCTGGCCTCTGTCAGCTGTGGCCTCCAGGCAGTTTACACAGAACAGTACAACACAGGAATATGTCCTGCAACCCACCATGCTTTCGTCAAAAACCTGCACATGATCCATATCCTTTCATCACCTGCATATTCATATGTCTAACGGCCTCTTCAATACCACGATCCTATTTACTTCCACCACCCCTGGCAGCCATCCACCACTGTCTGTGAATGAAGAACTTGTCCAGCGCACGTCCTTTGAATTTACCCCCTCTCACGTTAAATGCATGTCTTCTTGTACTTCACCTTTCTTCTTTGTATAAGAGACTGACGGTCTACCCTATCTATGCCTCTCAGAAATTTATAAACTTCTACCAGGTTTCCCCTCAGCCTCAGATCAGAGAAAATGACTTTGTCTAAACTTTCTCTGTAGCTCACAGAACACACACTAAATGTTGGAAGTACTCAACAGATCAGGCAGCATCTATGGAAGGAAATGAACAGTCAACATTTTGGGCTGACACCCTTAATCATGACTGAAAAAGGAGTACACACTCTCTATCCAGGCAACATCCTGGTGAACTCTCTTGCACCCTCCCCAAAGCCTCTACATCCTTTCTGTAATGGGGTGACTAGAACTACACACTCTAAGTACGTCCTAACCAACTGCTATATGCATTCCTCATACACATACTCAATGCTCTGACTAATGAAGACAAGCACACCATATCTGTAAAGGGGCTTCTTTTTCCTTTGTTATTGTTGGGAAAGGGTTTCTTTGTTTTGTTAAAAGCAGGAATGTTTCTTTGTTGCGAGAGAGTGCTGGAAGCTTGTTTGGGTTAAAATTTACTGATAACGAGAATTGTATTCCTTTGTAAACCAAATGGGGATTAATGTTCTTTCTTCTGAGTCTGTAAGCCTTTGTTGACGGGCTTTTGGGCAGATCGGCGCAAGGGGGTCAAGAGAGAGGACGCAATGCTGTAAGCTGGGCGAGGAACGGACCCCAAGCGGGGGTCCGAGGCCAGGAGGTACTCCGAGGAGTGGGGATGAAGCTAGATGTGCTTGGTTGACCACTCGGAGGGTCCTGAGCTGCGAGTCGAGGAGTTCGGAGGGGATCGAATGGTGGCTAGAAGACTTCAGTAATTGAGCTCCAACGGTTGTGCACAAAGTGGTTTGCACTTTGATAAGTTTGGCGCCTTTTCTTTTTTTTCTCTCTTCATATATACTGTATCGTTATTAATCACTTAGTTATAGTAACCTTTATAAATTGTACTCATTTAATCACTTATGGTGTACTGTCTGTTTTTGGGCGAGGCGGGGACATCACACAGCATCCACACCAGCTGATTACCCAGTTTGGCGGGGCCGAAGGCTGCTCCCCCTAGACGAGAACGAGCTGAGCGAGCCTGAGGTGACCCAGGGGGTTACATATCTTACACACATAAAACCCTGGAAGCACTCAGCAGCATCTATGGAAATGAATAAACATTCGATAGGTGAAGAAGGGTGGGTGGGAAAGGTAAAGGGCTAGAGAAGGAGGAATCTAATAGGATACGTGACTGTGGCAGTGAGTACATGGTCGAAGAGTCACAGGGCAGCAGAGACCACAGAGGGGGAGCAGTGAGACAAAGTCTCACTAAATTCCCAGTGAAGAGAAGATTTAAACTTCTTCAGGATAGGCATCCCTCAGACTTCAGAGAGAAGCAGCAAATCATAAGCACAAGAGATTCTGCAGATGCTGCCTTCTTTACTTTCTCTGCTTTTGTGACCACTTTCAGGGAGAAATGGGAATTATTCAGGAGGGATGTTTCTTCCCTGAATCTCTATGCCCCTCTTCCCTCAACTGCCCCCCCCCCACCCCTCAACAAACCTACCTGCCCTCTGGATCCTGAGCCTGCCAACTTCTGTTCCTGGATTCTTCTAGGCTGTCCTTCAGTATTAAATGCATCGTGCCTTCTGCGATTGTATCCGGGAGACAGAAGCACACAAAGTGATAGCCCCAGAACCAGTGACTCCCATCTTATTATCCCGGGGTTTGCCACTTCAACTCACACTTAGGCAGATTGGGAAATGGGCTGCTGGAAAATTCAGGGTAAGAATTCCTCCTCATCAGTAACATGCCAGGGGAAGGGAGGTACTTGGGATAGGAAAGGTTTGGAAGGATGATATGGCCAAATGGGACTAGCTTAGATAGGGATCTTGGTTGGCCTAGCGTGATGGGCTGGTTGACTCAACTGTCAGTGTAATGCTTTATTGCACCAGCGATCAAAAGATTGGGGTTTAATTTCTGCCGTCAACTGTAAGGAGTATTTATGTTCTCCCTGTGACCACGTGAGTTTCCTCTAAGTGCTCAGGTTTCCTCACACATATCAAAGATGTGTGAGTTAGTAACTCGTCAGCATGCTTTGCTGACACTGAAAGAAAGGCAACACTTGCACATCCCCAGCACATCCTCAGCCAGTGTTGGTCATTGATGAAGATAAAGCATTTCACTGTATGTTTCAATGTAAATGTGACAAATAAAGTTAATCTCCTCAAAAATCTTTACCTGCATGGACAAGGATCCTGGCCATGTTACTGAGGATCCTGTGCTCGTCGGTGTGGCCCGTCTCCCTCGCCAGGCTGGATGCCCTGCTGATGTACTCATAGGCTTGGTCATAGCAGCCCTTCATGTCCAGCACGGTGGCCAAGTCACTCAGCAGTACCACTGCCTGTCAGACAAAGTGAGACATAGGGGAGAGGGAGTCAAGAGCAGGGACCTCAATACCCACAAAATGCCGGAGGAACTTAGGTCAGGCAGCATCTATGGAGGGAAATGAACAGTTGATGTTTTGGGCCTAGACCCCACAGCAATACTTCATCCAACTGGCACCACTCCCCCATTCCAAAGGCATATGGGTTAGTAAGTCAATGGGTGTAACTGGGCTTGTTGGGCTGGAAGGGACTGTTACTGTGCTGTAACTCTAAATAAAAATTAAACAGCATCCGCACAAATTTGATCTTGGCATCATCTTTGTACTTTAGTTTAATAACATCTTTCACCTGTCTTCACTGACTATCAGGCCCCTGTGAATGAATTCTCATCCTTGATCACCCTGAAGCCACATCTTTATAAATTGCAACTATATCACGCTTATTTTATTTTTTGTATGATTAATTCATCTACCTTATAGACGTATCATGAAAACCAGTCCAGGGACTCTGTTTACACTTCTCACTGCCTTGATAAAGCAGTCAACATAATCAAGACCCCACCCACCCCGGACATTCCCTCTCCTTTCCACAGCATCTGCAGTATACTTTGTGTTCTCTCTCCTTTCACCTCCCATCACAGAGAAGATATACTAGCTTTAAAGTACTTATCACAAGGCTCAAGGACAACTTCTGTCCCGCTGTTATAAGACTACTGAACAGTCTGATGAGATGGACTCTTGACTTCACAATCTACCTTGTCATTGCCATGCACCATATTGCCTGATTGCAGTGCACTTTTGGTGTAACTGCAACACTTTATTCTACGTTGTTTTCCTTTGTAGTACCTCAGATACCTGATACGATGAAATGATCCGCATGGACGGCATGCAAAGTGTTTCACTGTACCTCAAAACATGTGCCAATAATAAATCAATGTATCAATTGATTGTAATACTCTACATATTGAGGCACAGCACCGTGCCCCTTGAACAGGGCTAGTCCTCCTTGCATTAATCAGGTGTTTCTCCTATGCTCCTATTCTCCTATTCACTTTGTTTTGTTTCCATCCCTAGCTTTGCCAGTCCTTTTTCCATTCTAGTTTAAATCCTCCCACCAGCCCTG
This sequence comes from Hypanus sabinus, assembly GCF_030144855.1. Classification (NCBI taxonomy): domain Eukaryota; kingdom Metazoa; phylum Chordata; class Chondrichthyes; order Myliobatiformes; family Dasyatidae; genus Hypanus; species Hypanus sabinus. The sequence continues at coordinate 144,019,042 of NC_082706.1, forward strand.
GGTAATAACCACAAAATGATTCTAGACCCCTTTCACCACACCATCGTAGCAAAAAAAAAGAAGCAAGATCCCATAAACCCAAAGTCCGGCACTTCTCCCTGTCACCACAACTCATAACAATACTGCCTGGATGTAACCCATTGTACCTGTACACATCCCACCTTACCAAGAACCGCTCACATTGCCCCAACATCTAAATCCCTCTCTCCTGCATGCCCACTTCAGCCTCACATTCAGCTGGTGTACTCTGTTCCTGTACCACATTGCAAGGAGACAGAGGGAGAGAGAGAGAAAAATCACTCCAGCATTGTATAGATCAATTCATTGACTGACTGGTTGACCATATAATCCTAATAAAATAGCTTAGTTATCACTGTTAACATGTGCAAAGTGCCTCCTTTGTTTGCAAATCCCTCTTGCCACTGATTCAGGAAAGAACAAGGAAAGAAATTTTTAAATATTTTGATACTCACGCACACTGGATTTGGGAAGTAATCCTGAGATTCTGAACTTTTCAATTTATCTCCCAGCTTTAAATGCACATTGTAGGACCTGCTCCTTCTCCCCACCCTCAGATATCATTGACACTCCCTCTCTGGAATGACCTACAGCCACTCTGACAAATGCATGGACCTGGCACCAAGGAGAAAATATCCTATTATGGATTAAAAACAGTCAGTACTAATAATACTCAGCAGGTCAAGCAGTATCTGTGAGAAGACAAACAGACGCAAAGGTCCTTTGCCAGAACTGGGTTTGAACTTCTAAGTATTTCCAGCATTTTCTGCTTTTACTTTAGATTTCCAGCAGCTGCCAGAGGAAGTGGTTGAGGCAGAATCTGAAACAACATTATTTAACAACATGGACAGATACATGAATAGGAAAGGTTCCGCCAAACACAGGCATACAGCACCTAGTTTAGATAGGAATTTTGGTTTACATGAACGAACTATCATTGGAGTGAGTCGAAGGTCCTGACCCTTGATTCCACGCTGTACGACTCTGTGACTTTAACCATACTTTTATGCTCACCTTGAAAAGTGGTAAACTGGTGAAAAACTGCCTTGCATGCCATCCACACAGATCATTTCAACACTTCAGTACATTGAGGTAATACAAAGGGGAAAAAAAACAACAGGACACAATATAAACCACAAGAAATTCTGCAGATACCAGGAATCCAAAGCAACAAACACAAAATGTTGGAGGAACATAGCAGGCCAAGCAGCATCCATGGAAACGAACAGTCGACGTTTCAGGCTGAGATATAAAGCGTAACAGTTACAAAGAAAGTGCAGGCAGACAGTAAGGTACAAGGTCATTACAGGTAGATTTTGAGCTCGAGTCCATACTAGGGAATGATAATTCAATAGATGGACAGAAGCTTGGTAGTACATGTTTACAGGCTTCTGTCATTCGCTGAATGGGAAGAAGGGAGATGAGAATTTGTCCAGGGTGGTTGGGGTCTTTGATAATGTTGGCTGCTTTACTGAGGCAATGGGAAGAGTAGACAGAATCCATGGAGGGGAGGCTGGTTTCTGTGAGGTCCTGAGCTGTATCCACAACTCTCTGCAGCACACACCATTTGCCCTTGCAATTAAGACCCTCATCACCACAGCTTTCCCAGACTTTTTCCCTCTCTCTGATGCCAAACTCTGGGAGTTGCTGCTTTGTCCCAGGGACTCATCTGCCCAGCAGTGTCCAGTGCTGTGTGTCTGTTGCAGGGGTCTCCTGTCCTACCTACCTGTACCTACTCCTCTGCCTAGTGCTCACCCATCATTACAGTGTCTTAAGAGCCATCTCTTATGGTGTGGCTACCTTCAGTAAACACTGTATCCACCTGTCCTCAGCACGCAGCTGATAGGGACTAGGTGAGTGTGGGGAGAGGAAGTACTGCAGGTGAGCTGGAGGTGGCCCAGAAAACACTCACACAGAGCTGCTGGACTTGAGTTATAAGGAGAGACCAGTGTGTGGATGGACTATTTTCCCTGAGAAGAGGAGGCTGAGGAGTGACCTTATAAAGGTTTAGAGAGGGGCTATATAGTGGATGGTCATGAACAATGTAAGCAGATAGGACTAGCTCAAATAGACATCTTGGTCAACATGGATGCTGGGACGAAGGACCTGTTTCCACGCTATATAACACAATGGGGACCATTATGGGAGCGGCATCAATGTGAGGGCTGGGGCGAGCACGGAGGGGGCAGCTGATTGCTGTAAAAGCCCCTCACCTGTGGGTGTGTCTCGCCATGTACATCCTGAGCAATGGTCAGCGCCTTCTGGTACATAGTGATGGCCAGCTCTAACTGTCCCTGGCTTAGCAGGTAGCGAGCGCAGGAGTCCTGGGCCATGGCCAGCAGCAGACGTGTGTTCTCCCGCTCCTCTACTGAACAGAGCAAACAGAGCCATCACTCCAACAATGCCAGGCATGTCGCCCCACCCCGATTCCCCCTCCCTGGCACCCACCCCATCAACAACACCCCAACCCTAAAATTCACCCCTACATCACTTTCCCTTACCCACCTGGCAACTCCCACAACCCTGATTCCTTCCCCAACCCCATGACCCACAACTCCACCGACACCTCTGCCACCTTGAACCCCCACCAACACTAACATCTCCATCACCTTGACCAGACCCCCAAAATCACCTTCCCCCACAGCAGGCTTGGGCAGCACAGGCAGAGACTCTAAGAAAAAAAGTATACAAGTTTCCAGTAAGTTTCTTTTTCTGTTAGCTAGTGCACTGAGAATAGATCTGCAAGTAGTGGTATGCTCCTTGCATGAGATGTGAAAAATTGGTGAGACCTCCTGTCTCCCTGATAACTACATCTGCTCAGAGTGCATCGAACTGCAGCTCCTTAGAGGCCCTGTTAAGGAAACGAAGCTGCAGCTAAATAACCTTTGGGAACCTGATATAATAGATAGGAGCTATGGGGAGGTAGACACACTTGTTGCAGGAGGGAGGTCCTGTGGGTGATCGTCAGGACAGGAAAGGGGAAGGTGAACAGCCAGAAGTCATGGTACATATTGGTCCCAATAACATAGCTAGGAAATGGGAAGGGGTCCTGAAGAGAGAATATAGTGAGTTAGGCAGTAAGCTAACAATCAGGACTTCCGGGGAGAAAACTCTGGATTGCTGCCTGTGCCACGAGCCAGTGAGGGTAAGAAAAGGATGGCTTGGCGGGTGAATGCATGGCTGAGGAACTGCTGCAGTCAGCAGCATTCTGGATTTCTGGATGATTTGGATCCCTTCTAGAGAAGGTATGATCTGTGCAAAAAGGACACCTGAACCCAAGGGGGACCAATATCCTTACCAAGCTGTTGGGAAGGGTTTAAACTAATTTGGTAGGAGGATGGAAACCAGAGTGAAAGGGCTGACAATAGGGCAGTTGGTGTACAACTAGATACAATGTGTAGTGAGACTGTAAAGGACAAACAGATGAAAGGGCAAAATTGCAGTCAGTGGGATGAGTTAAAATATAACGGGGGCTGAAATCACAAAGGGTGATGAATAGAGGCCTGAAGATGTTATATTTGAATGCATACAGTATATGGAATACTATGCTTTACTATTAGAGAGATTAAGTCAACCAGCAGGGCTGTAGCTGAGGCAGCAGAGGCAGGATCATCATGGGTGTGGACTAAGTACGTCCTTAGGGGCAGATAGTCCGACAGTGTATCCATCTTTTGTAAACTTTTCAGTAGCTGCATAGACACCTGAAGAGTAGACTATCTGTTGGATGAAAGCGACCAACAACTCTGATAGAGGCAGATGCCGAGTTGTTAAGCTCATCAGTGGGAGGTGGTGCTTTAGCACTGCTGGCCCACCACCTTGAGGGAGTCTTGACCATAAGTGGGCCGAAACTCCTGAAGACAGGTGGCAGATCAACTGATGATCCCACTGGTCATAGCACAGGACAGTTAACATCTTAGTCCACGTGTATTTTCAATTCTGGAATAAGATAGGTGATCTTGTGAGGCAGCTGGAGATGGGCAGGTGGGCTGATGTGGGCATTTAGGTCGTGGCTGAAAGACATACCTGGGAGCTTAACATCCAAGGATACAGATTGTATCAAAAGGACAGGCAGATAGGCAGAGGGGGTGAGGTGTCTCTAATGATATATAAAATAATTGAAATCAAATCCTTGGAAAGAGGTAATATAGGATTGGAAGATGTAGAATTCTTGTGGATAGAGTTAAGAAACTGCAAGGGTAAACGAAGACCTTCAAGGCAGTTATATAAAGGTATCTGAACAGTAGCCAGGATGTGGGCTACAAATTATAAGGGGAGAGAGGGAAATGTTGATTTAATCATGGGGGATTTCAATAAGTAGATTGTGAAAATCCGGTCAGTACTGGTTCCAAGAGAGGCAATTTGTAGAATGCCTATGAGATGACTTTTTAGAGCAACTTGTAGTTGAGCCCACTAGGGGAAAGGCAATTCTGGATTGGGTGGTGTGAAATGAACCAGATTTGATTAGGAAGCTCAAAAGAACTTTTCAGAGGCATTTATCAAGATATGATAGCATTCACCCTTAAGTTTGAGAAGGAGAAACGATGGAGAAGAAGATCCTGAATAACATTGTCTCATTTTTTACTATGCACTGTACCAGTAGTTATGGTCGAAATGACAATAGAAGTTGACTTGATTTGAGAAGATAAAGTCAGACCTATCAGTACTACAGCAGAGAAAAGGGAATTATAGAAGCATGAGAGAGGAGCTGGTGAATGTTGACTGGAAAGGGATACCAGCAGGAATGACAGCAGACAGCAATGGCTGGTATTTACGGGGGAAATTCAGAAAGCGCAGAAAAGATACATCCCAAAGATGAAGATGTATTCTAAAGGGAGGATGAGGCAATCGTGGCTTTCAAGGGAATCAAAAGACAGCATATAGAGCTCCTAAAGATAGCAGAGTCAAGGGATATGAGCAGAAGGCAGGAGCAGGGTACTGATAGTGGATGATCAGCCACGATCACATTGAATGGCGGTGCTGGCTCAAAGGGCCGAATGGCCTACTCCTGTACCTATTGTCTACTGTCTAAAAGGAGGACATATAATATAGCAAAAATTAGTGGGAAGGTAGAAGATTGGGAAGCTTTTAAAAACCAATAGAAGACAACTAAAAAAGCCATAGAGAAAAGATATGAAGGTAAGCTAGCCAATAACACAAAAGAGGATATTAAAAGCTTTTTCAGATATATCAAGAGTGAAAGAGAGAAGAAAGTAGATATTGGATGACTGGAAAATGATGCTGGAGAGGTAGTAATGGGAGACAGAAAAATGGTGGAGGAACTTAGTAAGTATTTAACGTCAGTCTTCACTGTGGAAGACACTAGCAGAATGTAAGTGTCAAGGGCAGGAATAAGTGCAGCTGCTATTATTAAGGAGAAGGTGCTTGAGAAACTGAAAAGCATGAAGGCAGATGAATCATCCGGATCAGATGGACTACACTTCAGGGTTCTGAAAGAGGTAGCTGAAGAGGTTGTGGAGGAATTAGTCATGATCTTTCAAGAATCATTAGATTCTGGAATGGTTCCTGAGGACTGAAAAATTGCAAATGCCACTATATTCTTTAAGGGAAGCAGGCAGAAGAAAGGAAATTACAGGTCAGTTAGCCTGACTTTAGTGCTTATCATGACTATTATTATTTCTTTTTGCATTTGTACAGTCCATTTTCTTTTGCACATTAGTTACTTGTTCATCCTGTTGGGGTGATCTTTCATTGTGTTTCGTCTGTTTACTGTGAATGCCTGCAAGAAAGTGTATCTTAGTGTTGTATATGGTGACATATATGTACTTTGATAACAAATTTACTTTGAGTTTCGAACTTTACAAGGCTTTGGTCAGACTGTGTAGTTTTGGATCTCATATCCAAAAAAGGAAGTCCTGGCATCAGAAAGGGTCCAGAGAAATTCATGAAAATAATTCCAAGAATGAAAGGGTTAATGTATAAGGAGCATTTGATGGCCCTTCTTCAAGTACATAGTTGGTGAATGGTGTAGTGGCATCCGCACCAGACTTCGAGACGAGTGGTTCTAGGTTCAGATCTCGCTGGCTCCTTGCACACTTTACATCCGTGCTGGGTTGGGTGTTAAGCTAGTAACTTGCTCACAAAAAAAAAGAGAGATGCCAATTAAATGGCAAGGTTGTTGCCTGATGCACCACAAGGTGCAGAAAGGAACAATGACAACTCCAGGTACATAACGTATATGTCATCATATACAACCCTGAGATTGATTTTCTTGCCTGGATGGTAGGGATCCTTGATGGATGCTGAGTTTCTGTGACAGAGCTCCATGTAGATGTACTCAGTGGTGGGGAGGGCTTTACGCATGATGGACCGGCCACATCCACTACTTTTTTTGTAGGCTTTTCTGTTCAAAGGCATTGGTGTTTCCATACTAGACTGTGATGCAACCAGTCAATGTATTCTCCACCATACATCTATAGAAGTTTGTCAAGTTTTAGATGACATGCCAAATCTTCACAAACTTCTAAGCAAGTACAAGTGCTGCCATTCTTTCTTTGAAATGGCATTTACGTGATGGGCCCAGGACAGATCCTCTGAAATGATAACACCGAGGAAAGCATAAAGGTGCTGATCTTCTCCACCTCTGATCCCCCCGATAAGAACTGGCTCATGAACCTCCGGTTTCAACCTCCTGAAATAATACTCATGCATACTCAGTGACACAGTCACCTGGTCTATTCTTAGCTTCACCAGTATTTCATCAACCCCATGATGTGGTCTCCTACACTGCCTGACAAGCTGAGATCTTCCAGTAGCAAGATCATTGCTCCTCCATGCTTGCCCCCCTGAGAAGGGGTGAGTTAACTTCTTGAACCAATGCAGTCAAGAAGGTGCTTCCACAATACTGATAGGGAAAGAGTTCTGGGATTCAGAACCAATTACACTGAAAGAATGGCAATATATTTCTAAATCAGGGTGGTGAGTGACTCAGTGGGGAACTTGCAGGAGGTAGTGTTCCCCTGGATCTGCTGCTATTGCCATCCTAGTAGCAGAAGCCACAGGGTTGGGAAATATTGTCATACCATACAAAAGTCTGTTTTACAGATGTAACAGCTTATCAGGAAGGCAAATGGGATGTTGGCTTTCATTGCCAGAGGGACTGAATTTAAGAGCAGGTAAATTATGCTGCAGCTGTACAGGGTATTGGTGAAGCTGCACGTGCCGTTCTGGTCTTGAGGAAAGATATACTGGCTCTGGAGGCAGTGCAGAGGAGGTTCACCAGGTTGATTCCAGAGATTAGAGGGGTAGCCTATGAGGAGATATTGAGTTGCCTGGGACTATATTCGCTGGAATTTAAAGGAATGAGAGGGGATCTTATAGAAACATATAAAACTATGAAAGGGATAAATAGGACAGAGGCACAAAAATTGCTTCAACTGGCAGGTGAGACCAAAACTAAGGAACACAGCTTTAAGATTTGGGGGAGAGGGATAGATGTGGAACAGGAATGAAGAGAAATTGTTTTTACCAGAGATTAGTGAATCTGTGGAATTCTCCGTCACAGAATGAGTAGAGGTTACCTCATTAAGACAATGTGTTATATTGTATTTAGAGTGCAGAACAGACCCTACCAGCCCAAAGAGCTGCACAGCCCAGCAACCCACCTATTTTAACCCTCGCCTAACCACAGGACAATTTACAATGACCAATTAACCTACTGACCAGTACAGCTTTGGATTACAAGAACAATACAGCACAGTACAGTGCCAACCCTTAAACGCTGCCTCCCATATAACCCTCCACCTTAAATTTCTCTATGTACCTGTCTAGTAGTATCTTAAGTTTCACTAGTGTATCTGCCTCCAGATACATTACAGGAGAAAACTAGAGTACCCAGAGGAAACCCACACACTTGCAGGAAGAACATACAAACTTCTAACAGATAGCACCAGAATTGAACATGCTCTGAGCTGTAATAGTGTCCTTCTAAATGCTACACTATCATGGCACCCAATTTAAGACATAGTTACAGAGATTTTTGCAGAGCAGGGTTAAGGATTGAAAGGAAAAGGCAGTAGGTGGACCCAAGTCATCACCCATAATCTTAGCCATAATCTAGATCAGCAGTAATCTTACTCAATGACAGAGCATGCTCGATGGACCAGATGGCTAACTCCTGCTAGTTCTTATGTTACTGTTCAAGGACACCCATCCCAGGGTTGCAGGGCTCTTGAATGAATGTTATAAGCTAAAATAAAAATTCTTGCTCTCCTTGTCGTGGCCTTTGCACATTGTCTACCTGCACTGCACTTTCTCTTTAACTATAACACTATATTCTGCCTACTATTTTCCAGTTGTACTACCTTGATGTATTCACACATGGAAATGGATGGCACACAAACAAATGTATCTCAGTACATGTAACAATAATAATTACCAATAGCAGTGCATACTGTACATACTGCTGTCACTGAGGGGTCTGGTGTGAGTATTTATGTAGTGGGGGAAGCCAAGCTCATTGTGCTGCAGGAGACACTAGGGCAGACCAACTATGGACAAAGCTGCAAATGATCTCACAGACCAACAAACCTACCTGACAAAGCTTCCTCAGGAACTGCTTCCTCATGCTGAACCTTCTCCTCCAGTGTCTCAATGCACCACTTGTACCCTTCAACTGCCAAATGGTGCCTGTGTCAAAGTGAAGGAGCATAAATGTCAGCCATCCATTATAGGTAACTGCTTCAAGAGACAGAAGGAATCAGAATTAAATACATTATCACTGACTTAGAATATGTGAAACTTGTTGTTTGGTGGCAGTAATACAGCACAGATGTAAAATTACTATAAATTACAAAAATAGTCCATAAAACAAAATTATGATCCTGTACATTGGAGCCAGATGGTGATGCAGCCAGTCAGAATGCTTTCTAATGTACTTCTGCAGTAATTCCCAAGGGTCTTTGGTGACATATCAAATCTCCTCAAACTCTAAATGAAGTAGAGCTTCTGGTGCCCCTTGTTTGGGATTGCATCGTGTTGGGCCCAGAGCAGATTTCAGAGATGCTGACACCCAGGAATTTAAGGATGCTTACCCTTCCACTGACTCTTCCATGAGATCTGACTGCGACTCAATGAGAATGTCCAACTGAGGGATTAAAATAGCAAAAACAGTTGGTAAGCTAGAGAGGAACTCTTTCCTCAGGTAAGAAGGGAAGGAGCCTCAGATAAAGTGGGTGTTAAAACCTGCTTCAGTCAGGGATGAAGTTAGGAAGCAATTCCTTGTGCAAAGGGAGTGAAAATTTGGGAATCTACCCCCTCACACCCTGATTCCTCCTTCCAGTATTTTTATTATGGCAGATTATGTATTTTTCTGGAAGATTCTTAATTTTTCTGCAGCAGGTATCATGCCACTTGAATGTGGCTATTTCATAGGCTACCTCTTATCACAGTAATGTGCTTTATCACTCTAGTGATCTAATTTTTAGTATAATACATCCACAATTTAGTCCTTTCTTTGTCCCCTTTCACTTTTTCTCTCTCTTCCTCAGAGCGAGTTGGTTACCATTATTTTCAATTGTTACAAACACCTAATAAACTGCTATAATTACAAGATTTACGCCTCATTTTGACTTTTGAAGAAACTCTAGATCAATGTCACTGGATCCAAAACCCTCTGAACTTTCTTACACATGTACCTGTCCAAATATCGTTTAAGTGTCATTATTGCCATTATCTTTGTAGCTATATTGGAATTCGTTTTTGTTACATGCTTATCTTGCATACTGTTCATACAGATGAATTAATTACACAGTGCATTGAGGTAGAACAAGACCAATTTCTCTGACAGCTTATTCCATAGACCTATCATCCTTTGGGTGAAGAAGTTGCCACTTTTAAATTTTTTCAAGATGGCGTTAATGGAAATGCAGAAAACTGAGTTGGATGAATACTAATAGTTATCAGGGTTCACTGAATCAAAGTGTGCAGAAGGAGATACACCATGTTGATCAAACAGATTTCAGGGACTGAAAAGTTTTGTCCTGTTCTGGTTCCAGAGGATGCCCCTTCCAACATTAACTTCAAGTTGACCAATGGCAAATTCTCACCCCTCTCAGTGGAGCTGCTCGGGTTGAAGGTTGGAGCAGCAACTGGACCACCTCCCCCTCCCGCCTCAGGTAGAATGCCTGAGTCACTCACCAATTCTGAAAGTGCCCCTGGGTTCCATACCTGCTTGCTAGGGGGATTGAGCAGAGAAGCAAGCATAGGAAAGGGGACCAGTTCTTCAGATATATCAAGGGGAGGTCTGGCTGCTGCCTGTTTCACACTTACCTGTCAGTGGTGGCATAGATGTTGCACAACTTGAGGGATATCTCAATGAGGGAGTTGTCATCCTAGAGAGACAAAGGAAGAGAGGGAGGGAGGGGAAGAGGAGAGGAAGGGAGGGGAAGAGGAGAGGGAGGGAGGGAAAGAGGAGAGGGGAGGGGGGGGAGTGGCAGGTGGGACAGGATGGATGGGGAAGTGGAAGAGGGGAAGGGGTAGAGATGAGTGAAAAGGACAGAGGGGATGTGAGGGTGTAGAAGAGGGAGGGAAGAGACAAATGAAGAGATGAGGAGAGACAAAGATGTATCAGGACACACGGTAGTGAGGGCTTTGGGGGGATGGTCAGTGGACAACATTCCAAAAGACAAAACATTTATCTGAATTAGCCCCAAGCATTTCATCCCCCACAGTCTACAACACACTCTGTAACACACCTAGGCTGCTCTGACAGCACCTCCCAAATCCCAGACATGACCCACACAAGGACGAAGGCAGCAGACACACAGGCGCACCACCACTCACAGGTTCCCTCCACATTCCTGGAACTCCCTCCCCACCAGTGCCTGGGAACATCTTCCTCAGAAGGGTAGTTTGATGTGGCACCTTCCCCTGACCCTCTCCAGGGTATCACTAGGGATAGATACCCAAACCCAGCTGTGATTCCTGCCATTGAAGACCTGTTAAACGATGCTTACCTGCTGCATTCCCGATCCAAGTAACTGACTCATTGTTGCTTTGAAGAGACGTTCAGCCTGTGAGTAAGAGAATGGGAAGTGAGCTCAAGTTACCAGGGGGGATGAGATATAAAGATATAAAGTTACACTTGTCACATGTGCATAAAAACATCGAAACATACAGTGAAAAGCTTTGCTTGCAAACACGACCAACACGGTTCACGGACGTGCTGGGGGCAGCCCATAAGTGTTGCCACGCTTCCGACACCAAAATAGCATGCCCACAACTTACTAACCTTAGCACTCTTTGGAATGCGGGAGAAAACTAGAGAACCTAGAAAACCACATGGTCATGGAGAGAATGTACAAACTCTTTACATATAGCCCGAGACGCAAGCACCGTAAAGCTGCTACACTACCATGCTGCCCAAAGTTCAGGTTCAGTAGTGGTTGGGAAACAGGTGATATCTATGTTTGGGGGTCAAGAGGTTTTAGGAGGGCTGGTCAACAGACTGGTGGAAAGGATGAGATCAAGGATCAGGGAGGCTGCCATTGTTGATCTCACTTACACTAAGGAGATCTCCACGAAGGAAGGCCAGGTTCGACATCTGCACAAGGTATAAGAGGGAGCAGCATTAGAATATAATCATGGTCAACAGTACGCAGGTCACAGTTTCTGGGCAACAAACAGTGTAACATCCTCACACTCATGTGTCCAGCCACAAACAATTCAGTGGCTTGAGCAGCATCTAAGGAAATGCTGACATAGAATGCATTTTTCAACCAAGTGTCAACAATTCCTTTCCCTCACTCCCCCTCCCCAGATTCTGCTTGACACCAGAGTTCCTCCAGTACTGTGTCTTGCTCCAGATTCCAGTATCCATAGTCTCCTGTCTCCACTTTATTACTCCATTACCAAATCTCTTTAACACGTGTCCTACGTCCACTCTCAAGATTTTCTCTTCACTCTGATGGGAATTCTCAAATCCTCTCTCACTGCTCTTCCTCTGTGATCTCTGCTCTCTTCACCCCTCACCCCTTTATACCGTCCATCTCCCATCTACTCTTTCAGACCAGCTAATGGGTCTCAACCCAAAAGGTTAGCTGTCTGTCTGTTTCCTTCTACAAATGCCTGTCTGACATGACAAATTCCTCACCCCTGACTTCTTCACCCGGTTGTCTTCCCTCCCCATATGCAGAGCTTCCCATTCCACATTGTCCAGGAACTGTTGTCAGGGGTTGGAGTGACCATTGTTGAAGAGCCCTGCCCCTTACCTGGCAGTAGATATAGCTGATGGCCTGGTTGTTCTGTGCTTGCTGGGCCAGGTGAAGGGCTTGGTGCAAAATCCGCTCTGCATCCTTCAGGTCTCCCTTGGCCGTACTCAACTACGCAGGAAGACACAATGTCACGCTCACCCCATCAAAGAAACAGATTCCCCAGTAACAGCAGGCTCATGGTCATTGCAACCAATCAGAGAGTAATTGTGCCCCATTGATGTCTGTCAGCCCTGCCTCTCACACAGTGTAATGCTCCCTCAGTACAGCCCCTCCCAAAATGCAACCTTCCCTAAGTTCCATCCCTTACAGTGTGACCCTCCTTCAGTACTGTCCCTTTTTTCAAAACAAAACTATAAGTCATTTACACAACAAATACACGTTCAGAATGTACAACAATGAATAAATTCAAATAAAGACATGATTACTACTGTCTATAAAAGTCAATTACCTGGGAGCCCCACTGCTCCTGGAAAACTCCCATTGTGACTGCATACTCCCTTTCCAAGGACAGCCAGGCATGTATGTATCCTTGGAAGAGGGGCAGGCAGTTAGCCCTGGCTGTCAAGTTACTATCTCCACATTGGGGAATTGAACCCTGGTCTCTTGGTATACAGGGTTACTAACAAGAAAGTGTGAGCTTCTTCACACAGTGCGACCCTCCCTCACTACTAACCCTCACCACAGTGTGACCCTCCCACACTACCATCCCTCCCTCACTACCAACCCTCCCCACAATGTGACCCTCCCTCACTACCATCCCCAGTGTGACCCTCTCACTACCAACCCTCCCCAGTGCAACCCTCCCCACAATGTGACCCTCCCTCACTACCATCCCCAGTGTGACCCTCCCTCACTACCATCCCCACAGTGTGACCCTCCCTCACTACTAACACTCCCCACAGTGCGACCCTCCCTCACTACCAAGCCTCCCCACAGTGCGACCCTCCCTCACTACCAACCCTCCCCACAGTGCGACCCTCCCTCACTACCAAGCCTCCTCACAGTGTGACCCTCCCTACCAACCCTCCCCACAGTGCGACCCTCCCTCACTACCAACCATCCCCACAGTGTGACCCTCCCTCACTACCAACCCTCCCCACAGTGTGACCCTCCCTAACAACCCTCCCCACAATGTGACCCTCCCTCACTACCAACCCTCCCCACAGTGTGACCCTCCCTCACTACTAACCCTCCCCACAGTGTGACCCTCCCTCACTACCAACCCTCCCCACAGTGTGACCCTCCCTAACAACCCTCCCCACAATGTGACCCTCCCTCACTACCAACCCTCCCCACAGTGTGACCCTCCCTCACTACCAACCCTCCCTACAGTGTGACCCTCCCTCACTACCAACCCTCCCCACAGTGTGACCCTCCCTCACTACCATCCCTCCCCACAGTGTGACCCACCCTCACTACCATCCCCACAGTGTGACCCTCCCTCACTACCAACCCTCCCCAGTGTGACCCTCCCTCACTACCAACCCTCCCCAGTGTGACCCTCCCTCACTACCATCCCTCCCCACAGTGTGACCCTCCATCACTACCATCCCCACAGTGACCCTCCCTCACTACCAACCCTCCCCACAGTGCAATCCTCCCTCACTACCAACCCTCCCCACAGTGTGACCCTCCCTCATTACCAACCCTCCCCACAGTACGACCCTCCCTCACTACCAAGCCTCCTCACAGTGTGACCCTCACTACCAACCCTCCCCACAGTGCGACCCTCCCTCACTACCAACCATCCCCACAGTGTGACCCTCCCTCACTACCAACCCTCCCCACAGTGTGACCCTCCCTAACAACCCTCCCCACAATGTGACCCTCCCTCACTACCAACCCTCCCCACAGTGTGACCCTCCCTCACTACTAACCCTCCCCACAGTGTGACCCTCCCTACCAACCCTACACACAGTGCGACCCTCCCTCACTACCAACCCTCCCCACAGTGTGACCCTCCCTCACCACCAACCCTCCCCACAGTGCGACCCTCCCTCACTACCAACCCTCCCTCACTACTAACCATCCCCACAGTGTGACCCTCCCTCACTACTAACCATCCCCACAGTGTGACCCTCCCTCACTACTAACCATCCCCACAGTGTGACCCTCCCTCACTACCAACCATCCCCACAGTGTGACCCTCCCTCACTACCAACCCTCCCCACAGTGCGACCCTCCCTCACTACCAACCCTCCCCACAGTGCGACCCTCCCTCACTACCAACCCTCCCCACAGTGCGACCCTCCCTCACTACTAACCATCCCACAGTGTGACCCTCCCTCACTAACAACCATCCCCACAGTGTGACCCTCCCTCAGTACTAACCCTCCCCACAGTGTGACCCTCCCTCACTACCAACCCTCCCCACAGCGTGACCCTCTCTCACTACCAACCCTCCCCACAGTGTGACCATCCCTCAGTGAAATGCACTGCCACAGAAGAGTGCCAGATGTCCGACCCATTGTTTGAGAGAATCTGAAATCTGGCTGAGGTGCAACAATTCCACCTTGGCCAAGAGTGGAGAAGGTGTCCGAGCTCATAGTGTTGCCTCCAGGAAAAGCAGACCTTTGCATGTTTGATGAGGAGTATGATCTCATCCTCTGATGCTAGCTGTTTCTCACCCCACTGGAAGATGCTGATGGTAGCCAGCAGCGCTAGAGAGGAAACAGAAAGCAGACATCAGCAAGGAGGGGACAATGGGAAGGGCAGATCTTGAAACAGGAGGAGTACTTAAGGAAATGCATGGGGGGGGGGGTGGATGGAGTAGAAAAGGAAAATTAAACCAGGTTGTAAACAAAAATGACAGAAGAGTGGGCATGGACACACTGCCCCCCCACCCCCGGGAGGAAGGAATGGGGAGAGTAAACTGAGGAAAATAGGCTGGACTAAACTGGATAGATGATAGAAATGAGGGATGAAGTGGCAGGTGGTGAATAGGTGGTGAACAGTGAGTTGATAAGGAAAGAGGTCAACTGAGCAAATTGGGAGTCATTCACATGTGACGTGCTGGTTGGTGCATCAATTTCCCACTGCAAGATTCCCCCAGTGTTCAGGTAAATGGTAGAATTGGTGGTGGTGGTGGGGCAGTTAATGAAATGTAGGAAATGGAATTGCCAACCAGTCCAGCATTGACTCAATGGGACAAATGGCCTTGTCCTACGTTGTAAATGATATGGGCCGGTTAGCCTAGTCTGAGAGCAGAGTCTGGAATATATAGCCTCCAGCCAGCCCAGTGCGGGTGTAGACTGGCTGAGGGTTGGATTCCAGGGTGTCGAATCTAGAGGGGCCTGTGAAAGGGGGGAGGTGGGGGGGGCACCGGGCCTGTGAAAGGGGGGAGGTGGGGGGGGCACCGGGCCTGTGAAAGGGGGGAGGTGGGGGGGGCACCGGGCCTGTGAAAGGGGGGAGGTGGGGGGGCACCTGGCCTGTGAAAGGGGGGAGGTGGGGGGGCACCGGGCCTGTGAAAGGGGGGAGGTGGGGGGGCACCGGGCCTGTGAAAGGGGGGAGGTGGGGGGGCACCTGGCCTGTGAAAGGGGGGAGGTGGGGGGGCACCGGGCCTGTGAAAGGGGGGAGGTGGGGGGGGGCACCGGGCCTGTGAAAGGGGGGAGGTGGGGGGGCACCGGGCCTGTGAAAGGGGGGAGGTGGGGGGGGCACCGGGCCTGTGAAAGGGGGGAGGTGGGGGGGGCACCGGGCCTGTGAAAGGGGGGAGGTGGGGGGGGCACCGGGCCTGTGAAAGGGGGGAGGTGGGGGGGCACCTGGCCTGTGAAAGGGGGGAGGTGGGGGGGCACCGGGCCTGTGAAAGGGGGGAGGTGGGGGGGCACCGGGCCTGTGAAAGGGGGGAGGTGGGGGGGCACCTGGCCTGTGAAAGGGGGGAGGTGGGGGGGGCACCGGGCCTGTGAAAGGGGGGAGGTGGGGGGGGCACCGGGCCTGTGAAAGGGGGGAGGTGGGGGGGGCACCGGGCCTGTGAAAGGGGGGAGGTGGGGGGGGCACCGGGCCTGTGAAAGGGGGGAGGTGGGGGGGCACCTGGCCTGTGAAAGGGGGGAGGTGGGGGGGCACCGGGCCTGTGAAAGGGGGGAGGTGGGGGGGCACCGGGCCTGTGAAAGGGGGGAGGTGGGGGGGCACCTGGCCTGTGAAAGGGGGGAGGTGGGGGGGCACCGGGCCTGTGAAAGGGGGGAGGTGGGGGGGTCACCGGGCCTGTGAAAGGGGGGAGGTGGGGGGGCACCGGGCCTGTGAAAGGGGGGAGGTGGGGGGGCACCTGGCCTGTGAAAGGGGGGAGGTGGGGGGGCACCGGGCCTGTGAAAGGGGGGAGGTGGGGGGGCACCGGGCCTGTGAAAGGGGGGAGGTGGGGGGGCACCTGGCCTGTGAAAGGGGGGAGGTGGGGGGGCACCGGGCCTGTGAAAGGGGGGAGGTGGGGGGGCACCGGGCCTGTGAAAGGGGGGAGGTGGGGGGGCACCGGGCCTGTGAAAGGGGGGAGGTGGGGGGGCACCGGGCCTGTGAAAGGGGGGAGGTGGGGGGGCACCGGGCCTGTGAAAGGGGGGAGGTGGGGGGGGCACCGGGCCTGTGAAAGGGGGGAGGTGGGGGGGCACCGGGCCTGTGAAAGGGGGGAGGTGGGGGGGGCACCTGGCCTATGAAAGGGGGGAGGTGGGGGGGCACCGGGCCTGTGAAAGGGGGGAGGTGGGGGGGGCACCTGGCCTATGAAAGGGGGGAGGTGGGGGGGCACCGGGCCTGTGAAAGGGGGGAGGTGGGGGGGGCACCGGGCCTGTGAAAGGGGGGAGGTGGGGGGGCACCGGGCCTGTGAAAGGGGGGAGGTGGGGGGGCACCGGGCCTGTGAAAGGGGGGAGGTGGGGGGGCACCGGGCCTGTGAAAGGGGGGAGGTGGGGGGCCACCTGGCTTGTCTTGGGGTGGGGGGGGGGAAGAGAAGGTGTGTGGGCTGTGCCTGGTTCGGGGGAGGGGTCCTGTCTGGTGGGGTAGGGGGGGTCTCTCCGAGGCCCTCCCTCTCACCCAGACTCGTTCCACTCCGGGACCCAAGGCTTCCTTTCCTTGACTGAACATCGGGCCGAGCCAGGCTGCTCTGCAAGCCGGAGGCTGGACGCAGCGGCGGCCGAGAGGAGCGACCTGAAGCTCGAATCCGGAACCAGCAGCCGGAGCGCAGGCCGCGACTTGCTACCATTCGCAACATCACGGAGTCGCCAGCCTCCCCGCCCGGACACGTGACCGGCAGCTTAAAGGAGCGGCCCCTGGCAATTAAAGGGTCGGGGAGGGGCGAGCCGCGATGGCACCATGGACCAGGGCAGCACACACTGGACTCCATCTCTGCAGGTTCAAAGTAAATTTATTATCAAAGTACGTATATGTTACCATATACTACATTAAAAATAATTTTCTTCCAGGCATTTACAGGAAAGAAAAAAATACAACAGAGTTTATGAGAAACTATAATAAACTGACAGACACTGACAAAGATGTGCAAAAGAAGGCAGGCAAACTGTGTAAGTAAAAAAATACCAAGAACATGAGTTGTGAAGTGTCCCTGAAAATGAGTCTGCAAGTCATGGAATCAGTTCGGAGTTGTGGTGAATGAAGTTATCTACTCTGGTTTAGGAGTCTGATAGTTGTAGGGTGATTACTGTTCCTGAACCTGGTGGTGTGGGACCTAAGAGTTCTGTACCTCCTGTTCATAAGACATGGGAGCAGATTTCTGCCATTTAGCCCATCAAGTCTACTCCACCGTTTGATTATAGCTGATTTATTTTTCCTCTCAATCCCATTCTCCTGACTTCTGCCAATAACATTTGACACCATTACTAATCAACATCATTTCCAAGTGCACTCTAGGATTTTCAATATTTGATATCTTCAATTATCCCTTCCTCATTCTTTGAAACTCCAGTTAGTATAGGTCCAGAGCCATCAAATGATCCTTCTACATTAACCCTGTCATTCTTGCGATCATTCTCATGAACCTCCTCTGGACCATTTCCAATGCCATATAAGGGCTCTGAACTGCTCACAATCCTCTGAGTGTGGCCTGACCAATGCCTCACTACAGCCCAATTGTAGTAGTGAAAAGACAGCATGGCCTGGAAGGTGGGGGTCTTTGATGATGGATGCTGCTTTCTTGTGGCATCACTCCATGTAAATGTACTCAGTGGTGAGGAGGGCTTTGCCTGCAATGGACTGGACTGTACCCACCACTTTCTGTAGCCTTTTCCATTCATGGGCATTGGTGTTTCCATACCAGACCATGATGCAACTAGTAAAGACACTCTCCACTGTGCATCTATAAAAGTTTGCCTAGGTTTCCTCACCAAGACACCCACCAGCCATATTTGAAATATTTCACCACTCCTGTAGATGTACTGCTGAATGTTGTGAATGTTGTTTATCTGTTGAAAAACTCACGTAAGATTTTCATTGCACCTGAGCACACATGTTCCTCTATATATGACAATAACGTTCGAATTTGACTTTTGACTTTCTCCCGGATCCCTAGTTTCCTCCCACTCTCATTGCTGCTCTAAGTTATCCCTGGAATATAGGTGAGTGATAGAATGTGGGAAGAAATCAGAAAAAAAGTAATGTAGAATTAGTGGTTAACAGTTGGCACTGATGCAGTTGACTGAAGAACATGTTCACTGTGCCATATCTCTCTGGTCCTAAAACCTGCTGGAATGGAGTGTGTTTCCTGAGACCCTGGCTTGTGCCATCCACTGGGTACTCAAATAGGACCACACTTATCAAGGTGACAGATGAGTCTGTTTGACTCCTCAAGTGGTATACTCCGCCCTCTCTTGACCAACATCGGGATTGCATGAGCTCCTTTGTCCTGTCCCTGCCATTAGCAGATCTCAGCACTGAGATGATCCTGCCATACTACACTGTGGGCAGATTTCTCAACAATCCATGAACACTACCTCTCAATGCCTCTTTTGCACTATTAATTTATTTGTCTGCTTATTTGTGTTTTCATTGTAACTTTTAATATTTTTTGTCTTGCACTGTACTGCTGCTATAAAACAACAAATTCCACAACAAATTCTGTTTTGTTCTGAATACATGTCTATCTGTATTCCCATTGAGTTCAATGGTCCAACTGTGAACAAGATGAATTAATCTCCAGGGTCTAATAAGACCCTAATGTTATCCCAGGATAACATGAAGGCAAGGTGATTGCTGGTGTCATAACAAAGATTTTAAAAACTTACCTGTTGCAGATGAGGTATGAGACGACTGGAGGGCATCAAAGGTCTTTTATCCAAGCCAGTGATTCGAACTTCATTGGCAGAAAAGTCATGGATCAAAATTATGGGGAACTTAATTAATTCCAAATTACTTGGCAGGGGACTGTTGGAGATAGTCAACATAGCTTAGCTGGGGAGAACTACTGACCAATTAGTCAAATGGATAACAAGGAATTCGAAAGAAAAGTGTTTCTATGCGAGACTCATCTGTGGATCTGAATGAATACACCATGGTTGCCACAGACTTTATTAAAACAGTTATAGATGAGTGTGTCCCCACAAAGTCATTCAGAATCTTTCCCAACCAGAAGCCCTGGATGAACCATGAGATCCACAATCTGCTGATGGTCAGATCAGAGGCATTCGAATCTGACAACCAAGACCATTACAACATATTCAAGTTTGTTCACAATTGTAATTGGGGAAAACGTACAGAGTTCACAGCCACCGATATTGAGTTAGGGTTCACCTTAAGAGACTGGTCTGATGTGATGATGTAATTATGTAAAGTAGTTTTATCATGCTTTGTGTACAGTGTTTGGAGTACAATAAATAAATTGTTACCGGTTAATTTAAACATAAGATGTCTCTGCCATTTTTATTTGCGAAAACCTATATTGGTGACCCCGATGCTCGAGGGAATTCCAGAGTTATTGAACATGTTAGCCAACACAGTTGCTTTACAACTGGGGAGAAAAATGCCATTGCTTGGTTCGTACAGCCCAAGGCCTAATTCGTGCTGCGAGAAATCACTGCCCACAACACCAAATATTTCTATGTGGTAGCATCGCTCAGCAATTCCATGGCTGTGAGAGTGGTGAGTCTCTAAATCCTAAAACAGTTGCCGCCCCTGTGGTGATTACTGACACCTTAATGAGGCCACCAACCCTGATTGTTATTTAGTCTCACACATCCAAGACTTTTAGGCACACTCAGCTGGATAGTTAATTTTTTACGGGTTGATCTAGTTAGGGGCTACCATCAGGTGCCTGTGTGTTTGGAGGACACGCCCAAAACGGCTGTGATAACCCCTTTTGACCTCTTTGAGTTTCTGTGCCTGCCATTTGGAATGAAAAATGCAGCACAGACTTTCCAACAGCTGATGGACTCTGTATTAAAAGACTTTGATATTCGTTTTGTTTACCTGGATGAAATAATTATCATCAGTGCTTCCAAGTCTGAACATGTATTTCATCTCCACACTTTTTTTGAACACTTAAGCCAACACAGGTTGATTATTAACCCAGTTTGGGTTGTCAACCATTGATTTTCTTGGCCACCATGTCTCCACAGAAATTGCGAAAAATCCCCCCCATCAAAAGTAGCCTCTATTATGGATTTCCCACCGCTCTATAGTACTAAAAAACTACAGGAGTGTTTATGCATGGTGAATTTCTGTCACCATTTCATTCTGTGAACCACTAAAAATGCTTCCCCTGAAGACTGAAGTTAAAAGCAATACCCCAAATCATGTGCTTCACTAGTCAATGGATAAGATCAGTGCATTTGATGTTACTAAACCAGCTCTTTACAAAGTGACCTTGCTGGTGCACCTACTCCCCAATACACCCATAGTCATTACTGCCGACACTTCAGACTATGCTGTGGATATTATCCCTGATTTATGACATGAAATTTGTCTTTTTGTGTGGCAGCAATACAGTATACAGACATAAGATCCATAAATCACTGAAGTAAATAAATAGTGTAAAATGGGATAACAAGGTAGTGTTCATGGCCTATTCAGAAGTTTGATGGTGGAGGGGAAGAAGCTGTTACTGAAAAATTGAGAGTTCCTGTACAGCCTCCCTGATGTCAGTAATGAAAAGAGATCATGTCCCAGGTGGTGAGGGTCCTTAGTGGTGGTTGCTTCCTTCTTGAGGCATTGCTTCTTAACCATGTCCTTAGTGGTGGGGAGAGTTGAGCTGTGATGTAGCTGGCTGAGTCTACAACCCATCACAGCCTCTTGCAATCCTGTGTCTTGGAACTTCCATCCCAGGCGATGATGCAACCAGTCAGAACACTTTCCACCGTACATCTGTAGCAATTTGCAGTTTGGCGACATATCAGATTTCCTCAGACTCCCAATGGAATAGAACCGCTTCGTGATTATATCAACATGTTGGGGCCAAGACAGATCCTATAAGAAACTTGGAGTTACTCACCCAGGAACTTGAAGCTACCCACTCTTTCCATTACTTTCTCCTCAATGAGGACTAATGTATGTTCTCCCAATTTCCCCTTCCTGAAATCCACAATCATTTCCTCGGTCTTGTTGATGTTGAGTCCAAATTTGTTGTTGCGACACCACTCAAACAGCCAACCTATCTCACTCCTGTACATCTCGTCACCATTTGAGATTCTGCCAACAGCGGTGGTGTCGACAGCAAGTATATAGGTGGTGTTGGGACTGTGCCCAGCTGCGTAGTCATTGGAATTGCAATTAGTTTATAATTATCACATGTACTAAAATACAATGAAAAGCACGCCCTGAATACTATTCATTCAGATCAAGGTACACAGTGAGGGTAAAACAGTAACAGAATGTGAAATAAAGTGTAACAGCTACAGAGAAAGTGCAGTGTAGAGAGAGTTGAGCAGCTGGGTCTATGCATTCATCTTTCGGGTGTGCTTGTGTTGATTGTCAGCGAGGAGGCACACAGAAGGTTTGCAGTTAATCCGAACAAATGTGAGGTGTTGTACTCTGGGAAGTCAAGTTCAGCTAGTGCATGCACAGGAAGTGGAAGGATCCTGATAAGTGGAGGCATCTTGGGGTGTAAGCCCATAGCTCCCTGAGAATTGCAATCTGAGTCAATGGGATGGTAAAAAGGCAGGTGACATGCTTGCCATTGGGCAAGTAAAGAATATAAGAATTGGACCTCTCTGTTGCAATCTTATTAAAAACATGGAGTACTGTGTGCAGTTCTGGTTACCACACTACAGGAAGGATGTGGTTGTGCTGGAGAGGTTGCAGAGGAGATTCACCAGAATGTTAAACAACAAAAAGAACGAACAGTTAGAGGAACACAGCATCTCTGAAGGCAGCGGGAAAGTCAAGATTTCAAACTGAGACCTGCTATCAGGACTTTACTTCACTAGGATGTTTCCTGGATTCAGTTATAGAGAGATATCAAATCAAGTTTAATTGTCATTCAAACCATATATGGATACAGCTGAACAAGACAGTGTTCCTCTGGGGCCAAAGGTGCAAACATGTACACATGAAATCAAAATAGTGAGAAAGGAAACAGAAAGAACATAGTCACTTCAGAAAATCCATTTTTAGTCCAAGATCCTGAGCAAACATCTTACAAAATTACGTACACAACGCTGGAAGAACTCAGCAGGTCAGGCAGCATCCATGAGAAAAGAGTAGCCAACATCTCAGGCTGAGACCCTTCATCAGGAATGGGGGTGGGGAGAGAGGGCTGAAGCCCAGTAATAGAGATAGGGGAGGGGGTAGGACCTAGAGGCGCCAGGTGGAAAACCAATCACAGGAAAGATAAAAGGGGGAGGAGATAAGCATGAAAGAACTGTAGAGATAAAGAAGCAGAAAGTTGAAAGGGGAGAGAGGCAGAGGGGGAGGGAATTACCGGAAATTGGAGAATTCAATGTTCATACCACCAGGCTGGAGGCTACCCAGACAGTAGATGAGGTGTTGCTCCTCCAACCTGAGTTTGACCTCATCATGGCAGTAGTGGAGGCCGTGTATGGACATATCTAGATGGGAATGTGAGGGAGAGTTGAAGTGGGTGGCAACCGTGAGATCCTGTCTATTGTGACGGACGGAGTGTAGGTACTCGACGAAGCGATCCCCCAATCTGCGTCGGGTCTCGCCGATGTAGAGGAGGCCGCACTGGATGCAATAGACAACTCCAGCAGACTCACAGGTGAAGTGTTGCCTCACCTGGAAGGACTGTCTGGGGCCCGGAATGGTGGTAAGGGGGGAGGTGTGGGGACAGGTGTAGCATTTGCGCTTGCAGGGATAAGTGCCAGGGGGGAGTTCTGTGAGGAGAGACGTGTGGACCAGGTAGTCGTGGAGGGAACGATCCTTGCGAAAAGCTGAGAGGGGTAGAGAGGGAAAGATGTGCTGAAGGTGGCGGAAGTTGCAGAGGATCATATGCTGGATCCGGAAGCTGGTGGGGTGGTAGTTGAGGACAAGGGGAACCCTGTCCCTGTTGTGGTGATAGGAGGATGGGTTAAGGGCTGAAGTGCGGGAAGTTGAGGAGATGCGGGTGAGGGTATCTTTGATGATGTCAGAAGGGAAATCATGATCCTGAAAGAAAGACATTTGAGAAATCCTGGAATAGAAAGCCTCATCCTGGGAGCAGATGCGGCGGAGACGGAGGAACTGGGAATAGGGAATGGCATTTTTGCATTGGGCAGGGTGGGAAGAGGTATAGTCAAGATAATTATGGGAGTCAGTGGGTTTGTAGAAGATGTCAGTGGATAGTCTGTCTCCAGAGATGGAGACCAAGAGATCAAGAAAAAGGAGAGAAGATGGACCAAGTGAATTTAAGGGCTGGGTGAAAGTTAGAGGCAAAGTTGATGAAATTGACGAGCTTAGCATGGGTGCAGGAAGCTGCACCAATGTAGTCGTCAATGTGCGGAGGAAAAGTTGGGGAGTGGTGCCAGTATAGATTTGGAGCATAGACTGTTCCACATAACCCACAAAGAGGCAGGCATAACTGGGGCCCTCAAAATTGATGGTTCACAGCAGTCCAGCCTGTACTTCCACTGATCCAACACCAGAGGGCACCACTGACAGCAGAAGACACCAGCTCCTCTTCCACCCACCCCTCCCCCCCAAATCGAGCATGGTTGCAATGCTACAACGCAAGTCCACGGTTTGAGGCCTAGTCCTTGCTACAACTGAGGTGCCACTGCTGCCTCGCCGCCAGTCTCCTCCCCCACTCCACCCCCCCACCAAACAAGGGAAGTAGGCCCGTCGCAATGTCCAACAGAGTCTTGCGGTTGCAAAAGAAACATCCAAACCAAAACAGACACGGTTTCACTACACGCCACCTTCGCACCAACTTGAAGGCACCAACTCTGGTGCCTCCGAGTAACAAGTGGTGGCATGGTCTCCACCCAGGTCAGCTCTTCCGAACCCAATCCATCTCTTCCTGTGGCCCTAAGGCTCAACTAGCATGACTGCCCTCACTCATCCCAACATGACTCTCTCGGCCCAACGACCCAACTCACCTTCCGTGGTCCCATTGCCCAGCTCGCCTTCCATGGTCCCGTGGCCCAACTCACCTTCCATGGTCCCGTGGCCCAGCTCGCCTTCCGTGGTCCCATGGCCCAGCTCGCCTTCCATGGTCCCGTGGCCCAACTCACCTTCCATGGTCCCGTGGCCCAGCTCGCCTTCCGTGGTCCCATGGCCCAGCTTGCCTTCCATGGTCCCGTGGCCCAGCTCGCCTTCCGTGGTCCCATGGCCCAGCTCGCCTTCCATGGTCCCGTGGCCCAACTCGCCTTCCATGGTCCCGTGGCCCAGCTCGCCTTCCGTGGTCCCGTGGCCCAACTCACCTTCCGTGGTCCCGTGGCCCAGCTCGCCTTCCGTGGTCCCGTGGCCCAACTCCCCTTCCGTGGTCCCGTGGCCCAGCTCGCCTTCCGTGGTCCCGTGGCCCAACTCACCTTCCGTGGTCCCGTGGCCCAGCTCGCCTTCCGTGGTCCCGTGGCCCAACTCGCCTTCCGTGGTCCCGTGGCCCAGCTCGCCTTCCGTGGTCCCGTGGCCCAACTCGCCTTCCGTGGTCCCGTGGCCCAGCTCGCCTTCCGTGGTCCCGTGGCCCAACTCGCCTTCCGTGGTCCCGTGGCCCAGCTCGCCTTCCGTGGTCCCGTGGCCCAACTCGCCTTCCGTGGTCCCGTGGCCCAACTCGCCTTCCGTGGTCCCGTGGCCCAGCTCGCCTTCCGTGGTCCCGTGGCCCAACTCGCCTTCCGTGGTCCCGTGGCCCAACTCGCCTTCCATGGTCCCGTGGCCCAACTCGCCTTCCGTGGTTCCGTGGCCCAGCTCGCCTTCAGTGGCTCAGCGGCTCAATATTGGATAGGCTGGGCTTGTTTTCTTTGAAGCATAGTGTGAATCGATAAAAGTGTATAAAATTCTGAGAAACATGGATGAGGTAGTCAGAATCTTTTTCCATATCAAAAACAAGGAGGTGTGGACTGAAGGTGAGAGAAAGAAGTTTTAATGGGGATCTGTGGGTATTTCATTAGCAGCCCCTGCCCCTCTAATCCTCTCAGCTAGTTACTCTTCTTTCAGTCGGTCATAGGTGGCAAAAAGATTCTTCTTTGCTGTCTTGGACTTGTCTCTTAGCTCTTGTTTCACTCCTTCTACGTTCGGCATGACAACCATTGACCACACTTCTTGCTGCGACGACATCAGGATGTTTTGAGATCCAACTCTTTTTGATTCGCTTTACAGTCGGCAGACTCTTTGTTGCATCTATGTGTGTGTCTATGAGCCATTGATAGTGGTCGGTAGCTGTCTCCCGACAGTGGGCCGAAGCAATTTCTCACTTCCACAGTGTACTGGGCTTGAAGAATAGGTTATGAGGAGAATGCCTTCCAGTCTATCTTCTCCTTGGGACATGTGGCTCTGGGTTGCTGCAGGCTCAGTCTCACTTGCATTGACACTAACCCGTGGTCAGAACTGACCGAATTGAAGGTGCTGTAGGTGTCTGTGTTGATCACACAATTACGCCATTTTGTTCTTACAAGGATGTAGTTGAAATGCTTCCTGTTGAGGGAGGCTCTGTTTTCATATGTCCACAGTTTACCAGCTCGCTTCTTGAATTGTGTGTTGGTGGCAATATGACTCTGTTTCTGAATGAAATCAACTAGGTATTGTCCATTTCTGTTGGTAAAGTCGTGGTATGACTATGGAACATCTTCCAGTCCGACCTGGGCATTAAAACTGCCAAGTGCAGCCAGAAGATTAGCAGACAGAAGAAGTCCCCGTCAGGTTAAATAAGTGGTAAAACAGCAGAGGACCATGTCCACACATGGTTTACCCACTTCAAGAACCTGCTGGGAAGCCCTCCAACGATCACGGAAGAAGATGAGGACATACCCACGATACTAAGGCAAGTCGACATCGATGATGGTCCATTCACCATTGAAGAACTGAAGAAGGCCAAATATGCACTCAAACAGGGCAGGAGCGCTGGACCAGACGGGATACCACCAGATGTCCTGAAGAACTACAACCTGGATGACATCTTGCTGGACATATGTAATATGGCACTGATGAAAGGTGACAAACCAGAACAGTGGTCACTCTCAAACATTATCCCTGTCCCCAAGTCTGGATCCCTCACAAAGACAGATAACTACTGAGGTATCAGCTTGACCTGCGCCTTAGTAAAGTTATACAATCGGATGATCTTGAACAGGATTCACACCGTCACTGACCCTGAGCTAAGATTCAATTAGAATGGTTTTCAGCAGAAGCACACAACAGTAATGCAAATACTTGCTCTCCGTAGAATCATCGAGGAAGTCAAGAAGAACGACCTACCAGCCATGCTTACTTTCATCGATTTTCGCAAAGCTTTTGACTCCATTCACCGAGGTAAAATGCTAAAGATCCTGAAAGCTTACCGAGTGCCAGACCTTCTACTGAGAGCAATAGAATCCAGCTATACCAATACCATGGCGAAAGTTGTATCACCAGACAGAGAAACAGCAGTGTTCGAGCTCCTATATGGTGTGCTGCAAGGAGACACTCTGGCACCCTAGATCTTTATAATCGTCCTTGATTGTGCTCTACGTCAAGCTACCAAAGATCATGACAAGCTTGGTTTGACCATAAAACCAGGACACACAAACCTAAAAGGTCAGACCAGTTATGCTCACAAATCTCGATTTTGCAGATGACATACTCCTGCTCTCTGCCCAGATGGAGGAAGCACAGCAGCTACTGACAAAAGTGGAAATTGAGTGCAATAAAGTTGGACTTCACCTAAACACTAAAAAGACAGAGTACATGGCATTCGACTGCGACTAAGGTACTCTCAAGATCGTAAAGAATGATACCATTGAGAAAGTCTTAGACATCAAGTACCTCGGGTCAAGAATGATGAGTTCGGAGAAGGACATAAAGATACGGAAGGCACTGGCGTGGAGGGCTATGAACAACATGAAGGAAATCTGGAGGTCGAACCTGACCAGAGGGCTCAAAAAGAGGATCTTCATAGCAGTCAGAGAGTCCATTCTCACGTACGGATGTGAGACGCGGATACTCACCAAGACCATGTGAAAGTCACTAGATGGTTGCTATACACGAATGCTCTGGATGGCTGTTGACGTGAGCTGGCAACAGCACATGACGAGCGTCGAGCTCTATGATGACCTACCGATGCTCACTACTAAAATCGAGGCAAGAAGACTGCAACTAGCGGGACACTGTCTACACCACCCTGAGCTACCTGCCATCACATGGGAGCCCAAGCATGGGAGGATGAACCCTGGCCACCCTCCCAAGACTATGGTCAACACGCTCCTAGAAGATAGCAGCATGGTTAATGTAGATGAACTGAACACACTGATGAGGGAGAGGGAGGAGTGGAGAGTCCGTCATCGTGCCCAATGCTGGCCCCCTAGGCCTGAGGTGACATAGTAGTAGTGTGGGTATTTGATATCTAGAAAGTATTGACAAAAGGGGTAATAGATTCAGAAACAATTACTAAATTGAAGAGGCACTTAAATACTTAAACAGGCAAGGCCTAGAAAGGTGTAGTGTACATGTGGTTCAGCAAATGAGGTCACTATAGGTGGGTATGATTGTTGGCTGAAGGACCTTTTCTGTGCTCTATGACTGAGTCTGAGGGTGAGAAGGCAGAGTCAATTCACCAGGCGTGTGTGGAGAATAAAAGTAGAATTTGTCTAAAGTTGTCCTTGATAGTCAATATGGACCTGGTAGGCCAAGAGTCGTTTGCCAAACTGACTTGGGTTACATAAATTACCACAAAAACTTAGTTAACTCAAAATTCACATGTTATTGTACCTACACAAATATCCACAGCTATTATGTTGACTCCTGGCTGATAATTTAAGTTTCTGAATGCTCCGTCGCTTTTAGTCCCAGTACACATCATGTCAACCCCTGACCAACTAACACAGACATCAAATAGAGCACTCCCATTAGTCAAATGATTGCTCCTTCTGCTCCCTGCTCCAAGGGAGCAGGAGTTAGTTAGTCTCCAGATTTATTGCTACTTTATGTCCGAAATCCTTCATTCTTATTCCCTTCTCACTTCTGATAAGATACAAAAGCCTGAAAGCACATATCACCAGGCTTGAGGCCAGCTTCTACCTCACTGTTATAAGACTATTGAACTAGTATGATAAGATAGATTCAAGCTCAATCTACCTCATCTTGACCCTTACTGTCTGTCTGCATTACACTTTCTCTGTAACTGCAACACTTGATACTTCATTCTGTTATTGCTTTCCCTTGTGCTACCTCAGTGCACTGATGTGGTGAATTGATCTATATGATCATTTTTAAAAATTGTATAGGTATATAACCATATAACAAAACAACCATATAACAATCACAGCACGGAAACAGGCCATCTTGGCCCTCCTAGTCCGTGCCGAACCCTTAATCTCACCTAGTCCCACCTACCCGCACTCAGCCCATAACCCTCCACTCCTTTCCTGTCCATATACCTATCCAATTTTACCTTAAATGACACAACTGAACTGGCCTCTACTACTTCTACGGGAAGCTCATTCCACACAGCTATCACTCTTTGAGTAAAGAAATACCCCCTCATGTTTCCCTTAAACTTCTGCCCCCTAACTCTCAAATCATGTCCTCTAGTTTGAATCTCCCCTACTCTCAATGGAAACAGCCTGTTCACGTCAACTCTATCTATCCCTCTCAAAATTTTAAATACCTCGATCAAATCCCCCCTCAACCTTCTACGCTCCAATGAATAGAGACCTAACTTGTTCAACCTTTCTCTGTAACTTAATTGCTGAAACCCAGGTAACATCCCAGTAAATCGTCTCTGCACTCTCTCTAATTTATTGATATCTTTCCTATAATTCGGTGACCAGAACTGCACACAATATTCCAAATTTGGCCTTACCAATGCCTTGTACAACTTTAACATTACATCCCAACTTCTGTACTCAATGCTTTGATTTATAAAGGCCAGCGTTCCAAAAGCCTTCTTCACCACCCTATCTACATGAGACTCCACTTTCAGGGAACTATGCACAGTTACTCCTAGATCTTTCTGTTCCTCTGCATTCCTCAATGCCCTACCATTTACTCTGATTATTCCTGCCAAAATGTAGAACCTCACACTTCTCAGCATTAAACTCCATCTGCCAACGTTCAGCCCATTCTTCTAACCGGCATAAATCTCCCTGCAAGCTTTGAAAATCCACCTCATTATCCACAACACCTCCTACCTTAGTATCATCGGCATATTTACTAATCCAATTTACCACCCTATCATCCAGATCATTTATGTATATTACAAATAACATTGGGCCCAAAACAGATCCTGAGGCACCCCGCTAGTCACCGGCCTCCATCCCGATAAACAATTATCCACCACTACTCTCTGGCATCTCCCATCTAGCCACTGTTGAATCCATTTTATTACTCCAGCATTAATACCTAACGACTGAACCTTCTTAACTAACCTTCCATGTGGAACTTTGTCAAAGTATATGGACAGGAAAAGAATAAAGGGTTAAGGGCTGAGTGCAGTATGTGGGACTAGGTGAGAGTAAGCGTTCGGCATGGACTAGAAGGGCCGAGTTGGCCTATTTCCATGCTGTAATTGTAATATGGATAAATTCGCTGTATGATCTGTATGGACCCCCGGGAGGCTGTGTCGAGCCAGAAGTCACTCCCCACGGGAGGCTGCTTCTTGGTGTATGAAGGCCCCACGGAAGGAGAGCTATTACTCTCCTCAATGCAGATAGAGGGGTTTTTCAAAATTCTGAGACATATGATATGTGATTATCAGTGTGGACTGTAGTTTATATTGGTCTGTTTCAGTTTTTCTGTGCTTCCTTTCTTATTGCCGATTGGTGGGTGGGGCGATATGTTACTTTTTTGAGTGAGGGATGGGTTGGTGTTTGATGTGATTGTCACTGATTTTTTGCATGGGAGAAGCTTTGGGATTAGGGTTTGATGTTTTAGCTGCCTTGTCTAAGTGGGCAACGTGTTAATTTTTATGCGAGGGAGGGGTCCAGGGATTTGGGGTTTATAAGTTTTGTTTCTTTTTCTTTTTCCTGCGGGAGGGGGGCCTCACCAACTTCCATGACATTTCTGTATTTTATGGCTATCTGGAGAAGACAAACCTCAGAGTTGTATCCTATAATTTTGATAATAAAATTAACCTTTGAACCTTTGACATGTTTTTCACTGCACTTCGGTATATGTGACAATAATAAACTGATTTTATGGCTTTTCTGGTTCGTTGTCATCAGTAGGTCGCATCTGGAATTTCCAGATGGCGAACAATTTCCCTCCACGCCACTCTGACATATTGGGGAATAATTTTCATGGCAAGTTACAGCAGTGGTTTGCCTTTGCCTTCTGCCAAGTGGGATTTTTTTAAGAGATCACCAGCTCTTAACCCAGCACAGATGAAGAGCGTGCAAGAGAGCCAGCTGGATTCATACTCGGGACCTCTCGCCCAAAGTCCAGCACTAATGCCACTACACCACCAGCCAGTTAACCTGCATAAATCTTTCATTATCTCTTGCCCTGGCCTAATGCAGCATTACCCTACTGTTCTCTGCCCTAATAAGGACTTGTCTCTGTTATACCCCAGTTTCTGATCGCTTTCATGTGAACACAAGGGGACCAATATTCTTGCAGGCAGATATGCTAGAGCTGTGGGAGAGTGTCTAAACTAATCTGGCAAGGAGATAGAAACCAGAATAATAGGACTGAGGATGGGGCAGTTGGTAATCAAGTAGCTGCAGTGTGTAGTGAGATAGTAAGGAAGGACAGGCAGATGAAAGGGCACAAATTCAGTCAGTGGGATGAGTTAAAGTGTAACAGGGGTCAAAATCAAAAAGAGTGATGAATACAGGACTGAAGATGTTATATTTGAATGCACACAGTATACAGAATAAGGATCTTGTGGTGCAGTTAGAGATTGGCAGGTATGACATTGTGAGCATCTCTGGGTTGTAGCTGAAAGAAGATCATAGCTGGGAGCTTAACACCACAGATACATATTGTATCGAAAGGACAGGCAGGTTGGTTTGGCTCTTTTGGTGAAAAATGAAATCAAATCCTTAGAAAGTGCTGACATAGAATTGGAAGATGTAGGATCCTTGTGGGTAGAGCTAAGAAAGTGCAAGGGTAGAAAGACCCTAATGGGAATTATATACAGGGGTCCAACATTAGCTAGGATGTGAGCTACAAATTAAAACAGAAGATAGAAAAGGCATGTAGAAAGGGCAATGTTGTGATAATCATGGGGGGGATTTCAATATGTAGGCTGATTGGGAAAATGAGGTTGGTGCTGCATCATAAGAGAGGAAATTTGTAGAATGCCTACAAGATGGCTTTCTAGATCAGCTTGTGGTTGAGCCCACTGTAGGAATAGCAATTCTAAATTGGGTCTTAATTAATGACCCAAATTTGATTAGGGTGCTTAAGGTAAAGGAACCCTTAGGAATCAGTGATCATGATATGATAGAATTCACTCTGCAGTTTGAGAAGGTGAAGCTTATATCAGTATTATAGTGGAGTAAAGGGGATTAGAAGCATGAGAGAGGAGCTGGCCAAAGTTGTTCAGAGGTGGACACTAGCAAAAACAGCATAAAACCAAAAATTAGTGTGAAGGCAGAAGACTGGGAAGCTTTTAAATATCAACAGAAGCCAACTAAAAAGCCATAAAGGAGAATATATGCTAGCCAAAAGTACAAAAAAATTCAGATATGTAAAAAAAAGAGAGACAAGACTGAATGCTAAAAATGATGCTGACGAAGTTGTAATGGGAACGACCTTAGTAAGTATTTTGCATCATTCTTCATTGTGGGCAGAAGTGCTATTGTTAATATTCATTACTATTGTTAAGGAGAAGGTGCTTGGGAAGTTGAAAAGTCTAAAGATAGATGAGTCACATGGACCAGATGGACTATACCCCAGGGTTCTAAAAGAGGGAGCTGAAGAGATTGTGGAGGCATTAATAATGATCTTTCAAGAATCACTAGATTCTGGAATGGTTCCGACATATTGCAAAAGTTGCAAATGTCTCTCCACTCTTTAAGAAGAGAAGGAGGGCAGAAGAAAGGAATTATAGGCCAGTTAGCCTCACCTTAGTGGTTGTGGAAACGTTGGAGACTATTAATAAGGAGGACACCATAAGACATAGGAGCAGAATTAAGCCATTTGGCCCATTGAGTCTGCTCCGCCATTCAATCATGGCTGAACCTTTTTTCCCCTCCCCTCCTCAGGCCCACTCCTCAGCCTTCTCTGTAATCTTTGATGCGGTGTCCAATCAAAAACCTATAAATCTCTGCCTGAACAGCTCTCCACAGCTGCCTGTGGTAACAGATTCTACAAATTCACCACCCTCTGGCTAAAGCAATTTTTCCACATCTCTGGTTTAAATGGATGCCCCTCTATCCTGAGGCCATGGCCTCTTGTCTTAGACTCCCCCACCATGGAAAACATCCTTTCCACATCTACTCTGTCTAGGCCTTTCAACATTCGAAAGGTTTCAATGAGTCCCCCCCTCATCCCTCTAAATTCCAGGAAGTACAGACCCAAAGCCATCAAACGTTCCTCATATGATAACCTTTTCATTCCTGGAATCATCCTTGTGAACCTCCTTTGAATTTTCTGTAATGTCAGCACATCTTTTCTTAGAGGAGGAACCCAAAACTGTCCACAGTACTGAAGGTGAGCCCTCACCTGTGTCTTATAAAGCCTCAGCATCACATCCCTGTTCTTGTAATCTAGACCCCTTGAAATGAATGCTAACATTGCAGTTGCTTTCCTCACCACCAACTCTACCTGCAAGTTAACCTTTAGGATGTTCTGCACAAGGACTCTCAAGTTCCTTTGCATCTCAGATTTTTGGATTTTCTCTTCATTTAGAAAAGAGTCTGCACATATATTTCTATGACCAAAGTGCATGACCATGCATTTTCCAACATTGTATTTCATTTGCCACTTTCTTGCCCATTCTCCTTCTGCATCCTACCTGTTTCCTCAACACTACCTGCCCCTCCACCATTCTTTGTATCATCTGCAAACTTGGCAACAAAGCCATCTATTCCATCATCTATATCATTGATGTACAGCATAAAAAGAAGTGGTCCCAACACCACTAGTCACTGACATCCAACCAGAAAAGGATCCTTTTATTCCCACAAGCTGCCTCTTACCAATCAGCCAATGCTCTAACCATGCTAGTAACTTCCCTATGATGCGATGGGCTCTTAACTTGGTAAGCAGCCTCATGTGTGGCACTTTATCAAAGGCTTCTGAAAGTCCAATAATACAACACCCAGTTGTACTATTAATACAGCATCCCCTTTATTGAAAAAAGGGGATCCAATAATCCAATAATACAGCATCCCCTTTATCTAACCTACTTGTAATCTCCTCAAAGAATTTTAACAGGTTCATCAGGCAGGATTTTCCCTTAAGGAAACCATGCTGACTTAGTCCCAGCAACACACACAAAATGCTGGAGGAACTCAACAGGCCAGGCAGCATCTATGGTAAAGAGTACAGTAAACATTTTGGCTGAGACACTTCAGCAGGACTGAAGAAAAAAAGGTGGAGGGAGGGGAGGGAGAAACACAAGGTGACAGGTGAAACTGGGAGTGGTAGGGGTAAAATAAAGAACTGGGAAGTTGATTGTAAAAGAGATACACAAGATACCTGGAGAAGGGGGAGTCTGATAGGAGAGAACAGAAGGCCATGGAAGAATGAAAAGGGGGCAGAGCACCAGAGGGAGGTGCTAGGCAGGTAAGGAATTAAGTTGAGAGAGGGAACCAGTCCATTCTGTACTTTCATTTAACTTGCTGTGCTCTGTTCCTGCCACTAATTGGGCTGTAGGAATGAGCCTGAATGCTCGCGAAGCTCTCTTTTTTTAACAAGCATCGCCGACCTGCAAGAAGCCTTCTCGCTGTGCTCTGCTCCCACCGCTGATCGGAGTGCTTGGGGCACATGATAAAATAGCCAAAGTTTTCTAAAGGGTTTTCTAAAGGGGAAATCTTGCCTGAAAAATCTGATAGAATTATTTGAAGAAATAATAAGCAGGACAGAAAAAGGAGAGTCAGTGGATGTTGTTAATTTGGATTTTCAGAAGGTAATTGACAAGGTGCCACATGTGAGGCTGCTTAACAAGTTAAGACCCCATGGTATTATAGGAAAGGTACTAGCAAGGGTGGAAGATTTGCTGACTGGCAGGAGACAAAGAGTGGGAATAAAGTGTGCCTTTTCTGGTTGGCTACCAGTGACTACTGGTGTTCTGCAGGGTTTGGTGTTGGGACCATTTCTTTTCAAGTTTCAAGATACATTTATTATCAGAGAGTGATAATCAGAGAGTTTCAAGTTCCTGAGTGTCAAGATCTCTGAGGATCTAACCTGGTCCCAACATATCGACGCAGTTATAAAGAAGGCAGGACAGCGGCTATACTTCATTAGGAGTTTGTTGGTATGTCAACAAATACACTCAAAAACTTCTATAGATGCACTGTGGAGAGCATTCTGACAGGTTGCATCACTGTCTGGTATGGTGGGTGGAGGTGCTACTGCACAGGACCAAAAGAAGCTGCAGAGGGTTGTAAAGTTAGTCGGCTCCAAAGTACCATCTACTAGCCTACAAAGTACCCAGGACATCTTCAAGGAGCGGTGTCTCAGAAATGCACTTTTCTCACCGTCACCATCAGGTAGGAGGTACAGAAGCCTGAAGGCTCACATTTAGAGATTCAAGAACAACTTCTTCCCCTCTGCCATCCAATTCCTAAATGGACATTGAACCCTTGGACATTACCTCACTTTTTTCAATATATAGTATTTCTGTTTTTTGCACAATTTTTAATCTATTCAATATTCATATAACCATATAATATAGCATATAACAATTACAGAACGGAAACAGGCCATCTCGGCCCTTCTAGTCCGTGCCGATAGCTTACTCTCACCTAGTCCTACCGACCTACACTCAGCCCATAACCCTCCATTCCCTTCCTGTCCATATACATATCCAATTTTTTTTTTAAATTCAAAATCGAACCTGCCTCTACCACTTCTGCTGGAAGCTCCTTCCGCACAGCTACCACATTCTGAGTAAAGAAGTTCCCCCTCGTATTACCCCTAAATATTTTCTCCTTAACTCTCAACTCATGTCTTCTTGTTTGAATCTCCCCTACTCTCAATGGAAAAAGCCTATCCGGGGGTTCCGGTGACATCATTGTCAAGAATGGCAGCTTAAGTCACTAGCTCTTCCGGAAAAACGCATAGTAAGCCCCATTATCCCATCAAATATAATATTTTTTGAAAAATATTTGAACTGAAAAGAGGGGCAAGAACAGGAAGAAGAAATGGAAATTTAAAAAGAGACACTGCGGAGCCTGCGTCCGAGAGGAGTGCAGCGAGCGGCTCTCCTACCTGACTGCGTGCTAGCGAGGTGGCTGCTGGGCCTTGTTCAGACGAAGCAGCGAATATGTTCGAAATTCTGAAAGAGATAAGGGAGTTCCAGAAAGAAATAAAGCAGCAGCTCCGTGATATTAAGTCAGAGCTTGCCAGTGTTAATCAAAAAATAGCGGTGGCAGAGAATCGAATTGAGAAGGTGGAAGATCGGATCCGAAACGTGGAACGGATACTGAGCAAGACAATAAAAATATTACATCACCAAGAAGGTAAACTGCTTGACCTGGAGGGAAGATCACGGTGGAAAAATATCAGAATCTACAACGTTCCCGAAGGAGTGGAGGGCTCGTCTATGACGGAGTTTGTCAGAAAGTTACTGCGGGACGCGCTGGATCTTCTCCCGGCTACAAAGCTGGAAGTTGAAAGAGCCCACTACGCGTTAGTCCCAAAGCCTCCCCAGGATAGAAAGCCATGCTCAATAATAATTAAATTCCTTCGGTACAGCACCAAGGCGGAGATTCTACAAAGGGCCTGGGGTAAGAAGAGAGTGTTTTTCGATGATAAATTAATATATTTCGACCAAGATTACACCCCCCGCCCCGCGGTCCTGCAGAAATGCAAAGAATACTGAAGTAAAGCGACTACTAAAGCAAAAAAGATTAAATTTCAAACTCTGTACCCTGCTAAACTTCCAGTGTTTTATGACAATGGGACGCGGTTGTACCAGACAGTGGAAGAGGCAACTACAGACATGAAGGCCAGAGGGTTGCCTGTCAGCGTGACCAAAATGAGGGAAAACCTGACTGAGGAATTATCCCGCTCCGCTTGGGAAATAGTGTGAGAATCAAGAAGGCAGGAGATGGGAGGAGGCCGAGAGAAATATGTCAGGAAGAGACCGGGAGTTTCCTAAGGACAGTCCTCACACCCTCCAGAAGAGCTATAGGGTTTGGCTAACTTTAAAAATGTTGAGAAGCTAAACAGAAGGAAAAGTACACAGTGATATACCTATCTCGAGAAAAACTTATTATAATGTGGATTTTATATTACTTAGTTGTTATTCTTTATTCGCTCACTTACTCCTTTTTCCCCACAAAAATGAGAACATGTATACTTATTGTGTGTGTGTGTGTATATATATATATATATATATATATATATATATATAGGAGGAGTACACAGGGAAATCTTTTCTGTGTAATGGATTTGTTCACTGACTTTTATGAATACTGCAATGGGGGCCCTCAACTCACAAGTAGGAGGGGTTATCCCCCACAGCTAGGCATTTCCTCTAGCTCAACACAGGGTCATCTACCAGAGACCTCAGCCTTGGAATCACACGTTCATTGCCATTTTTGTTATTATTTGCATTTCTTGGTTCTTATTTGTTCAGAGAGTAGATCGATTAAGTTTTATTGTAATTTCAATGATACATTGACAGATAAATACAGATGGCTAAGGACAAGGTAAAATTCATTTCTTTTAATGTCAATGGGCTATTAAATCCAACCAAATGTAAGAGAATTTTATTCAATTTGAAACAATTTGATTCATACTGGGAAAAATGGTTTAACTACATAATGCCTCATAGGCCTGATTTTATTCTCACAAATCAATGAATCTGTTGTAAAAAAAAATCACTTCCTACTTGTACATAGTTCTTTCCTTTTGCTTATTTTTTTCTTTCCACTCTTTTCTATAAGTGTGTACCATAGATAAATACTTTGTGATTTGTGATATATATGATTATATGATATAGATGTACAATGTCTGAAATACATCTTATGGAAATGTTTGTTTGATGATGAACTTCAAAAAAAAATTATAAAAAAAAGGAAAAAGCCTATCCACGTCAACTCGATCGATCCCCCTCACAATTTTAAATACCTCTATCAAGTCCCCCCTCAACCTTCTATGCTCCAAAGAATAAAGACCTAACTTGTTCAACCTTTCTCTGTAACTTAGGTGCTGAAACTCAGGTAACATTCTAGTAAATCTCTGTACTCTCTCTATTTTGTTGACATCTTTCCTATAATTCGGTGACCAGAACTGTACACAATACTCCAAATTTGGCCTCACCAATGCCTTATACAATTTTAACATTACATCCCAACTCCTATACTCAATGCTCTGATTTATAAAGGCCAGCATACCAAAAGCTTTCTTCACCACCCTATCCACATGAGATTCCACCTTCAGGGAACTATGTGCCATTATTCCTAGATCACTCTGTTCTACTGCATTCCTCAATGCCCTACCATTTACCATGTATGTCCTATTTTGATTATTCCTACCAAAATGTAGCACCTCACACTTAATCAGCATTAAACTCCATCTGCCATCTTTCAGCCCACTCTTCCAACTGGCCTAAATCTCTCTGCAAGCTTTGAAAACCTACTTCATTATCCATAACGCCACCTATCTTAGTATCCTGCAATTTATTTGTTTATTTATTTATTATTATTATTTTTTCTTCTAGATTATGTATTGCATTGAACTGCTGCTGCTAAGTTAACAAATTTCATATCACATGCCAGTGATAATAAACCTGATTCTGATTCTGATAAATTATACAACTCTGAGAGTTGCTTGCTCACAGATAGTCACAAAGCAAGAAACCTGAGAGAACCCAATTAAAGAAAAAGAAGAATAAGAATAAAAGTAAAA
The DNA here is from genome assembly GCF_030144855.1 of Hypanus sabinus. Taxonomy (NCBI): domain Eukaryota; kingdom Metazoa; phylum Chordata; class Chondrichthyes; order Myliobatiformes; family Dasyatidae; genus Hypanus; species Hypanus sabinus. The sequence continues at coordinate 144,057,795 of NC_082706.1, forward strand.
GACCAACACTCAATACATAAAAGAAAGAAAAAAATACAAACTGTGGAAACAACTGAAGTGAACAACATTCTGAACCAAAATGGAGTCCTCAGATCTGAACCCAGCAGCAGCCCGGAGTAGGCTCAAAGCCTCGCTTGTCATTTCATCATAATAGTGGTCATGGAGCACAGCAACCAAGGCAGTCTTCATTACCTCAGCACCATGGAGAGAGGAGAATGAGCGAAATCGGCTCTCGCCTTGGCTCCTAACACCCTGTCTTTCAGCCTGTCTGAGCCTGCATTTGAAGTGGTCCAACAACAGAACAGCAAAAGGTTTCACGCCCTGGAGAGAGGAGTGAAAATCGCGGAGAGTGAGCAAAATCAGCTGTCACCTCCGATCTGGGCCGGCATCTAAGCAGCACATTGTTCCTCACTCTAGGACCCAGCTACTGCAAAGGACTTGGGGCCTAGACCCAGCGACCCAGATTCCATCACCCAGCCCGAAGCCATTCTCAAACTCTTTAAATCAGCTGGGCATCCAGAGTGATCGACCCTCATACCCAGGCCAGTTGAACAGGCATCAAAACTCCATCTGCAAAACACAACCTCGGCTCATCCCTGAACTCGCCTCATCATCACTCGCCCCTTCACTGTTTGCAGCAATGTTAGCACAATTTACCTCAGCAAAAGTATTTTTAATGATTTGTTTGTAGGATTTCTTAGATTTTTGACTATCAGAAGCTGTCAGATGCATTTGCTAGTTCCATCTTCACGTCCTTTGTCAATGATTTGGGTGGAATTGATGGCTTTGTGGCCAAGTTTGCTGATGATATAAAGATAGGTGGAGGGGAAGGTAGTTCAGGAAGCAGGATTTCTGCAGAAGGACTTAGACATATGAAGCAAATTGGCAAAATTCAAAAATTCTTGGTAGTCCTCATGCAGGATTCCCTAAAGTTTAACCTGCAGGTTGAGGCAGTGGTAAGAAAGGCAAATGCAATGTTAGCATTCAGTTCAAGAGGACTAAAATACAAAAGAAAGTACTGTATATAAGACTTTATTAAGCATTTGTCAGTCTGCACTTGGAGTGTTGTAAGCTGTTCTGGGCCCCTTATCTTAGAAAGGATGTGCTGGCATTGGAAATGGTCCAGAGGAGGTTCGTGAGAATGATCCCTGGAATTAAATGGTTAACATATGAGGATCATTTGATGCTTTGAATTGAATTGAATTGGAATTTTACATCTACTGTATCCCACAACGTGATGGAGTAAAAAGCTTTGTGTTATGACTCCGTTGCAATGTACAGACATGTGAATTTATAAGTCTCATGTCTTGTAGAAATAAGCCTGTTGGTCCTGGCTTTGATGCTGCAGTACCATTTGCCAGATGGAAGCAACTGAAGCAGTTTCTGGTTGGGGTGACTGGTGACCACCATGATCTTCCAAGCCTTCTTTATGCACCTGCTGCTGTAAATGTCCTCAGTGGAGGGAAGTTCATGTCCACAGATGTGTTGGGCTGTCTGCACTACTCTTCAGTGCGCAGCGGTCAAGGTTGTTCTAGTTCCCATATCAGGCGGCGATACAGCCAGTCAGTATGTTCCCAATGGTGCCCCTGTAAAAGGTCTTGAGGATTTGGGGGCTCATGTCAAACTTCTTCAGTCACCTGAGGTAGAAGAGATGCTGTTGTGCTTTTTTTTGCCACAAAGCCGGTGTGTACAGTCCAGTGAGATCATTGATGATGTATATACCGAGGAACTTGAAACTACTCACCCTCTCAACTGCAGACCCATTGATGTTGATCGGGGCAAGCCTGTCTCCGTTCCTCCTGTAATCAACAATCAGCTGTTTTATTTTTGTACATTGAGGGAAAGGTTGTTATCTTGGCACCACAGTGTCAGGGTGTCAACCTCTCCCCTGTAAGATTGTCTCGTCACCATTAAAAATAAAGCCGATCAATATTGTGTCATCTGCGAATTTGATCAGCAGATTGGAGCTGTGTGGGAACACAGTAGTGGGTGTAAAGGGAGTAGAAGAGGGGACTCAGGACACCACCCTTGGGGGCACCTGTGTTGAGGGTCAGAGGGGCAGAGGTGAGGCAGTCAATTCTTACCAACTGTTGGCTATCCAATAGGAAGTCCAGGATCCAGTTGCACAAGCCGGGGTGCAGGCCAAGGTCTCTGAGTTTTCTGTCAAATCTTGTGGGAATTATGGTGCTAAACTGTAGACCAGGAGCAGCATTCTAACATATGCATCCCTCTTCTCCAGGTGAGTGAAGATGGGATGTAGTGCTGTGGCTATGGTGTTATCGGTAGACTGGTTCTGTCAGCAGGTAAATTGTAGGGGGTCCATTGGGGGTGGTAGCATGCTGCAGATGCAGTCCTTGACCAGCCTCTCAAAGCATTTGCTTATAATTAAGGTGAGTGTGACAGAACACCTATCGTTCAGGCATGCTACCTTGGTTTTCTTAGGTACAGGGACAAAGATGGATGATTTGAAATGGGAGGGCACTACACATTGGGAGAGGGAGAGATTAAAAATGTCCATAAACACACCAGCCAGGTGTTCTGCACACACTTTGAGGACCCGCCCTGGGATGCCGTCCAGCTCTGCTGCCTTGCAGCTGTTGACACGTTGGAATGTTCTACATACTTCAGCCTTGGAGATGACCAAGGAGCAGGTCTCTTCGGCCTGTACTCACTGGAGTTTAGAAGTATGAGGGGAGATCTCATTGAAATGTATTGAATATTAAAAGACTGGATGTGGAGAGGATGTTTCCTATAGTGGTAGAGTCTAAGACCAGAGAGCTCAGCCTCCATTTAGAACAGAGATGAAGTAAAATTTCTTTAGCCAGAGGGTGATGAATGTATGGAACTCATTGGCACAGACAATCATGTAGTCTACGTCATCGGTTGAATCTAAGGTGGAGGTTAAAAGGTTCTTGATTAATCATGGTGACAATGGTTAAGGAGGCGAAGGCAGGAGAATGGCATTGAGAGGGATCATCCATGATAGAATTGCGGAGCAAACTCGAGGGGCTCAGTGGCTTAGTTCTGCTCCTATGTCTGCTGGTCTTATATTTCCAAGCTGGAATATTGTATGGCTCAGGGGAAACTTTCTGCTAATGGTGATCCCATGCTAGCTAGAAGAGGTAATGGGGTTGGGAGGTGCCAGCTAAGAGTTTTGGTCAGCCTGGCTGTGATCTATTTCTGCTTTTGGGTGTTCCTGTATACAGAAGGGGATCTCTGACCCTGATCCTTGGGCACCATTTTAACTTGACTTCAATTTCCTTCAAAATTGTCAAAAGAAATGGCCCACTTTCCTGATTCACAATAACACATCATTGAAGTGAGATTCTACCCATTTAGACCAGTTCCCCATCCTTCCCCAGAGCTCTGCTGCTCAGTCTTTAAACTGGAGGGAGAAGTGAACTAAATGCTTAATGAACCTGATCAGTTTTCCAGCCATGCGTTCCAGCTCGCAGGGTGGTGCTGAGAAATGAAATCTCCTTGTTGCCTGTTTGAGCCTTTTGTCAGTCCGCTGGAGTGCTTGTTAGCAAAGCTGAATATCACGCTGCCTAAATTTGCAGAAACCACAGTAACCAGAGTTAGCACTGACCTGCTGCAATGGTATTCACACTTCCTGGGGGGAGGTGAAAGTAGCAGACACTCACGCATTTGCAGCACCACAATATAGAAAACACTAGTCTGAGATGAGGTAAATTTGTGTGTGTGTGTGTGTGTGTGTGTGTGTGTGTGTGTGTGTGTGTGTGTGTGTGTGTGTGTGTGTGTGTGGAAGAGGGGTGCTCTTGATGGGGAGGGTAGGCTGACAGGCTTGTTTCTCTGCTCAGTGAATCTAATATTTAAACATGGCACTTCCCATAGAGCATAGAACATAGAATTCTACAGCTCATTACAGGCCCACGTAACCTACTCTAGAAACTACCTAGAAATTCCCTACCGCATAGCCCTCTATTTTTCTAAGCTCCATGTACCTATCTAAAAGTCTCTTAAAAGACCCTATTGTATCTGCCCCCACCACCGTCGCCAGCAGTGCATTCCACACAACCACCACTCTCTGTGTGAAAAACTTACCCCTGACATCCCCTCTGTACCTTCTTCCAAACACCTTAAAACTATGCCCCCCTCATTTCAGCCCTGGGGAGAAAGCTTCTGGCTATCCATGTGACTAATATCTCTCATCATCTTATACACCTCTATCAGGTCACCTCTCATCCTCCATCACTCCAAGGAAAAAAGGCCAAGTACACTCAATCTATTCTCACAAGGTACGCTCCTGGATCCAGGCAACATCCTTGTAAATCTCCTCTGCACTCTCTCTATAGTATGCACATCCTTTCTGTAGTGAGGTGACCAGAACTGAACACAGTACTCCAAGTGGGGTCTAATTAAGTGGGGCCATTAATGATCGAGTTTGAATCTAGTGTCAGAATAGCATCTACTAGGGTATTCAAGGTAACTGCTACTTCTGTCCTACAGCACATCAAAGGCAGTTTCTTTTTGATAATTCAGATGTCTTAATTCAGTAGAATGTTAAGTGGATATTTAACATGTTCCCTCATCCTTTAACTCTATATTACAGATAAAAAGATAATGGATTGGCTGTCCCACAGCTCTAGTGTCTCAGGTTCAGTCCTGACTTTGGGTGCTGTCTACCTGAAGTTTGCATGTTCTCCCTGTGATTGCATGGGTTCTTCCCAGAAGCTCCACTTTGCTTACACTCACTAAGTTGCCCCTAGTGTGTAAGATGAGTGGAAGAGTCTGAGGGAGTTGACAGGAGTGTGGGAGAATATGGATAGTCTACTAAGTAGGTGTTTGATTGTTGGCATGGACTCAGCAGGCTGAAGGGCCAATTTCTTTGCTGCGTGACTCTATGAATATAACCGCACCCTACAACCATAAGATATAATTAAAATGCTCTTCAGCTTCTAACCAAAAGATAAAAAAAATATTGCCAGTCAGCAAGGGAATTTAATTTCAAATAATTAATTCTGTAGTAAAAATCGAGTCTTGGGAACTGAACCATGAGGCTAACTGATTGTCATTAATAATCCCCCTTGTTACTAATATCTTTTAGGACAGGATGATGCAAGGCATATCTTATGATTCTTAACTGTTTCTTCAGTTCAAAGTAATTAGGGATGAGCATTTGCAAGTGATGCTCATATCCTGTGAATAAATAAAACTCTGAGCATTTCCTCTCGCAACATCGGTACTAACTAGTATAGAACGCACAGCACAGGACAGGGCCTTTGGCCCACAATGCCAAATTAAACTCATCCCATCTTGTCTGCTCATGATCCATACCTGTCTAAATCTTTTTAAAGGACACTATCATGTCAGCTTCCACCACCAACACTCCTGGAAGGATATTCCAGGCACTCACCAATTTGTGTGTGAAAGAAAGCTTGGCTTCCGCAGCATTCCTGTCACACCAGGGGATCAGCACTGATTCAATGAGGAGTGCAGAAGGGAGTGCTGAGCCTGGTGGAGCCCAAATGAAGGACATCGTGCATCATAAACAGCAAAGGACAGAACGTAACAGACAAAAATCTTCAAAGTAGTGAATGAGATCAACTTCTGTCACCTTGCCACTCTAGGAGTGAATCTGGTGAACAATGAAGGAAACTGCAGCAGAAATCCTATCTTTAAGGTACATCTCAAAGGTGTGTGCCTTCAAGAACATATCAGACATAACCAAATCAAAAGCCATGGATGAACCAGGAGGTTCACAATCTGCTGAGGGCTAGATCTGTGAAATTTGAGACTGGGATCCAGAACTATACAAGAAGTCCATGTGGAAGACTACATTTTTTTAAAAAAACAATGAAATCATTCTGATTGACAGTAATTCTGATATTAAGTAATTCTGACAGAATCGGATGCACGTCAGTTCTGGCAGGGTTTTCAGCCACTTCTTCCTACAAGGCGAATCCTAGCATTATAAATAGTTGTGATGCATGACTCCCAGATGAGCTCAATGACTTTTCTGCTTCCTTTGAAAGGGAGAATAAAAGTACTCCTGTGCAAATCACCACAGCATCTGGTGACCCTGTGATATCTGTCTCAGAAGCCGATGTCAAAACATCTTTCAAGAAGATGAATTCTCACAAAGTGGCAGGCCCTGATGGTGTACCTGGTAGGGCACTGAAAATCTGTGTCACATCTACTGTGATGAAATGCTTTGAGAAGTTGATTGTGGCCAGAATCAACATTAGACTAAGCAAGAAACTGGAAACTGGACCTGCTGCAATTTGCCTAACAACACAACAGGTCCACATCGGATGCAATCTCACTGGCTCTCCACTCGGACTTGGACCAGCTGGACACAAGCAATACCTGTGTCAGGCTGCTGTTTATTGATTTCAGTTCAAAACCATAATACGCTCAGTAATAATCAATAAGCTTCAAAATCTGGGTCTCTGTACCTCCTTCTGCAACTGTATTCTGAATTCCTCATTGGGAGACCACAATCAGTGTGGATCAGAATTAATATCTCCTCCTCCTGACAATCAGCACTGGTGCTTATAGCCCACTGCTCTACTCTCTCTACACCCATGACTGTGTGGCTAGGCACATCTGAAAAGCCATCTATAAATTTGCTGATGTCGCAACTATTGTTGGCAGAATGTAAGCTGGTGGCGAGGAGGAGCTTAGGAGTGAGATAGCTTGGCTGGTGGAATGGTATCGTAACAGCAACCATCAGTAAAACCTAGGAACTAATTGTGGTCTTCAGGAAGGGGAGGTCAAGCGAACAGCCACCAGTCCTCATCAAGGGATCGGCAGTGGAAAGGCTGACCAGCTTTAAGTCCTGGGTGTCAACATCTCTGAAGATCTATCCTGGGCCCAACATGTTGATGCAATTACAAAGAAAAAATTTTAGTGGCTATATTTCATTAAGAGCTTGAGGAAATTTGGTATGTCACCAAAGATCCTAGCAAATTTCTACAGATGCCTGTGGAAAGCATTGTAACTGGTTGCATCATTGTCTGGTAAGGAAGGGCCACTGTGCAAGATCAGAAAAAGCTGCAGAGTGTTACAAACTCAGCTAGACTGTCACAGGCACAAACCCCTAAGTCTCCCTCCCCCAGCTTCAAGCACATCTTCAAAAGGCAATGCCTCAAAAAGGCAGCATCTAATATTAAGGACCCCCATTACCCAGGACATAACCTCTTCCCTTTGCCACCATCAGGGAGCCTGAAGACAATGTTTTAGGAACAGCTTCTTCTGCTTTGCCATCAGATTTCTGAATGAACAACGAACCAACCCATGAACACTACCCCAGGTATTTTTGGCTCCCTTTTTGCATTGATTATTTATACACACACACACATATATATATTTTTTTAAATTTTTAAATATATTTATTTATTTGTTTATTTTTATATAGTTTTATGTATTGTATTGTACTGTACTACTGCTGCAAGCCAACAAATTTCACAATCTATGTCAGTGACATTAAACCTGATTCTGATACTGATTCAGAGTGAATTGACAACCATATTTGGCCAGAAGTGTTGAGAGGATGCTTTATCTCCACTTCCTCTTGAGATCTCCAATATCACAGAAGTCATCTTTGGCCAATATGTTTCAGACTATTTGATCTGCAGAAGTCTGTGAGAATAGGGAAAGTGTGTGCAGGAAGTGTGTATGGGAAGTGAATGTATAGCATTATGCATGTGCAATGAGCTGTGTGCGTGTGTGTGTGTTAGTGCATGCAGTAGAATGTGAACCATGCATTCAAACTGGTGGCTTTGTCGAGTTCTATTTGTAGAACAAGGTGAAGCTGGAGTCTGAGAAATGGTGGCTTCACCTGAGGTAGGGTCTTCAGGTTATGGAGAAAAGCGATGGAGGAAATATGGGAAGAGAGAGGGAGAGATGTACTTCCATAGTTAAATTGAACAGTGGCTTTATTGAAAATAGAAAGGAAGGTGGAAATTTGTACGAGTATGAACGACACTATTCAATAAACGAATCAATAAATGAGTGCCATGCGCAGATCAACCCCGACAGATACTTCATTGTTGATGGCCCCTCCTCTTGGTCCTCATTGGCTGGCAATCCTACGGCGGGATAGAGATGGGTTGGGTACCATATAAAGGAAGTAGGAACAAGCGGTAGTGTTGCAGAGTTCCTCCTTTGTAGTTGGAGTGGAGTTACTGCTCTGTGAGAGGCAGTGAGTGTGAATTAATGTGCATGTAACAGTTTTCGTTTAACCTTTTGTTAAATTTTGTTGGTTTCTGTTTAGTTAGTTTATATTGGGAGTTTACAAAGGAAATGAGACAAGGTGTAGTTTTCTGTGTGGTTTGGGGCTGTATTCGGTGTTCTTGTCTCCGTGATAATGGTTGTTTTACTTTTATTTCAGTCACTTTCCACCTTCTGTAAACCATGGCTGAAGATGATATTGCTGCGCTGGTGGTGGACAATGGATCTGGTATGTGCAAGGCTGGGTTTGCGGGCGATGATGCCCCCAGAGCTGTGTTTCCCTCCATTGTGGGGCGGCCTCGACACCAGGTAAGTCCCCTACTTGTATGTTGGAAATCTATCTTTCTGCTGATGTTCTGAACTGTTCCCCTGAGTAGTTTGGACTGCAGTTTGTCTTTGAAGTCTGTGGCAATCAGTGTGTACTATTTTCTGTTTCCAGTTCCTTGTTGTCTTCTCCCTGGCTTGTAGAAATTGTTCTTGAGGAGGGGGCTTGTCCTGTGGCTGGATACATCGAGGAGGGGTCAAGTGGAACCTCCCTTCTCCACTAGAAGAAAGGTTGACCACTTGACCGCTTGTAAATGTGTCCAGCTATATCCTCTCTGTCATAACTGGAGCTGTGGGGTTGGTGTGGTGCCTCTGCTCCTATTGGAACTTCTAACTTTTCCTTTATCTGTTTGTTCCCAGTCCTGTCTACTCTTTGCTGTTTGGTGTCTTAACTGTCCTGCTTCTAAGGCATAAATCTGATTATATGGACAAAGAAATAGTTGAACTATAATTGCTTCAAGACCAAGTTATACTAAAACCACTTAAATTATACAGGAAAACAATTATTAACTGTTAATGTCTTTTAACTTGCTCTTGCTAGCCACTTGCTACATTAAATCATAAAATTTGTGGCTGGAACTTAGAAATATGAGTTGTTCTGACTAGGTTTGCAATCTGATGCTTGTAATCTTGAGTTCTGAAATTTGTTATCTTCTACAATAGTTGGTTCTGTGCTGCTGCTGCCCATGTGCTGAATTTCCTCCTTTTGGGTTTCACTGAATCTTTTCGTGTACAGGCCCCTTGATTCTCAATTAAGCCAATCAGAGGGTGAAGAAGCAGTTATTTCCATATATGGAATAGTTCTGCCGACTCGCCTGGTGGTTTTCTTGCATTTCCTTTATCTCGTGCTGACTTGCAAGTTGCTGTCTTGCCTTGACTGTCTTCCTTTGTCTTGAGCAACAGGCTTCAGTCTGTGACTGCAGCCACGCTGCTGCCCATGGTCCGCACAGCAGACCCAGAACATCAACGATGAGACCTTAAATATATATATATATATATGTATAAATATATATATTTTATATACATAAATTATATATATACAATTTTGAGAACATTTCTCCAGCAGTGGACTCACTGGGACAGCTGCTCCACTGTGCACTTACCTGGGCTCAATTTCGTCACAATTTTTGACTATAATCTGAATGACACTTAACACTGGACATTTCGCCTTTTAGTAAGTTATGTGGTTTCACTTAATTCTCACAGTAAACTGCTCATGTAACTTTGGCTTCTTTTTTCCATCTTGTGAAGGTCCACTTGCAGCCACACTCTTACTGCAGTTTTCATCCCGTTCACTTGCCTTAGGTTGTGACACGACATTTGATCTTATTAAAACTATCTGCAGCTTCTTTACAGAGTTTCAAGATTTTCTAATATTTTCTATCATTGTCCCCTACAGAGCTTGGCCCCAGTTTTGGGTTGATACTCCATTTATTTTCTGAAGCTCTTTCATCCCTCCTCCCTTCCCATTTTCTCAACCAATGTTTGTGTGTCCCAAGGATCCGAAGTTCGAATTCTCTAGATTTCCGACAATGCAGCTTTTATCTCTTTGCACTGTAGTTTAGGAGTTGGTGCTGCTGCCCCGATGACTGAGGACCTGGCTTTGAATCTAACTTCAGCTTTTGAGTTTTTACAATCTTCCTGTGACCCAAATAGATTTTCCTGTGCTCTCTGCTTTTGTCCCAAACCCAAAGGCATTTTAAAGGGGAATTTACAGTAGTTAATTCCACTTAGTGAAGTCAATTAACCAAAAAATTCCAGTGCTAGTTGATGGGCACGTGCAGGAGAATGAGTGATGAGATTGATCCCTGGAAGCTAGCGTGGATCAAATGGTCTTGTCGTTTTATCAGAGCTTTTTTTGTTTTAGTGTGACTTTTTTGCAGATTGGAGTGTAGAAAATGTGATGCTGTTAACTAAGAAAGGGGGAAGAGAAAATGGGGAACTACTGAGCTGTTTGCCTGATGTCAGTCATTTGAGCGAAGGGAGGGAGGAAGGGTGGAAATGCTAGGATCTATAATAAGAACGTAATAGACCACAAGATGTAGGAGCAGAACTTGGCCATTCAACTCACCATGTCTGCTCTGCCACTTAATCATGCCTAAATTATTTTACCCCACTTAATGCCCTTGCCAATCAAGAAATTATTCATCTTTGCCTTAATGACTTGGCCTCCATAGTCATTCGTAACAATAAATTCCACAGATTCAACACCCTCTGGCTGAAGAAATTCCCCCTAATCTCAGTTTTAAAGGGACATTCCTTTATTTTGAGGCCACGTCCTTGGATGCTAGACTTTTCCATTATTGGAAACATCTTCTCCATGTCTATTCTATTCAGTCCTTTCATATGTGCTAGTTTTCAATTAGATCCTCCCTCATCCTTCTGAACTCCATCAAATAGAGGCCCAGAGACGTTGAATGCTCCTGTTTGCCTGTCATTCCTGAGATCATTCGCATAAACCTCCTCTGGACCCTCTACAGAACCAACGCATTCTTCCTTAGCTACAGATCCCAAAATTGCTCACTATATTCCATATGTGGTCTGACCAACGCCTTAAACAGCTTCAGCAGTACTGCATCACTTTTATATTCTAATTCACTCAACATTACTTTTACCTTCTTGATTACCAGCTTAACCTGCAATTTAAACATAAGGGTATCCTGAATTATGACTCTCAAGTCCCTTTCCACCTCTGATTTCTGAATTCTCTCCCATTTGGAAAATAGTCTGCACCTATATTTCTCTAACCAAAGTGCATAAGCTCACATTTCCCTATGCTGTATTCCATCTGTCATTTCTTTGTCCACTTTCCCAACCTGTCCAAGTCCTTCTACAGACATCCTGCCACTGAAATACTCCACCTTGGTATGGGTACAATTATAATATTTATAAGACAGGTACATAGATAGGAAAGGTTTCAAAGGATATGGACCAAACCCAGGAAACTGGACTAGCTTAAGTGGACAACTGTGTTAGTGTGGATGAACTGGGCTGGAGGGTCAATTTCTATGCTGTACACACAGTATCTATGACTCTAAGAGCAGAAGTAGGCATATCCAGTGGATTTTGATTTTCAAAATGTTTTCAGTAAGATCCCACACAGGAGATGGTAAACAAGGTTCCCTTGAAGACTGCAGTCCTACTCCCTTTCAATTCCTGTATCCCACGGCTCGTTGTCACCCATATGCCCATACACTCCCTTTTGATTCTTTTCCGTACATTGAGGGGTAATTTAGCAGAAATAACCCAGCAGCTGGTTTGCAGAAATTGGGAGGAAACAAGGGCATTTGGGAATCCCCTGTGGTCACTGCGGGTTGGGAGTGAACTGGATGCCTGTAGCTATGAGGCAACAGTACTAACCACTGCAACAAAGAGCCACCTGTGCAGTATATGGAATTAGAGGCATTGGTGTGGATTTAGTAAGTCAATGAGTAAGAGTAAGCAGATCTGGAAACATCTGTGATAAATGAAGCAGAGTTAATGTTTCAGACACAACTCTTTGTCAGAACTGAGAAAGAAAACACAACTTTTTTGTCCAATCCTGACAAGGGACCTTGTTCTTGAAGCATCAACTTTCTCGACAGATGCTGAGTACATCCTGGATGAAGGGTTTTGGCCTGAAACATCAACTGTTTATTCCCTTCCATAGATGCTGCCTGATATACCAAGTTCCTCCAACATTTGCTGTGTGTTGCTACATCAAACTTTTTTGATTTTAGTTTGGATTTCAATCATCTGCAGTTATGATTTTCACTGATGAGAGGAATAAACAGTGCTTCCTTGAATTGGCAGGCTGTGACTATAGTGATACTGCAGGAACTGGTACTTTGGTTCTAACTGGTTTCAATTTTGTTTCAGCAACCATTTTCATGTTTGTTGATAAGACAACCCTGAGTGTGGCAGGAAGCTATTTGCTGGAGGAACTCAGTATGTTAAGCAGGATTAGTGGCAGAAGGAAGGTATTGTCTATGTTTGTGATGGAGACCTTGTATCAGGACTAGAGTAGAGAGGCAACATGGCCAGTATAAAAAGAAAGTGATACAGAAAGAAAGGCCCAGATTGATTCTAATTTTTTTCCGGTGGCCTAGTTGAAACATGAGAGGAGGCTACACACAGGTCAGGGAGAGAGATTTGGAAAGGAACATTTGCAGGCTTTTGGCTTTTACTGGCAGCTCAATCAGATTGTAATTCATTAGCAAGGGCAAATAAAAATAAGGTACGGACAGGAGGTATGGCCATTGATGGAGTGGACCAGTGTTAAAATGGGGAGGCTTTGGCTCAACAGGTTTGGATGAGCTAAGTTTCTTGTAAGCTTCTTCCTCATTCTTCATCAGTTAGTGCAGTGAGAATGGCACAAGGGGCTGTGTGTGTTTTTTTGTGTGACATGTGGGAATTCTGGGAGACCTCCAGCCTTCTGGATAACCATATCTGCTTCAGGTGCACCAAGCTGCAGCTCGTCAGAGAACATGTTAAGGAACTGGGGTTGCAGCTCGATGACCTTCGTCTCTTATGGGAAAATGAGGAGGTGATAGATCTCCTCTTTTAGAGCTACAGATTTAGAGATAGAGCTACAGGAAGGTAGTCACCCTTAATTTGAAGGAGACAAGCAGCTGGGTGACTGTCAGGAAAGGGAAAGGAAATGGGAAGCCAGTGCAGGGGACTCATGTGGCCATTCCCCTCGATAATAAGTATACCGTTTTGTTCACTGTTGGGGTTGGGGGGGGGGTCAACGTACCGGGGGAGCTGCAGTGACTGGGTCTCTGGCACTGAGCCTGGCACTGTGGCTCTGAAGGGAAGTTGGGAGAAGAGGACTACAGTAGTACAGTAGGGAATTCCAATGTTGGAGAGGTAGACATGAGATTCTGTGGATGTGAAAGAGGCGTGGCATTTTAAAGGGGAAGGGTGAGAAGCCAGAACGGTAAGTACATATTGGCATCAATGACATGGGTAAGAAAAGGGGGGATGTCCTGGAGAGAATTTTGGGAGTTAGGTAGAAAGCTGAAAAGCAGGACCTCCAGCATAGTAATTTCTAGATTGCTACCAGTGGCATGTGCTAGTGAGGGTAAGAATAGGATGATTTGGCAAGTGAATGCCTTGCTGAGAAACGTGTAGGAAGCAGGGCTTCAGATTTCTGGATCATTGGGATCTCTTATGGGAAAGGTAAGATACATACAAAATGGTTGGGCTAAACCTGAATGCAAGGGGGGGCAATATCCTTGGAGGCAAGTGTGCTAAGCTGTTGGGGAGGGTTTGAACTAATTCAGCAGGGGAATGGGAACCAGAGTGATAGGACTGGAGATGGTGCAGTTGGTATAAAACTAGATGCAGTGTACAGTGAGACTGTGAGGAAGGACAGGCAAATGATAGGGAAAAATTCAGTAAGTGGGATGAGTTGCAATGTAACATGGGGACAAAATCAAAATGGGTGATTAATACAAGGCTAAAGGTGTGATGTTTACGTATAAATAGTATACGGAATAAGATAGCTGATCTTATAGTGCAATTTGGAGATTGGTAAGTATGATGTTGTGGACATCATTGAGTTGTGGTTGAAAGAGGATCATAGTTGGGAGCCTAAGAATAAACATTGTATTGAAAAGTCAGGGTGATAGGCAGGATCAGTGGGATTGCTCTATTGGAAAACAGTTAGATTAAATCCTTAGCAAGAGGTGACACAGCATCAGAAGATACAGAATCATTATGGGTAGAGTTAAGAAAATGCAAGGGTAAAAAGACCCTGATGGAAGATCGATACAGGCTTCTAAACAGTAGCCAGGATGTAGGGTACAACTTACAATGGGAGGTAGAAAAGACATGTAAAAAGGGCAATGTTACAATAGTAAGATGGATAGGGAAAATCAGGTTGGTGCTGGATCCCAAGAGAGAGAATTGGTAAAATGCTATGAGATGACATTTTTAGATTAGCTTGTGGTTGAACCCACTAGGGGAAAGGCTATTCTGCATTGAGTGTTGTGCAATGCACTGGATTTGACTAGTGAGCTCAAGGTACCCTTAGAAGATAGTGATCATAATATGATAGACTTCACCCTGCAATTTAAGAGAGAGAAACTAAAGACAGAAGTACACATATTTAAATGGAAGAAATGGAATTACAGAGGCTTGAGAAAGGAGCAGGTCAAAGGCTAGCAGGGATGATGGCTGGAGTTTCTGGGAGTGATGCCAAAGGCATAGGATAGACACATCCCAAAGAAGAAGGATTCTAAAGGCAGGATGAGAGAATCGTGGCTGACAAGAGAAGTTAAAAACAACATAAAAGCAAAAGAGAGGGCATACAACAGAGCAAAAATTAGTGGAAAGTTAAGAGGATTGGGAAGCTTTTAAAAACCAACAGATAGCAACTAAAAAAGCTAAAAGGAGAGAAAAGATGAAATGTGAAAGTAAGATGGCTAATCACACCAAAGAGGATCCCAAAGGTTTTTTCAGATAAATAAAGAGTAAAAGAGGTGAGAATAGTTAATGGACCACTGGAAAATGACGCTGGAGATGTAGTAATGGGGGACAAGGAAATGGCAGATGAACTAAATAAGTATTTTGCATTAGACTTCACTGTCTTGTGGAAAACAAGCAGGATGCCAGAGTTTGAGAATGCCAAGGGGCAGAAGTGAGCACAGTTACTAGGGAGAAGGTGCCTGGGAAACTGAAAGGTCTGAAGGTACAGATAGACTACACTCCAGGATTCTGAAAGAGGTAGTTGAAGAGATTGTGGAGGTATTAGTTGTGATATTTCCAGAATCCCTAGATTCTAGCATTGTTCCAAAGGACTGGAAAATTGCAAATGTCACTCCACTCCTCAAGAAGAGAGAAAGGCAGAAGAAATAAATTATGGGCCACTTAGCCTGACTTCAGTGGTTGGGAAGATGCTGGAGTCAATTGCTCAGGGTGATGTCTCAGGGTACTTGGAGGCACATGATAAAATAGGTGAAAATCAGTATAGTTTTTTTAAGGGAAAGTCTTGGCTGAAAAGTCTGTTGAAAATTCTTGAGAAAGTAACAAGCAAGATAGACAAAGGAAAATTTCTAGATGTTATGTACTTGGTCTTTCAGAAGGCCTTTGATGAGGTGCCCCACGTGAGGCTGCTTAACGAAGTAAGAGCCCATGGTATCAGAGGAAAGAACTAGCATAGATAGAGTATTGGCTGATTGGCAGGAGGCAGAGTAGAAATAAAGGGAGTCTTTTCTGGTTGGTTGGTGGTGACTTGTGGTGTTCCTCAAGGGTTGGTGATAGGACAGCTTTTTTTTAGGTTAAATGTCAGTAATTTTGGATGATGAAATTAATGGCTTTGTGGCCAAGATTGTAAGCAATATGAAGATAGGTGGAGAAACAGGTAGCGTTGGGGAAGCAGAGATGCTGCAGAAGGACAGATTAGGACAATGGGCAAAGAAGAGTCAGTTGGAATACAGAGTCGGGAAGTATATGGTCATGCACATTGGCAGATGAAATAAAAGCAAAGACTATTTTCTAAATGGAGAGAAAATTCAAAAATCTGAGGTGCTAAGGGACTTGGGAGTCCTTGGGTAGGATTCCCTAAAGGTTAATTTGCAGGTTGAGTCGGTGGTGATGAAAGAAAATGCAATATCATTCATTTCAAGAAGACCAGAAAAGGTTATAATGCTGAGGCTTTATAAGGCACTGATGAAGCCTCATGGAGTATTGTGAGCAATTTTGGGCCTTTTAGCTAAGAAAGGATATGCAGATATTGGAGAGGGTCCAGAGGAGGCTCATGAGAATGAGTCCAGGAATGGAAGGGTTATCATATGAGGAGACTTTGATGGCTCTAGGCCTGTACTCACTGGAATTTAGAAGAATAAGAGGGGATCTCATTGAAACCTATCAAATTTTGAAAGGCCCAGATAGAATGGATGTGGAGATGGTGTTTCATATAGTGGAAGGGTCTAGGACCAGAGGGCACTGCCTCAGAACAGAGATGAGAAGGGATTTCTTTAGCCAGATGTTGGTGAATCTGTGGAATTCATTGCCAAATGTGGCTATGGAAGCCACGCCATTGAGTGTATTTAAGACAGAGCTTGAGAGGGACAATGGATTTACCATGATGAAATAGTGGAGCCAACTCGGTGGGCTGAATGGCCTGATTCTGCTCCTATCTCTTATTGTCTTATGAATTATGGAAAGGATTCAGGCAATTGGTGAGCTGAGGAGGCATGTAAGATGACAGAATAGTTGTGGAGATGAGCAGAGGTGGTGCTTGAACCTTGAGTGGATGGAGTGTGTGAATGCAAAGAGGTTTCATGGTAATTTAGACAATTAGTGAGTGGGGAACACGGCAGATAGCGTAGTGTTGGAGGAGGAGAGGTAGGTAAGGAAATGAGGAGCTGAACATATTTTTAAAGTAGTGTGAAATTGTGAAATGTTGATGTTCAAAATGATAGGGGTGTCCTTGTATAGTCACCCACACAGTTTACAGATAATTGAGAAATGCATCGAGTGTGCTGCTTTCATTTCAAGAAAAAGTGGGGATGGATGTGATCAGAAATCACACCTTGTGTACTGTGTACAATTTCCACCTTGCATAAAAATAACTTGCCTAGATTGGGTCATAGAGTCATGGAGCAATACAGTGCAGATACAGACCCTTCAGCCCAAACAGTCGATACCAACTGTGGTCCTTTCCTGCTAATCCCAATTCACTACGTAAACACCTACCCTCCATGGACCAAGTCCTGGGTTTCTCCTCCTGTCATACAAAGAGATGTTTAGTAGCTTACTCTTCAGTTGAAAAAAATGAACAGGGATCCAAATGAGAAATACAAAATGCCTAATGATCTAATCCCACTATTCATGTTTGTAATTTTGTTTCAGTGAGTCTACATTCCCAAGCCTTTTGCACAATGGAACACAATGTCCATTGGATATTGATTAAGGCCTTAGGATGCTCGTTGTTCCATTTGCCTTCCAGTGTATATGGAAGCTCAATGTTTCCTCCCCCTAAATATCAATCTTCCTTTATAGAGCCCCTTTTGCTGCTCTGGGTCATTAGTGATACTGATGTCAATCACGGAGCACAGAAAAGAGCACTTTTGGTCCAATGGCTCTGTGTTCAATATCAAGCACTCAATTGGCATATTCCATTTATGTAGTCATCACATATTACCTTTGGCACTGTGCCAGTGCGGGTGGATCCAACTTTGATAGTGATTAGCCTTCATCTGTGCCTCATGTTGCAACAGTAATTCTACATTTTAGGGATTTTGAATGCAATGCCTCATGCTCTATTATGATTGATGTAAACTGAAGCGACTTGGGCATCATTTTGCTTCCCTCCCAATGAAAATCATATAGAAAAAGGGATAAATTCCTTACACAGTTGAATTCAACATGGCAATTATCAGATCACCCTCCAATCCCAGATCTGGTGCAGGGAAAGGCAACAGCATTGTATTGAGGATAAATGATGATCATATTGAATGATAGATGTAGTATGAAGGGCTGAATGGTCTAGATATTTTTGTTTGTCTTACTACAACAATACCATTAATATTGTCATAAACCTGTGGGAGATGAGACATGAGATCCTCTTGCTCTTAAGTAAATAGTTTTATCCTTTGTTCATTTTCTCCACTCTAGGGTGTGATGGTGGGAATGGGTCAGAAAGACAGCTATGTTGGTGATGAAGCCCAGAGCAAGAGAGGCATCCTGACCCTAAAATACCCAATTGAACACGGCATTGTGACCAACTGGGATGACATGGAGAAGATTTGGCATCATACCTTCTACAACGAGCTGCGAGTGGCCCCAGAGGAACACCCTGTCCTCCTCACAGAGGCTCCCCTCAATCCCAAAGCCAACCGTGAGAAGATGACCCAGATCATGTTCGAGACCTTCAACACTCCAGCCATGTACGTTGCCATCCAAGCTGTGCTGTCCCTGTACGCCTCTGGCCGTACCACTGGCATTGTGCTAGATTCTGGGGATGGTGTGAGTCACACTGTGCCAATCTATGAAGGCTATGCCTTGCCACATGCCATCCTGCGTCTGGACCTGGCTGGCCGGGATCTCACTGACTACATGATGAAGATCCTGACCGAGCGTGGGTACTCCTTCACAACCACAGCTGAGAGGGAGATTGTCCGTGATATTAAGGAGAAGCTTGCTTATGTGGCCCTAGATTTTGAATCTGAGATGCAAACAGCCAGCTCATCCTCGTCCTTGGAGAAAAGCTACGAGCTTCCTGATGGCCAGGTAATCACCATTGGCAATGAGCGTTTTAGGTGCCCAGAAACCCTCTTCCAACCCTCCTTCATTGGGATGGAATCTTCCGGTATTCATGAGACCACTTTCAATAGCATAATGAAATGTGATGTAGACATCAGGAAGGATCTGTATGCCAACACGGTCATGTCTGGTGGAACCACCATGTTCCCAGGGATTGCTGACCGAATGCAGAAGGAAATCACAGCCTTGGCTCCAAGCACCATGAAGATTAAGATCATTGCTCCACCAGAGAGGAAGTACTCAGTGTGGATCGGAGGATCCATCCTGGCTTCTCTCTCTACCTTCCAGCAGATGTGGATCAGTAAGCAGGAGTATGATGAGTCTGGTCCCTCCATTGTCCATCGCAAGTGCTTCTAATGGCATCATGTCATGTGTACTTGCTGTGACCATCAGCCTTGACCCACTTGCAGCTCCTGCCAATCCTGCCTTTGAATTATTGCACACACCATTATTGCCCTCTATCCCTTTTGCCATCGGTTACTGTGACTCCAAATTAGGACAATTGCCTGTCAAAATGTTTACATCATCCCTCCCATTATGGGTTTGAATAGGCACTGTTGGTTGAGCTATCAATGTCTGTTGGTATTTGCATTTGACCGTCTACTTTGTATTTTGCAATTGTCAAATTAACTAACATTTTGAATAAAGTGCTTTACCAATAATTCTCTCTTGTGTAGTATTTGACCTTGATATTGTTAGTTACATCTCTGTTTTATCTGTTCTCCAGAAGGGTAAGTCAGCCAGGATCTGCACCACAGATCAAAGTGATGTCAACCTCCCTGTAAAGGCAAAACAGCAGCTATTTCCCACGTCCTAAAACTTTCACTACACTGTGGCTATGCGGAGACCAGGAGAGAGAACAGGATCAGGGATGTGCAGGGATGTAAGATCAGTTGGACATTGTCTCTGAAGATCATGGCATGCTGGATTCCTCTCCAGTACAAAGTGATCAGACATGCTGTCCTGTAGTGTAGAAATGCCTATAACTGACTCCTGGCAAACCCTGGAAGGAGACTGCTGAAAACTACTGACTGTGCTCAGAATGGTCCTGAGTGAGGGTTGTGGCTTTTGTTTAATTGGAGCTTTACCTTCCAGACCTCTATAACTTCAATACGGTTTTAATCTGCCTGCCAGTGACCTAGTTCTGGTTTGGTGTCCTTGAGTAAGATCCAGTAGTCTCAGGGCCCTAAGACAGAAGAGGATCTCTGACCTCCAGCCCCTGGGCCATTTTAACTTGATTTCAGTTTCCTTCTAAATGAATTTGATGCTAATGGTCTACTTTATTATTTCATATGACAACAGGTCGTTGAGGTAAGAGACTATCCAGTCTACTTTCCCCATCCTTCCCCAGATTTCTGCAGGTAACTCTTTTAACTGGAGGGGTGGGGTGGGTCGAAGGTGCAAAAGTGAAATAATTAGATAGATTTGCTATCTGAAAGATGTCACCCAAGGAATCATTATTTGCTGGCGCCATCTTGACCAGAAGTTTGTTTTTTGTTATATAGTCCCTATAAAAAGTATTTACCCCCTGGGAAGATTTCATGTTTTATTGTTTTACAACATTGAATCACAGTAAATTTAATTTGGATTTAATTTGGCTTTTTTTTTGACAATGATCAACAGAAAGATTCTTTTGTGCCAAAGTGAAAACAGATCTCTACCAAATGATCTAAATGAATTACAAATATAAAACACAAAATAATAGATTGTGCAAGTATTCACCATCTTTAATATGACACACCAAATCACCACTGGTGTGACTAATTGGTTTTAGAAGTCACATAATTGGTTAAATGGAGATCATCTGTGCAACACACACACACACAACACTGAGGGAACTCAGCAGGCCGGGCAGCATCTATGGAAAAGAGTACAGTCGACATTTTGGGCTGAGATCCTTCATCAGGACTGGAGAAAAAAAGATGAGGGGTCAAAGTAAGAAGGTGGGGGGAGCAGGGAAGGAAGAAAAGTGAGTCAGAGGATAGCAGAGATCGCAGAGGGGGAGTAATGAGAGAGGGTTTCACTGAACTCCCATTGAAGGGAAGATTCAGACTTCTTCAGGGTAGGTATTCCTGGAAGAGACTTTGCAGTGTCGTAGCTCAATCACAAACAAGAGAAAATCTGCAGATGCTGGAAATCCAAGCAACGCACACAAAGTGCAGGCCAGACAGCATTTATGGGAAAGAGTATAGTTGGTGTTTTGAGTTAAGATCCTTCATCAGGACTGGAGAAAAAAACAATGAGCAGAAAAAAATTCCAAATCACTGAGTATCTCCTGTAGTACAGTTAAGTCAATCATCAGGAAATGGAAAGATTCTACACCATTTTTATTGGACTCCAGCAAGATTACATAGATTAGGGTTGAAAAACACCCCTGAATGGTGGTGCTGTGAGGCGGATAAAGGGGACTTAGTACATACGCTCTGATCCTGTCCAAGAATTCAAGAATTTTGGATTAAGATACGTAAGTATATTGGTGAAGTATGCAACTCCCTTTCTGCCCCGGACTTTTTGTCTTGGGAGACACACTTGGGTTACTTGGGGATAAACCCTCTCAAAATTGGATCCAGACAAGTATAATGGTAGGAAAACAAATTATACTTAGAGGTTGGAGGAACGTGGGGGGCCATCATTTCAGGAGTGGGCCACAGAAATAGCCAAAGTGGCAGCTTTTGAACGCATGTCTTACAAACAGTTTGATAGATTGGACAGCTATACACAAAAATGAGGCAAATATTAAGGTTTCCTGGGGGTGAAATAGTGGTGAAGGTAGTGGTGAAGCATATTGCTGAATGGCAGTCTTTTATGTTATCAGAGGTCTAAATAGATACACATGGTTATTATATTGATATTTATTTCTGCCATGTTTTTATTTTATGGATAATGTTATGTTTTGTAAGCTATGATTTACATAATTTCAACACTGACTTAAGGGTTCGGGGAAAAATTGTAAAAGAATTCAATAAAATTTAAATAATAAAATAAAGAAATGGAAAGAAAATGGCACAGCTGTAATGTGGCCATTGCAGGCCATCCTCAAAAACTGAATGTACAAAAAGGGGACTAGTGAGGGAGGCCACCAAGAGATCTATGACAACTCTGGAAGAGTTACAAGCTTCACTGGCTGAGATGGGAGAGACTGCACATACAACAACTGTTTTCCAGGTACTTTACCAGTCAGAGCTTTATGGGAGAGTGGCAAAGAGTAAGCCACTGTTGAAAAATCTCACATGAAATCTCGGCTAGAGTTTGCCAGAAGGCATGTGGAAAACTTTGAAGTCAGCTGGAAGAAGGTTCTATGGTCTGATGAAACAAAATATAGAGCTATTTGGCCATCAGACTAAATGCTAGGATTGGCATAAGCCAAACACCACATATCAAAAACGCATCATCCCTACTGTAAAGAATGGTGGTGGCTGCATCATGCTTGGGGATGCCTCACTGCAGCAGGCCCTGGAAGGCTTGTGAAGGTAGAGGGTAAAATGAATGCAGCAAAATAGGGGAAATCCTGGAGGAAAACCTGATACAGTCTACAAGAAAACTGTGTCTTGGGAAAAGAATTGTTTTCCAGCAAAACAATGACTCCAACCATAAAGCCAAAGTTACACAAAAATGGCTTAAAAACCACAAAGTTAATATCCTGGAGTGGTCAAGTCAAGAGTCCAGACCTCAATCCAAATGAGTATTTGTGGCTGGACTTGAAAAAGGGCTGTTCACTCATGATCCCCATGCAATCTAACTGAGCTTGAGCAGTTTTGTAAAGTAGAATGAGGAAAAATTGCAGTATCCAGATATGCAGAGCTGATAAGAGACTTATTCACACAGACTCAAGGCTGTAATTGCTGCCAAAGGTGCTTCTACTAAATAATGACTTGAAAAGGGTGAGTAATTATGCAATCAATTATTTTGTGTTTAATAATTGTAATAAATTTCGACCAATTTGTAAGAATTTGTTTTCACTTTGAAACAAGAGTGTCTTTTCTGTTCATCAGTGTCAGTGTCAAATTTTTTTTTTATAGGTGAAAAGAAAAAGATTGGTCAAGACAAATGTAGGTCCTTTACAGTCAGAAACAGGTGAATTGATCATAGGGAACAAAGACATGGCAGACCAATTGAATAACTGGTTTGGTTCTGACTTCACTAAGGAGGACATAAATAATCTTCCAGAAATAGTAAGGGACCGAGGGTCTAGTGAGATGGAGGAACTGAGGGAAATATATGTTAGTAGGGAAGTGGTGTTAGGTAAATTGAAGGGATTAAAGGCAGATAAATCCCTAGGGCCAGATGGTCTGCATCCCAGAGTGCTTAAGGAAGTAGCCCAAGAAATAGTGGATGCATTAGTGATAATTTTTCAAAACTCCTTAGATTCTGGATTAGTTCCTGAGGACTAATGTAACCCCACTTTTTAAAAAAGGAGGGAGAGAGAAACCGGGGAATTATAGACCGGTTAGTCTGACATCGGTGGTGGGAAAATGCTAGAGTCAGTTATCAAAGATGTGATAACAGCACATTTGGAAAGAGGTGAAATCATTTGACAAAGTCAGCATGGATTTGTGAAAGGAAAATCATGTCTGACGAATCTTATAGAATTTTTTGAAGATGTAACTAGTAGAGTGGATAGGGGAGAGCCAGTGGATGTGGTATATTTAGATTTTCAAAACGCTTTTGACAAGGTCCCACACAGGAGATTAGTGTGCAAACTTAAAGCACACGGTATTGGGGGTATAGTATTGATGTGGATAGAGAATTGGTTGGCAGACAGGAAGCAAAGAGTGGGAGTAAATGGGACCTTTTCAGAATGGCAGGCAGTGACTAGTGGGGTACCGCAAGGCTCAGTGCTGGGACCCCAGTTGTTTACAATGTATATTAATGATTTAGACGAGGGAATTAAATGCAGCATCTCCAAGTTTGCGGATGACACAAAGCTGGGCAGCGGTGTTAGCTGTGAGGAGGATGCTAGGAGGATGCTAAGAGGATGCAGGGTGACTTGGATAGGTTAGGTGAGTGGGCAAATTCATGGCAGATGCAATTTAATGTGGATAAATGTGAGGTTATCCACTTTGGTTGCAAGAACAGAAAAATAGATTATTATCTGAACGGTGGCCGATTAGGAAAAGGGGAGATGCAACGAGACCTGGGTGTCATTGTACACCAGTCATTGAAGGTGGGCATGCAGGTACAGCAGGTGGTGAAAAAGGCAAATGGTATATTGGCATTCATAGCAAAAGGATTTGAGTACAGGAGCAGGGAGTACTGCAGTTGTACTGCAGTTGTACAAGGCCTTGGTGAGACCGCACCTAGAATACTGTGTGCAGTTTTGGTCCCCTAATCTGAGGAAAGACATTCTTGCCATAGAGAGAGTACAGAGAAGGTTCACCAGACTGATTCTTGGGATGGCAGGACTTTCATATGAAGAAAGACTGGATCGACTAGGCTTATAGTCACTGGAATTTAGAAGATTGGGGGGGGGGGATCTTATTGAAACGTATAAAATTCTAAAGGGATTGGACAGGCTAGATGCAGGAAGATTGTTTCCGATGTTGGGGAAGTCCAGAACGAGGGGTCACAGTTTAAGGATAAAGGGGAAACCTTTTAGGACCGAGATGAGGAAAAACTTCTTCACACAGAGAGTGGTGAATCTGTGTAATTCTCTGCCACAGGAAACAGTTGAGGCCAGTTCATTGGCTATATTTAAGAGGAAGTTAGATATGGCCCTTGTGGCTAAAGGGATCATGGGGTATGGAGAGAAAGCAGGTACAGGGTTCTGAGTTGGATGATCAGCCATGATCATACTGAATGGTGGTGCAGGCTCGAAGGGCTGAATGGCCTACTCCTGCACCTATTTTCTATGTTTCTATGTTTAAACCAAATTAAATCCACTTTGATTCAATGTTGTAAAGCAATAAAACATGAAAACTTCCAAGACGGGTGAATAATTTTTATAGGCATTGTGTGTGTGTGTGTGTGTGTGTGTGTGTGTGTGTGTGTGTGTGTGTGTGTGTGTGTGTGTGTGTGTGTTGATCTATCTATCTATATATATATATATATATATATATATATAGTGTATCACCTCACACTTATCAGGATTAAATTCCATCTTCTCCCCCATTTCAATATCATCCTGTAACCTAAGGCTATCTTCCTCAAAATCAAGAATGTCACAAATTTACTAATCTTACCTCCTATATTTACATCCAAATTGTAATGTCCAAGCAACAATCCCTGTTTACACCACTGGTCATGTTTCAAATCACAAAAATAACTCTCCACCATCATTCACAAACATGAGAAAATTTGCAGACACCAAATGATTGAGGAACTCAGCAGGCCAGACAGCAGCTAGGAAAAGAGTACAGTCAACGTTTCCCACATAGATCTGTCAAAAGCCTTACTGAAATTCATGTCAACTGAATCAATCACATTAGCGCATGTTGCATGTCTCTTCAGAATGTTCAACTAATTTGATCAGACAGGATCATCCCTTAAAGTTGTGCTGAATATCAAAGTCTTGTCCCTCAGAACTTCATCCAGTAATTTCCTTACCACTGAAGACACAAGAGACTGCAGATAGTGGAATCTGAAGCAACAAGCAATCTGCTTGAGGAACTCAGTGGCTTGGCCAGCATCTGTGGGGGAAAGGAACTGTCCACTTTTTGATCAAGACTCAGTCCTAATGCAGGGGTTGACCTGAAACAGCAACAACTCATCCCTTACACTGATGTTTCTAGTTCCTTTACAGATCATTTGCTGTACCCTGTCCTTGACATTAGATCCACAGTTCAATTGGTGCCAAGCAGCATAAGAACTTA
Source organism: Hypanus sabinus (assembly GCF_030144855.1). Taxonomy (NCBI): domain Eukaryota; kingdom Metazoa; phylum Chordata; class Chondrichthyes; order Myliobatiformes; family Dasyatidae; genus Hypanus; species Hypanus sabinus. Next base: position 144,083,375 of record NC_082706.1, read on the forward strand.
AATTCAAATTATTAGTTCTGGAATTAATATTGTTCTTGAGAACAGTAACATTTGATTATCAATAAAATCCTGCAGATTTATTAATCTCCATCGGAAAAAGGTCAATTTTTCACCTAACCCACTTGTTTTTCTATAATAGTTTTTGTCTGTGGCTTAGACTTTAAGTTGGGAGACATGGTCACAGTTATATACCCTACAGGCAATGCCACAGACTCTTCCATCACATTCCCTGCTACATTTCACCCATGGTCAAGACAGACCCATCAGATAGAAAGGCATGACAAGGTGAGAGAGGATCACCCTAAGATCTCAATATTGTTTCTAAATCCAGGGCTGACGGCAGTAGGTCAAACATGGGCCAGGAACCTTGTCTTGATCACCACTTGCTGTCCACTCTCAGCTGATGAATCAATTTGAGAAGAGGAGTGTGAATACAGGATGAAAGGCGTTATATTTGATTGCATGCAGAACACAAAACAAGGTAGATGAGCTTATTGTGCAGTTGGAAATTGGCAGGTACGAAGTTGTGGGTATCTCAGGATCATGGCTGAAAGAAGACCACAGCTGGGAGCTAAACACCCAAGCATACAAATCCTATTGAAAAAACAGGCAGGTAGGCGGAGGGGGTGGGATGGCTCTGTTGGGTAAAATAAAATAAAGTAAAATCCTTAGCAAGAAGTGACATAGGATCCTTCTGGGTAGATTTAAGAACTACAAAGGTAAAAAGATCCTGATGGGGGTTATATATAGGCCTCCAAATACAAATTACGATGGGTAATATAAGTATATTAAAAGGAGAGTCTTATGATGGTCATAAGGGATTTCAATTATGTAGAGACAGATTGGGAAAATCAGATTGGTGTTTGAGCCCAGGAGAAAGAATTTATAGAATGCCTATGAGATGACTTTTTCAAGTAGCTTGTGGTCAAGTCTACTTGGGAAAAGGCAATTCTGGATTTGGTGTCATGCCATAAATCATATTTGATTAGGGAGCTTAAAGTAAAGGAATCTTTAGGAGGCTGAGATTATAAAATGATAGAATACAGTTTGAGAGGATGTATCAGTACTACAGTTAATTATAGAGGCATAAGAGAGGAACAGGCCAAAGTTGATTGGAAGGGGATCCCAGCAGCGATAATGGTAGGATAGCAAAGACAGGAGTTTCTAGTAGTAATTCAGTAGACAGACAGACATACTTTATTGATCCCGAGGGAAATTGGGTTTCATTACAATCGCACCAACCAAGAACAGTGTAGAAATATAGCAAAATAAAACCATAAATAATCAAATAATAATAATAATGTAAATTATGCCAAGTGGAAATAAGTCCAGGACCAGCCTATTGACTCAGGGTGTCTGACACTCCAAGGGAGGAGTTGTAAAGTTTGATGGCCACAGGCAGGAATGACTTCCTATGACGCTCAGTGTTGCATCTCGGTGAAATGAGTCTCTGGCTGGATGTACTCCTGTGCCTAACCAGTACATTATGGAGTGGATGAGAGTCATTGTTCAAGATGGCACTCAACTTGGACGGCATCCTCTTTTCAGACACCACTGTCAGAGTCCAGTTCCACCCCCACAACATCACTGGCCTTACTAATGAGTTTGTTGATTCTGTTGGTGTCTGCTACCCTCAGCCTGCTGCCCCAGCACACAACAGCAAACATGATAGCACTGGCCACCACAGACTCGTAGAACATCCTCAGCATCGTCCGACAGATGTTAAAGGACCTCAGTCTCCTCAGGAAGTAGAGACGGCTCTGACCCTTCTTGTAGACAGCCTCAGTGTTCTTTGACCAGTCCAGTTTATCGTCAATTCATATCCCCAGGTATTTGTAATCCTCCACCATGTCCATACTGACCCCTTGGATGGAAACAGGGGTCACCGGTGCCTTAGCCCTCCTCAGGTCCACCACCAGCTCCTTAGTCCTTTTCACATTAAGCTGCAGATGATTCTGCTCACACCATGTTACAAAGTTTCCCACCGTAGCCCTGTACTCCGCCTCATCTCCCTTGCTGATGCATCCAACTATGGCCGAGTCATCAGAAAACTTCTGAAGATGGCAAGACTCTGTGCAGTAATTGAAGTCTGAGGTGTAGATGGTGAAGAGAAAGGAAGACAGGACAGTCCCCTGTGGAGCCCCAGTGCTGCTGACCACTCTGTCTGACACACAGTGTTGCAAGTGCACATACTGTGGTCTGCCAGTCAGGTAATCAATAATCCATGACACCAGGGAAGCATCCACCTGCATCACTGTCAGCTTCTCACCCAGCAGAGCAGGGCAGATGGTTTTGAACGCACTGGAGGTCAAAAAACATGACCCTCACAGTGCTCACCGACTTGTCCAGGTGGGCGTAGACACGGTTTAGCAGGTAGACGATGGCATCCTCAACTCCTAGTCAAGGCTGGTAGGCGAACTGGATGGGGTCTAAGTGTGGCCTAACCATAGGCCAGAGCTGCTCTAGAACAAGTCCCTCCAAAGTCTTCATGATGCGGGAGGCCACAGGATCGTTTAATACCAAAGAAGAAGAAGTATTCTAAAGGAAGGATGAAGCAACTATGACTGTCATGGGACATCAACAACAGCATGAAAGCATAAGAGAGGGCATATACTATTGCAGAAAATAGCAGGAAGCTAGTTGAAAACAAACAGAAGACAAATTTTAAAAAAGCAGTAAAGGGAAAAATGGTGAAATATGGAGGTAAACTAGTAAAAGATGGCAAGAATTCACATTGGACCACTGGAAAGTTATGCCAGAGAAGTAGTAATAGGAAGCAAAGAGATGGCAGATAAATTGACTAGGTACTTTGCGTCAGCCTTCATCGTGAAAGATACCTGCAACATGCTAGAAGTTTGAGAGGGTCAGGGGACAGAAGTGAATGCAGTTGTTATGACTAAGGGAAGGTACTTGGGAAGCTGAAAGGGCTGAAGGTACTGTAGATAAGTCACCTGGACCAGATGGACTACACTCCAGCGTTCTGAAAGAGATAGCTGAAGAGATTGTAGAGGCATTAGTAATGATCTTTCAAGAATTAGTAAATCAAGAGACAACTTTAGCCACTCTTTAGTTTTCCAATACTTCACTGTGACTCACAACGATGCAAATGATTTGAATGAAAACAAGAGTTGGCTGAGTGAACTTGGCCTTTTCTCCTTGGAGTGACAGAGGATGAGAGGTGGCTTGATAGAGGTGTATAAAATGATGAGAGGCATTGATCATGTGGATAGTCAGAGCCTTTTTCCCAGGGCTGAAATCGCTAGCATGAGGGGGCACAGTTTTAAGGTGCTTGGAAGTTGGTACAGAGGAGATGTCAGGGGTAAGTTTTTTACGCAAAGAGTGGTGAGTGCATGGAATGGGCTGCCAGCGATGGTGGTGGAGGTGGATACGATAGGGTCTTTTAAGAGACTCCTGGATAGATAAATGGAGCTTAGAAAAATAGAGGGCTATGGGTAACCCTCGGTATTCTAAGGTAAGGACGTGTTCGGCACATGGTGGCATGTGGATCGTGTAGACGGCTGCCAAAGGATACAGCAGAATCTCGATGAGTTGCAGATGGGTGGAGAAGTGACAGATGGAGTTCACTACAGCTACATGTGTGGTGTTAGTTACACTTTTGGAAATCAAATGAAAGAAGAAATTATACAGTTAATGATAGGACCTTAATAGCACTGAGGTACTGAGGGAACCTGGGGATCTAAGTCCAGGTGGTAAAGAAGGTGTATGGCATCTTTGCCTTTAATAGTGGAGGCACTGAGTTCAAGAGTCAGGAAGTTATGTTGCAACTTTATAAAACTCTGGTTAGACTGGATCTGGAATACCACATTCAGTTCTAGTCACCCTGTTATAGGAAGGATGTAGAGCCTTTAGAGAGGGTGCAGAAGAGATTCAGCAAGATACTACTTGAATTGGAAGGCATGTGTCATGAAGAGAGGTTAGACAAACTTGAGTTGTTTTCTCTTCAGCAGCTGAGGCTGAAGGAAGACCTGATAGATGTTTATAAAATTACGAGAGGCATAGATACAGTAATTAGCCGGTATCTTTTTCCCAGGGGCAAAATGTCTAATACAAGCGGGTGTGCATTTAAGGTGAGAAGGGAAAAGTTCAAAGGAGATGTGTGGAGCAAGATTTTTACACACCGTTGTGGTTGCCTAGAATGTGCTCTCCAGTTTGCTAGTGGAGTCATTTAAGAAGGTTTACATGAATATGTGGAAAAAGACTGTATGACCATAAGACATAGAAACAGAATTAGGCCATTTGGCTCATCAAGTCTGCTCTGATCCATTTCCCTCTCAACCCCATTTTCCTGCCTTCTCCCTGTAACCTTTCATGCGTTGAGCAATCAAGAACCTATCAATCTCCACCTTAAATTCACCCATTGACTTGGCCTCCACAGCCACCTGTGGCAACGAATTCCACTGATTCACTATCCCCGGCTAAAGATACTTTTCCTCATCTCTGTGTTATTCATTTACTTATTTTATTTTATTTTCACAGCTTGTCTTCTTTAACACCTTGGTTGTTTTTCAGTTTTTGTGTATAGCTTTTCCTTGATTCTATTGTATTTCATTGTTCTACTGTGAATGCCTGTGGAAAAAATAGACCTTAGGGTAGTGTGTAGTGTCACATATGTACGTAAATAATAAATTTACTTTGAACTTTGTTTTTCACTCTAACAGCTAATCTAGTGGAGCTGAAATAAGGACTGTATGCATCGTAACCGGAGAAGGGCTGAAAGAATCAGGCAATGATAACCCAAACCACAAACAATGTTTCAGGTCATCACTCTAGTTATGAATGGTGCTAGACTACAAACAAGTTAACAGGGGAAGGAGTCTCCAGGATCAGAATGATCATCAAAGGATTGGCATCATGCTTGACCAGGAGTGTTGAGTGGTTACTTTGTCTGCACTTCTCTTAAATAACACAAATACCAAGTTTCAGCCAATTTGATACCCCTACTACTGGTAGCAAGAAAGAGTTAAGAAGATTTGATCTACAAAAGCCTGTGAGAACAGGGTGTCCGCCCTGTGAGTGTCCGCAGTGAGTGTGTACAAGCTGTGGATAGGAAGCAGTACATATAGTACGTAAAATGTGCAGTGTGAGCATGTCTCTGTGTGTCTTTGTGCCTGTGCCTGCAGTGAAATGTGAACCATATGTTCATAACAGTGGGTTTGTAGAATTCCACTTGGAGAGCAGGGAGATGCTAGATTCTGGAATGATGGTCACATCTGAAACAGGGACTTGCAGAATTGGGTGAAAGTGGGGATGGGAAGAGAATGCAAGAGATCAACATACACTTCCATAGCTAAAACAGACAGTGCTTTTGAAATAAACATTATTAAAATAAACAAATAAATGACTCGCCTTCTCAGTTCCATACCCTCAGAGTAATTTTCGGCTCTTGGCTCATTGGCTCGTTATTCAAAGGTGGTGCAGAGAAAGGTTGGATAATGTATAAAAAAATGAGTAAGACTGTATTGTTGTTGTGTTCTTTCTTTGAAACTGGAGTAGAGCTAATGCTCTGTAGGAAGCATTTAGTCTGGCTTAATGTGTATGCAATAGTTCAGGCTAACTTTGAGCAGTAAATTTTGCTGTGAGCTTACATAGTGAGATTATGAAGGAAAAGAGACTTTGTCTGGTTTTCTGTATGGTTTGAGGCTGTTCTCGGTTTTCTTATGTCAGTGATAATGCTTTTTATCCCTTCTATTTCTCTCACTTCTCACCCTCTGTAAGCCAAGGATGAATGTGGTACTGCATCACTGTAAATGGACAATAGATCCTGGACATGCAAGATTGGGTTTGCAGGGGATACTGTCCCCAAAGCTGTGTTTCTCTCCACATGAGGTGAGTCCTCCATGTGTATGCTTCCTTCCACTTATCCTACTTTGTTTTTAGTGAAGTATTCAGTTGAATTGCAGTCTGTCTTTTGTCGTTTGTGTGGTACAGGAGACTGTACACATGTGCTTTTTAATTTACCCTATTAATTTCTTTTTCACTTTCTATGGTTGTAAAAGTGGGAGAGCTGAGCCTCTGAACTTGAGCTGTGGTTGGATTCATTCTGGAAGGTCCAGAGAAGCTGCAAACTTCCTTCCCAATAAATAAATATTGCTAAATAAATTTGGCAAGTCTGTATTATTTTTGTTTTACCTTGTTGCTAACCTGACTTGCTGAGTTCCTCTGGTATTTTGTGTGTATTGCTCTAAATCTGCAACATCTGCAGAATCTCGTGTTTAAATTTTGTTGTACCTTGTCTACCTTATGACACTGTGTAATGTTCAAATCTGTATGAATAGCATGCAAAAAAAACCATTTCATTATAACTTGGTACATAGAGTCATAGAAACAGGCCCTTAGACCCATCAAATCCATGCCGAACCATTCAAACTGCCTACTCCTATCGATCTACATCAAAACGATAACCCTCCATACCCCTACTGTATCCATTTACCCATCAAAACTTCTCTTAAACATTGAAATTGAGCTCGCATGCACCACTTGTGCTGGTAGTTCAGTCCACACTCTCACAACCTTCTGAGTGAATAAGTCTCCCCTCATGTTTCCCTTAAACCAGGGGTCAGCAACCTTTACCACTGAAAGAGCCACTTGGACCCGTTTCCCACAGAAAAGAAAACACTGGGAGCCGCAAAACCCGCTTGACATTTAAAATGAAATAACACTGCATACAACGTTTTGTTTTGCCTTTATGCTATGTATAAACAAACTATAATGTGTTGCATTTATGAAATTGATGAACTCCTGCAGAGAAAATGAAATTACATTTCTGCATGCAACAAAAACATTTTGAACTCCGAAAAAAAGACGTTGGGTTGAAGGTTACTTTTAAGTAAAATACTCAACGTCTATTTGAGTCCTTCTTGTATTTATGAAAAACGCCAAACTTAAATTTGCCGCCAGCAGCAAACCAAAAATAACGTCAGCCAGCTGTCAACCTGAAAAATAAAAGGACTATTTCACTGAACAATGAAAACATATGAATATACGTAAAATAATAGGCAATTAAAATATTTATCATACTTGTTCAGGTTGACTCACACCTGACAATGCAGTCGTATTTAGTAGGGATGGATCGATGCTTAGGGGAGTGACCGGGAAGGATAATGTGTTTTTTTCCTCTCTGAACTCACAGAAGCGTTTCCCAAACGATGTTTGCATTGCGATGATTGCAGAATGTAAATACTCCGAATTTATCATGTCGTGACCTTGTTTGAACTCTTTCAAATTGGGGAAGTGAGACAATGTGCCTTTCTGTAAATCTCTGGCAAGCAACGTCAACTTGCGCTCGAATGCCAAAACATCCTCCAACATGTGCAGGGCTGTACGTCCTTACCCCGTTGAAGAGCTGTGTTCAGCGTGTTCAGGTGCACTGTCATGTCTACCATGAAGTGTAGCTTTTCCAGCCACTCTGGCTGTTCCAGCTCAGGAAAGTTGAGCCCTTTGCTGCCCAGGAAAGTTTTCACTTCTTCCAGACACGCGACAAAGCGTTTCAGCACCTCCCCTTTGGACAGCCACCGGACTTTGTTGTGCAGCAGGAGATCAGAATATGCGCTTTCCAGCTCGTCCAGTAACAAACGGAATTGACGGTGATTTAAACTTTTTGCCATTATTTTATTGACAATCTGAATGACAACATCCATTACTTCTGTGCATTCCGGAGGAAATGTTTGAGCGCACAGTGCCTCTTGGTGCAAGATGCAGTGAAAAGTCAGCAGCTTTCTGTCCAGCGACTTCTGCAGTAAAGCCACAAATCCCTTGTGTGTTCCCGTCATATTCGGTGCCCCATCAGTAGCTACTGACACCAGATGGGTGGTCTTTATTCCTTTGGCTCTTGTCCTCCCCCCGTGTTTGGTCTTTTAGAGGTATCAACTCAATCAGTTCTTCCTGTGGCCCGGCAAAGTTTACATACCGGCAGAACAACGCTATTTGTTCAATATCACCTTTGTCTTTAGACTCGTCACAGGCAATCGAGTAGGCCACAGCTGAATTGATGTCTTTAATTTGCTGTCTTGTGATGTCTTCTGCCATTTTTATGGTTCTGTCTTTGACAGTCTTTGCAGAGAGGGGCATATCCCTGATTTTCTGCACAATTTCACTCTTGTTTTTAAAGTCCGTGAATAGATGTTCTGAAATCTTAATGAAAGATTCTTTTATATATTCACCATCTGTAAACTGCTTCCCGTGCCTGACTATTTCCTGAGCGGCAATATAACTGGCGTATGTCGTTGGTTTTCCAGACTTCATCCATTTCTGGAAATGATTTTTGCTCAGATCAACCCTCCGCATCAGTTCCGAAACGGCTTTTTTTCTCTCATCTCCATCCGGATATTTTTGAGCAAAGGCTGCGTGTTTATTCTGGAAATGCCTTGCGACATTTGACTTTTTGTTGTGTACCCCCTGGGTCGCCTCAGGCTCGCTCAGCTCGTTCTCGTCTAGGGGGAGCAGCCTTCGGCCCCGCCAAACTGGGTAATCAGCTGGTGTGGATGCTGTGTGAGGTCCCCGCCTCACCCAAAAACAGACAGTACACCATATGCGATTAAATGAGTACAATTTATAAAGGTTACTATAACTAAGTGATTAATAACGATACAGTATATATGAAGAGAAAATTAAAGAAAAGGTGCCAAACTTATCAAAGTCCAAACCACTTCGTGCACAGCCGTTGGAGCTCAATTTCTGAAGTCTTCTGGCCATCATTCGATCCCCTCCGAACTCCTCGACTCGCAGCTCAGGACCCTCCGAACTCCTCGACTCTCCAAACAGCTCAGGACCCTCCGAGTGGTCAACCAAGCACATCTAGCTTCATCCCCCCCTCCTCGGAGAATCTCCCGACCTCGGACCCCCCTTTGGGGTCCGATCCTCGCCCAGCTTAGACCATTGCGTCCTCTCTCTCGACCCCCTCGCGCCGATCTGCCCAAAAGCCCGTCAACAAAAGCTTACAGACTCAGAAGAAAGAACATTAATCCCCATTTGGTTTACAAAGGAATACCATTCTCGTTATCAGTAAATTAGCATTCCTGCTAGTTAACAAAAAGAAGAAACCCTCTTTACAGTTGTTTGCTAGTTTCTCATTGCATATTAAGCATACCGGTAAACCAGTCTCGTCAACAGTGAAAGCAAATGAATCTGTCCACGTATCATTAAACGTTCTGTTTTCTTCAGTCACTTTTCTTTTTTTTAGAATTCTCCATAGTTGGCTTACCTTGGATCGAAAAATTAAAGAAATCGCGCACTGGCGGGTGTCAGGTATTGGCAGTGGTGACGTATATTAATAGCGATAAAAACACGTAGCGGTGTGCTCACGCAGTCAGTAAACTGCAGTCGAATAACTTTATTCGAACTAAACAGCCTTGCTTTTAAGCCTCCCTCAACCCAGCCCCCATGGACGCAGATGCTGCAAAAGACGCGTACTCACAAACCCCCGTAGGCTATCTCCCTTAGCCTGAATGCTGGCTAATTGTGAGCCGTTTCGGATGTGCCAGGAAATGTGTCGCCACACTTAGATTGTACAAGATCACCATAATCTTCAAATTTAGAATTACATTTCAAAAGCTAACAAACTAACATAAAATACATTTTAATTAAATACTGACCAATTATTTCCCAAAGCCACAGGGAGCCGCAGCACAGAGGTGAAAGAGCCACAAATGGCTCGGGAGCCGCAGGTTGCCGACCCCCGCCTTAAACCTTTCAGATTTCATCTTTCACCCTTAACACATGACCTCTAGTTGTAGTCCCACCCACCCTTAGTGGAAAAAAGCTTGCTTGCATTTACCCTATCTCAAAAGTTTGTGTAGTTCTGTCAAATATCCTCTCAATCCTCTACTTTCCAAGGAATAAAGTCCTAAACAATTTAATCTTTCCTTGTAACTCAGGTCCTCCAGACCTGGCAACATTTTTAAGTGTTCTCTGTACTGTTCAGCCTTATCTACATCTCTCCTGTAAGCAAATAACCAAAACTGCACACAACACTTCAAATTAGGCCTCAACAATGTCTTATACAACATCAACATAACATCCCATCAACTACACTCAATACTTTGATCTATGAAGGCCAATGTGCCAAAAGCCTATGACCCTATCTACCTGTAATGCCACTTTCAATGAATTATGTACCTGTATTCCCAGATCCCCTTGTTCTTCTGCACTCCTCAGTGACCTGCCATCCATTATGTAACCTACCCTGGTTGGTTCTACCAAAGAGCAACACCTTGCACTTGTCTGCATTAAATTCCATCTGCCATGTGTCAGCCCACTTATCCATCTGGTCCAGATCACACTTAAAGCCATGATAGCTTTCTTTGCTGTCCACTACATAGAAACATAGAAAACATACAGCACAATACAGGCCCTTCAGCCCGCAAAGCTGTGCCCAACAGGTCCCTACCTTATAACTTACCTAGACTTACCCATAGCCCTCTATTTTTCTAAGCTCCATGTATCCATCCAGGAGTCTCCTAAAAGACTCAATTGTTTCCACCTCCACCACCGCCGCCGGCAACTCATTCCACGCACACACCACTCTCTGCATAAAAAACTTACCCCTGACATCCCCTCTGTACCTACTTCTAAACACCTTAAAACTATGCCCTCTCGTGCTAGCCATTTCAGCCCTGGGGGAAAAAGCCTCTGACTATCCACACGATCAATGCCTCTCATTATCTTGTACACCTCTATCAGGTCATCTCTCATCCTCTATTGCTCCAAAGAGAAAAGGCCGAGTTCACTCAACCTATTCTCATAAGGCATGCTCCCCAATCCAGGCAACATCCTTGTAAATATTCTCTGCACACTTTCTATGGTTTCCACATCCTTCCTGTAGTGAGGCGACCAGAATTGAGCACAGTACTCCACGTGGGATCTGACCAGGGTCCTATATAACTGCAACATTACCTGTCAGCTCTTAAACTGAATCCCACGAATGATGAAGGCCAATGCTCCGTATGCCTTCTTAACCACAGAGTCAACCTGTGTAGCAGCTTTGAGTGTCCTATGGACTCGGACCCCAAGATCCCTCTGATCCTCCAAACTGCCAAGAGTCTTACCATTAATACTATATTCTGCCATCATATTTGACCTACCAAAATGAACCACCTCACACTTATCTGGGTTGAATTCCATCTGCCACTTCACAGCCCAGATTTGCATCCTATCAATGTCCCACTGTGACAGCCCTCCAACTATCCACAACACCCCCAACCTTTGTGTCATCAGCAAATTTACTAACCCATCCCTCCACTTCCTCATCCAGGTCATTTATAAAAATCATGAAGATCAGGGGTCCCAGAACAGATCCCTGAGGAACACCACTGGTCACCAGCCTCCATGCAGAATATGACATGTCTTCAACCACTTTTTGCCTTCTGTGGACAAGCCAGTTCTGGATCCACAAAGCAATGTCCCCTTGGATCCCATGCCTCCTTACTTTCTCAATAAGCCTTGAATGGGGTACCTTATCAAATGCCTTGCTAAAATCCATATACACTACATCTACGGCTCTACCCTCATCAATGTGTTTAGTCACCCTCAAAAAATTCAATCAGGCTCGTAAGGCACAACCTGCCTTTGACAAAACCATGCTGACTATTCCTAATCATATTATGCCTCTCCAAATGTTCATAAATCCTGCCTCTCAGGATCTTCTCCATCAACTTACTAACCACTGAAGTAAGACTCACTGGTTTATAATTTCCTGAATAAGGGAACAACATCTGCAACCCTCAAATCCTCCGGAACCTCCCCCTTCCTCATTGATGATGCAAAGATCATTGCCAGAGGCTCAGCAATCTCCTCCCTCGCTTCCCACAGTAGCCTAGGGTTCATCCTGTCCAGTCTCAATGACTTATCTAACTTGATGCTTTCCAAAAGCTTCAGCACATCCTCTTTCTTAATACCTACATGCTCAAGCTTTTCAGTCTGCTGCAAGTCATATGCCATCTCCTCCAGTTCCATACACACTTTTCCACTGTCACACTTGATTGGTCCGATTCTCTCACATCTTATCCTTTTGCTCTTCATGTACTTGTAGAACACCTTGGGGTTTTCATTAATCCTGGCCTTCTCATGGCCCCTTCTGGCTATCCTAATTTCTTTCTTCAGCTCCTTCCTGCTAGCCTTATAATCCTCTAGATCTTGATCATTACCTAGGTTTTTGAACCTTTTGTAAGCTCTTCTTTTCTTCTTGACTAGATTTCCATCAGTCTTTGTACACCACAGTTCCTGTACCCTACCATCCTTTCCCTGTCTCTTTGGAACGTATATACGCAGAACCCCATGCAAATATCCCCTGAACATTTGTCACATGTTTCCCTGAGAACATCTGTTTCCAATTTATGCTTCCAAGTTCCTGCCTGATAGCCTCATATTTCCCCTTACTCCAATTAAACATTTCCCTAACTTACTATCTTTCCTTTCGGTTAGTCCTGACGAAGGGTCTCGGCCCGAAACGTCGACAGCGCTTCTCCCTATAGATGCTGCCAGGCCTGCTGTGTTCCACCAGCATTTTGTGTGTGTTGCTGTTTGAATTTCCAGTACCTGCAGATTTCCTTGTGTTTGCTCTTTAATTTCCCTAACTTGTCTGTTCCTATCCCTCTGCAATGCTATGGTAAAGGAGATAGAATTACAATCACAATCTCTAAAATGCTCTCCCACTGAGAGACCTGACACCTGACCAGGTTCATTTCCCAATACCAGATCAAGCACAGCCTCTCCTCTTGTAGGCTTATTTACATATAGTGTCAAGAAACCTTCCTGAACACACCTAACAAACTCCACCCCATCTAAATCCCTCACTCTAGGGAGATGTCAATCGATATTTGAGAAATTAAAATCTCCCACCACAACAACCCTGTTATTATTACTCCTTTCCAGAATTTGTCTCCCTATCTGCTCCTCAATATCCCTGTTTCTATTGGGTGGTCTACAAAAAACACTCAGTAGAGTTATTGATCCCTTCCTATTCTTGACTTCCACCCACAGAGACTCTGTAGACAACCCCTCCATGACCTCCACCCTTTCTTAAACTGTGACACTATCCCTGATCAACAGTGCCATGCCAATCAAGATCTCCAATCTTGATGTCATCTGATCCAATTAACCACGTTATCAACCAGATCATTGATATAGATGACAAACAACAATGGACCAAGCACTGATCCTCGCAGCACTCCACTAGTCACAGTCCTCCAATCAGAGAAGCAACCATCCACTCCCACTCTTTGGCTTCTCCCACAAAGCCAATATCTAATCCAATTCATTATCTTATCTTGAATGCCAAGTGACTGAACCTTCTTGACCAACCTCCCAGCGGGACTGTGTCAAGTACATTGCTAAAATCTCGGTAGACAACATCCACTGCCATGCCTTCATCAACTTTCCTGGTAACTTCCTCGAAAAACATTATAAGATTGGTTAGACATGACCAACCACACACAAAGTCATGCTGACTATCCTTAAACTGTCCATGTCTATCCAAATACTTATGTATATATGCAGTCCCTTAGAATACCTTCCAATAACTTTCCCACTACTGATGTCAGGCTCACTTGCCTATAAATCCTGGTTAATGTTTAAAGCATTTCTTAAACAGCACAACAACACTGACTATCCTCCAATCATCTGGTACCTCATGTACTGCTAAGGCTAAGGTGCTCTGGTAATTTCTGTACTTGCCTCCTGTAAGGTCCATGAAAACACCTTGTCAGGCTCTGGGGATTTATTCACCTTAGTTTGCCTCTAGACAGTAAACATGTCCTCCTCTGCAATCTGTATAAGGTCCATGAAGCATTCTCAGCTTTAAGGGTTGGGTTTGAATTAAACCTGAATTTGCACATTCTATCTGACTGTATGGGGATTCCTTGAGTGCTCTAGTTTCCCCTCTCTCATCTTGGTTGGGTAATTTACTGTAAGATCACAACAGGATATAGAGAACATCATGAACATAGGAGCAGAATTAGATCATTGAGTCTTCTCTGCCATTCGATCATGGCTGAGGTCAATACAGAGGTCAATAAATGAAATTAAATCTTAAATGTCAATCAAAAGAAGCCACTCCAATGGATGAGCAATGTTTCAAGTTGAAAACCTTCCATCCGAACTGGGAGTGTGTGAAGTTCAACATGTTCTAATGTGCAATGAGGGTCTGTGACTAGTAGAACCTCCAACCTCCACCCATCTGAGCACAGGTTGTCCTCTTCACATGGACATATTCTTGAGGAGAGCAGGAGTCTGTGACTGGTGGGAAGAAGAGATGCCCTCCTACCTTCTTGCTATCACTCCCTCTAACCCTCACCACTGAACACCAGTTGTACACGTTGCCCAAGGACGTGTTCATGAGAATGGGAGTCTGTGACTGTAGATGATGTTCCCTTGGTGGAGTCATTTGGCAAAAGAATTGAACATACAAGAATATTTTTATAAACAAAATAAACTTTTTTCATAATAAAAAATACTTACAAGAATAAACCAAGCAATGCCTTTTCATTCTTTCCATTCATCATCAATGCTTTCCCTACTGTTCTATTACATTCCTACAGACCAACAGCACAGCTCTCCATTCATGTGGCTCTCTGGGGTGGTAAAGTACTACTATAATTGAGTGGCTTCATCACCCAACCCGGCTGCTCCCTCTCCATTAGCAGAAGAACCCTACATTGTGGTCCTTCCCTGCTGAGCCGTTGCAGCGGCTTCAGTGTGTTCCTTGGCATGTACTGCAGTCTGGACTGTGCCCATTGATACAGTGGCAGTCCAACAACATTCAGCCAGACCAAAGGGAAGCTTTCACTGAGTTAGTGATCTGCCAGCAGAACCTGATGTTCGGCATGTGTCCCTGGGAACAGCTTGTAGATCAGAAAGCCCTCTGTCACACAGCAGTTAGGAATAGGCTGTGACACAGGCCCTTGCTTCTTCATGTAAGGGAATTGATTGGAAAGGGCTTAAAGAAATGAGAGCGAATGGACCTAGCGGATTGCTCTCTGGAACTTACAGTTCTAGTCTCACCCAACCTCAGTGGAAAAAGACTGCTTCTGTGTCTTCCCCTCATAATTTTGCATCCCTCAATCAAATCTCCCCTCATTTTCCTGTGTTCCAGGGAAAAAATTCCTTTTCTATGCAACCTTTCCCTTTAACACAGGTTCTCAATTCTTGGCAAAATCCTTGTAAATTTTCTCTGCACTCTGTCAATCTTAATATCTTTCTTGTCAGTAGGTGAGCAAAATTGCACACAATACTCCAAATTAAGGTCCTCAAGTTCCTAGGTTCCTCTATGTCCTCTAATTTTATTTCCCCCAACCTGGGGAAATGACTGTGAGAATTTGCTGTATCTATGCCCATCACCTCATGACTTTAGAAAACTCTATGGCCACCCCTCATTCTCCTACATTCTGGGAACAGGGTGGGTGAGGATGATGGAAAGCACAGCCCACCTATTCTCTTCATAACTCATGCTCCAATCCTGACAACAGCCTTGTGAATCTTTTCTGTACCTTTTCCAGCTTAACTACATCCTTCTGACTGCTAGACAACCAGAACTGCACACAATACTCCAAATGTGGTCTCACCAATGTCCTGTACAGATGTAACATGGCAATCCAACTTTTGTATTCAATTCCCTGTCCGATGAAGGCAAGCATATATCACTTCCCCTAGCTATGTCAACATCATCGGGGAACTACAGAAAAAGTCTGTGAATCCTTTGCAATTACCTGGTTTTCTGCGTTAATTACTCATAAAATGTAGTCTGACCTTCCTCTAAGTCACAATAATAGACAAACACTATCTACCTAAACTAATAACGTACAAACAATTGTGCTTATTCTTGTCATTACTGAGTACGCCATTTAAACTATCACAGTTTATGTTCAAAAAAAGTATGTGAACCTCTGAGGTAATGCCTTTTACAAAAGCTATTTAGAGTCAGATGTTCCAATGAATGAATTGAGATTGGAGGTGTGGGTTATAGAGGTGCCCTGCCCTTTACAAAAGACACACAAAGTCAGGTTACTGACAGAGCCTGCACCTCTCAAGAAAGATCTCTTAATGTGCTTCAATCAAAATAACTTACAGAAGGATCGTAGAGATGCATGAAGCTAGAAAAGACCTGAGCGTTTATCAGTCCACAATAAGAGAAATTGTTTACAAGTGGAGGAAATTCAGTACTACTGCTGCTCTCCCTAGGAGTAGGCATCCTGCAAAGATCGCACCAAGAGCACAATGTGCATGCTAAAGGACATGAGAAAGAACCCAAGGGTAACAGCAAAAGACCTGCAAAAAGGAGGTGCAGTGGCTAACGGACTGATGCAGAGCCAACAACCTGTCTCTGAATGTGAACAAAACAAAAGAGATGTTTGTTGACTTTAGATGGGCACGGAGCAACCACTCTCCACTGAGCATCAACGGCTCCTCGGTACAGATCGTTAAGAGCACCAAATTTCTTGGTGTTCACTTGGCAGAGAATCTCACCTGGTCCCTCAACACCAGCTCCATAGCAAAGAAAGCCCAGCAGTGTCTCTACTTCTTGCGAAGGCTGAGGAAAATCTATCTCTCACTCCCACCCCCCCCATCCTCATCACATTCTACAGGGGTTGTATTGAGAGCATCCTGAGCAGCTGCATCACTGCCTGGTTTGGGAATTGCACCGTCTCAGATCGTAGGTCCCTGCAGCAGATAGTTAGGTCAGCTAAGAAGATCATCGGGGTCTCTCTTCCCGCCATCACAGACATTTACACTACATGCTGCATCCGCAAAGCAAACAGCTTTGTGAAGGACCCCACGCACCCCTCATACAAACTCTTCTCCCTCCTGCTGTCTGGGAAAAGGCACCGAAGCATTCCGGCTCTCACAACCAGACTACGTAACAGTTTCTTCCCCCAAGCTATCAGACTCCTCAATACCCAGTGCCTGGACTGACACCTTACTGCCCTATCGTCCTGTTTATTATTTATTGTAATGCCTGCACTGTTTTGTGCACTTTATGCACAGTCCTGGGTAGGTCTGTAGTCTAGCGTAGTTGTTTTTTTGTCTTTTACGTAGTTCAGTCTAGTTTTTGTACGGTGTCATGTAACACCATGGTCCTGAAAAATGTTGTCTCATTTTTACTGTGTACTGTACATAGCAGTTATGGTCAAAATAACAATAAAAGTTGACTTGACTTGACTTGACTAGAACTTGCTAAAGGCTCTGTTCATGCATCCACTATAGGAAAAGCACTGAACAAGAATGGTGTTCATGGAAGGACACCATGGAGGAAACCACTGCTCTCCAAGAAAAAACATTGCTGCTCATCTTGAGTTTGCAAAGGCCACCTAGATGTTCCACAATACTTCTCAGACAATATTCTGTGGACAGATGAGACAAAAGTTGAACTTGTTGGCAGAAATGCACACTGCTATGTTTAAAGGGAAAAAGGCATTGCATACTAACAGCAAAACCTCATACCAACTGTGAAGCATGGTGGAAGGAACATCGTGGCCTGCACAGTTTGCAATCACTGAGGGAACAATGAATTCAAAATTGTATCAAGACATTTTACAGGAGAACGTTAGGGTAGTGGTCCATCACCTGAAGCTTAATAGAAGTTGGCTAACGCAACAAGACAACAATCTGAAAGACAAATCAACAATAGAATGGTTTAAAAAGAAGAAAATTTGTTTTTGGAATGGCCAAGTTTAAGTCCTGTGCTTGATCCCATAAAAATGCTGTGGAAGGACCTGAAGCAAACAGTTCATGCAAGGAAGCCCACCAACATTCCAGAGTTGAAGCAGTTTTGTAAGGAGGAATGGGCTAACATTTCTGTAAGCTGATGTACAGGATTGATCAACTGTTACTGGAAATGTTTGGTTGAAATTCCTGCTGTACGGGGGGGGGGGGGGGGGGGGGTCACACCAGTTACAGAAAGCAAAGGTTCACATACTTTTTCCAACAGCTATATGTAATACTGGATCATTTTTCTCAATAAATAAATAAACATGTATAATGTTCTTGTGTTATTTATTTAATTGGGTTCTCTTTATCTAGTTTTAGAACTTATGTGAAGATCTGAATCACATTTTAGGTCATAGTTATGCTGAAATAGAGAAAATTCTACAGGGTTCACAAACTTTCGGCACTACTATATGTACTTGTATTGCTGTGTCTCTCTGCCCTGACATTTTCTGTGTAAGTAATACCCTGGTTTAACTTACCAAGATTCAAGATGTTGTACTTTCCTTAGTTAATTTCCATCTGCTATTCCTTGGTCTATTTTCTCAGTTTTTGACTAACCTAATGAAGCTCTTTTGGGGGATTAATTTTGAAGAGTAGATGAAGGCAGTACCAGTGATTTTGGATTTGCAGGATGCTTTTAATAAAGCGCCACATGGGAGAATGATGAACAAAGATTTTGTCACTGAACAAGACTGTAAACACTGGTCCATGACAGCATCCCATCAGTCCCATTCTGACTCATGCCCCAGCAACTTTTTCTTTCTTAAGCCCATCATTTCCTCCTTGCTTTTGAAGACACTAAGGGTAATGTACAGCAGTCACTGAACCTAAATGCACACCTCAGATGTGGGAGGAAGCCAAAACACCTGAGAGGAACCCACAGACACAGGAAACATGCAAAGTCCACACAAGCAGTAGTGGAAGCTGAGATCAAACTGGGATCTCTGGACCTATGAGGCATCAGCACTGCATGCTACACCACTAAACTACCACTATACAATACATAGAATTGATGGTAATATAATAGAGCAGATTTAGTTGGTTAACACAGTAAGTGTAGGGGAAAAGTTCAGAATCAGATTTATTATATCTGATCTCCATTGTGAAATTCAGTGTTTAGTAGTAGCGGTACAGTGCAATACATAAAAGAATTACTATAAGTTACAATAAGAATAAATTTAATGAATTAGCATGCAGTGCAAAAAGACAGCAAAAAGTGAGGTAGTTTTCATGCACTGAGAGGAAGAAGCTGTTCTTAAAACTTCATATGTTCAGGTTTCTGTACCTTGTCTTTGATGGTAGCAATATGAAGAGGTCATGTACTGGGAGGTGAGGGTCCTTAATGAGGCATTGCCTTTTAAAGATGTCCTCAGTGTTTGGGAGGCTAGTGTCCACGGTGGAGCTAGCTGAGTTTCCAGCCCTCTTCAGCTTTTTCTGATCTTGTGCAGTGGCCTCTCCATACCAGACAGTGATGCCACCAGTCAGAATTCTCTTCACGGTACATCTGTAGAAATTTACTAGTGTCATTGATAACATACCTAATCCTCTAAGACTACTAATGAAATACTGTCACTGGTGTGCCTTCTTTGTAATGGCATTAATTGTTGGTCCACAATCGATATTCAGAGAACTTGAAACTGCTCTTCCTTTCCTCTGCTAATCCATCAAAGAGGACTAGTGTGCGTTCTCCACACTTTCCCTTCCTGAAGTCACCAATCAATTCCTTAGTCTTACTAATGTTGAGTGCAAGGTTGTTGTGATATCAATCAATCAGCTGATCTATTTCACTCCTGTATGCCTCCTTGTCACCTTCTGAAATACTGCCTACAACTGTTGTGGCGTCAGCAAATTTATAGATGGTGTTTGAGCTGTGCCTAGCCACACAATCATGGGTTTAGAAAGAGTAGAGCAGTGGGCTTGAGGTGTGCCAATGTTGATTGTCAGTGAAGACGAGATGTTATTTCCCACCCTCACAGACTGTGTGGTCTCTGTGTGGAAGTCATGGATTCAGTTACAGAGGCCCATGTTTTGGAGTTTGTTGATTAGAACTGAGGATATGATTGTGCTGAATGCTGTTTATTTCCTCGTCACCATTTGAAATTCTGCCAGTTGTGTTATTACTGAATTTATAGATGGTGTTTGAACTATGCCTAGCCACAGTCTTTATTGGGTTAGCAGGCTGCGACTGTTGTACTGTAGAGATTGGTATCTCCATTTGGAAAAAAGGAACAAAAGTATAATTTTCCATGTGTACAGATGAGATAACCCTAAGTGGGAATGTGAGGGATGAGGATACAAAGAGGTTTTCTGGGAATACAAACTAGTAGTAAGTGAGTAACATAACAGTAGTATTGAGGACTATCAAGGAAATAATGTCAAGTCTAACAGTGTTGAACATTTTTAAGTGTAGGATTGAGAAATGTTGCTCAAAGGGATCTGGGTAACCTTGTCTAGTCAATAAAAGCTCATCTGCATGTATAGTAGGCAATTGAGAAGTGCAATGTATGTGTTATCTTTAATCCAAGAAAGTTTTAAATGCAAGTTATCTTCTGACTATTTATATGGAGCCCTAGGGAGTTCTGTATGATTTCCCTCTTGCGTGAGGTTGTATCTGGTCTAGAGTGCAGCAACGATTGATTTGCGAGACTGGGGTCCTGGGGTGGTTGATTTATCGAACATGTAGGTGTTTGATAGCTTTAGTCTCCAGTTTGGAAGAACAATGAGCCTATTGAGATGCAAAAGTATCTGCTGTTTTAACAAAGTTATTAGTGGGAAAGGTTTCCTCGTAGTGAAGGAGACTAGAGTCATTTAAACCTATCATAAAGGTAGTATATTTAAGACTGAAATGAGGGAAATTCCTTTGTTCAAATCAATCATTTGGAAATCTTTCCAAGAGGCATGAGTCATATCTGTTACTGATTAGTTGTTGGACTGCTGAATATAAAGATTGCAAGGAAATGATTTTCATTTTGAAGCTGAACTATGTTGAAATATCGTGCAGGCTTGGACTGTATGACCTACTCGTGGTTCATGACTTACAATATTTAATTTTATCCAAATATTTTGACTGTTTTGCCCCAGGGTCAGTCTTGAGATATTACAAAACCTGTCCCAGGATAAATGTTATCCACTGGGTCAGACCAAAAGCTTAGGAGCCAAGTACTTCATGACTCTTGAGATATAGATGGAACCTCTTTCCTCTCATAATTCTGTCAGTTTCAGTTTCTAGAGCCTGTATGCAGTTTTGATTGGTCCAATGAAAGTGTTGCCCTTTCAACAGAGGCAATACTTGATGGCTGGGTAGTGGACAGTAATGAATGGCTTGTATGCTTCACCACCTTACATCATGGATTTTGGGGGTTGGAGGAACGGGAGGGAGCAACTAGGAAGTTCAGGAATGTGCTATTGCAGATTAGCAATGATTCTGAAGGGCTGAATGGCCTTTTTCTATTTGCTGCCAATACACCTATGAAATATTACTATGAAAGGTATGGGAGATGAGAAACAGACTAAGATCTTCTGGCCTTTATTAGATCTTTTTTATCCTATATATTGTAGGTTCATACTTCATCGATTGTTTTCAATTCTAGAGTATGATGGTGGAAATGGGTCAGAAAGACAGCTATGTTGGTGATGAAGCCCAAATCAGGAGTGACCTCCTGACCCTGAAATACCCAATTGAGTAGGGGATTGTGACCAACTAGGATGATATGGAGAAGATTCAGCACCACACCTGAGTTACTAGAATTGCGAATAGTCTCAGACAAGCAACCTGTCCTCCTCTCAAAGGCTCCCCTCAGTCCCAAAGCCAACCTCGAGAAGATGACCAAATCATATTTGAGAACATCAACACTCCAGCAAGTATGTTGCCATTCAAGCACATACACCTCTGGCATTGTGCTAGATTCTGGGGATGATGTGACTCACACCGTGCCAACCTACAAAGGTTATACCCTGCCTTATGCCATCCTGCATCTGGACCTGGCTGGCCAGAATCCCAATGATTGAGCACGGGTACTCCTTCACAACCACTGCTGAGAGGGAGATAGTCCATGACATCAAGGAAAGCCTCACTTATGTTGCCCTAGATTTTGAATCTGAGATGCAAACAGCCAGCTCATCCTTATCCTTGGAGAAAAGCTATGAGCTTCCTAATGGCCAGGTTATTACCATTGACAGATGGTTGAATATTCAGTGTGCATCTCATTTTTATTGCAAATGGTGGCATTATTGTTCCAGGTTGCAGCAGCCCAGAAGAGAGCTTGTCCAGTCAAGACAGATGACAAAGGAAAACTTGGCTAGGTTTGTAACATACAGAGAAGGCTGGAGCTCAAAATGTAAGACACATTGGGATAGGAAACACATACACAAAATGCTGGAGGAACTCAGCGGGCCAGACAGCATCTATGGAAAAAAAGCAGTTGACGTTTTGGGCCAAGACCCTTTGGTAGGACTGGGGGCTAGTTCTGACAAAGGGTCTCGGCCCGAAACGCTGACTGTACTCTTCCATCGATGCCGCATGGCCTGCTGAGTTACTCCAGCATTTTGTGTGTGTTTCCTGTCCCACTGTGTCTTACACTTTGAGTATCTCCATAGCACTATAGCCCAGCATCTCTTATAGCTGGCTGTCCAGGAATAAATTTGTGGCAAGCAAGAGACGTGCACTCCAGGCAGTGAATTTTTGGTGCCAGAGACAAAGTCTACACGTGCAACTGGCTACCAGTTGTCATCTAGCATTGTCAGTCAAGGAGCAGGACTTCAGCTGACAGATTGACGAATTGTTAAGCGACATTTGGATCATATACACCAATGAACTGACAGGGAACCTAGGGAAGCATCCTCTGCTGATGAAGCTAATGTCCCAACAGAAGAACCAATGGAGGCTTCATCAAGAGAAGAGATTCACAGTCCACTGCCCTTGACGTTTGTCAGCTGACTGGAGAGGCACAGAGAAGGAAGCGAACCCCTGCGACAGTCCACAAGCATGAGCCAACCAGTCGACTGCAACCAAGCAGGGTAGACAATCCATTATATTTCTCAGTTTACCTCATTTATTCCCATCCTCTGCAGTTCCCATCTATGTAGGGTGAGGGATGTACCATATCAGATCAATCGTGAGAATATAGTGAGTTCACAAGCGGACGATCAATTGCGCAGTGAATCAACTGAACTTCTGAGTGCAGCAAGTGCTCTCTTTTGGGCTCAGGCTTTCTAGTGCACATGTTTTTCAACTCGACGGGCTTGGTTCACAGCTTCCATGCTGTAAGGTGCCCGGTGTGTACCATTATTAACATGACTCCGTAAAAACATTTAATCATGCTACTCCTTTATAGTTCTTGCTCCATGCCTACATAACAGTCTTCAGGAAGGAGAAGTCAGAACACATGCCAGTCCTCATTGAGAGGTCAACAGTGGAAAGGGTTCAAGGCTTCAAATGCCTAGGCATCAGCATCTCAGAGGATGTATCCTGGGCCCAGCACATGATACAATCATGAAGAAGACACACCAACTTCATCAGGAGTTTGGGGAGATTTGGTAAATCACCAAAGACTAGCAAGTTTCTACAGATTTACAGAGGAGAACATTCTGACAAGTGATATCACAGCTTGGTATGCATAGGATCGAAAAGTCTATAAAATGTTATAGACTCCGCCAGTTTTATCAAGGGCACAAACCTCCCAACCACTGAGGGCATCTCCAAATGCGGTATCTCAAGAAAGCTTCATCTTTCATTAACGACCCTCACTATCTGGGATATATCCTCTTCTCATTACTACCATCAGGAAGGAGGTAGCTTGAACACCCATACTCAAAATGTTAGGAACAGCTTTTTCCTCTCCACCATCAGATTTTTAAATGGTCCATGAACAGTACTTCACTATTCCTCTTTCAGGCGATTTATTTGTTTATTTTGTAACTTATGGTATTTTTTTACCTCTTCCACTGTACTATTGCCACAAAAGAACAAATTGCACAACATTCAGTATGTCAGTGTCAATAAACCTGATTTGGAGCTGGGGAATCAAGAACTAACGGGCATACATTTAAGGTGACTGGAGGAAAGTATAGGGGGGATATCAGAGGTAGATATTTTGTACTGAGAGTGTTAAGTGCAATCAATGTAAGGAACATTTAAGATACTCTTAAACAGGCACATGGATAGAAGTAAAATTGAGGGCTACATGGGAGAGAAAGGTTAGATTAATTTTGGAGTAGTTTAAAAGGTTAAAAATATCATCGGCTGAGGCCCTTACTGAGCTATACTGTTCAATATTCAAAGTCACTGCAGATCTGCCACATAACTCCATCCACTTGACTCATCCCTCTCCCTCAATACTCAAAACAAGAACATACCAAACTCACATATAAAATTGTGAGTCAGCTGGTTTAAATTCCATATTGGATGACTTATTCTGGCTGTGCACACACACACTCAGTGGTTACTTTATTAAGTACACTTGTACACCTGCTCATTAATACAAATAGCTACAGTAATCAGTCAATCATGTGGAAGCAATCCAATGCATAAAAGCATGCAGACTTGGTCAAGAGGTTCAGTTGTTGTTCAGACCAAACATCAGAATGGGGAAGAAATGTGATCTAAGTGACTCTGACCGTAGAATGGTTGTTGGTGCCAGATGGAGTGGTTCGAATATTTCATAAACTGCTGACTTTCTGGGATTTTCACACATCAGTCTCTAGAGTTTACAAAGAATGGTGTGAGAAACAAAAAACATCCATTCAGCAGCACTTCGTTAACAAGAGACATCAGAGAAGAATGGGGAGACTGGTTCAAGCTGACAGGAAGGTGAGAATAACTCAAATAACCACATGTTACAACAGTAGTGTGCAGAAAAGCAGCTCTGAATGCACAACACATTAAACCTTAAAGTGGATTGGCTACAGCAGCAGAAGGCCACATTGGTTCCCATTCCTGTCCAGATAAAGTGGCCATGGAGTGTAGATGCCCATACAAGGAAAGCAATCCAGCATCTTTACTTTCAAAGCAGAATAATAAGGTTTAGCTTGTCGCCAAACATTCTAACAAACTTCTACAGATGTACTGTTGAAAGTATCCTGATTGGTTTTATCATGATCTGGGTACGGCAATTCAAATATGCAGGTACGTAAGAAGCTGCAAAGTAGTAGACTCTGTCCAACACATCACTGGCACATCCTTTCCTATCATTAGCTGTATCTACAAGAGATGCTGCTTCGAGAAGGCAACATCCATCACCAAAAATCCCTGCAATCCATGCAATCCTCTCAGAGGAAGTACAGAAACCTGTAGTCCCATACCATGAGGTTGAAGAACAGCTACTTTGCTTCAACCATTCAGTTCTTAAACCAACCAGCACAGCCTAATTACAGGACTTTAGCAACATAGTGGCCACTTTGATCACAGCACTAAAATGGATTTCATTTCTTTTTGTGTTCTTTCTTATAAAAATGTGTATAATTTACATTTAATTTATGTTTTTCTTGTGAATGCTGCTTATATGATTCTGTGTGTCTATGATGCTTCTGCAAGTAAGTTTTTCATTCCACCTGCACAAATGTGTACTAGTGCATATAACAATAAACTCGACTTTGACTTTGAAATTAATAACTAGAGACACAAGAGAATGTAAAATTGTACTGTAAAACTGTTGGAGGAACCCAGCAGATCATTCAGCATCTGTGGAGTCAAAGAAATACTTGACATTTTGGATCAAAACCCAAGATGAAGACTCACTTCAAGGTTTCATGTACCTCAAGGGTGAAGTATGCAGGTGTTTCCAAAGAATGGACAATCACAAGGCAGCTGGACTGGACAGCATCCCAGGGTGGATACTCAGAGTGTGTGCGGCACAACTGGCGGATGTGTTTACAGACATTTTTAATCTCTCCTTCCCCCAGTGTACAGTGTCCTCCTGTTTCAAAACATCCACCATTGTTTCTGTACCTAAAAAGACCAAGGTAACATGTCTGAATGACTGGCAACCTGTCACACTCACCTCAATAATAAGCAAATGCTTTGAGAGGCTGGTCAAGGGCTATACCTGCAGCATGCTACCACCCACAATGGACCCCCTACAGTCCACATACCGACACAACCGATCGACAGATGACGCAATAGATTCAGCTCTACACACCATCCTTACACATCTGGAGAAGAAGAATGCTTATGTGAGAATGCTGTTCTTGGACTACAGTTCAGCATTCAACACCACAATTCCCTCCAGGCTTGACAAGAAGCTCATAGACCTAGGCCACCCTGCCTTGTGCAGCTGGATCCTGGACTTTCTGTCAGATTGTCAGCAGATGGTAAGAGTGGGCTCCCTCACCTCTGCCCCTCTGACTCTCAACACAGGAGCCCCTCAGGACAGTGTCCTAAGCGCCCTCTTTTACTCTCTATATACCCATTACTGTGTCGCCACCTACATCTCCAATCTGCTAATTAAATTTGCTGACAATATTACATTGATTGGCTTTATCTCAGATAATAATGAGGCAGCCTACAAAGATAAAGTCATTACCCTGACACAGTAGTGTCAAGTCAACTACCTCTCTCTCAATGTCACAAAAACAAGGGAGCTGGTTGTGGACTACAGGAGGAATGGAGACAGGCTAACCCCTACTGACATCAATGGATCTGGGGTTGAAAGGGTAAAGAGCTTTAAGTTCCTTGGCTTTCACATCATCGAGGATCTCATGTGGTCTGCACATACTGGCTGTGTGGTGATAGAAGTACAACAGTGCCTCTTTCACCTTAGACGGTTGAAGAAGTTTGGCATGAGACCCCAAATCCTAAGGACTTTCTACTGGGGCACAGTCCTGACTGGAACAGTACTTCCCTTAATCACAGGATTCTGCAGAGAGTGGTGCAGACAGTCCAGCGCATCTGTAGATGTGCTCTTCCCACTATTCAGGACATCTTTAAAGACAGGTGTGTAAAAAGGGCCCAAAGGATCATTGGGGATCCGAGTCACCCCAAAACTCAAACTATTCCAGCTGCTACCATCCAGGAAACGGTACCACAGCATAAAAGTTGGGACCAACGGGCTCCAGGACAGCTTCTTCCACCAGGCCATCAGACTGATTAATTCATGCTGATGCAATTGTATTTCTATGCTATATTGACTGTCCTGTTGTACATTCTACTTATTACAAATTACTATAAATTGCACATTGCACATTTAGACGGAGATGTAACGTAAAGATTTTTACTCCTCATGTATGTGAAAGATGTAAGAAATAAAGTCAATTCAATTCAATTCAGTAAGATTCTCCAGCAATTTGTTTTTTGATCCCATCACCGATAGGTGTTAATGGCAGTGAATTACAAACCTCCATCCTCTGCATGCAGAAATGTTTCTGAACTTCAGTCCTGACTACAGGCTCTCAGTTTTGGTCCCTGGCCCAGTCTCAGGTTCTCAACCAATAGAAACTCAATCCTTTACCTACATTCCAAGGAGCAATCCTTGTCTGTGAAATCTCCCATTGTGATCCGGACCCTGGATATGCACTGAACTCCCTCCAAAGCAAATATAGCCTTCAAAGTGTTTGTGCCCAGGTCAAACCAGAGCCTAGAACTTTCTTCTGCTCCAACCCTATTCTATAACCTCCCCATGTGGGAAGAGTTGCCAAAGGAAACAGTTGAGGGAAGTACAGTAACAACCTTTAAGATACTTTTTGATAAATATTTGGATTGGAAAGAATTAGAAGGATATGGGCCAAATGTGAGCAAATGGGACTAGCTTAGGTGGGCACATAGATCATCATGCACAAGTTTGGCCAAAGGCCTATTACAATGCTGTATTACTCTGAGAGGAGGTACAGTGAAGTCAAACTGTTTGAGCAGATAATTGAGAGAATTTGAAGAAAACTTACGATCTTTTCACCTGGAAACTGTGAGACCTGCAATGGCTTCATCTTGTTATTAAAATTCTCATCCTGGTTCTGAAGTTCCATGCTAACCTCTCCTGTCCCATCCAACCCTACAACCCTTTGAGATCTCTTCACCCTTTGCACTTTCTCTGTACCTGTAACACTATATTCTGCATTTTATATTGGTTTTCTCTTTATAACACTGGAGGCTATGTCCAAAGTCACATTTAGAGAAAGTCAACTGAAATTCTTTTGAGTTGAAGTTGTCGGGTATCTTTCAGTAAAAGAGGAACGAGTTTCTTAACATTTAACTGGTCTCAGCAATCCATAGAGTAAAGAGGAAGTGATCTTGTGCTGAAATCTTGTTGCAACATGACTTCCTCTTTCACCACTCCCATCCCCCCAGGGTCTCCTCAGAGGATTTAAGAAGATGCTGGGTTTCAGGGCAAGAGGAAGCTGGTGTGGCACAGATCTCAAGGCTTCCCTTCTTCCCATGATTACAGTAAAGCCTAGTGTCAAAAGCTTCAGAAGAACTAAGGAGAAGTAAGTAGCTCAAACAGCCACATCACAACTTTTCATTTTCTACTCTGAGTCAAGCAACTAAGATAATGTTCCTGCTTCTCCTATTTATACCTCCCTCCAGAGGAAGCCTTTGCCTTCTTACTGATCTCTTTCCCATCACCTTATTCCAGCCTATCCAGTCTCTCCCTGTAACTCAAATCCTCCAATTCAGGCAACATCCTTGTGAATAATGTTGTTGCCCATAATATGGCTGTCCAAATTATGAGCCCAATTGAATCTAAGGAGGAGCTGTAGAGGAGAATGGTCCCTAATAGCAAACTGAATGGTTTCACTACCCACAGATGCAGTTTGACTAGCTGAGTTCATCCTGCAGTCAAACTCATGACTGACGAGCCCTGGGGATGACGAAGTCTGGAGGGCAATACCGAAGATCGAAAACCAAAGTTGGCAAGTCCAGAGGTAGAGACTCGGAGGTCAAAGGCCCTGAATCATTTGGTCTAGAGGTCACAGGCCCAATATCTGCCAGTCAGTGTGTCAGGGTCAGTACTGATGGTTAGAGGCCCAATGTCTGTGAGGCTGAGAGTTTGGGGCCAAGGACTGGAGTCCCAGAGGCAGTCTGTCCTGGGATTGGAGGCCTGTCTATGCGTGAGTGGGTGGATTGGATGGTGATTGAAAGGGGTTTGTTTGCTTTTGTTTTCTTGTTTTGTTTTGTTTTGTTGTTACTATTTGTGTTGTTCTGCTTGTTGTGGGCATGTGATGTTGGTACCACAATATGTGGCACCACTTGCAGGCTGCCTCCTCACACCCTTGGGTGTGTTGGTTGTTAATGCAATGCATTTCACTGCATGTTTTGATGTTTACATGATAAACAAATCTGAATCTGAATCTCTTCTGCATTTTCTCTAGCGTAATTACATTGTTCTTATCGCATGGCAACTAGAACTGCACATAGTACTCCAAGCTTGGTCTTGCAAACATCTTGTACAGCTGTGACACAATGCCCAATTCTTGTACTCAGTGCCCTAATTAATGAAGGTAAACATGCTCTTTCTCTTTTATACTACTCTGTCTTCCTGTGTTGCCACTTTCAGTGAACTATCTACTCTTAGATCTAAAACACTCCCCAAAGCTCTGATATTCACTTTGTACGTCCTGCCCTGGTTTAACTTTCCAAAATGTATCACTTTGTATTTGTCAGAGTTAAGTTCCACATGTCATTGTTTTGCCCACTTTCCGGATCTTTCGTAATCTTAGAAAACATTCTTCACTATCTCCTATACCACCAATTTTGGTGTCATCTTTTATTCAACTGCACCAATGCTCCTAATTTGGTTCAGTATCTTATTATGTTCCTTTGAAGGATTATGAGTGACTTTACTGCAAAGAAGAGCATATTGTTGTTTCCTGACCTGTCTCCAGTTTGGGTGTTGGTGCTCCAGGTTAGTGGTGAGATTATGATAGCTTTCAGTGAGTTTTGCATGGTGGGAAAACGTTACAGGGTCACTGAATGAGAAGATTCAGCCTACCTTCTCCTCTTGGAGCAATCGTGTTAACATGGCTGGTTTAGTAAAAGACTTTTGAGGTCCATAGTGATATCAAAGATGTTCCTGAGGTTACAGATAGCGGTATTTGTGTGTGTCTCTGCTGCCATCAGTGATTCACAGGGCTTCATGGATGCCCAGGTTTGAACTGCTAAATCTATTCTGAATCTGTCACATGTATCATGTTTACAGTAAACACAACATGATGGAGGGTGCCCCTGGTGCAAAGATGATGCTTTGTCTCCATAATGATTGTGCAGTGATCACTTCTACCAATTCTGTTAAGGACAGGTGCATCTGACACAGGTAGACAAGCAATAATGAGATCAGTTATGTTTCTCTCTGTGAACTCTCTCACAGGTGATGTCTCCATCTCCATCTCAGGAGACAATCTATCTACATTTACTACAAACCCACAGCTATCTACAGCACACTTCATCCACCCTGTCTCTTATAAGGATGCCATTCTTTGTCTCAGTTTTTCAGTCACCACTATTTCTATTCTCAAGATGAGACTTTCCATCTAAGGTTTCCTACTTTTGTAGAAAACAGTGCTTCACCTTTACATTCTCTATTTCATGCAATTCTGCTTTCACTCTTTCTCCACGTCCAGTGCCCCCACCCATCAAATCCTCCTCACATGAATCCACCTGCCACTTGCCAGCTCTTTCCCCTCAACTCCTGAAATTGGCTAGCCATCCTCCTATCTTTCAGTCCAGAAGAATGGTTCCAACCTGAGACACAGACTGTTCATTGCCCTCCGCAGATGCTGCCCAACTTGCTGAGCTCAATTTTTGCTCCAGATTTCAGCATCTGCAGTCGCTTTTGCCTCCCATCTTCAAGTAGCTTTACTCCTTGTTCATTATTTTACAGGGACAGTCTGATAGCCATGCCCTTCAGCTCCTAGCCAGCTTGGTCTGTGGTCGTGCTACCAAGACACTCTTGGTGATGGACACTGAAGTTCCAACCAGAGGATTTTCTGCTTTCTTGCTACTTTGAACACTTCCTTTCAAGTATTGTTCATATTAAGGAAGGACAGTAGGGAGAGGTTTCCTTGCCTATGTTTGACCTGAGGCCACGAGAGCTCTTGGGGTGTGGTTTGAAATCAATGTTGTGGACTCCTGGAGCTACCTCGTGGGCAGCACAGTAGTGTAGTGGTTAATGTAAAACTTTACAGCACCCATCAACCCAGGTTCAATTCTTGCCTCGGTCTGTATATTCTCCCCGTGATGGGACAAGTTTACTGCAGGTGCTTCAGTTTCCTTCCACATTCCAGAGGTGTATGGGTTAGTAAGCTGTGGGCAATACGTTGGTGTTGGAAACATGGTGACACTTGCAGGCTGCCCCCAGCACATCCTCAGACTGTGTTGGCCATTAATGCAAATGACTCATTTCACTGTTTTGATGATTGATGTACATGTGACAAAGAAGGCTAATCTTTAATCTTTTACCTCTTCTCTGCCTTCTCTGATGTGCCTGTGCTGCAGATGGGACAGAATGGATACAGGGATTGTGATGGAGGGGTAGACCTCTTGTGTACTATCTGTAGGATACAATTCTGTCAGACATGCAGAATTCCAATGCTCTGTGGGAAACACAGAAGTCTGCAGATCCTGGAACCTGGAGCAACAAACAATTAGCAGGAGGAAGTCAGAAGGATTGATAGTATTGTGGAAGTAGTGTAGCATTTAGCATAATACTTTACAGCACCAATGATCGGGATTCAATTCCCGCTGTTGACTCTAAGGAGCTTGTACGTCCTCCGCATGACTGTGTGTCTTTCATTCAGTTTCCTCCCACATTCAAAAGACATGCTATGTTGGTACTGCAAGAATGGCCTCCAGCACACACTTAGACTGCTTTGGTCATTGACGTAAATGGCACATTTCCCTGTGCGCTTTGATGTTTCAATATATATGTGACAAATAAAGCCAATTTTGACCTCTTTAATGGTAATGGAAGTGACGTTTCAGGCTGAAAGCTTCCATCATAACTGGAAGAGGGAAGATGATCAGTTTAAAGAGGGGAGCAGGAGTGGTGAGATAGGAGTCCAAGGTGATTGGTGGTCTGGGGATGCCAGGAAGGTGTTGCCCAGTTAGGATGGGAGGATAGAGTTGGAAGACAGTGGTAAATAATAGGTGTTAGATGGAGGTAGAGAAAAAAAAGAAGAAAAATGAGAGGTGGGTGGAGGGAGGGGAGTGTGGAGAAAGCTTCTGGAGGGTGATAAGCAGGAGGGCAAACTGTGACTAGTGATGGACTCTGCTAAGAAAAAAGAAGTAAGAATTGGAGCCATCAGAGGTTAGGAGAGTGGCAGATGGAATCATAAGCAGATGAGGGAGGAGGGGTGGAAAATCCTGTGGGTGAACCATGAGTGCAGAGAGCAGATGGAATCAGGAAGGGGAGGAGGAAGAAGATGGGTATCTAGATTCTGGAGGGGGGAGTGACGGTGGAGGGCAAGAAAGGGATCAAATTAGAAGGTCTGGAGGAGGTTCATAAGGAAATGGGGGGGGAAACCCATTGTAGAGGAGGTTATCTAAAATTGGAAAACTCAGTGTTAGGGCCGTCAGGTTGTAGACTACCCAGGTGAAATATGAGATGTTGTTCCTCTAGTTTACATTGGGCCTCAGTCAGAGATCTCCCATCTTTGACATTGCATGTTTGAAACCAGCTACTATTAGCTGAGGTTTATTCTAATTCCATGTGTGATTCATTTTCAATCACTTCATCTATTTTCTCTTTCGATTTGTTTTCTGCAGGACTCAGTGTGGTGCTGAGCCATTTCAGAGGATATGAGGCATTAACAATGTGATGCTGGCTGGAGGCGCCATGCAGCCCAGATCAGGGCAGAGTTACAGATGCCTTCCTTGAAGATCATCTGTGATTTGGTGAAATGTTTAACAACTATCTGATTGTTCCTTCAACATAGCGATTGAGCTGATTTGGTTTCTCAACATGAGGACTCTTGACTGCACGGCCTGTCGTTGCTTGGCTCTCCGGCAACTCCTATGCTACCTTATAAGGTCATGAAACTGAGCTGGTAACACAGGGTTGGTGACGAGAAAGCAGAACCACGAAACGTTATGCCTCCAGCAGTGAAACAGAATACAGGGTGGGGCTTGTGGTGTCAGTGCATGCTGGAACCCATTAAACTCTCATGGCAGGCAATGCCACAATCATAGGCTCCAGATCAACAACAATCACTTACATTTATATAGGATCTTTCAAACATATTCATTGAAGAATTACCCCAAAAAAATTCTTGCATTAAAAGAGATATTTGTGACAAAGACCAAAACTTTGGTCTAAAAGGTGAAGTTTTAGGAGGGAGCTCTGGAGCTAGCAAGCTCAGCAGCTGGGGCTCAGATGCTATTGATAAGGGTGCAAATACCGAGGCCAGGACTGGAGCAGTGCAGAGGTCCAGAAGATTTACTGGGCTGAAAGAGGAAATAAGAGGGCAAGTAGAGTGTTGAACACAAGGGCGGAAGTTTAAAATCGATGTTTTGCTGGACTGGAATTCAGGATAGTTAATTGGACATGCCTGTTACGGGACAGGTAGAGAAGAATGGGTGGAAATAAAATTCAGACAGGGTGGAAGAAATGAGGCCAGGATAACCTTGAGGGTATTAGTAAGCACTTTGACTGAGCATCCAGAGAAAATGTGGAAGCACAACAAACCTGTAGTAGTCATGGAGTCATGGAATTGTGCCTATAAACAAACTCTTTGGCCCAAGATGTCTATCCAAGTGAATCAATTTTTTGCATTTGGCCCATATCCCTATAAGTCTTTTCTATTCATGCTATTCATGGACCTATTCAAATGTTTGTTTTTAATACTGTGATTGTATCCAGCTTTCTGCAGCTTCCTTTGACAGCATGTCAAATCACAGAATTTTTCAGTGTAATTAAGGAGAATTCTACGAGATGTAACACGTGTGTGTGTGTGTGTGTGTGTGTGTGTGTGTGTGTGTGTGTATGTTATAAACAACCATCATTTAAGGAAGTGTTTTGTGGGAAGCTGATTACTAAGAATGGGGAATTTTTTTCTGAGATCTTTAGCAGTCCTAGGCCAGTTGATTTTCTCCAATAAATATTGGGGTGGTACATTGGTATAGCAGTTAGCACAATGCTTTACAGTATAAGTGGCACAGGTTCAATGAGGAGTTTGTATGTTATATCTGTGATTGCGTGGGTTTCCTCTGGATGCTCTGGTTTCCTCCCACAGTTGGTAGATTAACTGGTCATTGCAAATTGTCCCGTGATTTAAGCTAGGATTAAATCGGGGGTTGCTGGGTGGCGCAGTTTGACAGGCTGGAAGGGCCTATTCCGCACTATATCTCAATAAGTAAAATAACTAACTATAACCCAAGACTTGAATTTACTGGTAACTTCACAAGCTTAGGACAACAAAAATAAAACACTTTACTGGTCAGAGAGGAGATAGGAGGGACAATTTCTGCACAGCAATATCCTAGTAGCAGTGGTTTGATAATAATTTCCTATGGTTTAGAAGAATGATGAGCTGCAGAAAGGAATTCCTCCGGATGGGGAGTCAAGGACCAGGAGATGCAGTTTCAAAATAATGAGTAGGATTGTGATGGGAAGAAATTTCATTATTCAGACAATGATGAATATTTGGAATTCTCCACTGAGAGTTATGGAAGCTCTGTTACCTTTCATTCGAAACAGAGATGGATAGATTTCTGGATAGTAGGAAATCAACATCTATGGAAACAGGCAAGAAACTGGCACTGAGATAGATCAGCCACAATCTCAATGAATGGTAGAACAGACCAGAAGGGCCACATGGCATGGTACAGAAAACCTCAGTTCAACATCTCATCCCAATGAGAGAAATTATGAATGCACAGCACTCCCTCAGTTTTGCCTCAACCACATTGTGTAAGTCACTTAATGCTATCCCTCTGGAAGTGGCAGCACAATAACATAATGGTTCATGTAATGCTTTACAGTGCCAATTGTAAGACTGGGATTCAATTTCCACCTCTATCTATAAGGAGCTTGTCCACTCTCCCCATGAATGCGTGGGTTTCCTCTGGATGCTCTGGTTTCCTTCTACTTTCCAAACATATACATAGGGGTTAAGGTTAGTAAATTGTGGGCATGCTATGTAGTGCCAGGACCATGATGAAATATCCATGGACTGGTTTGGTTGTTGACACACACAATGAATTTCACTGTATATTACAATATTTCAATGTATCTGTGACATAAGCTAACCTTCAATCTTATAGTAAGAGAGACAGTACTGACTCCCTGACATAGGGCCACAACAAGGTATATCTCCCAAGCTGGTAACTCCAGAGGTACAGCTCCAACCTAATGGCATAACAAGTTCAGATTTCTTCTTCTTCAGCCTTTAACTCTTCAACCTATAACCTCCCAGCTTCTTACTTCATCCCCCCCCCCATTCACCCACCTTCCCCTTCAACCTAGTTTCACCTATCACCTACTCCTTCCCCTCCCCACACCTTTTAGTCTGCATTCTGCCCCCTTCCTTTCCATTTCTGATGTAAGGTCTCAGCTTGAAACATTAACTATTTCTTCCTGTCCTTAGATGCTGCATTACTTGCAGATTTCTTCCAGCATTTTCTGTGTGGTGCTCAAGATTTCCAGCAGCTGCAGAACCTCTTGCTTTTATCATTAACTCCTCCTCAGTATTGACTCAAAATCAAGTTTAATATCATCGGAATATGTAATTAAATTTGTTGTTTTGTGGCAGCAGTACAGTGCAATATATAAAAATAAAAAGTTATAAATTACAATATATACACACTATATATATATATATGATTAAATAAGTAGTGCAAGAAGAGAGGGAAAATAGTGAGGTAGTGTTCATGGGTTGATTGTCCACTCAGAAACCTAATGGTGAAGGAAAAGAAACTGTTCCTGAGTCTTCAGGCTTCTGTTTCACCTGCTTAATGGAAGCAATGAGAAGAGGGCATGTCCTGGGTGATGGGTGTCCTTAATGATGGATACCACATTTTTGAGGCATCACCTTTTGAAGGTGTTCTAGATGTTGGGAAGGCTAGTGCCCATGGTGTAACTGGGTAAGTTTACAACTTCCTGCAGCTTTTTCTGATCCTGTGCAGTTGTCCCTCCATACCACATGGTGATGCAACCAATTAGAATGCCCTCTGCAGCACATATGTAGAAATTTGCAAGCGTCATTGGTGACATACCAAGTCTCCTCAAACTGCAAATAAAATATCGCCACTGTTGTGCCTTCTTGGTAATTGCATTAATATGCTGGACCCAGGATAGATCTTCAGAGATGTTGACACCCAGGAAGTTGAAACTGCTCACCATTTCTACTTCTGATCTCTCAACGAGAACTGGTAAGTGTTCTCTCGACTGGCGGAGTGCTCCCTCAGTAGGGCCCCTCCCACAGCATAACTCCCCATCAGCACTTCCCTTCCCTCAGTATAACTGTCCCTCCCACAGTATAACTCCCCCTCAGTACTGCCCCTCCCACAGCATAACTCCCCATCAGCACTTCCCTTCCCTCAGCATAAATCCCCATCAGCACTTCTGTTCCCTCAGTATAAATCCCCCTCAGCACTGCCCCTCCTTCAGTATAATTCCCCCTCCAACCATGTAGTGACTCCCCCTGGTAGTGGCCTTCAAAAATCTGTAATACCCTAAGATCACTCCCTCCAACATAAATGTTGCAAGAGGTTCCTTGTATCATGTTTATTCCTCAATCAGTATCGCTGATAAAACAAGGAACTGGAGAAGCCCAGCATGCTTGCTTCATTTCGTGGAAATGTTTGATGTAATTACTGAGAATTTTGGTTGTGGCAATGTATTGTGTGTGTGTGTGTGTGTGTGTGTGTGTGTGTGTGTGTGTGTGTGTGTGTGTGTGTGTGTGTGTGTGTGTGTGTGTGTGTGTGTGTGTGTGTGTGTGTGTGTGTGTGTGTGTGCTGCTATATATATATCAGTCATATCTAGCGCTGTTTAGTGTAAGGGTATGAAATTCAGAGGAGATCTTAAGAAAGTTTTCTTCACCCAGAGGATAGCTGGAATGGACTGTCTGAAGAGTTGGCAAAGGCAGACACTCACAATATTTAAAAAGTATTGAAACAAGCACTTGAATTCATGAAGTGCTAAAGACTACAGAACAAATGGTGTCAAATGAATTAATCTAGGTCAGTACTTGATGACTGAATGAGCCTAGTAGGCCAAAGTGCCTTTTACCATGCTGTATCAGAAACAGTTAATGCTTCAATCAATAATGCTTCATTAGAACCAACCCGGACTTCCTGGACTTCTAAAGAAACATTAACTGCTTCTCTCCTGATGCTAGCTAAGGATTTCTTGAACTCTCTATTTGCATCTACAATAAGTGCAGATGCCAGAAATCAGAAATATAAGCTGAAAATGCTGGGAAGTACTCAGAAAGTCATGCAGCATCTGAGGGATGGAAACAAAGTTGATATTTATGGTTGAAAACCTTTCATCAGAACTTATGAATTGGTGAAAACTGGTTGTAACTTACAGAGACATTGGAAGAGAGATGGAAAGAACAAAGGGAATATCTGTGAGAGGATGAAGCCAGAGTGGCTTTAGCAATAGGCTGTGGAGATTAACCAGTTGGTTGGATGATGGAGAAAGCTAAGAAACTAAGAATTGGGGACATTTAAAGCATAAAAACACAAATAAGGAACATAAAAATTGCGAAATGTAAAGATGTGGGTCACACCCAGTAGGTCAGGCTATACTAATGGAGAGAGCAAAACTGAGCCACTATTACAGATGGGTGAATAACAGCAGGAATGGCCAGGTCTGATACATGAAAAGAAAGCACATAGATCTTGTATGTTCAAGAAGCAACAACAATTCTGTTACTGATGTACCAAATAAAGAGCTGAGGGAAAGAACCTGAGTAGGACTGAAACAAAGACTGATCCACATATTCCTCAAAAGACATGGCCTGGGTCACCCAGGTTTCCATTGCTATACCTTTCAACCCTTGTTCTGGAGAAAATGTGTGGAGGCGAGGGAGAAGTTGTTGAATGTGAGAATGGGTACAGCCAAACAAATGAGTGTGCTGGTGGAGGAGAACTGGTTGGTTTCTCTCTCTGCATTTGTTCAGCCTGACTCATTTAGTATACCTGACAGCCCTGAAATCTGCAAATGTAAGTCCCTTTGTCTATGTTCTTGCTCTCTAACTCCTCTCAGTTCACAATTTCTGTTCACTTTCTCTCTAAATATCCATAATAATGCATCAACCAAAGAACCACTACAACTTATTACCACAGTAATGCTAACCTCACCCTCTGTCCTACCCATCCCTCCCCATTGTCTCTGCTATTTAAAATAAATTCTCTCTTTCCAAACGACCTTGGAACTTGAAATTTAAATTTGTTTCTCCTTCCGCAGTTGTTGCCCAACCTGCTGTGCATTTTCAGCATTTTTGTTTTTAATTCTCTTTTTTGGCTTTATTAATAAAAGGATGTGTTGATAGGTGAATGGGCAGTTTCTTCCTCATTCTGCATTATACTGGGGCTTTCTGTTCCCCATCTGCTCCCTGCTGTTCTGAATTTGCCTGAGCTGTTGTTCTATTTCTGGTCAGGTACACTGTACTTCCTGCAGATGAGGGAGCCTCCCCACCTTCGCCCCATGGTTCAAAGCAGCTCACCACCACCACTACCCACGCAACAACCAGTCGCACCAAACTTAGAAACAAAGCCATGAAATGGATGGTTTTCTGATGTTTTGTACCCTCACACTGCTTAAGTGCAATTATAGATTTCTAAACTGGTACAGTACAGAAATAAGCCCTTCAGCCCATCAAGTCCATACTGACAATCAGCCACCCATTTACACTACTCCTAAGTTTATCCTACTTTTTCACCCCACGTTCCCATCAACTCTTCCCAGATTCCAAACTTTACAAAGGGCAATTTAGAGCGGCCATTTGACCTACCAGGATGTGGGAGGAAACTGGAGTAAATAGATTATAGAACATAGGACAATACAACACAGTACAAGCCCTTCGGCCACAATGTTGTGTCAACCTTTTAACCTACACAAAGATCAATCCAACCTTTCCCTCCCACACCCTTCCAATACCACATTGTCCCAGGGAAAACATGTAAACTCCAAGCAGACTGCACTGGAGGGTAGGACTGAACTCAGGTCACTGGCACTTTGGGGCAGCAGCTTTAGCAGCTGCGTCATTGTATCATCCATTTTTTTTCATAGGTACATCCCTCATGGTGAAGAAATTTCTCCCTCTAGGTTCCAAACAGCATACACCATTTATTCTTGGATATGATCTTTCAGGACAAAGTCAGAGATGTAGAGCAGAGGCAGGGAAGGCAGGGAAAAAACGAATTCATAAAGCAGGTAAAAGCTAAGGTAGGTGACCAAAACCTGACACAATACCCCAAATTAAGCCTCACCAGTGTCATTGATTTATGAAGGCCAATATGCCAAAAGCTTTCTTTATGAACATATCAACCTGTGACATCTCTTTCAAAGAATTATGGGTCTGTATTCCCAGATCCCTCTGTTCCATAGCACTCCTCAGTGTTCTACCACTCACCATGTAAGACCTACCCTGGTATGTCCTCCCAAAGTGCAACACCTCACATTTGTCTGCATCTACCATTTTTCAGCCCATTTCACCAGCTAGTCCAGATTAGACTATAAACTTTGTTAGTCGTCCTCTACACCCCAATCTGATTTTCATCCACAAATTTATTCATCCAGTTTACTGCATTATCATCCAGGTCATTGATATAGATGACAAACAACAGACCCAGCACTGATCCTTGCGGCACATCACTAGTCACAGGCCTCCAGTCAGAGGGGCAACCACTTTTTGACTTCTGCAAAGCGTTACAAGGATCTACCCCTCAGTAATAATGATCAGGGAGGCACAGAGAGAATTTGTAATTACCAATAAGTATCTTCATTATCTCAACAGAATAACCAGTGAATTTACACAACCAACTGCCTGTGTACACGCCTATTAAGTTTCTGACCCTCCATGAACAGTCAAAGAAAAGAAAAGGTAATACCAGTAAAAAGGAATCTCTGCTGGCCATGTATTTCTCATGGTCCCATTCTGAATCTCCACCTGCAACTCTAGTTTTAACACCCCTCCCCCCCACTGACTCCCCCATGCAGCACCAGAAAACCATTCCACTAGGATATTAGTCCCCCTCAAGTTCAGGTGCAAACCATCCCTTCTGAACAGGTCCCAACTTCCCTGGAAGAGAGCCCAATGATCCAAACATCTGGAACGCTCCCTCCTGCACCAACTCCTTAGCCACATCTTAATCTCTATTATCTTCCTATTTCTGGCCTCACTAGCACATGACATGGATAGCAATCCTGAGATCACAACCCTGGAGGTCCTGTCCTTTAGTAGGTTTTCACAAATAACATGAGGCATTTCATTTTAAAGAAACCCATAACACATTTTATGGAACTCCAAAGCTACACACAAAAGCATGCTAAAACTTTTTCCTAGACTGCGGGTAATATACCGTGGTGTGATGTAGCCTAATGCCAAAGTTCTGGCCCATCGTAGCCCAGAGGTCTGAAATGAATTGGGGACTGCAGTCAGAGGAAATATCAGATGGGGTCCTAAACCGAGCAACCCAGGTGCCAATGAACGCATGAGCCACAAAAGCAGCTGTCATCGATGAGAGAGGAACGACCTCTGGTCACCTGTGATATGGTCCACCATGGTAAGAAGGTGTGTGAAACCGTGGGAAAGGGGGAAGAGGACCAACAACATCCACATTGGCATGGTCAAACCATCACTCAGGAAACTCAAAATGTGCCAATGGTGCCTTATCATGACAGTTAATATTTTTCTCCGCTGACGCTCCACACTAGCTGCAGTCCAATCATACACGTCCTATCTGAGGCCATACTAAACAAACTTCAGTGCAATAAGTTTCTGTGAGGCTTTCCGGCCCGGATACAAGAGACCATGTATGAAGTCGTAAAAAGGCTGTCTCCAGTTTGCAGACATTATGGGCGAGGGCAACTGGTTGAGACCTCGCACAGGAGAGAAACCCCAGCTTCCCCGAACTTAATGTCAGCCAACCACAGCCCTGTGACTGCTGTTCTGTAAGCCTAGACCTCTGGGTTAGAAGCTTGGTTGGCTCCATGTTAGCATAGACAAACCCCATGTGTAAGGCCTCAGTAGTTGGCCATGAGAGTCAATCAGCCACAGCATTATTTTTCACTTTGCTATGTTGTATATCAGTTGTGAACTCAGATACTTAGACCAGGTGGCATTGCTGCCATGCAGACCAATGGTATTATATTTTGTCAGTTGTGCGCAACTCGGGATGTTTGGTGAACGAACTCTGTGAAATGGTGACCCTCTAGAAGAAATAAAAAATGGTGGTCAGCCAGATAGAGCCTGAGGAACTCACAGTCAAACGTGCTGAACTTGCTTTCCAGGGGACAAAGCTGCCGGCTGAAGAAGGTGAAGGGCTGCCACACACCTCTAACCAACTGTTTGTGCACAGCACCCACAACACGGTCTGAAGCGTCAATAGTAATGGCTATGGGTGTTTTGGAGAGCAGGTGCACCAGTAGGGTTGCATTGGAAAGAGCTTGTTTGGTATAATCAAATACCCTGGTCATGTCCGCTGTCCAGTCAAGCACATGATTATGGATATTGCCTTTAAGCGCACTCTACAGGGGGAGCATAAGTTCAGCAGCTCGCGGAATGAAGCGGTAATAGAAATTCACCATGTCTGAAAACTCCTATAGTTTTTTAGTAGTGTGGAGCAGTGGGAAATCCATAATAGCGGCTACCTTTGACAGAAGGGGTTTTGCACCTTCTGCAGAGATGTGATGGTTGAGAAAAACAATGGTTAACAACTCAGACTGGCACTTAGCAGGGTTAATAATCAACCCATGTTGGCTTAAGCACTCGGAAAGTGTGCAGAGATGGGATACATATTCCGATGGGAATACATTTAAGCAGGCTAATGGAAGTTCGAAAACTTGATAACATGAAGGACCAAAGAGCCCATTTCTGTGCATATAACTCTTATATCAAAATACACTCCATGAAACAGCATAAAATCAGACTGCTGGAGGAACTCAGTGGATTAGGCAGAATCCATGGAGGCAGATAGATAGACCATAGTGCAATGGAGCAGAATTAAGACATTTTGGCCCATTGAGTCTGCACTGCCATCTGATCATGACTGAATTATTTTTCCCTCTCAATCCCATTCTTCTACTCTCTCTCCATAATCCTTGATGCCCTAACAACCTACAGAACTCCAGTTTAAATATATCCAATGACTTGGTGACCTCAGCCACCAGTATCAATGAATTCCACAGATTCACCACTCTCTGCTTCCTCATCATTGTTCTAATGGGACATTATTTTATTCTGAGGCTGTACTATATTCTGTCACGACTGGAAATATCTTCTCCACATCTGCTCTATCTAGGCTTTTCAATATTCAACAGGTTTCGATGAGATACCTCCTCATCCTTCTAAATTCTAGCAAGTGTAGGTCCACAGCCATCCAAAATTTCTCATATATCAATTCTCTAATCCCTGGGATCGTTTCTGGTAGCCTTCTCTTTATCCTCTCCAATGTGCTTCCTTTGATATGGAGCCCAAAACTGTTCACAATACTTCAAATGTGGCCTGATCAAATCCTCATAAAGCCTTAGCACTAGATTCTTAATTCTATATTTCTAATCCTCTTGAAATCAGTACTGACATTGAATTTGCCTTCCTCACTACTAACTCAACCTGCAAGTTAATCTTTAGGGAATCCTGCATTAGGACTCCCAAGTCCCTTTGCGCCTCCAATTTCTGAATTCTTTCCATATTTAGAAAATAGTCCATGTCATTATTCCTTCTACCAAAGTGCATGACCATATACTTTCCAATACTGTATTCCATCTGCCACTTCTTTGTCTGTTCTCCCAACTTCTCCAAATCTTTCTGCAGACTCCCTACTTCCTCAATGCTACCTGCCCCTCCACCTATCTGTATCATCTGCAAACCTGTCCACAAAGCCATCAATTTTGACATCCAGATCTTTAACATGTAATGTGGACCCAACATCAACCCCTGATGACCACTAGTCACCAGCAGCCAACCAGAAAAGGCCCCTTTCAGTCAATGTTTCATGATGAGATCCTGCATCAGGACCCTGCTCCAGATCCAATATCTGCAGTCTCTTGTGAAAACAGTCTCTACCTTCCAAAATGAACTCTACCCACACACATATTCCATGGGAGCAAAATTAGGCCATTCTGCCCATCAAGTCAATTCCTTACTTATCACATTCCAATATCTGCAGCATTTTGTCTCCACAGAGTCAGAGAGCAATACAGCATGGACCCAAGAGGTCCATGACAACCATGTGGTCCACCTAGTTAGTCCCAATTTTCTGCATTCAGTCAATATCGTTCCAGGTCCCTCCACTCCTTCATGTACCTCCAAGTCTTAAATGATAGTAATGTACCTGTTTCAACCACATCCTTTGACAGCTCATTCTGATGTACTGACTACCCTCTGCATGAAAACATTGTCCTTCTGATACCTTTTAAATCTTTCCCCTCTCACACTAAATCTATCCTCCCTAATTTGGATTCCCTCACCCTGGGGAAAAGACTATTACCATTCACCTTAACTCTGTGTCTCATAATTTTAAACACTTCTATAAGGTCACCCTTCATTCTCCTACATTTCAAGGAAGACCCAGCCTGGCCAACCTCTCCCTATAACTCAGGTCTTATAGTCCTATTAATGATATCTTCTCTAGCTCTTTAACATCATCCTCAATGCATTCCCCAATGGTATCCAACACCTCCCACCCCTCACCTTCTGCACAATCCCAATCAAGCATTCTCTGATACACCCATCACTATCTTCCCTCCTCCATATAACCATATAACAATAACAGCATGGAAACAGGCCATCTCAGCCCTTCTAGTCCTTGCCGAACTTCTAGTCCACACAGCTACCACTCTCTGAGTAAAGAAATTCCCTCTCGTGTTACCCTTAAACTTTTGCCCCCTAACTCTCAACTCATGTCCTCTTGTTTGAATCTCCCCTACTCTCAATGGAAAAAGCCTATCCACATCAACTCTATCTATCCCCCTCATAATTTTAAATACTCTTATCAAGTCCCCCCTCACACTTCTACGCTCCAAAGAATAAAGATCTAACTTGTTCAATCTTTCCCTGTAACTTAGGAGCTGAAACCCAGATAACATTCTAATAAATCTTCTCTGTACTCTCTCTATTTTGTTGATATCTTTCCTATAATTCAGTGACCAGAACTGTACATAATACTCCAAATTCAGCCTTACCAATGCCTTATACAATTTTAACATTACATCCCAACTCCTATACTCAATGCTCTGATTTATAAAGGCCAGCATACCAAAAGCTTTCTTCACCACCCTATCCACATGAGATTCCACCTTCAGGGAACTATGCACCATTATTCCTAGATCACTCTGTTCTACTGCATTCTTTAATGCCCTACCATTTACCATGTATGTCCTATTTGGATTCTTCCTACCAAAATGTAGCACCTCACACTTATCAGCATTAAACTCCATCTGCCATCATTCAGCCCACTCTTCTAACTGGCCTAAATCTCTCTGCAAGCTTTGGAAACCTACTTCATAATCCACAACACCACCTACCTTAGTATCATCTGCATATTTACTAATCCAATTTACCACCCCATCATCCAGATCATTAATGTATATGACAAACAACATTGGACCCAGTACAGATCCCTGAGGCACACCACTAGTCACCGGCCTCCAACCTGACAAACAGTTATCCACCACTACTCTCTGGCATCTCCCATCCAGCCACTGTTGAATCCATTTTACTACTTCAATATTAATACCTAATGATTGAACCTTCCTAATTAACCTTCCGTGCAGAACCTTGTCAAAGGGCTTACTGAAGTCCATATAGACAATATCCACTGCTTTACCCTCGTCAACTTTCCTCGTAACCCCTTCAAAAAATTCAATAAGATTTGTCAAACATGACCTTCCACGCAGAA
Source organism: Hypanus sabinus (assembly GCF_030144855.1). Classification (NCBI taxonomy): domain Eukaryota; kingdom Metazoa; phylum Chordata; class Chondrichthyes; order Myliobatiformes; family Dasyatidae; genus Hypanus; species Hypanus sabinus. Next base: position 144,128,085 of record NC_082706.1, read on the forward strand.
ATCAATGCTGACTGTTCCTAATCAGACCCTGTCTATCCAGGTAACTATGTGGATTAATGTGTGGTTATCCACTTTGGTTGCAAGAACAAGAAAACAGATTATTATCTGAATGGTGGCCGATTAGGAAAAGGGGAGATGCATCGAGACCTGGGTGTTATTGTACACCAGTCAATGAAAGTGGGCATGCAGGTACAACAGGAGGTGAAAAAGACGAATGGTATGTTGGCATTCATAGCAAGAGGATTCGAGTACAGGAGCAGGGAGGCTCTACTGCGGTTGTACAAGGCCTTGGTGAGACCACAGCTGGAGTATTGTGTGCAGTTTTGGTCTCCTAATTTGAGGAAAGACATTCTTGCTATAGAGGGAGTACGAAGAAGGTTCACCAGATTGATTCCTGGGATGGCAGGACTTTCATATGAAGAAAGACTGGATCGACTAGACTTATAGATGCTGGAATTTAGAAGATTGAGGGGGAAACTTATTGAAACTTATAAAATTCTAAAGGGATTGGACAGGCTAGATGCAGGAAGATTGTTTCCGATGTTAGGGGAGTCCAGAACGAGGGGTCACAGTTTAAGGATAAAGGGGAAGCCTTTTAGGACCAAGCTGAGGAAAAACTTCTTCAGAGAGTGGTGAATCTGTGGAATTCTCTGCCACAGGAAACAGTTGAGGCCAGTTCATTGGCTATATTTAAGACGGAGTTAGATATGGCCCTTGTGGCTAAAAGGATCAGTGGGTATGGAGAGAAAGCAGATACAGGGTTCTGAGTTGGATGATCAGCCATGATCATACTGAATGGTGGTGCAGGCTCAAAGGGCCGAATGCACCTATTTTCTATGTTTCTATAAGAATACTTTCCATTAACTTACCCACCACTGACGTCAAACTGACAGGCCTATAATTGCTAGGGTTACTCTTGGAACCCTTTTTAAACAATGGAACCACATGAGCAATACACCAATCCTCTGGCACCATCCCCATTTCTAATGACATTTGAAATATTTCTGTCTTTTTAAGTGTTTTTCCTCTACTCTTTCTCCTTTTTTAACAGGGTTTTTGAAGAAGCAATTAGATTAGGTAAACTGCCACAATCTTTTTATAGAGCTTCCATTTCTTTAATATTGAAAAAAGATAAAGACCCTTCTGACTGTGCATCCTATAGACCAATATCTTTATTGAATGTAGATTCCAAGATCTTTTCCAAGTTACTGGCGTCCAGTCTGGAGAAGGTATTACCTCAAATTATCTTGGAAGATCAAACTTGTTTTATTAAAAATCGTTATAAATTTTTTTCAATATTAGGAGATTATTGAATATTGTTTATACTCCTTCACATAGCACCTCAGAATGTGTCATTTCATTAGATGCGGAGAAAGCATTTGATAGAGTTGAATGGCCATACTTATTTACTGTGCTTGAGAAGTTTAATTTTAGTCCGACATTCATATCCTGGATTAAACTGATATATCATACTCCAGTAGCCTCATTCTTTACTAACAATCAAAGATCTCCCTTTTTTCGTTTATTTCGGGGTACCAGGCAAGGCTGTCCTCTTAGTCCATTATTATTTGATATTGCTTTAGAACCTTTGGCAATTGCTATTAGAGAATCACTGAACATTTTTGGCATTATTTGTGGGATGGATATACATAAGCTATCATTATACACAGATGATTTTTTATTATATATTTCTGATCCTGAGAAATCCATTCCTGTAGTTATATCATTGTTGGCTCAATTTAGTAATTTTTCCGGGTATAAATTAAATCTTAATAAGAGTGAATTGTTTCCCTTAAATAGACAGGTTCCAATTTATGGAAATTTACCTTTTAAATTAGTTAATGACTCTTTTATATACTTAGGGATTAAAATTACAAAAAATTATAAGGAGTTATTTAAGGTTAATTTTTTACCCTTAATTGATCAGATTAAATGTTTGTTCACTTAATGGTCACCATTATCTTTATTTCTGATAGGTCAGATTAATGCTATTAAGATGATTATTTTACCCAAGTTTTTATATATATTTCAAGCGGTACCAATTTTTATTCCGAAATCTTTTTTTGATAATGTTGATTCAAAAATTTCCTCATATATATGGCAGAATTAAAATCCTAGATTAGGTAAAAAAATATCTACAGAAGGCAAGGAGGGAAGGTGGATTGGCATCGCCTAATTTTAGATTTTATTATTGGGCAATTAATATCCGATATTTGATATGTTGGTTAAAGGATTGGGATTTATCTTTTAGCCCTCATTGGGTGAACCTGGAAATTAAATCTGTACAAGGATTTTCATTGGGTTCTATTTTAGGGTCTTCTCTTCCCTTTGCTCTTTCTAAATTGCAGAAACGAATAGACAATCCGATAGTTAAACATACTTTACGTATATGGTTTCAATTTCGGAAACTTTTTGGTTGAATCAATTTAACTATTCCTATTGTATCCAATTTCTTTTTTCATCCTTCTATTATAGACCAAGCTTATTCAGCTTGGAAGACTAAAGGAACACTACGATTTTCTGATTTATTTTTGGATAATTGTTTTATGTCTTTTGAACAATTATCTAATAAATATAATTTGCCTAGATTTCATTTTTTTTTAGATATTTACAGATTAGGAATTTCTTAAACACTGTACTTCCTACCTTTCCAAATCTTGAGTCTTCGGGTATTTTGGAGAATTTGTTAGAACTAAATCCTTTTCAGAAAGGTGTAATATCAAAACTCTACAATATAATTATGAAAATACGTTCAGAGGCCTTCTATAAGATTAAAACTGATTGGGAAAGAGAACTTAACCTTACTATCCCTATTGAGAATTGGGAGAAAATTCTTCAATTAGTCCATTTATCATCTATATGTGCTAAACATTCATTAATACAGTTTAAAGTTGTGCACAGGGCTCATAAGTCCAAGGATAAGTTGGCTCGTTTTTATTCCTATATAAATCCTATATGTGACAGATGTCATTCTGAGATAGCGTCTTTAATTCATATGTTTTGGTCATGTCCGCTTTTGAAAAAATATTGGAAAGACATTTTCGATATTATTTCCATGGTTTTGAACATTGATTTACAACCTCATCCTATTACTGCAATTTTTGGTTTACCAATAATGGACTCAATCTATTTATCTTCTTCTGCTTGTTGAATGATTGCATGTTTTACATTAATGGCTAGAAGATCTATTTTGTTGAATTGGAAAGAAATTAATCCCCCTATCGTATTTCATTGGCTTTCTCAAACTATGTTATGTCTAAATTTGGAGAAAATTAGAAGTGTTGTATTTGACCCTTCTATTAAATTTGAAAAGACATGGAGACCATTTATTCAATATTTTCATATGATGTAATTTGACCCTGTTCCAAACCTATTTGTTTTTCCGGTTTTGATTATACATATGTTGAGAGGATCGGAGTCGGCGACACTGATGATTTTGGTTTTTTTTATACATACTATAAACAGCCCATTATTCATTGTATTTTTTTCTTTTTTTTTCTTCCTTTTTTTTCTCTTTATTAGTTATTAGGTTGTTAGATTAGTTTTTCTTAGGGTTAAATTTTTTTTTCTCTTTTCTTTTTTTACATATATATGATATACCTAGTTTTGCTTTGTTTATATGATATTTGTATCATTCATGATTTGGGAAGACTTAACTATATTGTAACTATTGCTAGAGTATCCTTTCATGTTCAGTTTAAATTCGTAAGTTTGTAATCCCACTATCTATGTATTAATCTTATCATGTTGATATTAATAATAATAAAAAGAATGAAAAAGAAAGAAATATTTCTGTCAGAGCCCCTGCTATTTCTGCACTAACTTCCCTCAAGGTCTTAGGGAATATCCTGTCAGGACCTGGAGATTTATCCACTTTTATATTCCTTAAAAGTGCCAGTACTTCCTGCTCTTTAATCGTCATAGTTTCCATAACTTCCCTACTTGTTTCCCTTACCTTACACAATTCAATATCCTTCTCCTTAGTGAATACCAAAGAAAAGAAATTGTTCAAAATCTCCCCCATCTCTTTCGGCTCCACTCTATATTATCTTTATATTTTTCTCAATCTGTAACATTGATGGCCCATTTCCCTCCACAGATACTGCCTGACTCATCATCTTGAGTACCAAGCACAAAAAGCTGGAGGAACTCAGCAAGTCAAGCAGCATCTATGGTGGGGAATAAACAGTCAATGTTTTGGGCTGCAAAGACAGAAGCCAGATTTAGAAGGTCAGGTGGGGGGGGGGGGGGATTAGTGGAGGAGTACAAGCTAACAGGTGATAAGACCAAGTGAAGGAAGATGATAAAGTAAGAAGCTAGGAGGAGAGAGGCAGGAGCAGTAAAGGGCAGAAGAAGAAAGAATTTAATCAGAGAGAACAATGAACATGAAAGAAAGGGTAGGAGGAAGGGAGCTAGAGGGAGGTGATGGGAAAAAGAGGAGAAGAGAAGGGGTGAGAGTGAAACGATAATGAAGAATGGAAAAGAATAGGACAGGGGGAAGAAATTAGTGGAAATCAGAGAAATCAATGTTTATGCCATCAGGTTAGAGGTACCCAGACAGAAAATGAAGCGTTGTTTCTCTAACCTGAGTTTGGCCTTATTATGACAATAGAGGAAGCCATCGATTGATATGGCAGTATGGGACTGGGAAGTTGAATTGAAATGAGTAGCCACTGGAAGTTCTTGCCTTTTGCTGTGGACAGAACATACGTGCTTGACGAAGCAGCTTCCTAATCTACATCACATTTCACCAATGTTGAAGAGGTCACACTGGGACAAGCAGGTAACATAGATGACCCTGAAGGACTCATAGGTGAAATGTCACTCACCTGAAAAGACTGTTTGGGACCCTGAATAAATGATGGGAGTACTGGACAAGTGTAGCACTGTCACACTGGCAAGGGTAATTGCAGGAAGATCAGTGGGGAGAGATGAATGGACATCATCTTAGAAACATAGAAAATAGGTGCAGGAGTAGGCCATTCAGCCCTTTGAGCCTGGATCGCCATTCAGTATGATCATGGCTGATCATCCAACTTAGAACCCTGTACCTGCTTTCTCTCCATACCCACTGATCCTTTTAGCCACAAGGGCCATATCTAACCTCCTCTTAAATATAGCCAATGAACCCGCTTCAACTGTTTCCTGTGGCAGAGAATTCCACTGATTCACCACTCTCTGAAGAAGTTTTTCCTCATCTCGGTCCTAAAAGGCTTCCCCTTTATCCTTAAACTGTGACCCCTCCTTCTGGACTCCCCCAACATCGAAAACAATCTTCCTGCATCTAGCCTGTCCAATCCCTTTAGAATTTTATACGTTTCAATAAGATCCCCCCCCCCCATCTTCTAAATTTCAGTGACTATAAGCCTACTCGATCCAGTCTTTCTTCATATGAAAGTCCTGCTATCCTAGGAAACAATCTGGTGAACCTTCTCTGTACTCCCTCTATAGCAAGAATGTCTTTCCTCAGATTAGGGGAGCAAAACTGCACACAGTACTCTAGGTGTGGTCTCACCAAGGCCTTGTACAACTGCAGTAGAACCTCCCTGCTCCTGTACTCAAATCATTTTGCTATGAATGCCAACATACCATTTGCCTTTTTCACCGCCTGCTGTACCTGCATGCCCACCTTCAATGACTGGTGTACAATGACACCCAGGCTTCATTGCATCTCCCCTTTTCCTAATCGGCCACTGTTCAGATAATAATCTGTTTTCCTGTTCTTGCAACCAAATTGGATAATCTCACATTTATCCACATTAAATTGCATCTGCCATGAATTTGCCTACTCACCTAACTTATCCAAGTCACCCTGCATCCTCTTAGCATCCTCCTCACAGCTAACACCGCCGCCCAGCTTTGTGTCATCCGCAAACTTGGAGATGCTGCATTTAATTCCCTCATCTAAATCATTAATATATATTGTAAACAACTGGGGTCCCAGCACTGAGCCTTGTGGTACCCCACTAGTCACTGCCTGTCATTCTGAAAAGGTCCCGTTTACTCCCACTCTTTGCTTCCTGTCAGCCAATCAATTCTCTATCCACATCAATACCATACCCCCAATACCGTGTGCTTTAAGTTTGCACACTAACCTCCTGTGTGGGACCTTGTCAAAAGCCTTTTGAAAATCTAAATATACCACATCCACTGGCTCTCCCCTTTCCACTCTACTAGTTATATCTTCAAAAAATTCTATAAGATTCGTCAGACATGATTTTCCTTTCACAAATCCATGCTGACTTTGTCGAATGATTTCACCTCTTTCCAAATGTGCTGTTATCACATCTTTGATAACCGACTTTAGCATTTCCCCCATCACCAATGTCAGACTAACCGGTCTATAATTCCCCGGTTTCTCTCTCCCTCCCCTTTTAAAAAGTGGGGTTACATTAGCCACCCTCCAATCCTCAGGAACTAATCCAGAATCTAAGGAGTTTTGAAAAATTATCGCTAATGCATCCACTATTTCTTGGGCTACTTCCTTAAGCACTCTGGGATGCAGACCATCTGGTCCTCGGGATTTATCTGCCTTTAATCCCTTCAATTTACCTAACACCACTTCCCTACTAATGTGTATTTCCCTCAGTTCCTCCATCTCACTAGACCTTCGGTTCATTACTATTTCCGGAAGATTATTTATGTCCTCCTTAGTGAAGACAGAACCAAAGCAGTTATTCAATTGGTGTGCCATGTCTTTGTTCCCTATGATCAATTCACCTGTTTCTGACTGTAAAGAACCAACATTTGACTTAACCAATCTTTTCCTTTTCACATATATATAAAAGCTTTTACAGTCAGTTTTTATGTTCCCTGCCAGCTTTCTCTCATAATCTTTTTTCCCTTTCCTAATTAAGCACTTTGTCCTCCTCTGCTGGTCTCTGAATTTCTCCCAGTCCTCAGGTGTGCCGCTTTTTTTTGCTAATTTATATGTTTCTTCTTTGGACTTGAAACTATCCCTAATTTCCCTTGTCAGCCACGGGTGCACAACCTTCCCTAGTTTATTCTTTTGCCAAACTGGGATGAACAATTGTTGTAGTTCATCCATGCGATCTTTAAATGCTTGCCATTGCATATCCACCGTCAACCCTTTTAAGTATAATTTTCCAGTCTATCTTAGCTAATTCACGTCTCATACCTTCAAAGTTACCCTTCTTTAAGTTCAGAACCTTTGTTTCTGAATTAACTATGTCACTCTCCATCTTAATGAAGAATCCCACCATATTATGATCACTCTTACCTAAGGGGCCTTGCACATCAAGATTGCTAACTTGTATCTTTCTGTTATGTTATCTCGCCCTGTCTCTTTGCATTCTCCGTCACTCCACCACTCCCTCCTGCAAACCATAAACTACATCAATATAATCTCAGGAAGTCAGTAACTCTAAAAGAAAGGCCCTAACACGGGTGAATGAAAAGGCGGTATTGTTGTGCAGAGTGCCCTAGGGCAGAAACTGGTTCTCTCTGCATTCCATCCCTTATAAGGAGAAAACTTGAGCTCAGGAGAGGAGGGGAAACAGGAACGGCAAGTAGAACGGCAATCACTAGAGGAGGGTGGGAATGCTCAGGTGAGAAGTTTTCTCCACCATTTCCTGCCTATCCACAAACAGGAGACCATTTACTCAAAATGCCGGAGAACTCAGCAAGTCAGGCAGCATCCATGGATGGGGAATAAATTTAAAAATAAAAATAAATTGAAAATATGTTTTACTATGCACCATACCAGCAGTTATGGTCAAAATGACAATAAAAGTTGACTTGACTTAACTTATTGAGTTTTTTTGGCATTTTGTATATGCTGCTCAAGATTTCCAGCATCTACAGGATCTTTTGTATTTAGGAGGCCACTTAGCTTAAGCCTGTTCCAGAATTCAAAGCAAAATGCTGGGAATCAGAGTTGTTTTAAAAATGCTCAGATGGTCAGGCAGCATCTAAGGTGAGAGAAACTGGGGTCAATATTGGTTGACGACCATTCATTACTGTACAACAGGGAGAGCCTGAGTTTTAAAATGCAGATGAAGCAGAAAGGGGAGAACACACAGGAAGAACCAAGAGATGGTGAAACAAGTCTGGCATTTCCGATTGGCCTGCAAGCCCCCGCAGCTTTCTGGGTGAAAGAGAGAGAGAGATCCAGAGTCCCATCCTTTGTGCAAGGAATTGTTTGCTCGTACCCCCATGCAATCTGACTCAAATTATAAACTTATTTGAGTAATTTCCCTAAACACATTTTTCACAATCCGTTCTATGAGTTGTTCAGTCCTGTCTGTTCAAACTGCCTCTAGTACTAGTCTACACTGCTTACAATACCTACTGCCTTGGTAAAGCAGCAAACATAATCAAAGATCCCACCACCCCTCCCAAAGGGAAGAGGACACAAAAGCCTAAAATCACGTACTACCAGACTCAAGGGCAGCTTCTATCTGTTACTGAATGATTCCTGAGTACAATGAAATGGATTCTTGACCTCACCATCTACCTCATTATGACCTTGCACTTTATTGTTTCCCTACACTGCATTTTCTGTTTTGTAACATTTAATGTTAAAAACACTCTGTTCTTGTTTTACCTTGTATTGCCTCAATGTGCCATTGTAATGAATTGATCTGCATGGACAGTAGGCAAGGCAAGTTTTTCACTCGATAAACCGATATACTAATTTACTGAAGCCTCTTCAGCCCAATGCCACCTCATTTATCTGTTCCACCCTGTGCATGGCCAGTCTTTTATTCCTGGAGTCTCTGAGGATGCCAGAGATTAACAGGTATAAGAGGGCAGATGAAGATGGGGTGCAGGCCATGAAAATGACCTGAAGCTGTTGGTGGCTGTCATCCTACTCTCCGTGAAGGGTTGCACCTTTCTTGGAAGTATCTTCCAGCTCTTCTTCCACCCCTTTCTCCATCTTTTTATACTATCTTCTCTTTCTTTCCAGTCCTAATGAAGGATCTCAACCTAAAACATCAGCTGTCAATTTCCCTCTACAGAGTCTGCCAGACCTACTGAATTCCTCCAGTTCTTTAATATGTTGCTGCAGATTTCCAGCACATGTAGCTCTTTGTGTATCCAATGATGTTGAGCCAATCATTTTGCTCTTTAAATACAGGATGCCATGTTCATTAGGGATGGCTGGCAACACTAGAAATGTGTCCTCAAGTGCATTTTTCCATGATGTGGTCTGATTCAGAACAAAGTTTTGGTTGTCACTTCCTCCCTGTGGTGATCCAGCCCTTGGAGACAAGGGCTGACAATGTTCCGAGCTTAGTTGCTGTAGACAGGTATGACATTGCTTTGGCCTTTTGCTGGAAATCACCCTCAGTGAAAGGGCTAACTGATGACTAACCCCTGGTCCCCTGGTTTCTCACTCCACTCAGGCTTGCAAGGAAGTCCTCAGGCCATCAGTGGGAAGACAACAGGTTCAAGTATTTGAGAGCAGTTCCCTGCAAAGAACATTGGTTTTCTTCTCTTTACCCAGTGCAAGACTTCCTTCCCAGAGGAATCACAGCATTTGTGTGACTCCACCTGGCTGGCAGCATGTGTCGTTCTAAGACAAAAGCAACCTGGCACAAGGAAAATTCACCCTCGGCAGGAAGTGAGAAACCAAAGGCTTGGGTTTTAGTTACAAGCTGAGTAACGTTGTGTAATTGAATAGTCATAGATAAAATTCCAGATCAGTTGCTTTAACATTCTGTATGACTGTTTGTGTGAGGAGCAATAAAAGGAAAGCATTCAGCCCCTCAATCTTGTTCTACCATTCAAGGAGGCCATAGCTGATTTATGGATGTGGAAATGGTGCAGAAGAGGTTTAAAAGAACACAAAATGCTGGCAGAACTCAGCAGGCCAGACAGCATCTATGGGAGGAGGTAGTGACGACGCTTCAGGCGAAGCGTCGTCACTACCTCCTCCCATAGATGCTGTCTGGCCTGCTGAGTTCTGCCAGCATTTTGTGTTTTTATTTATTTCCAGCATCTGCAGATTCACTCGTGTAAGGTTTAAAAGAATGCTACTTGATTTAGAAGGTATGAAATCAGGAAAAGTTGGACAAACTTGGCTTATCCTCCATAAAGCATTGGAGGCTGAGGGGAGTCCAGACCAAGTTTTTTTTAATTATGAGAGGCATAGATTGGATAGAATCTTTCCCCCAGAGTAGAACTGTCAAATGTCAGAGGATATGTCTTTAAGATTAGAGGGGGAAAGTTTAAAGGCAATGTGAGGGGTAACTTTTTTATGCAGGGAGTGTAGATGCCTGAAATGTGTTACCAGTAGTAGTAGTGGCAGCAGGCAGTTTAGTGGTGTTTTGAGGCTTTTAGATAGACACATGGATATAAGGGGAATGGAGGGATTTATATCAGCAATTTCTTTTCTTACCTGTCTCAATAACCTGGGTTATATCTCAACAGGCCCTGAGGATTTATCCACTTTAATGCTCTTTCAGAGACACAATACTACCTCCTTCTTTACTCCGAAATGCCATATTATATCAATACACTCAACGTTGATCTCCCTGTCCTCCATGTCATTTACCTTGGTCAATACTGGTAAAGTGCTAATTCTGGACCTCATCCACAACCTCTGCACCTAAGTAAATGTTCCTCCCTTTTCCCCTGAGTGCTCCTACCCTCTCCCTAGTTATCCTCTAGTTCCCGATGTGTATTAGAATACTTTGGGATTCTCTTTAATCCTCCTTGCCAAATACATTTCATGGCTCCTCCTGGCTTTCCAAATCCCATCCGTCTGGCTTATTTATAATCCTCAAGGGCTCTGCTGACTCTGGATTCAGAACCTTTACCTAGTTTTCTTTTTACTTCTTGACTAAAATTCATGACCCTCCCCACATCCAAGGTTCTCTTAATCTTGCCATCCTTGTCCTTCCTTCTGGAACATACCCATCCTATATTCTGTATAGCAATTCATACAAAATGCTGGAGGAACTCAGCAGGCCAGGCAGCATCTATGGGAAAAAGTAAACAGTCGAAGTCTTGGGCCGAGACCCTTCTTTAGGACTAGAAAGAAAGAGGAGGAGTCAGAGTAAGAAGGTAGGGGAAGGAAGGAAGAAGTACAAGATGGTAGGTGATAGGTGAAACCAGGAGATGGGGAGGGAGTGTAGTAAAGAGCTAGGAAGTTGATTGGTGAAAGAGATAAAAGGCTAGAAAAGGGGGGATCTGATAGGAGAGGATAGAAGACCATGGAAGAAAGGAAAGGGGGAGCACCAGAGGGAGGTAATGAGCAGGTAAGGAGATAAGGTGAGAAAGAGAAACAGGAATGGGGAATGCCGAAGGGGGTGGGGTGCAATTACCAGAAGTTCAAGAAATTGATGTTCATTCCATCAGGTTGGAGGCTACCTAGAGGGATTATAAGGTGTTGCTCCTCCAACCTGTGTGTGTAGCCTCTTCTCAGCTGTAAAGGAGACCATGGACTGACACGTCAGATGAGAATGAGAAGTGAAATTGAAATGAGTGGATACCAGGACATTCCACTTATTCTGGCATGCGGACAGTAGGTGATCTGCGAAGGGGTCTCCCAATATACACTGGGAGCAGGATACAGTAGATGACCTCAACAGACTCAAGGGTGAAGTGTCACCTCACCTGGAAGGACTGTTTGGGGCCCTGAATTGTAGTGAGGAAGGTGGAGTAGGGGCAGGTGTGGCACTTCTTCCTCTTGCAAGGATTAAGTACCAGGAGGGAGATCAGTAGTACTCTTCTTTTCCAGTCCTGATGAAAGGTCTTGGCTCAAAACGTTGACTGTTTACTCTTTTCCATAGATGCTGCCTGGCCTGCTGATTTCCTACAGCATTTTGTGGGTGTTATTTTGGATTTCCAGCATCTACAGATTTTCCTGTGTTTGCTGTATTCTGCAGAGTTGGTCTTCAAACACCTTCCACCTGTTGAATGTAGACTTGCCCAACTGCTGTTCCTAATAAATTCTTCTTAGTTCCTGCCTAATGTTCTCATAATTCGTTCTGCTCCAATTTAACACTGTCTCACGAAATCTATACCTATCCTTATCTATAGCTATCTTAATATTTAAGGAGTTGTGGTCACTGTTCCATAACACCTCACCCACTGAAAATTCGTGTCACCTGGCCAGGCTCATTAGCCAGCACTGGATTCAGTACAGCCCATCCTCATGTTGGACTACCTACATATTGATTTAACAAACCTTCCAGCATGCACTTAACAAATTCTGCCCCAACTAAACCTTTTGCACTAAGAAGGTCCCAGTTTATATTAGGGAAGTTGAAGTGTTCCTGAGAACAACCCTATTGTTTTTACACCTTTCCTTAATCTGCCTGCATATCTGTTCCTCAGTGTCCTGGTGGCTGTTGTGGGGCCCTGAAATACAATTCCATGAGAGTGATCGCACTCTTCCTATTTTTGAGCTCTAAGCATATAAACTCAGTGAAAGAGCTTTCCATTATGTCCCCTCTAAGTGTAGCTGTGATATTGTCCCTGATTAGTAGTGCAACTTCCCCCCACCCTTTTACCTCCCTTTCTTCTTTTCTAATACATCAAACCCATGGAACATTAAGCCCCATTCCTGACCCTCTCTCAACCAACTGTCTGTAATGGCCATAACATCATAATTCCATGTACTGGCCAATGCTCTAAGTTCAGCACTTTTACCCAAAATACTCCTGGCATTACAATCTGTCTATTCTATCAAACTGCTTCAATGAGCAGACTAGATAAACCCTTCCTCCATACTTTAGAGAGCACAAGCCTGCCTGTGTCACCTCTCCTCAGAGTAAAACCCTTCTTGAACTGATAACATTGTACTGTATCTTCATTTAACCAATTGGTTATCATTTCAGAAAACTTCAGATGATCTATCGTGTATGGAAAAAAACAATAAAGTAAATTAAGTGCAGCACACACAAAATGCTGGAGGAACTCAGCAGGCCAGACAGCATCTATGGAAAAAAAAGTACAGCTGATGTTTCGGGCTGAAACCCATTGGTAGGATGTTTGGATTTCCAGGATCTGCAGACTTTCTCTTGTTTGTGAAGTGTATTATATGCATGTCGTTATTGGTTTTATGTGTGTAAAACAGTAAGCAGTGAGAGTAACACATAACAAGCTGGGGGAACCCAGATCAGGCAGCATCCATGAGGGAAATAAACATTTGTGGGTTTTGTGCCAAGACCCTCCATTTTGCTTAAATGTGTGTGTGGTGAGGTGGGGGGAGAGAGAGGGAGAACGGGAGAGGGAGGGGGGTAGAGAGAGAGAGGAGTGTGTGTGTGTGTGTGTGTGTGTGTGTGTGTGTGTGTCTGTCTGTCTGTCTGTCTATGGGTGAGGGGGAGAAAAAGAAGGCTGTGTGTGTGTGGGGGAGAGAGAGAGAGCTGTGTGTGTGAAAGAGAGAGAAGTATATGTGAGAGAGAGAAGTGTATGTGAGAGAGAGCGAGAAAGAAGCTGTGGATGTGTGTGTGTGTGAGTGTGAGAAAGAAAGAGGGCTGTGAGTGTGTGTGAGACAGGTGCATGTGTGTATGTATCTCTGTGAAAAAAGTGTGTGTATGTGTGCAATATACACAGATATAAGTGACTGAGACAATGTGTGTGTATGTATATGAGAGAGAGTGCATGTGGATGTATGAGAGAGTGCGTATGTTTCTGTGTGAGTGAATAGAATCAACCACTGAACTGATAAATCAAAGATGGTCATTTAGCCTACTGAGTTGGTAGGCTCCTGGGTAGAGCAATGCCATCAGTCCCATTCCCCTGATCTCCCCCCCCCCCCACCCCCAGAGCCCTGTGAATTATTATCTTTCATTGTTGATCAGATTTCCCTCTGGAGGCCCTGACCGCTTTCACCCCACCATAGGGCATCACTGCTCTCTGTAAAAAAGTTTCTCACATCGCTCTCTTATCTTTTACCCAAAGTTTTAATCTCTTTTCCATCCTCAATCTGACAGTTTCCTTTCTATTCCAGTACCTAAACCACTATGAATATGGCCACTTCTGTCAAATCTCCTCTCATTCTCCTAGGCACAACCCAGCTTCTCCAGCCAAACTTTATGCTGCAAGGTTCAGTTATTTGGCACTTTACTCTTGTAACCAACACCAGATCGATCTCTCAGGGCAAGTGTGGAAACCATACAGTACTGGGAGACCATGCAGACTGACACATTGGTGAGAGAACATGTAGGATAACACTGGGCAATACCAAGGAAACTCCCAGACTGATTTCAGGACAGCACTGAGGGAGCAAATACAGTAACATTGGGATAGTCTGAAGGGAATGCTTGGGATAAAACCAGGGCAGCGCTGGGCAGTGATGAAACAGCACACAGGGCAACATTAAATAGTATTAAAGGAGCCCATGGACCAACAAAGGAGCCATTCTGAGGGAATCCAAGGCAATGTGCCAGATGACCTAAGCCTTCACTGCTGCTGAAATCCCTCTCGCTGGAACCACACATTTTGGGAAAAGTTTTTCCTCACAACTTTCACACATTATACTGAAAGATGTATCTGTTGAAAGTGAAATCCTGACAGCTGGACATGAAACCTTCATTGTTTCTCACTGCACAGATGTTGCCTGACAGATTGAGTGTTTCAGATTTCAGATTTTCTACATCTGCTATTTTGATTTTCCTGTGTGTGAGTGTATTGCTGTGTGCCTTGGTAAATTGGTACATAGTCAAAGATTATAGAATTATAAAGGATAGAAACAAGCCCTTTGGCCCAACTGATCCATGCCATCCAAATACTCAGCAAAGCCAGTCCTATCTGTCTACTTTTATTCCATATCCCTCTAAATGCTAGAGGAACTCAACAGGTCAGGTAACATCTATGGAAAGGAATAAAGAGTCGAGATTCCAGGCTGAGACCCTTCATCAGGACCGGAAAGAAACAAAGATGAAGCCAGAATAAGAAAGTGGGGGGAGGGGTGGAGGAGGGATATAAACTTAAAGTGATAGGTGATGCCAGGTGAAGTGAAAGGTAGATGGTGAGGGGGGTGAAGGGAGAAACTGGAGGTAATAGGTGGAAAAGGTAAAGGGCTGAAGAGGAAGGAATCTGATAGGAGAGGAGGATGGACCATGAGAGAAAGAGAAGGAGGAAGGACACCAGAGCGAGGTGATAGGCAGGTGAGGAGAAGAGAAAGGGGTAAGGGGGGAGCCAGAATGATTCATGGAAAAAGAAAGGAGAGAGAAAGAAATTACCAGAAGTTAGAGAAATCAATGTTTATGCCCAGACAGAATATGAGGAGTTGCTCCTCCAACCTGAGAGTGCCCTATCCATGTACCTGTCCAACTGTCCATTAAAAGTTCTTAATGTACATGCCTCAACCACTTCAACTTGCAGTACATTCAATAAACACAGCACTCACTGTGTAAAATATGTTGCCCCTCAAGTAACTACTAAACTTCTCACCTTAAACTTATGCCTTCTAGTTCATGATTGCCCAGGCTTGGAGTAAATTCCAAATGCATTCATTCCATCTAACCCTCTCATTTTATACACCTTTATAAGTGAGTAAGGGATTGTGTGAATATGAACGAGTGTGTGAAGGAGAGGGTGCAATTGAGTTAGCACGAGAAGTGATTGTGAGTGGTGGAAATCTGAGTCACACCTAAACTGTGAGTTCCATGGTAATTTGAGCCTCGCTCCTCATTGGTAATAAACCTGTCACCTGAGCGTCCACGCCCTCCCTAAATTATTGGCTACCTGCTGCTGCTCCTGTGTTGAAGTTTTCTCCTTATAAGGGATGGAATGTGGAGAAGAGAAGCTGACACTGAACCCCTATCTTGCCTGGGGCTTATTCAGCAAGAAGGCACTGACTTATTTCTATCATGTGAATTCAGGGAGCAAACCTCAATAATGATGACCATAACAGTGTCAGTTTGGTGTAAAATACCACACACACACCACTCCAATTTATAAATATCCCTCAGGAAGGAAATCTTAACTGGTTTGGATCTTTATGTGACTCCAGTCCAACATCTAGAGAAATCCATCTTAACCAAGGGCAATAAGAATGGCACTGATGTTGTCGCAGTTCAGAATATTAACACCTTCTGACTCCTGAACTATTCCAGCAACTTCAGTCTCTTGTGTCTACACTTTCCCAAACTGTCCTGTAAAATAGCAAAAGCCTCAAGATCGTGCAAATGTTTTTTAGATGGAATTGTGTTGCGTTTCCAGCAAGAGATGAGCCATTCAGCCCCACTCAAAATGCTAGTATTGGTCAACACACAAAGAAGATAGAGGAACACAACAGGTCAGGCAGCATCTATGGAACGAAATGAGCAGTTGTGCATGGAGTGAGATCCTTCATCTAGACTGGCCATCACATGAATGCTATCATTGATGCGAGATTCTATTTCCTGCACTCACTGACCAGCACCCACCCCCTTCACCCCAAGCTAAATTCACCCTGTCAATACATTCAACCACAAGCATGAAACCCCCAAAATGAGACATTGTGAAAAGTTTTTGAATTTCACCCATCCACTCCCCTAAACATTTACTCTCTCCAGCCCCAGTCTGTATTAGTGTAAGAAGGGGGAAATTTAAAGGAGATCTGAGGATAGGTTTTCACACAGAGGGCAGTGGTTATCTGTAACAAACTGCCAGAGGTAGGTCCAATTACAATAGTTACAAGGCATTTGGATAGGTACTTAGGAAGCACATAGAGGGATATAGGCCTAATGTATGCAAAAGGAATTAGTGTAGTGTAGAGAGCTATTATGGAAGCATGGAAAAGGAAGTTGAAAGGGCCTCTTTCCTGTGGTATGGTTCTGCAATTCAAATTGTTACCCAGAGATCATATTCAGATTTATTTATTTATCACAAGTACATCAAATCATACAATGAAATACATTATTTGTGTTACCAAACAACACAACAAAGGATCGCCACACATTCTGGCACCAACATAGCAGGACCACACAAGCATCAACAATATCAAAAAAGGCAAAACAAAGAAACCAGGAAAACAAGCCCCTTTCCCACACACCCACACATTGAAGCCTCCAGCCCCAGGACAGGCCACTTCCACCTCTATGACTCAAGTTCTTTAAATAAGAGAACATAATATCCTGCCTTAAACACCTGAAACAGTCAAATCTCTCAAAATCCTGAATAATCTTAACATGGTGGATGTGGAGAGGACATTTCCTCTTGTAAGTGAATCTAAAACAAAGCTTCACTGTTTAAAAGAAAAGTCGCCTAATTAAGATAGAGATGAGACAACTTTTCTCTCGGAGTCCATGAATATTTTGAGGTCTGTTCTTCAAAGTGAGGTGAGAGAAGATTCTTTGAATATTTTTAATGCAGAGGTAAGTGGATTATAGTTAAACAAGTGGATGATAGAATGATGGAAATATCGGCGCCTCAATTACATCAACACTCAAGAAGCTTGACAGCATGCAGTACAAGACAGCCCACTTGATTGGTACCCCTTCCACAAGCATCCAATCCCTCCCCCATTGATGGACAGTTGCACTAGTGTGTACTATCTACAAGAAGTACTGCAACAACAAAACAAAGTTCCTAAGGCAGCACCTTCCAGACCCATGACCACTACCATCGAGAAGAACATGAGCAGCAGATATCTGGGAGCACCACCACTTGGAAATCCCCCTCCAAGTCACTCACCATCCTGACTTGGAAATGCATCACCATTCCTTCATTGTTGCTGGGTCAAAATCATGGAATTCCCTCCCTAACAGTACAGTGGGTGTACCTACACCTCAGGGACTGCAGCGGTGCAAGAAGGCAGCTCATCACCACCTTCTCAAGGGCAACTAGGGATGGGCAATAAATGCTGGCTTAGCTGTCAATGCCACATCCGTAAATGATTAAATAAAAATAAACTCAGTGGATCAGGCAGCGCCTATGGAGCCTTGATGAGGGTCTTGACCCAAATCATTGACTGTCTATTTCTCTCTTAAGCTGCTACCTGATCCGTTGAGTTCCTCCAGCATTTTGTGTTATTCCAGATTCCAGTATCTGCAGTCTCCTGTGTCTCCAGGTCGAAAAAATTTACTTGGAGAGATTGGGAGGCACAAATCATTTTATTGTTCAAGACCAGATGTTCTTGTTTCCTGTGATTTCTGTCCCAGACCCACTCCTTTGCCCATCTACATTCAGAAGTGACCCATTGAGCAACTCCAACCAGTTCCACGGGGAGGTTCAGCCCCACCTCCTGAGTATTGAATCCCAACCATAACTGCTTGCCCACCTCCCGGGAGCAAATAAGTTGAAAATAGGCTCCTATGCAAACGAGTGGTAGCAGGTTGAATGGTGCCCACACCCTGTTTATTGTGACATTTGCTCTGATGACTCACTGTGATAGGAAGATCCCACTCACAGGCAAATTGGGACTTGCTCTGTCTCTTTAACTGACTAGGTGTCACACAATAGCCTCTGCAGGTTAATTACCAAATAAAGTAAAGTCTCTGCAGTTTGCGAGCTGCGGAATTCAAAAGGGTTTAACTCTTGGTGTCCTGGCAGTTTTCCCTCACTCAGTGAATGAATTAATTAAAAATAAAATATTTGTTTCAATGAAGTTACCAGATTGTTGTAAAATTTCTACTGGTTTACTAACATCCTTCAAGAAAAAAAATGTCACCAAGTCAGGTAGCATCCATGGAGGGGAATAAACAGTCAATGTTTTTGACCAAGACCCTTCATCAGTCCTGATGAAGGACTCGGAGCAAAACATTGATTATTTATTACCCTCTATAGATGCTACCTGACCTGCTGAGTTCCTCCAGGTTTTTGTGTGCGTTGCTCTGGATTTCCAGCATCTGGAGAATCAATTGTGTTTAGAGAAACATGCCATTTGGCCGAAATGTGACTCTAGAGCCATCAATTTGGTTGACCTCCTCAATTTCCAGCTTTGCCAGTAATGTCCACTTCCTTAGAGAATCTTCTAAACTCATTTTTTAAAGATGTGAATATCACTAAAACAATAAAACTGATTAAGTATGTGATTGAGATGAAGACCCCTGATTCCTAATTGCTCAGTTACCTTTCATTGGTTAGCCTACTCATATGATAGAAATGTGGGTGGAGCCTCAGTTTCTTTAAAGGGAGAGAGCTAAACTGGGAGCAGGTAGTGTTGAGGATTGCATTAACAGCATCTGCCGAAGGTAAGGATGGTTTGTTCAGCTGTATTGCTGTTCTGTGAGCTTTATGTCCTTGTCTCACCATTAATGTTTTTTCTCCTTTCTCTTTCAGTCATTCCCTACACACTCTAAGCCATGGCTGATGATGAAATTGCTGCGCTGGTGGTGGACAATGGATCTGGTATGTGCAAGGCTGGGTTTGCGGGCGATGATGCCCCAAGAGCTGTGTTCCCCTCGATTGTGGGACGACCTCGACACCAGGTGAGTCCTACTCCAGTGGAAATACTGATTTGGGGTTTTCACCTGAAATGTTGATAATTCTTTCTTTCTTTGTGTACTTCTTACACCCTTTCCCCCTTCCCTGCAACAGATGTTGTCTGACTTGCTGAGTTTTTCCAGCAGAGTGTTTGTTACCTCAGATCCCAGCGTCTGCAAGCCTCAGATTTCAGCATCTTTCCAAGCCTTAACTCCTGTAGTATATATATCTCACCATATACAATATATGATCTTGAGATTCAGTTTCTTGTGGGGAGAGTCAATAAATCTAATAACCATAATAGAATCAATGGAAGACCACACCCAACAGGGCAGACAACCAGTGTGCAAAAGGTAACAAACTGTGCAATAGAAAAAGAAAAACATAATAAATATCAAGAACCAAGAGATGATGGGACATGTGAAGTTATTCCCCCACCCCCCAGTTCAAGAGCTTGATAGTTGAGGGGTAATAACTGCTTCTGAACTTGGTTATGTGAGTCCTGAGGCTCCTGTACCTCCTTCCTGATAGCAGCAGCGAGAAGAAATTTAATAAAAATACCGCTTTGGATGTTGAGGGGAATGAACTAGCAGGGCAGAGCTGCAGTGACTGGGTCTCTAGCATTAAGTCTGGTGCAGTGGCTCAGAAGGGAAGAGAGATGAAGAGGACTGCAGGAGTGAGAGGAGATTCCATAGTTAGAGTAATGGAGATGGGGGTGGTGGGGTAAGAGAAAATCTGCAGATGCTAGAAATCCAAGCAACACACACAAACTGCTGGAGAAACACAGCAGGCCAGGCAGCAGCTATGGGGAGGGAAAAAGGTACTTCGACCTTTCAGGTCAAAACCTTTCAGCAGTACCGTGATGTTTCAGACAGACTCCCTTTGGAAGTCCTGTCGAAGGGTTTTGGCCTGAAGTATTGACAGTACTTTTTTCTATAGATGCTGCTTGGCCTGCTGAGTTCCTCCAATATTTTTTGTGCGTTGTAATGGAGATGAGACCCTGGACGCAATAGAGATATTGAGTTAGTATATTGCCTCACAGGGATCAGGAAATGTCTTTGATTGGGTCCATGGCATTCTAAGGTGGGGGAAAACAGGATCAGTATAGAATCATTGTGGGTAGAGCTAAGAAAAGGCAAGGGTAAATAGACCCTGATGGGTGTTGTACACAGAGCTCCAAACAGTAGCAAAGATGTGGTCTACAAATTACAATGGGAGATAAAAATACATGTCAAAAGGGCAATGTTTCAAGAGTCATGGGGGTTTCAATATGCAGGTATATAGGAAAAATCGGGTTGGAGCTGGATCCCAAGAGGGGGATTTTCTAAAATGCCTACAAGATGGCTTTTTAGAGCAGCTTGTGGTTGAGCCCACTAGGGGATCAGCTATTCTTGAATGGGTGTTGTGTAATGAACCAGAATTGATTAGCACACTTTAGATGAAGGAACCCTTAGAAGGCAGTGATCGTAACATGCTAGAATTCACCCTGCAACTTAAGAAAGAGAAGCTAAAGTCAGATGTATTGGTATTATAGCAGGGCAAAGTGAATTAGAGGCATGAGGGAGGAACTGGCCAAAATTGATTGGAAGATAACACTAACAGGGATCATGGCAAAGCAGCAATGGCTGGATTTCCTGTGAACAACTCAGAAGCTGTAGGACAAGTACATACCAAAGAAGTATTCTAAGGCAGGATGACGCAACCATGACTGACAAGAGATGTCAAAGCCAATTATGAAAGCCAAAGAGGACCTATAATACAGCAAAATTAGTGGAAACTTGGAGAACTGAAAAGCTTTTTTAAAAACCAACAGAAGGCAACTAAAATGTCATAAAGATGGAATACAAATATAAGCTAGCCAATAATATTAAAGGAGAGTACAAATATAAGCTAGCCAATAATATTAAAGAGGATGACAAAAGTTCCTTCAGATGTACAAAAGAAAAGCAAGAGTAGATATTAGACTGCTGGAAAATGATGCTAGAGTGGTAGTACTGGGGACAAGGAACTGGCAGATGAGCTGAATAAGTATTTTTCATCAGTCTTCACCATGAAAGACACTAGCAGTATGCCAGAGGTAATGTTCGGGAAGCAAAAAGGCTAAAGAAGTATTTAGACAGATTAGGAGAATAGGCAAAGAAGTAGCAGATGAAATAGTGTTGGGAAGTGTATGGTTATGCACTTTGGTAGAAGAAATAAAAGCACAGACTATTTTCTAAATGGAGAAAAAATTCAAAAATCTGAGGTACCTTTCAATTCTTGGGCTATTGCCATTTTCTATGTTTCTTTCTTCTGCAGGTGTACTGTTGATTCTAACTAAGTAGTTTGAAGTCAGTAGGAGGCACAGTGTTTAAGCACTACATACAAGTACAATACAATCAGATCTGTCTGTTAGATAAAGTGGTAAACATAGGCATGAGTGGTTGTTCCACATCGAGATCTTGGAAAAGAGTAATCAGAACACCATCTTATTACCTTCCTAATATTTTGCTACACTGTTTGCAGCTTGAACTGAATTTTCTGATTTGGTTACCTTCCAAGGGTCTGACTAGATTTAGTGCAGCTGTTAATTACTGGGTGACTCATCTAGTGGAGTTCCATTTCTCTGCCAAATTGAGAACTGAATTTGATCGTCTGAAATGCAAATAAATAATATCCTTTGAGGTTGTATATTTGCTGTATTTTCTGCTCTAAAACAACAATCCTACATGTAAATAGGTTTGAACAATAGCAAATAACCTTAATCCACGCCCAGGGTGAACAAGGAATGTCTCCCTGTTTTTTTGTAAATATTTAATTTCAGAAAATTACAAAGAATAAATGTGATGATAAATAGTGAGAAAAATAATATTAACCCTCCCCCCTCCCCTTAACCCTTATCTAAAGAAAAAAAAGAGAAAGATTGCCTGGATATCGGAGGATCACCATTTGCTCCATGGAGTTCAAAATAATTTTAATATTTATTTTTACTTTCCCCAATTACTTTATAATTTTATCTTCAAAGGACCTATGTATTTAATCCTCTTTTGTAGGTATGGGAGCCAAATTTTCAAAAATATATCATATTCATTTCTTAGATTGTATGTAATTTTTTCAAGTGGAATACAACTATGTATTTCATTATTCCAACGATCCATAGTTAAATATAAATCAGATTTCCAAGTAACTGCAATAACTTTTTTGGCTACTGCCAATGCAATTTTTATAAATATTTTCTTATGCTTATTCAATTTAAGTTTCTATATTGTCCCTTCGATGTCTCCTAATAAAAATAATACTGGACTATGTGGGAGTTGTACTCCAGTAATTCGTTCCAATAAAAGTCTTAGATTTATCCAAAATGGTTGAATTTTAAAACAAGACCAAGTAGAATATAAAAAAGTACCAATTTCTTGATTACATTGAAAACATAGGTCAGACATATTTGAATTTAATCTATTTATTTTCTGTGGTGTTAGATTAATACAATATAATTTTTTACATCAATTATATAAGTCGAACATTTATTGTATTTCTCATACTATCAGAACATATTCTTGATCAGTTTTTTCATCAATTTTAACATTCAAATCAGATTCCCATTTTTGTCTTGATTTATGAATTCCTGATTTAATTGTCTGTTTTTGAATCAAATTATACATACAAGATGTAAATTTAAATTTTTCCTTTTCAAATTAATATTTCTATTTCTCTAGATTTTGGCATCAACATTGTTTGACCCAGCTTTTCTCATAAATAAGCCTTTAATTGAAAATAACAGAAAAGAGTGTTATTTGATATTTTATATTTTTTAATTGATCAAACGACATCAGTCCCCTTTTGGAACCAATTATGTAAAAGTTTATTATCCATTGTAAAAGGAGCAAGCCTATTTAGAATTAAAGTTCTTTTTGCTAATAAAGATTTCTTTATCTCATCATCCATATTTACCTTATTCCATAAATCAATCAAGTGTCTTAATATAGGAGATTCGTTTTTTTTCCCGTATCCATTTAGATTCCCATTTATATATAAAATCTTCTGGTATATTTTCTCCTATCTTATCTAATTCTATTTTAATCCATGCCGGTTTTTCTTCATCAAAAAAAGACACAATAAATCTAAGTTGATTTGCTTTATAATAATTCTTAAAATTTGGAAGTTGTAACCCTCCTAAATCAAATTTACATGTCAATTTTTCCAATGATATTCTTGACATCTTTCCTTTCCAAAGAAATTTCCTTACATATTTATTCAGTTCTTGAAAAAACTTGAGGTAATTGTATTGGTAAAGTTTGAAATAAATATTGCAATCTAGGAAATATATTCATTTTTACAGCATTAACTCTACCTATTAATGTTATGGGTAACATCATCCATTTATCAAGATCCTCTTATTTTTTTCAAAAATGGCAAATAATTTTGGTTATATAAATTTTTTACATCATTATCAACTCTAATACCTAAATATTTTATCCCGTTTATTGACCATCAAAATTGAGTTACTAATCGACATTGATTATAATTTCATTTGTTAAGGGGTAAAATTTCACTTTTATCCCAATTTACTTTATACCCTAATACTGTCGTGGTTTCTCATGCCCCAGAAACCACCAGGAGACGCAGAAGATTCTTCAAGAAGTATTAAACTTTAATTTGCAAATCAAAGCTGAGACAGTCAGTGAGCTAGTCGCTGATTGCCCACCGATCCATGGACATAGCATTTTTTATAGCAATCTCCTGGTTTAGTTGCATTAGCATCGGTCTATAGTTTTGTATCACACGTACATCCGCCACTATTGTTTCTACCCATTGACTTAATCATGTTCCAATCTACATCTCTTAGCTACCTGTCATTAACACACCATTGTCTTCTACATTCTTAAGATTTCATTCTCCTACTAAATTGGGTACACGCATAGCAAATAGCAAACTCAGACTACATAATTTACATCTCTTAGCTTCCTCTTATTAACACACCATGGTCTTCTACATTCTTAAGATTTCATTCTCTAGCAAATAGCAAGTTGCAACTTTTATACTCCAATAAACCCCAGTACTGTATGTGCCGTTTAAGAATAGCTTCCAATAAACTAAACATCACTGCAGACAAGGTCTTTCAGCCACTTAAACCTTTACTGATTTTGGTGATCCTAATTGCATAGATACAGGCATCTCACAGAAAATTTTGCCTTTGCCCTGTTTCTTCATTCTAGGGTGTGATGGTGGGAATGGGTCAGAAAGACAGCTATGTTGGTGATGAAGCCCAGAGCAAGAGAGGCATCCTGACCCTAAAATACCCAATTGAACACGGCATTGTGACCAATTGGGATGACATGGAGAAGATTTGGCATCATACCTTCTACAACGAGCTGCGAGTGGCCCCAGAAGAACACCCTGTCCTCCTCACAGAGGCTCCCCTCAATCCCAAAGCCAACCGTGAGAAGATGACCCAGATCATGTTCGAGACCTTCAACACTCCAGCCATGTACGTTGCCATCCAAGCTGTGCTGTCCCTGTACGCCTCTGGCCGTACCACTGGCATTGTGCTAGATTCTGGGGATGGTGTGAGTCACACTGTGCCAATCTATGAAGGCTATGCCTTGCCACATGCCATCTTGCGTCTGGACCTGGCTGGCCGGGATCTCACTGACTACATGATGAAGATCCTGACCGAGCGTGGGTACTCCTTCACAACCACAGCTGAGAGGGAGATTGTCCGTGACATCAAAGAGAAGCTTGCTTATGTGGCCCTAGATTTTGACTCTGAGATGCAGACAGCCAGCTCATCCTCGTCCTTGGAGAAAAGCTACGAGCTTCCTGATGGCCAGGTCATCACCATTGGCAATGAGCGTTTCAGATGCCCAGAAACCCTCTTCCAACCCTCCTTCATTGGGATGGAATCTTCTGGTATTCATGAGACCACTTTCAATAGCATAATGAAATGTGATGTAGACATCAGGAAGGATCTGTATGCCAACACAGTCCTGTCTGGTGGAACCACCATGTTCCCAGGAATTGCTGACCGAATGCAGAAGGAAATCACAGCCTTGGCTCCAAGCACCATGAAGATTAAGATCATTTCTCCACCAGAGAGGAAGTACTCAGTGTGGATCGGAGGATCCATCCTGGCTTCTCTCTCTACCTTCCAGCAGATGTGGATCAGTAAGCAGGAGTATGATGAGTCTGGTCCCTCCATTGTCCATCGCAAGTGCTTCTAATTTGTTGGAGATTGGAACTGATTTAACCTTGACTAAATTGCATCTTTATTTGCTTTTGCAACTTGAATTTGGGGTGGTGTGGTGGTGATTGCTCTTCATTCTTGAATTCTCCTAGTGTGGTTCAGAACAAGGTGAGGACAGATTGCTTTGGATGTTCTGACATGTTGGAGATTTTTATTCAAGTTAGAAGCCAGTGATAGTCACACTCTATCCTTGCAAATTTGGTGCTTTGAAGTTTTTTAAACTGTCAAAAGCATTTGTGATCACCAACTCAATGTATGGAAGTAGCAAATTTTGTTGTTTTGACCATGAAGTTCTAAATTGTCACAGGAGGATCCAAGAACTTGAAGTTAATCTCCATATGTTCAGTGGCTAATCTCCATATGTTCAGTGGCTGAATTTTCAATTCTGTATAATTTGGCATAGGATGTTGTAGGAAATGTGTGAACTGTGTAACAGCTGATGATCCTGAGTGGGTTTGGGGGTGGGGATGAGGGAAGGGAATAAGTTCTCTTGTTAAGTTGTCAATCACAGTTTAACTGTGGTTATTATCAAACATTTAATAAAAAAAAGTTGTATTTGGACATGATTTCATCTGTCTTGTAGTTTCTCCTGCACCTCAAACTTCATTTTCTTGCAGCAGGTGTCCATTTGGCCCTTGCCTTGAGTTATCTATTTTATCCCACTTACCCTGGTGCTGCTTCCATAACCATGGAATTTCAGTGATACCAGGTAAGGAACAGTTGCCTGACAGATGATCAGTGTAGGAATTAAAGGGACCAAGGCATTTCTTTGCATGGGGCGGGGGGAAGGGGAGGGAAGCTGGTACAAGGAAGGTTGTTACATTATAAATAGGCTCAGCAAGGATTATGGAAACACAAAAGACTGATGTTGGAATCTGGAGGAATAAACAATCTATTGGAGGAACTATGACTCATGAGACATCTGTGAGGATGAAAAAGAGGAGTTGTTTTGGGTTGAAACCTTGCATCACCACTAATTATTCTGGGATGATTGGAAATGGATCTCAAAGGGAAGCAAAGCTGTAGCTCAACTAGTTCAAGTCAAGGTTATTGCCATTGAAGTATATACATGTATATTATGTGTATAACAATATAATGAACATAGAAACAAGACAACATTTCTCTAAACCAGGGTGTAAAGCGCAAAACATACGGTAAGTATAAAATCTACAGATGAATCACACACAAATAACAAACTGAAGTGCATTAATATTAAACATTGTAAGGTACAGAACAGATAACTAGTGACACTTTGAATATAAAGCAGCAGGGAGTTCAGAACCCTAATGGCCTGGGGGAAGAATCTGTTTCATCTGACTGTATTTGTTTTTGTGCATGATAGTCTCTTGCCTTTTGGTAGAAAATCAAAGGGGATGATGAATGGATGGGATCCTTAAAAAATACTTCTGTAAAATGCAGTTAAGATTTGGGGGGGGGGGGGGTTCAGAGAGGTGATATTAAGGGACCAAGTGAGGTCATCTGTGATGTAAACTCCCAGGAACTTGGTGCACTTAACTTTCTATGGAGGAGCCATGTATTCGTAGAGGGGGATGGTTTGTCTGCATTTTGCTGAAGTCCTCAATTAATTTCTTTGTCTTCTCCATGTTTGGGCTTGGGTTGTTCTTCTCACACCAATCCGCTAGCCACTCTACTTCCTCTATACTCTATCTCGTAATCATTCTTGATGAGGCCAACCACTGTTGTTGAGCTGGATTCTACAACAGTTATGCATTAGTAGTGTGAACAGCAGCAGGCTACGCACACAGCCTTGGAGTGCCAGTGCTCAGCAGAATGGGATGAATGTTCTGAAATTCTCCGATGTGAGGGCTGCAGATGCTGGCTGAGCTGATAAGTTAAACTGCTTAACTCCATCTTGTGTTAAGGAGTGAGTAATATAAAAAGTAGTTTTATTTTGAATATGGGATAATGATTAAGTGTACAGTCTATGTATTTTGGATTATTCAAGATGGTGACTTAAGGGGAAGAAAGGATTGAGCAAAGGATTCATTCTTGGATGGAAACACTTAGACTTTTATAGTGACACGGCCAAAATCTTGGGTCAAAAATCTGCTGGAAATACTCAGCAGATTGGGTTGCATCTATAGGAAGAGGGGAAGTAATTTTATGTTGAGACAAATAACTTTAAAACCAGTAACAGTTAGAAAATTGATAATAAACACACAGAAATTAAAAGGAAATGGAAGGCAAGGTCTGGGATGGAATGTTTGGACTAATTGACAATAGTGTAATGCTCTAGGGTATAAATATATTGCTGCTTCCACTGCATCAGTTCTGCCTTTGACCAGCTGAGAAGTATTTGATGTCCAAGAGATCAACTCAGCACTGTTCAATGATCTCCTGTATTCTACAGAGACATGGACAAAATGCAGCTGGCACCTCAGTACTGAATTGGTGCAAAAGTCACTGCATGATTAGTGACTCAATGCCCTCCATTCAACATCAGTTCCACCTGAAACATGCATTGGTCTGACCTCCACAAAGATTTCCAGAGGAAATGCTTTAAAGTAACTATCCTGAAATCTCCATGATAAGGTAGAATCCTTAACAACTATGTTATTACCTAGCCTGAAAATGGAGAGGCGCACCATAAACAAACATTTACAAAACTGCTTGAATTTCCAGCATCTGCAGATTTCCTCGTGTTTGCTTTACAAAAATACTGCTAGGCCTTGAAGACCTGAGTTAAAAGGAGAAGTTGGGCAGGTTGGGACTTTAATTCCTTGGAACGCAGGACACTGAGGTGACATAGAATGACAATACAGCACAGTACAGGCCCCTCAGCCTATGATGTACTGACATATAAACTTACTTCATGATCAGTCCAATGCTTCCCTCGATACAGCCCATAAACAAACTACAATCTTTCTCACATCTGTCCACATTTAATTGTATCAACCTTGACCACCATCCATGGAAGCGTGTTCCAATCACCCACTAACCCCCTATGAAGAAATATACCCACTGTGATTATATATTTAAAAAAGAACACATCTCTCTTAAATACAAGAGATTCTACAGATGCTGGAAATCCAGAACAACACAAAATGCTGGAGGAACTCAGCAGGTCAGGCAGTATCAATGGAAATGAATGAACAGTCAGCATTTCAGGCCAAGACCCTTCATCAGGACAGGAAACTAAGAGGGAAGATGCCTACCTCTCCCAAAACTTTCCTCCACTCACCTTAAATGGATATTCTCTGGTTTTGACTATTGCTGCCCTGGTTTTTTTTTAAAAAAAGGTGTGCACTCTACCTATACCACAAATTATTTTATATACCTTGTCAAGTTGCTTCTCATTCTCCATTGCTCCAAAGAAAAAACTCTTAACTCACTCAACCTTGCCACATAGACACATTTTCTAATCCAGGCAGTTTTCTGGTAAATCTCTTCTGCACCTTCTCTAGCTTCCATGTCCTCTCTACTATGAGGCAACCATAACTGTATTCTCCCAAGTATGGTTTAGCCAAGATTTTATAGATCTTCTGGCTCTTGAACTCAATCTCCTGACAAATTAAGGCCAGTCAACCTTATACCTTCTTAACTAACTTTTAATCTCGTTTAGCAGCTTTGAGGGATTTATGGACTTGGACCCCAGGATCTCTTTGCCTCCCCCATCCCACACACTACTAAGAATCCTGCCATTTGCCTTCTATCCTGCCTTCATGTTCAATCTTTTAAAGCAAATCACTTCATACTTTTCCAGATTGAAATCTTTCTGCAACTTCTCCCCTCAGTGCTGTTCCCTGTCTATATCCTATTGTAACCTGTAATCACCTTCCCCACTAACCACATCACCTCCAACCTCTATGTAGTCTGAACTCTCAGCTTCCTCATCCATTTATAAAAATCACAAAGAGGTGGTGTCCCAGGACAGGTGTAGAACACCACTAGTTACTGACCTCCAGGCAAAATAAGCTCTACCCAGCCAAGCTCCCTTGGATCCATGCCTCATGCCTTTCTGGATGAGCTTACTATGAGGAACCTTGTCAAACATCTTACTAAAAGCCACTTATACCACATCCACCACTTTACCTTCATCAATTTGTTTTGTCAGCTCTTTGATAAACTCAATCAAGCACATGAGGCAAAACCTGCCCCTCACAAAGTCAAGCTGACTATCCATAATAAGACTAAGGTTTTCCGAATGCTTACAAATCTTGCCCAAAAGATTACTCTCCAATACTTTCCCCACCACTGACTTAAGACTCAACAGTCTATAATTCCCAGGATTGTCTCTATTACCTTTCTTGATACTACATTCTCAGAATAACATTTGCCATCTTCCATTCCTGTGGTACCACTCCTGTGGCCAGGAAGAATGCAAAGATTGTTGCCAAGCCTTAGCAGTTTCTTCCCCTATTCTGCCCCCCCCCTTACCCTTTCTCTTCTTCTCATTTGTCCATCACATTCTTTTGGGGCTTGTCTTTCCCTTTCTCCCACAGTCCACTACTTTCCAATTAGATTCCTTCTTCAACTCTTTACCTTTTCCACCTATCACCTCTCAGCTTCTCACCACCTCCACCCTTCACCCACCTACCCTCCCCCGTACCTGGCTTCACCTATCACCTTCCAGCTTGCACTCCTTCTCCTTCCCCACATTCTCATTTTGGCTTCTTCTCCCTTCCTTTCCAGTCCTGATGAAGGGTCTTGGCCTGAAACATCAACTCTTTATTCCTCTCCTAACTGCTGCCTGACCTGCATGCTGTATTGTTACTCTGGATTTCCAGCAACTGCAGAATCTCTTCTATTCCAGATATGTGTTTCCCCTTTTATACCTGAGCATCCTATCATGTTCCTGTGTTTCACATACATATAGAATGCTTGGGGTTTTCCATAATCCTACTTGCCAAGGTCTTCTTGTATCCCCTTCTAGCTCTGATTTACACTCCTAAGATACTGTTTAATACCTTCAGTTAGCCCTTTCCCAATTAAATACTTTCCCATACTGTCTACTATCTTCATCCATGGCAATGTTAAAGTTCAGGGACATATATTCACTATCTCTAAAACGCTCCCCCCACTGAGAAGTCTACCATGGGACCAGGATCATCGCCTAATCCTAGATCCAGTAGGGCCCCTCCTCCAGTTGGTCTGTCAGGAATCCTTCCTGGACATACCTAAAAAAAATTCTGTCCCATAAGACAATAAGACTTGGAGAGGAATTAGGCCATTCAGCCCATCGAGACAGCTCCATCATTCCATCCTGGCTGATCCCAGATCCTACTCAACCCCATACACCTACCTTCTTGCCATATCCTTTGATACCCTGATCAGGAAACTACCAAATTCTACTTTAAATATACCCATGGACTTGGCCTCCACCACAGTCTGTGGCAGAGCATTCAAAAGATTCACCATTCTCTTGTTAAAATAATTCCTCCTTACCTCCATACTATAAGGTCATCCCTCATTTTTGAGGCTGTGCCCTTTAATTTTGGATACCCCCACCATAGGAAACATATTCTCCACATTCACCCTATCTAGTCCTTTCAACATTTGGTAGGTTTCAATGAGATCCCCCTGCATTCTTCTAATTTCCAGTGAGTACAGGCCCAAAGCTGCCAAACACTCCTCCTAAATTAGTCCCGTCATTCTCAGAATTATCTATTATCCAAATCATGGACAAACAATGCGAAAAGTAGCAGTCCCGTATTGGCCCTTGAGGAACACCACTAGTCACTGGCTGCCAACCAAAAAAGGCCCCCTTTATTCCCATTTGCTGCTTCCTGCCTGTCAGCCAATCCTCCATCCATGCCAGCATCTTTCCTGTAATGCCAAGAGATTTTATCTTGTTAAGCAGCTTCATGTGTGGCGCCTTATCAAATCCCTTCTGAAAACCCAAGTAAGTGACATTCATTGCCTCTCCTTCGTCCACCCTGCTTGTTACTTCCTCAAAGAACAGATTTGTCAAGCAAGATTTTCTTTTACAGAAACTATGCTGACTTTGACTTATTTTATCATAGTCTTCAAGTACCTGTGCCCTGAAACCTCAGCCTCAGTAATAGATTCCAACACTTTCCCAAACACTGAAGTTAGGCTAACTTGCTTATAATTTCCTTTCTTTTGTCTTCCTCCCTTCTTAAAGAGAGGAGTGACATTTACAATTTCCCAGTCTCCAGAGCCATGCCAGAATCAAGTGAAAGATCATGACCAGTGCTTCCTTTATCTCTTCATCAACCTCTCTTAGGACTCTGGGATGTAGTCTTATCTGGTCCAGGTGGCATATCCAACTTAAGACCTTTGAGCTTGCTTAGCACTTTTTCCTTTGTAATAGCAATGGTACTCACTCCTGCTCCCTGACATTCACAGACCTCTGGCACACTGCTAATGTCTTCCACAGTGTCTTCCAAAGTTCATCTGCCATTTCTTTGACCTCATTACTACCTCACAAGCATCATTTTCCAGTGGCCCAATATCAACTCTCACCTCCCTTTTTCTCTTTATATAACTGAAAAAACTTTTAGTATCCAGTTTTATATTGTTGGCTAGTTTGCCCTCATATTTCTTTTCCCTTCTTATAGCTTCCAAAGGTTCAAAGATCAAATTTAATGTCAGAGAAATATATACAATATACATCCTGAAATGTTTTTTCTTCCTAAACATCCGTGAACACAGAGAAGTGCCCTAGTGAATAAATGACAGTTAAATGTAAGAACCCAAAAGTACCCCCCCAGTTCTGCCCTCCCCCCACTGGCAAGCAACAATCTCCCCTCCTCCTCCCCCCACCGGCAAAAATAAACGCGCATCTGTACTATCACTAAGCCCAAGCATGTGCTAAGCAATTGCAAAAACACAGACCAAAGTTATCCCAAAGGCTTTGCATTTCATCTGAAATTCGACAACCCACAGGTTCTCTCTCTCCCTGGCAAGGGTGAGGGAGGTATCCCCCATTTTCACAGCGAGCGGGAAACATAACAACATGCTGGTTTACAATGTTAAAAGTCCATTTCATTGCTTTTTTCAAGCTCTGTGTCCAAAGATCGCAAAGACTTCAGGTCTTCAGGCCCGCAGTGAAAGACTTTCTGGCCTCCCCGACGACACACGAGTCCCCTGCACTGACCCTCTATCCACCCATCTGCAGAGACCCGAGGTCTTAGGCTTCCGAATACGATCGAGATTCTCAGGCCAAATAGCGGTAGTTGTGGAACCCTGAGAATCGGTCCCATTCCTGCAAAGAACCGTTGCCTTTTGTTTAAAGATTCTCGATCATCCAACTTCCCATTCATTTTTGTTGCCTTATGTGCCTTTTTCTTGGCTTTTATGCAATCCTTAACTTCCATTGTCAGCCACAGTTGCCTACCCCTGCCATTTGAGGACTTCTTCTGTGGAACTATCTATCCTGTGTCTTGTGAACTATTCCTAGAAACTTCTGCTCTGTCGTCATCCTCGCCAGTATCCTCCTCCAATCCACCTGAGCACGCTCCTCTCTCATGCTTCTGTAATTCCTTTTATTCCATTGCAAAATTGATATGTGTGACTTATGCTTCTCCCTCTCAAATTGCAGTATGAATTCAATCATATTATGATGACTGCCTCCTGAGGGTTCCTTTACATTAAGCTCCCTAATAAGATCTGAGTTATTACACAACACCCAATCTAAGATGGCCTTTCCCCGAGCAGGCTCAAGCACAAGCTGCTCTAAAAAGCCATCTTATAGATATTCAACAAATACCCTATCTTGTGATCCGACACCAACCTGATTTTCCCAATTCCCTTGCATATTGAGATCTCCCATTACAAATGTGACATTACTCTTATTACATGCCTTTTCCAGCTCCCTTTGCAATCTGAACCCCACATCTTGGCTACAATTTGGAGGCCTATATATGATTCCCATAATGGCTTTTTACCCCTTGCAGTTTCTTAACTCCACCCACAAAGATTCAACTTTCTCTGATCCTATGTCACCTCTTTTTAAAGATGTAATTCCATCTCTTACCAACAGAGCCACACCACCTCTTATGCCTTCCTGTCTGTCCTTTCTATACAAAATATATCCTTTGATGTTAAGCTCCCAGCTACAACCTTCTTTTAGCCACGACTCAGTAATGCCCACAACATCATACCAACCAATCTGTAATTGCGGCATGAGTTCATCCACCCTATTTCAAATGCTACACGCATTTAAATATAGCACATTCAGTCCTGCATTCTTCACCCTTTTGAATTTTGCCTCTGTGGTACAATTTAACTCCTTGCTCTGTAGCATTTGTACCCAACCATTGGCTTGTCCTTCCTTACATTCATATTTCATCCATCATCTAATTGTAAACCAGCTGGCTCATCTTCAGCTCTATCATAATACTTCCAATTCCCCTGCCATATTCATTTAAACCACTCTCAACAGCTCTAAGAAACCTGCCCGCAAGAATATTGGTCCCCCTTGCATTTAAGTGCAACCTGGCCATTTTGTACAGGTCACATCATCCCCAGAAGAGGACACAATTATCCAGAAATCTGAATCTTTGCTCCTTGCTCCAATTCTTCAGCCACATATTTATCTGCCACCTCATTCTATTCCTATCGTCACTGAAGCATGGCACAGGCAGCAATCCCAAGATTACTACCCTTGAGGTCCTACTTCTCAGCTTCCTTCCTAACTCCCAGTATTCTGTTTTTAGTGCCTCCTCCCTTTTTCTACCTATGTCATTGGTACCAATATGTACCACAACTTCTGGCTGCTTATCCTCCCTTTTCAGGGTATCGTAGATGCATTCAGAAACATCGGGGACCTGGCATTGGGGAGGCAAACTACTATCCGTGTTTCTTTTTTGCACCCACAGAATTGCCTATCTGTCTCCCTAACTATTGAGTCCCCATCTAAACCTTTTGCACTAAGGAGGTGTAAATCAATACCAGGGACTTTATAAGGTGCATTAAATCATGAGGGGCAGAGATAGGGTTAATTCCCACAGTTTTTTTCCCAGGGAAAGGAAGTCAAAAACTAGAGGTACACACACAAATGCTGGAGGAATTCAGTAAGTCAGGCAGTATCTATAGAGGGGAATAAAGATTTGATGTGTTGGACTAAGATCCTTCATCAGGACTGGAAAGAAAGGGGACAGAAACCAGAATAAGAAGGTGGGAAGAGGGGAAGGAATACAAGCTAGCAGGTAATAGGTGAGACCAGGTGAAGGGGAAGGTGGGAATGAAATAAAAAGCAGGAAAGGGATGGGTGTATAGGCCGAAGACAAAGAAACCTGATAGAAGAGTACAGTGAACCATGGAAGAAAGGAAGAAGGAGGGAAACTACCAGCATAGTTAAAGGAGAAAGATTTAAAAAGGGCCTGAGGTGCAACTTATTCACACTGAGAGTGATGGGTATATGGAATGTGCAGCCCGAGTGTTAGGGATTATTCAGGAGTTACGGAATTATGTGAATATATCAAGTACAAATTCAAACTAGAACTAGTCTTTAGTTCTTAATCTAAATTGGAAGCAGTAATCAGTATGAAGTTAAAGGGAAAATTTAGCAAACAAACAGTACTGTCTGCTGAGCACAGGCTGCAGGCCCAGAGCAGAGGGTTGGCTGCTAAGAAATATGGTCTACAAGGTGGTAACCATGATAGGTTCTCATTTGCATCAGCGAAACCTTAGTCAAAGGGATTATGTTTATTATATTGCATCAAACCAGACAGCTATGAACTAAGTTATTTTCACCATTGTAACCAAGTTCAAGGAAGTTTGCAGACCAGATCGTGCATTGCTGATCTATCAGTAGTTGATATATCTCTGTACTCAGAGCATCAGCCCTTACAAAACTTACCTTTGGTGTCTGGGTTCTCTGTCTGTAGAAGTTATAAGACCAGCTGTGTGAAGTAGGTTGTTGCAGCAACT
Organism: Hypanus sabinus; assembly: GCF_030144855.1. NCBI lineage: Eukaryota > Metazoa > Chordata > Chondrichthyes > Myliobatiformes > Dasyatidae > Hypanus > Hypanus sabinus. The sequence goes on from NC_082706.1 coordinate 144,163,492, forward strand.
GCATTGAACCTTTTGAGGTGTGTTATTAATTACAATTTGCTTCCACTGTAAATATGAAGTTCAAAGGAATTATCTGTCAGACTCAAAATATTGAAGTAAACAATGCCATTGTAGCTCATGAAAATGTATTGAATCACATACTGTTACGATTGTCCTCAAGAGTATAAAATCTTCATGCAATTTGATTTTGGGAGTCTTTACCAAGAGAGTTTCTAAGAGAATGCCTGCTTGTGGTGATTCATATCCACCAGCTTCTTCAGTGACTTAATTATAGTCTCAAAGCAGAGGTAATAGTTAAGGCAAATACAATAACAACGTTCAAAATACATTTATAGAGGTAAATTTAGCAGGTGCATAGTTAGGAAAGTTTTAAAGGGATAGAGGTCAAATGTGGGCAAAAAGAACTAGCTTGAAATGGCATCTTGATTGGCAGAGACCAATTAGGCTGAAGGACCTGCGTCTGTGTCATATTACTCATTGACTCAAAAAGGTAATATCTTAAGTCATGGCAGATTCACATTCAGATTCAGATTTATTTATTTATCACATTTCTGTTATCAACCAACACAAGAAAGGATGTGCTGGGGAGACCCCACAAGGGTCACCATACGTTCTGGTACCAACATAGCAGGAACACAATGTTCAGGAGAACAACACAAATATCAACAACAGTAATATAAAAAAAGCAAAACAAAGACAACAGGAAAACAAGATCCTTTCCCACACACCTACACATACAGGCCTCCAAGCTCAGGTCAGGCCATTTCCACCTCTATGACTCAAGTTCTTTAAATAAGAGAACACAACATCCTGCCTTTAACACCTGAAATGATCAAACCTCTCAAGATCTTGAAGTATTTTGACACGGTGGATGCAGAGAGCACATTTCCTCTTGTAAGTGAATCTAAAACCAAGTTTCACGTTTAAAAGAAAAGTCACCTAGCTAAGATAGAATTGTGACAATTTTTCTTCTCTCAGAGGCCATGAATTTTTTGAATTCTGTTCTTCAAAATGTGGTGAGAGAAGATCCTTTGAATATTTTAATGCGGAGTAGTGAATTACAGATAAACAAGTAGATGAAAGGGTACTAGGGATATATAGGATGGTGGAGTTGAAATTGCATTAATAACCAACACACGCAAGGATGTGCTGGGGGAAGCCCGCAAGTGTCACTACACATTCCTGTGCCAAAGTAACATGCCCATACTTTGACAGGAATATGAAAGGTCTGAGGATCCCATGCAGAAATGAAGTGAAGTAAGTTATCCTTGCAAAATAATTTAGAGTAATTTCATGTCTTTATACTGTACTGCCTCATTGGGAGACCAGTCAGTAGGGATTGGTTATAAAATTTCTTCACTGACACACAGGTGCACCTCAAAGATACATGCTTGGCCGTTTGCTCTATTCTTTCTATATCATGGCTAAGCACTGCACAAGTGCCACAGATTACACCACTGTTGTTGGTAAAATATCAAATTATGACAAGGAAGCAAACAGGAGTGAGATAGATTGGCTGGTTGAGTGGTGTCACAACAACAATCTCACCATCTGTGGACTTCAGGAAGAGGAAGTTTTAGAACACACACCAGTCCTCAGCAGTGGAAAAGGTGAGCAGCTTTAAATTCCTGAGCGTCAACAACTCTGAAAATCTGTCCTGGGCCAAACACATTGGTGCAATCATGAAGAAGGCATGCCAGCAGCTCTACTTCATTAAGAGTTTGAAGATCTTTGGTATGTCACTAAAGAGTCTTGGAAATTTCCATAAATTAACAATCTAAATCATTTTTCCAGTTGTATCACAGTCCAGTATGGAGTTTCCAACGCACAGAAATGCAAAAGGCTGCAGAGGTTTGTAAACCATTAACAGAGGAGTCTGTGGACCCCAGATTGGGAGCCCCTGCTCTAAAAGCTGTAACATCATAAAGAACCCTCACCAACAGAGACATGCCCTTTTCTTGTTATGACCAAGAAGGTATAGGAGCCTGAAGACTCACTCACTGTTCTAAGATCAGCTTCTTTCCCTCTACAATCAGAAGTCTAAACAATTCATGAACACCACATTCTTTTTTGCAACACACACAAAATGCTGGTGGAACGCAGCAGGCCAGGCAGCATCTATAGGAAGAAGCACTTCTGCCATTTCGGGCCGAGACCCTTTGTCTGCCCTGACGAAGGGTCTCAGCCGGAAACGTCGACAATGCTCCTTCCTATAGATGCTGCCTGGCCTGCTGCATTCCACCAGCATTTTGTGTGTGTTGTTTGAATTTCCAGCATCTGCAGATTTCCTCATGTTTACTTTCTTTTTTGCACTGTTTACTTATTTTGTAATTTATCGTAATTTTTATATCTTTGCACCATACTGCTGTTGCAAAATAACAAATTTCATTTAAGACAGTGATTATAAAACTGATTCTGAACAAATACTGTGAAGAAGTTTTGGTTGATCTCCTGTTCAAGGAGAAAATGGCCCTCAAGCTACTGACATATAGAGGGTTTGTATTCATTTGTGGTTTCAGCTAACAAGGCTTAATGACCCTGTTCCAGGGCAGACTGAAAATAGCTTCCTGACAGGATAAACCTCTCACCTGAGTGTTTCCACCCTCTTCCAGTGATTGGCTCCTTGGTCTTCCTGCTCTTCGGAACTGAGGGTGATTTCTCCTTATAAGGGAAGGAATAGGTTCCTGCTCAGGGAGGCACTCTGCAAAGCAAAGCCTTCCCTTCTTTGACCCATGTTCAGGCATGTCTTAAGAAGGTAAAAACAAAACTGGTAAAGGAACAGGGGGTGGGGGGCACATCAAGACACATCTTGATGCAAGATGTTGATAAACAAGAGAAAATCTGCTGATGCTGGAAATCTGAGCAACACACACAAAATGCTGAATAAACTCAGCAGGCCAGGCAGCATCTATGGAAAAAAGTACAGTTGACGTTTTGGCTGAAACTAGTCAGCAGGACCCTGAAGCCCTGAAGAGTTTTGGCCCGAAATGTCAAATGTACTTTTTTCCATAGATGCTGCCTGGCCTGCTGAGTTCCTCCAGCATTTTGTGTGTGTTGCAAGATCTTGATAGATCATGCAAGATGAGTCCTGATGGAGAGTGTTGACCCAAAATGTTAACTATGCCTCCACCGTTGCTGCTCAACCTCCTGAGTTCTTCCATCAGTTTTTTTTGTGCCAGACTCCAGCAGATGCTTATCTAAGAGGTATTGACTTCCAGGAGTACCTGGTAACACAGGTAACATACCCCTACTCAAGGATTTAGAAACAGTTTCCATACCTCCATGATCCAATTTCTGAATGGTCAATGAACTCACGAACACTACCTCAACATTCCTTTTTTGCATTATTTATTTTTGTAATTTATAGATTTTTATGTTTTACACTATCTGCTACTGCAGAACAATTAACTTCACATCATGTTAATTGGAGTCAGGAGACAGGTAGTCCTCGGAGTCAGGAGATAGGTAGTTGGGTGACTGTCAGGAGAGGGAAGGGGAATAGACAGGAAGAGCAGAGCACCCCTGTGGCCGTTCCCCAACAATAAGTATACCCTTTTGGATACTGTTGGTGGGGACGACCTACCAGGGACAAGTTGCAGTGGTTGCATCTCTGGCACTGTGATGCACCATCAATAACTCTTGGAGACGTGAGTCGAGATAGGCTTTTATTAGCTGGAAGAAAGCATTATTAGCTGGAAGAAAGCACCATCAGCAGCAAGAGACCACCACACAACATCCTGGAGACTGAGGGAGGAGCAGTGCCTCCAATCGCCTTTATACAGGAGTCTGTGGGAGGACAGGACCTCCAGGATAGCAATCTCAAGATTGCTACCAGTGCCACATGCAGGTGGGTTTAGAAATAATAAGATAGTGCAGATCAACACATGGCTGAAGACATGGTGCAGGAGGGCGGGCTTCAGATTTAAAGATAATTGGGCAGTTTTCCAGGGAAGGTAGGACCTGTTCCGGTGGGACGGTTTACATCTGAACTGGAGGGGGACAAATATTCTTGCAGGTTAAGTTTGCTAGAGAGGCTCCAGTGGATTTAAACTAGATATGGGGGGGGGGGGGGGGGGGAGGGGAACCAGAGTGTAGGAACAGATGTATGGGAGAAGGAAGAAAAAGAAGACAGTAAAGTTTTTTGTACTGTTAGAGATAAACAGAGAGAAAGAGGTGGAGAATTTCTTAAATGTATTTATTTTAATGCTAGGAGCATTGTAAGAAAGGTGGATGAATTTAGAGCATGGATTGATACCTGGAAGTATGATGTTGTAGCTATTAGTGAAACATGGTTGCAGGAGGGGTATGAATGGTAACTAAATATTCCTGGATTTTGTTGCTTCAGGTGTGATAGAATCAGAGGGACAAGAGGGGGAGGTGTTGCGTTGCTTGTCAGAGAAAATATTACAGCGGTGCTCTGGCAGGATAGATTAGAGGGCTATTTGGGTGGAATTGAGGAATGGGAAAGGTATAGTAACACTTATAGGGGTGTATTATAGACCACCTAATGGGGAGCGAGAATTGGAGGAGCAAATTTGCAAGGAGATAGCAGATATATGTAATAAGCACAGGGCTGTGATTGTGGGAGATTTTCATTTTCCACACATAGACTGAGAAGTCCATACTGTAAAAGGGATGGATGGTTTGGAGTTTGTAAAATGTGTGCAGGATAGTTTTTGCAGCAATACATAGAGGTACCATCTAAAGAAGGGGCAGTGTTGGATCTTCTGTTAGGGAATGAAATAGGTCAGGTGACAGAGGTATGTGTTGGGGAGCACTTCGGGTCCAGTGATCACAATGCCATTAGTTTCAATATAGTTATAGAGAAGGATAGGACTGGACCCAGGGTTGAGATTTTTGATTGGAGAAAGGCTAACTTTGAGGAGATGCGAAAGGATTTAGAAGGAGTGGATTGGGACAATTTGTTTTATAGGAAGGATGTAATAGAGAAATGACAGTCATTTAAAGGTGAAATTTTGAGGGTACAGAATCTTCACGTTCCTGTCAGGTTGAAAGGAAAGTTTAAAAGTTTGAGAGAGCCATGGTTTTCGAGGGATATTGGAAACTTGGTTAGGAAAAAGAGAGATATCTACAATAACTATAGGCAGCATGGAGTAAATGAGGTGCTTGAGGAATATAAAGAACGTAAGAAGAATCTTAAGAAAGAAATTAGAAAATCAAAAAAAAGCTAAGAGGTTGCTTTGGCAAGTAAGGTGAAAATAAATCCAAAAGGTTTCTACAGTTATATTAATAGCAAAAGGATAACAAGGGATAAAATTGGTCCCTTAGAGAATCAGAGTGACAGCTACATGTGGAGCTGAAAGAGATGGGGGAGATTTTGAACAATTTCTTTTCTTTGGTATTCACTAAGGAGAAGGATATTGAATTGTGTAAGGTAAGGGAAACAAGTAGGGAAGTTATGGAAACTATGATGATTAAAGAGGAGGAAGTACTGGCATTTTTAAGGAGTATAAAAGTGGATAAATCTCCAGGTCTTGACAGGATATTCCTAGGACCTTGAGGGAGGTTAGTGTAGAAATAACAGGGGTTCTGACAGAAATATTTCAAATGTCATTAGAAACAGGGATGGTGCCGGAGGATTGGCGTATTGCTCATGTGGTTCCATTGTTTAAAAAGGGTTCTAAAAGTAAACCAAGCAATTATAGGCTCATCAGTTTGATGTCAGTGGTGGGTAAATTAATGGAAAGTATTCTTAGAGATGGTATATATAATTATCTGGATAGACAGGGTCTGATTAGGAACAGTCAACATGGATTTGTGTGTGGATGGTCATGTTTGACAAATCTGATTGAATTTTTTGAAGAGGTTATGAGGAAAGTTGATGAGGGTAAAGCAGTGGATGTTGTCTATATGGACTTCAGTTAAGGCCTTTGACAAGGTTCCACGTGGAAGGTTAGTTAGGAAGGTTCAATCGTTAGGTATTAATATTGAAGTAGTAAAATGGATTTAACAGTGGCTGGATGGGAGATGCCAGAGAGTAGTGGTGGATAACCGTTTGTCAGTTTGGAGGCCGGTGACTAGTGGTGTGCCTCAGGGATCTGTACTGGGTCCAATGTTGTTTGTCATATACATTAATGATCTGGATGATGGGGTAGTAAATTGGATTAGTATGTATGCAGATGATACTAAGGTAGGTGGCGTTGTGGATAATGAAGTAGGTTTTCAAAGTTTACAGAGAGATTTAGGCCAGTTGGAAGAGTGGGCTGAGTGATGGCAGATGGAGTTTAATGCTGATAAGTGTGAGGTGCTACATTTTGGTAGGAATAATCTAAATAGGACAAACATGGTAAATGGAAGGGCATTGAAGAATGCAGTAGAACAGAGTGATTTAGGAATAATGGTGCATAGTTCCCTGAAGATGGAATCTCATGTGGATAGGGTGGTGAAGAATGCTTTTGGTATGTTGGCCTTTATAAATCAGAGCATTGAGTATAGGAGTTGGGATGTAATGTTAAAATTGCACAAGGCATTGGTAAGGCCGAATTTGGAGTATTGTGTGCAGTTCTGGTCACCGAATTATAGGAAAGATGTCAACAAAATAGAGAGAGTACAGAGAAGATTTACTAGAATGTTACCTGGGTTTCAGCACCTAGGTTACAGAGAAAGATTGAACAAGTTAGGTCTTTATTCTTTGGAGCGTAGAAGTGTGAGGGGGGGACTTGATAAGAGTATTTAAAATTATGAGGGGGATAGATAGAGTTGACGTGGATAGCCATTTTCCATTGAGAGTAGGGGAGATTCAAATAAGAGGACATGAGTTGAGAGTTAGGGGGCAAAAGTTTAAGGGTAACATGAGGGGGAACTTCTTTACTCAGAGAGTGGTAGCTGTGTGGAACGAACTTCTAGTAGTAGTGGTAGGGGCAGGTTCGGTATTGTCATTTAAGGTAAAATTGGATAGGTATATGGACAGGAAAGGAATGGAGGCTGCGTGCAGGTCAGTGGGACTAGGTGAGAGTAAGCGTTTGGCACAGACTAGAAGGACCGAGATGGCCTGTTTCTGTGCTGTAATTGTTATATGGTTATATCATGTTAGTGATAATAAAGCCAATGCTGATTCTGCAATGGAGGGAAGAAAGGAGGAGCAGTAGGGACAGAAGGGTAGGAGTTGTGAAAGAGGCAGCTGCAAGAGAGAAGGATGTTGTGTGGCAGGGGAATAACAATTGACCAGCTGCAAGTGACTCCATTCCCTTGTCATGCTTATAATTTGAAGACCCTCTCCTGCAACAATTGTACAAGGTGGCTCGACTCCTGATTAACCAGGGACCATCCAGCCAAGCCCCAGCTGAGGACACCCATATCCCAGGAAAAAGATGGGCTGGGGTATAAATATTATACATAAAATCATGTCGGGCTACACTGTACTGTGACAGGAATCTGAGTTTGCTTCGTCCCTTTAACGAAGGGACTCAGCAGCCTCTGCAGGTTAATTACCAAATAAGGCAAAGTCTGCAGTCTGCGAGCCGGCAGAATGCACAAAGTTTAACCCTTGGCGTGCTGGCCGCTCTTGCTCAAGGTGTGTCCGCAGTATTGATGTGTGTGTTGTTTGGATTTCCTGATTCTGCAGATTTTCTCGATTGTATCGATGCTCCGTGTCTAAGTCATCATCCCAGAGAGGCTGCGTGAACAGGGATTTCCAGGACATCTCGGACCAGAGCCGGGACATTCCTCTCCCATATTATTATCATTTTGACAAGATTGGGTGATGGGGGGGAGGAGGGTTCCGGCTTTTTGTCTCAGGACTAATTCTACCACCCCTGAGCTACTGACGTTAATCGCTGTCCGATTAAAGCACTGTATTCTTTTTATATTTTCAAATCGTCCTTTGGTTTTGCAGCTGCCATTCCTGGGATATCTTAGAAACATTTAAGGGTGTGGCGAACAATTGGGAAATCAGCGGGTCCTTCATCGCGCGCGTGTGTGTGTGTGTGTGGGGGGGGTGAACAGTCGACGTTTTGTGTCTAAACGCTGTATCAGGCAGGACTGAGCCACGCCAGAATGGAAGTAGACCAGACTGCATCTGCAATCTCTTGTCCCTACAGCCCTCCCAGATCTCTGCGCTGTTTTAAATTCTAATCATGGACTTTAATCACTCCCTATGCCTCTAATAAGCCCGGCCCCAGACTCGTCAATTCTTTCTCCACGACCTCCCTATCTCTGCTTTTAAAGTATTTCTTCACTCCCCCTCCCCCCACGTGCGATGCGATTTTGGTTACTAATCTCTCCCTTTGTCTGCATCAGGAAGGGGTAATTTTACAGGTGCTGGGTATTGCGAGATGAATCAGGTATTGCCCTGAGCACAGTGCGAAATGATGATGAACAGCCGAATAGGTAAAGCTCGAGCAATGATTTGCTCAATGATCAATGCATGTTGAGAAATATCAAAAGTGGGTAAACTCTACCCGCCTGATTGTGAATATTAAAGAAATACATAAATGAATGAACATTTCCACTATGATTTGATTTAGTCCCATGGAAACCGAGCTGTGGCTCTGCCCCCGGGATCTCATTGGCTGGCTGTGACGTGACTGTCTGTCGGTGTGTCTTCGTGCTCCATAAAGAGAGGGGGACTGTGCGATGAGGTCTAGTTTGTCGCAATAGCTTTGTTCTCTTGACTTGGTTGGTCCTGATGCATTGTTTGGTTTAGTTTGGTGGATTGAGGCGCTGTGCTTTGTGTTCTTGACTCACTATTTTTTTCCCCTTTTATCTTTCAGTCATTCCCTCCGCGCTGTAAACCATGGCTGATGATGAGATTGCTGCACTAGTTGTGGACAATGGATCTGGTATGTGCAAGGCCGGATTTGCGGGAGATGATGCCCCCAGAGCTGTGTTTCCCTCCATTGTGGGGCGGCCTCGACACCAGGTGAGTTATTCACTGAAAAGCCTCAACTCCTGCAACATAGGAGATTTGCGGGCGATGTCCTAGCTCAGGGCTTGAGAGTTGATTGTAGACTTTGTGATTATTTACTTTTGGAAGAGATTAGAGAGTAACTAAGTGTTGGAACCTTATTGGGAGAGGGTGGCTCAGTGTGATGTGTGAGTGCGGTGCCGGTGGGTAAATGGCCCCAACCCAATTATGGCGCTTTATTTGGGCGGTTGGCATAAACTGGATCATGGTCTCCATGAGAACATTTTTTTGTTAATGTGTTTGGGATGGTATTGTTGACTTTATAATGGAATCTCCTAGAGTCTTAAAGACAAGAGATTCTATAGATGGAAAATTTGCCAGCAATACACAAAAAACAGGAATTTAACATGTATGGAGAGGAATAAACAGTCGATGTTTTGGGTCGAGACTTAATCAGGACTGAAAGGAAAGGGGGATTTCGGCTTGTGCTCTCTTCCACCTGACTAGCGAGTTCCTCCAGCATTTTGTGTGTTGCTCTAATCTAGGCCCTTTTTATTACTGGTTCTTATACCCCGACTTTGAGGGCAAGAACTGGGTAGGTCTGGAATATATTAACCCTTCCTTGCCCTTGCTCAGTGATGGCGTTGAAAGGAATAGAACAATTGAAGGGGAGGCTCTCTAACGTAACGTCGGATTTGAATGGTTCTTTTGTGTAGCAACAGAATTATGGGACTAACAAAGGGCTGTATTTGCATGTGAATAAATAACGAAGGAAGTGAACAACGTCGTTGGGGTATAAAGTACAAAACTGGAAAGGTTATGTTTCTGTTATTACAAGGCATTGGTGAGGCAGCAATTGAAGCACTAAGCAGTAATTTCCTTGTTTAAGGAAGCTATATGCATTTGGAAATTAAGGTTATAATAGGCTATTTGCAATGTGAAAATAGTTGGATACCTTTAGAAATGTATTTTTTTAGGAGTTCTGTAAAATGACAGGATACATAAAACTCAAGGATCTGAGGCATCTTAACGAAATCGATGTGGACATGCTACTTCTGGAAGAATCTAGAATTTGTGGGTTGCACATCAAAGATGTGAGATAGGATTTCAGGCTGGTTAATTATTAGAACTCTTGGGAGTGGTGGTGGAAGGAGAGATTCTGAATATGTTTAAGACAAAAGTAGGTAAATGATAAAGCAATGGGATAAGTTGCTTGCTATACATTTGAGTTGCCATTAGATCAGCTTTTCGAGGTTTTTGTGTATACTAACATTTTATCTGGTTCACTAAATATCCCTTTATAAAGGCCTTCCCATCTCAATTTGTGTGACTTTTTTCCTGGAATGGAAAAATAATCCTGCCATTTCAGCACATACAAAATCTAAAAATTGTTGGAATTTTTTTTTCAACTTGGTCTGTATCAGTGGAGAGAAATGGTTAATGTTTTAGCTCTGGATTTTTCAGAACTAGGAAATAATGAGATGTTAAGATGCAAATGAGAGGAGGAAAGGAGAGAACAATGGGAGGTCTGTCTGTTGGATACAAAGCAGGAAAGGCAGTGGTAAAAAGACCAGAAACAATAGGTGTCTTGTGTAAATAAGAACAGTGAGACTATCTAAAATTGAATGTGAGACCAGAAGGCTGCAGAGTAATAAAGCATTAAATGATGGCTGTGCCTGTGACATCCACATCCTGTGAATGTTACTTTTTCGAAAAAGCCATAGATTCTTTTGCCAGTGCAGTGAATGAAAATCTAATTGGTCATTGTGAACAATGTAATATCTGTAATGTACAGCACAGTGTGTGATGCTAGTTTGATTATTTTAATCTTCAAATTCCTTAAGTTTGGAATTTTCTATCAGGGCTGACTTGCCAATCTCTTGTCTAAAAATTGACATCCTGCTTAATAAGTAACAATACATGGCGACAGGAAATTGTACAGCAGTTCACTACGTTAGTGATTGTGAGTTTATAAACTACAATACGATATACAATAGATACTTTGATTTGTGTGCAATATCATATTCAAGGTGACCCTGACCAGTAGTAAAAGTGGAAGGTGGAGTGGTGGAGAGTCAACTCATTAAACTAATTTCAGTACAAAGTTCCCTCCTTATCTTGCCCCATCATAAACTAATCTAAGACTTTTGTTTCACCAATTATGGAATTGACTGCAGTGGCTGCCTCACAGTTCTAGTGACTCAATCCTGACTCACTGTGCTGTCTGTACAAGTTGCATGTTGAAGGTCTTTATTTACACAGTGGGCTGAAGAGCTAGTTTCTGTGTTGTCTATACAAGACCATAAGATATAGGAGCAGAATTAGGCCATCTGGCCCATCAAGTATGCTCCACCATTTCCTTTCAGCCCCAATCTCCTGCTTTCTTCCCATATCCTTTAAGTGGGACTATCAGATTGATCCATTTAAAAAACAATTATTCTATTAGAGATGTTCAATCAGCATCCTCTACTGTCAACCAGCCAATGAATGCCAGTTTTGATGACAATTTTCCGTTGATGGAGTAGAATTTTTCAGGCTCTGGAGAAACACTGTCCTGCCAGGCTTCCCTCAGTGCCTTAGAAGTGGCAACACGGGTAGTGTGGTGTAGGTGTTTGGTATACTTCATTGGTCAGGGCTCTGTATACAAGAGTTAGAATGTCATATTTACAATGGTACCAGAGCCTGGTGAGATGGGACTGCAAGTGGTAAATCTGCAGCAACAAGTAATCCAATTTGAAGTGGTGGGGTGGGGGAACTGTCAGAATTTCGGGTCAAAATCCTGCATCAGGATTGGAAGGTGAGAGGGGAGATGTCCAGTATAAAGAGAAACAGATGTCTAAGACAAGAATATGAAGTAATTGGTGGACTAGGGTGGAGTGAAAGATGAGTGCTTGTGAAAGATGAGTGCTTGTGCCAGACAGGCTCTTCCATCAAAGATGTTGGGTGAAATCACACTTTAAATATTGTGCAACTTTGATTTACATAGCTATTAGAAAAATGTCATTAAGGATGGGGCAGGGATTGGAGAGCTTGAGTTGTAAGGAAAAATGGGATGGGACTGATTTTGCTGAAATACAAGGGCTGAGGGGTAATTTTATGGGGGTATAAAATGATGAAAGGCATGAATGGTCAGTTTTTACCCCAGAATAGGGTAGTTTGAAAATTGGATGTCATGGGTTTAAAGTGAGAAGAGAGATACAAATGGGACCTTATGGGGAAATTTCACAGAGCATAGTGTGTATTTAGAATGGGCTTCCAGGTAGTTGGATAAGTGTGGATAGAGGTTTAGTGGGATAGTGGCCACACACCCCACTAAATTGGAACTAGCTCGGATAGACGTCTTTGTCAGCATGGACAAGTTAGAACGAAGGGCCTATTTCCATCCTTTATAACTCTGGTTACTTAACTAACATGAAATTGACACTCAGATATAATAGTGAAGATTTTTAGCCTCTATCCTTCAGAATGTGTTCTAGACCTGTGATTTTTGTGTAAATTTTCCAACTTTCTGATAACAAAGTTCTGACCCTTTTCTATTTGACCTGTGTAGGCTGTTTTGTACATCCTTATTAACATGGAAGAATTGCCTCTGAAGAAAATGGTTTGAGATTACTGATTGCACATTGACTGTACTTGCCTGTCTCCCCAAACCCCATGCCCAGCATTTACTGAAAGAGCTGTGCAAATATAGTAAAGTTGCCCCTTCTTCCTCTGTCACCCTTCACAGCAAGTGCAGTCTAGATTAAGATTTGTCTTGTGCCACAACTTCAGCTCTGCACGAAGGTAGCAGATACTTGTATATGACAATGAAAAGCTGGTATTGTGGCCTGACAAACAGATTTGCCCCTTACTATAAGTCTCAATCATCAAATGCCTGTTATGCTGCTGGCTTTTAGAGGCAGCAATATTGTTCACAATGGAGATCTTGTAAACACATGGTAGTAGATGAGGCGTGGGTTCAAGAGCAGAAAGGACCACTTGTGGTGCAGTATTATCCTGTGTAATAGTCAAGGCATTTGGAAGGCCAATGAATTCCAAAACATTGCCTCAGTGACAATCCCTGAAAGACAAATCAAGAAATGGATCCACTCCTATTTCCTTGCGAGTAGTTGATATGTCTCAAGTGTTGCATTAATACATTCCAGATAACCCTCTTTAAAAGATGTCTTGTTGCAAAGATTACAAAAGCTTCTCTTTGTATTGCTTAGCAAGAGAACTGTCTCCTCTGCTGTATTAATTCTGCAGTTGCTAAAAAGGTCTTGGCTGAATTTTAAATCGTCCTTTGTCCCATTTTTCCATTCTAGGGTGTGATGGTGGGAATGGGTCAGAAAGACAGCTATGTTGGTGATGAAGCCCAGAGCAAGAGAGGCATCCTGACTCTGAAATACCCAATTGAGCACGGCATTGTAACCAACTGGGATGACATGGAGAAGATTTGGCATCATACCTTCTACAACGAGCTGCGAGTGGCCCCAGAGGAACACCCTGTCCTCCTCACAGAGGCTCCCCTCAATCCCAAAGCCAACCGTGAGAAGATGACCCAGATCATGTTCGAGACCTTCAACACTCCAGCCATGTACGTTGCCATCCAAGCTGTGCTGTCCCTGTACGCCTCTGGCCGTACCACTGGCATTGTGCTAGATTCTGGGGATGGTGTGAGTCACACTGTGCCAATCTATGAAGGCTATGCCTTGCCACATGCCATTTTGCGTCTCGACCTGGCTGGCCGGGATCTCACTGACTACATGATGAAGGTCCTGACCGAGCGTGGGTACTCCTTCACAACCACAGCTGAGAGGGAGATTGTCCGTGACATCAAAGAGAAGCTTGCTTATGTGGCCCTAGATTTTGAATCTGAGATGCAGACAGCCAGCTCATCCTCGTCCTTGGAGAAAAGCTATGAGCTTCCTGATGGCCAGGTCATCACCATTGGCAATGAGCGTTTCAGATGCCCGGAAACCCTCTTCCAACCCTCCTTCATTGGAATGGAATCTACTGGAATCCATGAAACCTGTTTTAACAGCATCATGAAATGTGATGTGGACATCAGGAAGGATCTGTACGCCAACACAGTCCTGTCTGGTGGAACCACCATGTTCCCAGGAATCGCTGACCGGATGCAGAAGGAAATCACAGCCTTGGCTCCAAGCACCATGAAGATTAAGATCATTGCTCCACCAGAGAGGAAGTACTCAGTGTGGATCGGAGGCTCCATCCTGGCTTCTCTCTCTACCTTCCAGCAGATGTGGATCAGTAAGCAGGAGTATGATGAGTCTGGTCCCTCCATTGTCCATCGCAAGTGCTTCTAAATCATTGGAGATTGGAACTGATTTAACCTTGATTAGATTGAGATGGAAATGTTGCCTTTTCATTCTCATTTCTCCAAATATTGCCTGCCCAGTTAACTTGAATTTTGTTAGGCCTTTGGGGTTATGATGTAAGTTTTAGTGACAACTGTCTATCTGATTCAAGAATGGTTGGGTTGCTCACAATCCTACAATATTAGGATACCTGAGAGAAACAATATTGATTTCCAGCTACCAGATAGACAGGCCTCTTACAGTACATAAATGTGAGTGAATTTGAAGGACAAAAGTCCCTGTGGTTTGCCCTCCTACATCTGATATCAAATTGTGAATTGGGAAAGAGACAGTTTTCATTTTTGCTTTGACAGTTGTCTTGAGCAGAATGGGACAATACACAATTGCCCTGGGGGGTTTGGGTTTCTGGGGAATGAGAATCATCTCATGGAAGTTTTCATCTCTGCTGGAAATGGTTGCAAAATATTTGTTATTGCAAAAACATTTAATAAAAATGCATTTGAACAACATGTTTAATTACTGCTACTGTATCTAACCACCTTTTCCATAAATACTTCAAGTAATTGCACTGAACTTTTCTCAATATTTCTCTCACTGCAGGAAAGTTGTGAAGTGGCACCTCAGACTTGGTGTTTGCTCCAAGATAATGGTTTTTTTAAAAAAAAAACAGCTTCTCAAAAACAAGAGCATACGTAGATTAAAATTACTTTGGTATATGACCCCCCCCCCCCCCCACCCTCCATACCTCTAGTCCTAGATTCCTCCAGAAGAGAAAGTACCTTGTCCTTGTACCCCATCAAGGCTCCTCATCTTGCTTTAATCAAGCAGTACTTTAGTCAAAGCCTCTCTGAATGTGATGTGCAATCAATCAAAGGCTTGACATTGCAAGGTGTCTGCAAATTAATAGGCAGCTGTGGCCTGTTTAAACCTGCCTTGGTAGAGATGGGAGGGCAGAACCATCAAAACACTTATTTGCAATTAGTCAAATTAATCCTTGGTTCTCTAGCTGTTAACCATATTTACCTGAAGATGCAGTAAATTTGGTTTATAGATGAGATGTATAACTAGAAATGTCTAGAGCAGATGGTTATGATTTTTGCAGAAAAAGAACTATGATCAGGTGTTCATAAGGCCACTGGGTTCTAGGCCCACCAAGATTCCGATCTAGGCTAGTCCTGCTTGGCCCATAATCCTCTGACACATTTCCGTCCATGGACCTGTCCAAGTATATTTTAAAAATGCACTCCCAGCTTAATGGCATCTTTCCTATAGCAGAGTAATGAAAGCTGAACATAATATTCCAAAATCTGGTGTCACTAGTGTCTAGTACAACTGTAATGTAAAATCTCAACTTCTGATTGATGAAGGCCATTGTGACCACTTTTTTGGTATAATTTTTTGGTATAATTGCTTATTAATGTAAATAACCAGCCAATCAGACATGGCCATTAAAATGAGGAAGAAATGTGACCTAAGTAGAAATATTGATGGTTCCAGATGGAGTGGTTTGAGTATCTTAGAAACTGCTGATCTGGGATTTTCATGCAACACTGTAGAGTTTGCAGTGAATGGTGTGGAAAAACAAAACAATGTGCACACACTCATGACCCTCCTGAGTAAAGAAATTTTCCTTCAACCTTTTCATCTTTCACTCATAAGTTATGAACTCTACTTCTGGGGAAAAAGCCTGTTTGCATTTACCTCATCTATACCTTTAATAATTTTGTGCACCATTATTAGAACTGCACACAATACTTCAAATTAGGTCTCACCAACATATTATTTGGATGTTTAACATAACCTAACATCCCATCTCCTGGACTCAATACTTTGATTTATGGATCACCAATGTAGAAAAGGTTTCTTTATGATCCTATCACTTCAACAAGTTACAGACCTGTAGCCTCTGATGCATTAATTCTACCATATTCTTTAATCCCCTGCCATTCGCTACGTAAGACCTATACCTGGTTGGTTCTACAGAAGTGCAAAATCTTGCACTTGTTAAATTCCAAATGCCATTTCTCCAGCTGATGCAGATCCCTCTGCAAGCTATGATAGTCTTCCTTGTTGTCCACTACAGTTCCAATGTCGGTGTCATCTGAAAATTTGCTGAAGCAGTTAAACACATTATCATCCAGATTGTTGATATAAATGACTAACAATGGACCCAGCACCAATCCCTGCAATCAACTACTACCGCTCTCTGGCTTCTCCCACAAAGCCAATGTCTAATCCAATTTACTAACCTCAACTTGAACGCTGAGCAACTGAACCTTCTTAACCAACCTCCCAAGTGGGACCTTATCAAATGCCTTGCCTTCATCCACTTCCTTGAAAAACTCTTAAGGGTGGTTAGACTTGACCTGCCATGCTGATTATCCTTAATCAGTCCTGTCTATCCAAATACTCATGTATCCATTCCCTTAGAATACCTTCTGGTAACTACTAATGTCAAACTCAATGGCCTATAATTTCCTGGTTTATGTTAAGAGACTTTCTTAAATAGCGGAACAACATGAGCTATCTTCCAATCCTCCGGTATCTCTCCTATTACTAAGGATGCTAGGGCCCTGGCAATTTCTGCACTTGCTTCCTGTAAGGTCTGAGGGAACACCTTGTCAGGCCCTGGGGATTTATCCACCCTGATTTGTCTCAGGATAGCAAACACTACCTCCACTGTAATCTGTATAGGGTCCACAAAGTTGATCCCACTTTGCCTTCGCCTCACTTCTATAGGCTGTGTTTATCTCCTGAGTAAATGCAGATGCAAAAAAAATTGATCTTTCCCCATCTGTTTTGGCTCCACACATGGATTACCATTCTGATCTTCCAGAGGGCTAATATTGTCCCCTGTAACTTTTTTGCTCTTAACCTATCTAGAATCCCTGAGGATTCTCCTTCACCTTGTCTGAAGGCAACTTCATGCCACCTTTTAGCCTTTCTGATTTCTTTCTTAGGTGCATTTCTTTCTTTCTTGCATTTCTTACACTCCATAAGCACCTCATTTCTTCCTACCTGTTTAAACCCGATATGCACCTCCTTTTTTTCTTAACCAGGGCCTCAATATCTCTTGAAAACCAAGATTCCCTACATTTGTTATCTTTACCTTTTGTTCTGACAAACACAAGCTTTGTACTCTCAAATTTTCACTTTTGAAGGCTTCCCACTTACCAAGTAGATCTTTGCCAGAAAGCAGCCTGTTCCAATCCACATTTGCCAGATCCTTATGATACCATCAAGATTGACTTTTCTCCAATTTAGAATCTCAACCAGTGGACCAGTCCTATCTTTTTGCATATTTACTTTAAAACTAATGACATTGTGATCACTAGATGTAAAGTGTTACCCCACACAAACTTCTGATACCTGCCCTGTCTCATTCCCTAATATCAGATCAAGTATCGCACACTCTCTTGTTGGGACTTTTACATACTGATTAAGGAAACTTTCCTGAACATATTTGACAAACTTTATCCCATCTAGTCATTTTACAGTATAGGAATCCCAGTCAATATGTGGAAAGTCAAATCACCTACTATAACAACCATGTGTTTCTTGCAACAGTGTGTGATCTCTTTACAAATTTGTTCCTCTAAATTTCATGGACTGTTGAATTATCTATAATATAGCCCTATTAACATGGTCGTACCTTTCTTATTTCTCAGATCCATTCGCAATGCCTCACTAGACTTGCAGGTTGAGTCAGTGGTGAGGAAGGCAAATACAATGTGAGCATTCGTTTTAAGCAGGCTTGAATACAAGAGCAGGGAAGTGATGCTGAGGCTTTATAAAGCACTGGCGAGGTTTCGCCTTGATTATTGTGAACAGTTTTGGACTCCTCATCTCAGAAAAGATGTGCTGGCATTGTAGAGGGTCCAGAGGCAGTTCACAAGGATGATTCTGGGAATGAAAGGGTTATCATTTGAGGAACGTTTGCTGGCTCTGAGTCTGTATTCACTGGAATTTAGAAGGATGAGGGGGGATCACATTGAAACCTTTCAAATGTTAAAAAGACCTAGACAGAATAGATGTGGAAAGGATGTTTTCCATGGTGGGGGAGTCTAGGACAAGAGGGCACAGCCTCAGAACAGAGGGGTGTCCATTTAAAAGAAAGATGCAGAGAAATTTCTTTAGTCAGAGGGTGGTGAATTTGTAGAATTTGTTACCACAGGCAGCTGTGGAGGCCAGGTCATTGGGTGTATTTAAGACAGAGATTGATAGGTTCTTGATTGGACATGGCATCAAAGATTACGGGGTGAAGGCCAGGGAATGGGGTTGAGGAGGGGAAAAAGGAATCAGCCATGATTGAATGTTGGAGCAGACTCGATGAGCCAAATGGCCTAATTCTGCTCCTATGTCTAATGGACTTATAGTCTTGTTTAGATAAGTTCTCCAGTCTGTCCTGACTGAGCAATGCTATGACATTTTTCTGACTAGTAACACCATCCTTCCTCCTTTAATCCTTCCCCCTCTGTCATGTATAAAGTAACAGAACCTCGAATATTGAACTGCCAGTCCTGCCCCTTCTGCAACCAAGTCTCATTAATGGCTACAGTATTATAATTCTATACCTGAGCTCATCCATCTTTCCTACAAAACTTCTTGCATTAAAATATAAGCAGCTAGGGACACTAGTCACACTATACTCAACCTTTTGATCCCTGACTTTATCTAAGGTCTTCTGTCTCCACAACCTCTCTACTAACTGTTTTGGCACTCTGGTTCCCATCCCCTGCAACTCTAATTTAAGCCCCACTGTGCAGCACTAGCAAACCTTTCCGCTAGGATATTAGTCCCCTTCTAGTTCAGGTACAAACCTTCTTTTCTGTACAGGTCCCGCCTTCCCTGGAAGAGAGTCCAATGACCTAAAAATCTTATGCTCCCTGTCCTACACCAACTCTTTAGCCATGTGTTAAACTGTATAATCTTCATTTTTCTGGCCTCACTAGCATGTGACATGGGTAGCAATCCTGTGATTGCAACCCTGGAAGTCCTGCTCTTTAAGTTAGCACTTAACTCCCTGAACTCACTTTGCTGAATCTCATCACTCTTCCTACCTATGTGATTGGTGCCTACATGGACCACAGTCTCTGGCTGTTCTCCCTCCCAAATAAGAATGCTGAGGACTCGATCCAAGATATCCCTGACCCTAGCACCAGGGAGGCAACATACCACCCAGGAATCACATTCTCATCCACAGAACCTCCCTTCTGTTCCCCTAAATAACAAATCCCCTATCCCCACAGCTCGCTTCTTCTCTCCCTTTCCTTCTGAATCACAGAGTCGGACTCAGTGTCAGAGACCTTACCGCTGCCTTCCCTCATCCCATAAGAGGAACATTCCACAGTCCTGCCTGGCATCTTTACTGTCCTAACTGAGCAAGTGTAAAGAAGGCAAACAAAAATCTACTTACAGCTTATCTTTTGTCTTCTCTGACTGAATCCTTGAAGGGCTAAAGCCTCAAAATCTCCTCTCTAATTCTGACTACTACAACCATGGCAGCTGCAAAGATGCAGCTCCCCCAGTGGAGATTTTGAGGCTTTTAGCTTTCAAGGCATCAGTCAGAGAAGGCAAAAAATAAGCTGTAAGTAAATTTTTGTTCCACTTGCCCTTGTCTTACCTTAAGTTTTTCTTGCTAATAAATCCTGAACGCTGATTGGCCACTACTGAAAGCCAAAACTGCTCTGATTTGTTGCATTTTCTACTTGATCAGCAAACCTGAGTGAAATACGTCTTCTCACGTTTTTGATCTCTCCAATTGGCCGCTGCTCAAAGTCCCCTCACCTATCTTCCCAAAATACAACACTCATATTTCTGAATTAAACTGAATTTGCCATTCTTCAGCCCACTTACCGAGTTGATCAAGACCTTTCTGCAAATCCTGATAACCACGTTCACTATCACCTAATGATGCATTAGTATAGTCTATTCAGCAGATGATTTAATCAAATCTCCCCCCCCCCCGTGAATAATTTCAAAAGTGATTGATAGGTTGAAGTTCATAGAACCAGTTTTACTAGATCGGCTAAGAATTTGCTTAATATGCAGTCTCTATCAAGATAGTGACTCTGATTTAGCTATTATTTAGGTTTGATAAGATGGTTTTGGGGACAGAGAGGGGAGTTGGGGATCAGGTTAGGGTTCAGGAACAGAAATATTGAGGAATTAGAGGTCAGGCCAGAGTCTAGGTGTTAGAAGGCCAGTGATATGGACACAGGAAATATATCTGTGATCAGATATTGGGCTGGCAGACCATCAAGGATGAAGTCTGGTGCCCCCTACCCAGGTCAGTGAGGGCAAGTTCCAGGATTGAATTTCTGTGAGGGCCAGTGATTCCCTAGATACATGAGACGGCCAGACCAGAATTCAAAGCCTAATGTTCACAATCCCATAATTGGTAAATCCAGAGTTTGAGGCCTGGAGTTCAGGGTTGTCATCCAGGATTCTCCCTCATTTGTCATCATTGGCAAGTCCTGAGCTCAATAGCAAAGACTGAAGCTCGAAGGTCAATAAGAAGACCAGATATCAAGGCTTAATAGCCAAAACCCTGGGTCTGCAAGTTCACTAGGGAAGTCGAAGGCCCAGTGTCTGTGGATCCATGAGTCTGCTGGAGAACTAGAGCAGGCCTATCCTAGGACTATGTGTGTGTGGGTGGGTCAGAGGGAGGTAACAGTGAAATGAATTGTTTATATAAGTGTCTCAACTCATTCTGGCCTCAGCATAGCATGGCCACCAAGTTCACAGAACACAGAAGCAACAACAATAACAGAGAAACAAACCAGTTATGTACATGTGTTAAGTGAATCTGAATGCATAATAAGGTTTATATTCCTCAGTGTATTCTTCAGAAAATGGTCTGTTTGAAAAGTTTAGGGGTAACAAACAGGAAGTGGGAGGAATTCACAATTGAAGTTCTATTTCTAGAGTCAATAAAATCTTATTAATGCATCTGATGGGCAAGAATGGCCATGATTAGATGCAGTGAATTTAACAGTGGATCTGGGTCATGGTAAGCAATGAAATGGTTTTGTTCTCAGAAGCCGTATTTTCCTCTTTCACACAGCTGGCAGTAGTGGTGCAGCTACAAAGGCCACAGCTATATGTCAAAACCCAGGTTCAATCTGATCTCCAGTGCTGGTTGTGTTGGGTTTGCACATTCTCTCTGTGAGCATGTGAGCTTCCTCCTACATCTTAAAGGTGTGTAGGTTGGTACATTAATTGATCACAATAAATTGTCCTTAATATGTGCCCTATATATAGGTGAGAGATAGGATCTAGGGGAATCTGATGAAAATGTGAGGCAAATTTTTAAACAGTGGACTAATGTAGGATTAGTATAAATTGGTGGTGATGAGTGGCACTAATTCAGTGTGTCAAAGAATCCGATTCCATGCCATATCTCTATAAGTATGAAGTGGCATAGTTTCTGGTGGTTGTAATTAATCCTCTCATAGAAGAGCAGTGGCCTTGTTTTAAGATACTGTAAATGCCCCCTCAAACAGTTGAGAGTGAAATAGCCCTGCTCAATGCTGCTGTATGTGCCCCCTCTCAGTGTTGTTCTAAGTTATCCCATCCTGTTGTCATTAACTGGAGAGGGAAGTTCTCTCCATGAAAGATGAGGTGTATAGAAATCTGTTTTTTTCTCTGGAGATACCTACTTACGTATTGCACTCTTTCTGCCATCCTACCCACTTGGTTGATCTGTGTCCAGTGCTTACTCATGACACCAGAATCAATCTCTATGTAGGTTTAACAGCTGGACAGCTCAGTCACACAGCACAGTAACAATCCCTTTCATCCACCATATCCATGCTGATCATCAAGTACTCATCTGCACCATTCCCATTTACCAGCAATTGGTCTATGAATTTCTATGTCTGGTCAATTGAAGTGTATATATATTGTTACATTATACAGTATATCTTATACATTGTTGGAGTGCCTGTCTCTACCTACTACAGAGGCAGCGAATTCCAGTTTCCAAACATCCTGTGCATAAAGAAATTTCTTCCTCAGATCCCCTCTAAACCCTAGAGTCTAGTTTTAGACATCTATACAGGAAAAAAGATCCTACTATCTTTTGTAGTAACTGTCCACACGCTCCTGATTTCCATGTTGATTAAAAATTATGTTTATTGACTATAACTCTGCCTTCAATACTGTAATTTCAAGCAAACTCAATACCCGAACTCCAGACCCTGTCAGTCAACACTTCCCTCTACAACTGAATGCTTGACTTCCTGACATCCTTACAACCAGTAAGGATTTGCAGCAACACCTCCATCATGATTATTCAACAATGATACTCCACGAGGCTATGTCCTTAGCCCTGTACACTCATGACTGTGTGGCTAGATTCTGCTCTAACACAATCTACAAGCTTGCAAATGATACCACTGTAGCAGAATGTATCTCAAAAACGATGAGATGGAGTACAGGAAGGAGATAGAGAGCTTAATGACATGGTGTCATGATAACAAGCTTGCCCTCAATGTCAGCAAAACTAAAGAGATGATAATTGACTGCAGGAAGGGGCAGTGCACATGTTTCTGTCTACAACAACGGTGTTGAGGTTTAAGAATTCCAATTTCTGAGGAGTGAAATATCACCAATAACCTGTCCTGGTCGAACCTTGTTGATGTCACTGCCAAGAAAGCTCACCAATACCTTTAGTTCCTCAGGATGCTAAAGAAATTTGAAATGTTCCTGTTGGCCCTTACCAATTTTTATCAATGCACCATAGAAAGCATCCTAACTAGATGCATAATAGCATTGTATGGTAACTGCTCTGCACGTGGCCACAAGAAACTGCAGAGTTGTGGATACAGCTCAGCACAACATGGAACCTAACCTCCCATCTATGGACTATATTTCTTGCTACTTCAGTAAATTAGCCAGAATCATCCCATTCTCTCTTTTATCCTCTTTCACTGGTTAAAGATATAGAATCCTGAAAGCAGGTACCACCAGCCTGAAGGACAGTTTCTGCCCCACTGTTATAAGACTATTAAATAGCTCTCTAGTATGATAAGATGAACTCTTGACCTCACAATCTACCTTATTATGAACTTGCACTTTATCGTTTACCTGCACTACACTTTCTCTGTAGTTGTTACACTTTATTCTGGATTGTTATTGCTTTACCATGTTCTACCTCAATGCACTGTATCTCGCAATGTGTAACAATAATAAACCAATACCAATACCCTAATTTCAGATGTCTGTGCTAAGGGCAAAAGTCTCTTACTGTCTATCTGTTTCTCATAACTTTACATACTGTACCTCTATCAGACACTCCCCCAAACTTGTCATCAGAATTAAAACAAACCCTGACTCTCCCCGTAACTGAAATGCTCCATCCCTGACAACATTCTTCCTGGTCAATCTCCTCTGCACCCTCTCCAGTATAATCATATCCTTACTACAGTATGGCAAATGAAACTGTACACAGTTTTTGTGGCCTAACCAATGCCTTATCAAATTGCATCAAATCCTCCCTGCACCTTTATTCCATGCCCCGTCTAATGAATCCTGTGTGCCTTGTTCATCACTTTATCTACTGTGCTGCCATCTGCAGGATTCTTTGACTTGTACACTGAGATCTTCCTGTTTCTCAATACATGCTAAGTATTACCCTTATTAGTCCTCCTGTAGTGCACCTCCTCACAGTTCATAAGGCTTTAAATTCCATCTATCATTGCTTCATCCATTTACCCACTGATCAATATCATCCTGTAGCTAATAAACATGCTTGAATCGACAGCACAACTGAGATACTGAGGGAACACAGACAGTTCGAAGTAAATTTATTATCAATATATAAATGTCACCATATACAACAGATCAGTGATGGAACGAGTGAAGCTGAGTGAAGTTATCTCCTCTGGTTCAAGAGCCTGATGGTTGAGGGATAATAACTGTTACTAAACTTGGTGTGGGTCCTGATACTCTGGTACCTGCTTCATGATGGCAGCAGTAAGAAGAGGACATAGTCTGGGTGGTGGGCGGTCCTTAATGATGGATGCTGCTTTTTTGTGTCAGCACTCGTGAGTAGATGTGCTCAATGGTGGGGAGAGCTTTACCCATGATGGACTGGGCCATATCCATTACTTGTTGAGGATTTTCCATTCAAGAGTATTGATGTTTCCATACCAGGCCAGTCAATAAACTCTCCACCACATAGCTATAGAAGTTTTTGATGACATGTCAAATATTTGCAAACTTCTAAGGAGGTAGAGGTGCACTTACATACTGGGTCAAGGACAGATCCTCTGAAATGTTGGAAGATTTCAGCAAGTCATGCAGCATCATCAGGACTTGAGTGTGTTGGTAGAAGAAAGAAAAGCATGGTAGAGGGTTGGTGATAGTGTTAGATGAGTGATAAAATGGAAGGAAAATGTGAAAGGAGAGGATTGGTGGTCCTACAGTAGAAGAAATGTTGGAGTGGTGATACAGAGACTGAATTAGGATATAAGAAAATAGGAAGAGGAGCTCCTTAAACCTGCCTTATCATTCAAAATGATCAGGGCTAATGTCTCCTGCAAAAGATGTAAGGGAGGTTAAACAACTGAACTAGCAGAACTCAGTATGGGACCTAACTTACTTGGAAGTAACCGAGAGCTATTATTACAAACTGTTCCTTAAGGTAGCTCATCTCTTTCTCCTGGGTAACTAGACACAAGCATGAATGCCGGCCCTGTCACTGACACCCACATCCTGGAAGAAGTAGTGACAAATGGTTCAGTGGGCTGGTGTGCAAACCTGTGGCACAATGCAACGTGAAGACCACATCCTGTTTAATTGCTGCCTTGCCCTGATGATTCACTCTGACAGGAAGATCTCACTCATAGGCAGTTCCGAGCTTGTTCAGCCCCTTTAACGGTTAAGGTGTGGCTCAAGCAGTGTTTGCAGGTTATTTACCAAATAAGGCAAAGACTCTGTACTTTTCAAACCAGCAACTTGTGCAGGGTTTAACCCTTGGAGAACTGAAAAACTCTTGTTCAAGATATGTCTAGTGCCAACATTCCCTACTCCTGCTACCACTTGAGGGGCTGAGCCTTACTGGCCATGGTGCTTTCCTGAGAAGAAAAACTGACAGTATTTTGAAGACTGACATATGCTATTTTAGAATTTGCTTTCTTGTTTTCAAAACATTCCAAGTTCTCAGACATCCCTACATCTGTAACCCCACCAGGTCCTACATTTCTTCCAGTTTCTGTAACTTCATCCGGCCCCCATACCCCTTCCTGTCTCTGTAATCCCCATCCAGCCCCCATACCCCTTCCTGTCTCTATAATCCCATCCTGCCCTCATACCCCTTCCTGTCTCTATAATCCCATCCAGCCCCCATACCTCTTCCTGTCTCTATAATCCCATCCAGCCCCTATACCTCTTCCTGTTTCTGTAACCCCCATCCAGTCCCTACACCCTCCTCTAACCCAATCCTGTTCCTATGCCCCTCCGTTTCTGTAGCCTCCCTTGTTCTTACACCTCCTCTCTAATCCCTCCAGCCCTATACATCTCCCTCTGTGATCCCCTGCCTCTTTACCCTATTTCTATATATCCTCCCTTGCCCCAACCCCTCCAACCACTACACCCCTCTTTCTCTGTAATTCATCCAGCCCTGCACTGCTCCCTGTCTCTGTGACCACCTCTAGGCCCTACACCTCTCCTCTAACCCACTCCTGCTGCCTATTGCTATTTCCTCTTTAGTTTCTGCACTCCTCTCTCTAAACCCTCCAACCCTCATAGCCCTTCTTTCTATAACTCCTTCCTGCCCCTATATCCCCTACACTCCTCCCTCTCTCTAACCCCCTCCCAATCTCTGTACCTCTCTCCTGTCCTTGTACCACTCCCATTACTGTGACTCAGTAAACAACTACTTCCCTCACCCCCTCCAGTTTAATACTCTCCCTGTCTAATTGGTTGGTTGTTGCTTGACTGCAGGTTTGTGATTGTGGATGATTGGCTCATTGAGTGGCAGGATTCAGGCTCTGAGTCAGCAACAGGTAAACTGCATTCCATTCCTTATAGGGAAGAGTGCCAGCTCAGGTGAAGCAGACAGTCGGTTACTGAAAATTGGTCTGAAAGACATGATATTTCTGCCTCTTAAGGGAAGCAATAGTCCTTTGTTCCCACTCTGCACTCAGAGTGGCTGCAGATCCCAACACAAGAAGTTTGGAATTGAATTCAGTAAATTTGGAAGTCTGACTAAATGGCCAAGAAAACTTCAGTTGGTTCAATCTCAGGAATGAAAAAAAGCTAGTCCTTCTGGGTCAACATTCGACTCCAGTCTTTGCCACATCCCTTACAGCACAAAGTATAGTTATTAGCTTAAAAATTAGCTTTATTTAACCAATGTACAGCAAAACATACAGTGAAATATGTTGTTTGCGTAAACAACCAACACAGTCCGAAGAGGTGCTGGGGGTAACCCGAAGGTGTCATCATGATTCCAATGCCTAACATGTCCACAGTTTATTAACCCATACACCTTTGGAATGTAGAAGGAAACTGGAGCGCTTGCAGGAAACACACACAGTCACGTAGAGAGAATGTTCAAACTCCTTACAGACAATGGCAGAAGGAAATGAACCCCGACTGCTAGCACTAGAAAATGTTATGTAATAGTGCCGCCCTAATTCTCCTCGGTCCTGATGCAGGGTTTTGACCAAAAATGTCAACTGTCCCTCTGTCTCCTCGAATGCTGCCTGCCTGACTGGTGAGTTCCTCCAGTGGGTTGTTTTTTTGTTCCAGATTTCAGCATTATGCTTTCAGTTTTACTGTAATCCTGCCTACATCCCAAGGGAAATTTTATAAAACACTCTTTTTATTTGGGAGTAATCTTCCTTGAAAGCCCAGCATTCACTAAATGGAGAGGGGCACTGAATCCCATTAATCCAGGACTAATGAGTTACTTTGTTTATAATAGGAAGAAAAGAAGAGCAACAAAGTATTTCCATTGCTACAGTAACTTTTTAAATTTTTAGGCAGTGTCTCAGGATTTAGGATGACTTACTACCAGTTGGTTCAGTGAGTCTTGAGGTTGGGAGACCAAAGGGATCTCCAAGCACTTCCACAGATCCAGTGGGTTGGTATTTTATCAGGTGGTGAGTTCTTCCTAATGAAAGGCACAAAGTTCTCTGTGTTATCATAAACACTCGTTCACTTTGGGTGATCGTGGGCCAGGTAGACCCACGAGTCAGTGAGGATATTGCATTTCTTCACAAAAGCTTTAGGCATATACTTGAATCTTTTTCTCTGTCCACCCTGCTATGCAATCTCTTTGCATAGCATAGCTCAGAAGTATAGTCTGGTCTGATGCAAACATGGCTTGTTCAATATATCCTCAATAAAGGAGTTTGGAAAAAGAGTCTTTGACCTGAAACATTAACTCTGTTTCTCTTTCCATGGATGCTCATGGAGTGTTTCCTGGATTTTTGAGTTGTTATTTCAGTTTCTCATCATCTGGAGGTTTTTGATTTCCACAAAATAAAGATGAGGCAAAACAATAAGAATTATATGAAGAAAAATGTTCTAAAGCAATGAATTGATATACAGTGGAATATATTGATGAGGAAGTAGTAGAAGTTGATCCAAGTGTGGTATTTAAAGGAGAACTGTATAAGTATCTGAAAGGAAAAAGGTGGAAAGTAGAACTGGCAAGATTACCCTTATTTAGATCTATTGTAGTAGAGACTTGACAGGAAACTCTGCTGTAACTATTCTATGATTGCCTGAAAACCACTTACCTTGAACTGATATTAGTTTTCAGATGAATAGCAGGCAAAAAGAACAGGAAGACACCACCCACTTTGTTTCACAAATGGTCATGATTTTTTTAAGTCTCGTGGTTAATCTGGCAAAAAGTGGTGCAGCTAAGAACACAAAAAAAGGGGTGGGATTAAGTCATTTGGCCCATTGATCCTGCTCTACCATTCAATACGACTATGACTGTTTTACCAATGTCATTGTGTTTATTTCAGTTTGCTGTGTAAATTATGTATAATTCATGTTAATTTAAGTTATATTAATTTATGATTGTCATGTACAATGCTGCCACTATATAAAAGCTACTTTACAAGGCCTGGGTATGTGTGTCCAGGTTCCTTAAGACTGCCAAAGCCAGAAGAAGTAGTGGGGATAGGCCCCCACTTCCTCTTAAATGCTCCCAATGGTATGTGTCTCAAAAAGCTTCTGACAATCAAGTCCAGCTCCTGGCCTTCAATGTGTGGCTTAGCTACCTGGCCTAGCAAAACTGTATCTACTGACAGAAGGGGCAAAGTTTGGTTACTGGCTTCAGGCAGATGGGGCTCAACAGCCGTGTTTGGGGGTTCATCTAGAAGGAAAATTCTGATCTCAAACCTCTTCTGCCTTGTGGCTATGCCCAGTCGTGGGGAAGGCTTCAGGGGTAAATCCGTAGGGAAAATTCCAAAGCTGGAGTCCCTAAGGCAGTCCTATGTTGAGTTCAATACTGACTGGCAACTCATGTGATGCAACTGGTGCAAACTGTATCTGTCTCTGCTGTTCCTTTGGATTCATCAGCTGTGTGAAGAGGGAGAGCCTGTTGTATGGGCAACAGCTTGCTCTCCATATCATACTACCCTGGCTTGCATATCACATAGACAGCTAGTACGAAATATCTGGGATCAACCCCGACTTACAGATGGCTTAATGTGTGTCCATGACAATATATTTGAAAGCAAAACACCAATTTCCAGCATTATCCCCATATGTCTTAATTCCTTTAATGCCCAGGAACGTTTCTCTCTTTTGAATGAAACTGGTGGGTGAGCTTTCACAGCCCTCCAGATTAGAGATTTCCAAACGTTCACTACTTTCTGCCTGAAGGAACATCTCAATTCAGTTCTAAATGGCTCTCTCCTTCTGTTGAGATCCACTGTGTCATACTCATAACTCTTAGACAGAAGACTGGATTTAGCTTTTACTCTTCAATCCTGCACTGAGCAATTTGCAAAATATTTTATTCTCAAGTCTGTGCAATGACAGGGGAGAGTACAACACAGTGAGTATTTCCTTAAACTTCAGGAAGAATATTTTTGCTTTCTGCCACAACTAAAGTCCCCCAAGTGGGATCATTCTAGTAAAATTCTCCCCAAGAACCTTCTGCAAGGCCAGATATTCTCCTTGAATCATGGGACTAGAACCGAACCTTTAACCTAGCTTAAGTCTTTCTTGCAAAATTGTGGTGTGATCTACTTTCTTGATCTGCTGCTCTCCTGGTGAAAGCACTTCCTCAGTGTTGCTGGGGAGGGAGTTCCATGATTTAGATTAGCAGTGAAGAAGGAATGGGGATATATCTCCAATTTGTGATGCTGCAGGGATTGAAGGGAAACTTTCAGTTGGTTGTGTTCCTCTGGGCACAAGAAGGGTGGGCTTGGGGATGCTGTTGGACAAATAACTGAAGCCTGCACTGACTGCAGCCAAGGAGCATCAATGGTGGGAGAGGAAGGTTTAGGGGTGTGACCTGTGGTACGTCCTAAAGGATGAGCCATGAGTCTCCCACTACAATCCAGGAGCCAGGGTCAAGTGGCAATTCAAGGACATCTTCAAGAGGCACTTGAAAAAGGCAGCTTCCATCACTAAGGACCCTCACCATCCAGGACATGCCCTCTTGTCATTACTACTATAGGGGAGGAAATACAGGAACCTGAAGACTCATTCTCAGTGATTCAGGAACAGCTCCTCCCCCTCTGCCATCATGATCCAAGTTTTGCTGAATTCTCAGTGCAAGATTGTAGAGAAAGAGCTAAATCCACAGTCTTCTAAGAATTATGAGTATGACACAGTGGATCTCAACAGAAGGGGCTAGCCAATTAGGACTGAACTTAGATGTTCCTTCAGGCAGCAAGTGGTGAACATTTGGAATTCTCTATTCTGAATGAACCTCATTTTGTTTTTGCTATATTTATTAATTTTGAAATTTTATGCCTTTGCACTCTTGCCACAAAATAACAAATTTCATGTCAATAAACCTGATTATGATTCAGATTGCCAGAAACATTTGCCAGGTCAGGTATCATCTATGGAAACACAAACAAAGCCAACATCCGTGGCCATGGAACCTTTCCAATCTGATTACCCTTCAATGCCCACCTTGAAATCCTGCTCCTCCTTTCAGGATTTCCATTACAAATAAAAAGAGAAAATCTGCAGATCTCTTTCACCATTTAGATGCAGTATGATGTATGCTTTTAATGAGGTTTTTCTGTTCTTTTCTATTCAGAATACTGACTGACCAGCTAATAGTTAACGTTTTTGTTTCGGATTCCCAGTACCAGCAGCTATTTTACCTCAGGTTCTCTCTTCGCAAGGTGGCGACCCCCTTCCCACAATGCTACGCTTCCGAGCTTACGTGCTCTCTGCAGAAGGCGGGATAATCACCGGGTGAGTCGCTGATTGATTGACAACTCGTCAGGAGCGGTGGAGGGCGAGGCAGGCGGCAGTAATTGGACATAAGGCGAGTTGACACTGGTGATTGGACATAAACTGTATGGGTCGGCGCCGGATTTTCGGGTAGTTCAACGGGCGGAGTCAACGCTGTGACAGATGGGCGGAACAGCCTCTGCGTAATTGGTGAGGGATCGGGGTCAATGGTTTTGATGGACGGATCTGCCTCGACGCCGGGGATTGGCTTGGGGGCGGGCTCACGGTGGTGATAGACAGTTGGAGGGTGGGGTCAGCACCGGTGCTGAGAGGGGCGGTCTTCGCTGACGGATGGGCGGGGTAATTTCAGAGATAATCACCGGCGTGGGCGGTGATGGATGGGTTTGAGGCCTGACAATGTTTGTGTGAGAAACAGCGACGCGCAGGTTGACGATAGTGGCATGGAGAACGGGGCAACAGTGAGTGGAAGGCGGAGAATGGGGGCTAGGATTCAGTCTGGCCACCCCAGCCAAAACTGTCTCCACCTTGTACCCTAATTAGAGCTAGGGTAGGCCTCATCGGCCTGGAGAGAGGCAACCTAGACGCTCCAGGGGTAGGGTAAGGTGGGTGAAGTTAGGAAAGGATAGGTTAGGTTCGGTTGAGGTGGGGGTAAGGCAGAGGACAGGGTTCGGGTTGGGATAGGAGTTAGGCAGTTGAGGGTATGAGTTGGGTTGGGATGGGGGTTGAGGGTCAGGTTTGGGGTGAGGTTGAGGTAATGGGCTGGGGTGAGAGTAGGGATGGATTGGGGGTAGGACTGGAAGTGTCAGGGTTGGAAGGACTGGTGGGTAAAATTGATTTTGGGGGTGATGGGACTGCCAGTGGGGTGGGAGGTCAGTCAGTTTGGCTGAAATCAGTGGGTAGAAAAGGGATGACATGGAAATGAGGGGGAGAGTGGTGGTAGTGGGGTGGTATGGATGACTGGATCAGGTGGAGGTGATGGGAGGAGAAATGTTATGGCTAGATCTTGGCTGTTCTTTGAGCAACTTCCCATCAACCCCACCCCTTCTTTGCCTCGTCCTGCCTGTCCTCTTTTCTGCCCTGCACATCCGCCCCCCCCACCACTGCTAGGGTCTCCATTGGCTTTGGCCAAAAGTGTAATTCCCTTACACCCTTACCCAGCTCTGTAGCCAGTTGGGGTGCTGGGAACAGAAGGCAGTGCGGTACACAAGACATTTTTGTAATAATGTGGGTTGTGTTTCAGCAAACCATCAATGACCTATTCCTTACTCTGTACGAAATGGGCTTTGAGGAGAGACAGGTGCAGGCTGCTCTCCAGGCTGGAATCCTCAATGTTCAGGACGCTGCTGAGTGGTGAGTGAGTCTGTTCTGAAACCCAGAGAAAATGCTTGCAGTTATAAGCCCTCATCCTTGAATTAAAATGTCCCAAAACACTGTCCAGATTCTCTCAAAAATGACATAAGTGTACAACAGGAGATGGTGACCAGAAGGGTACAGAAAATTTATGTCCAGTCTCTTTGGACTTTCTCGTCCCTATTTCTTGTCCCTTTTGATTCCCACATTTGTGTAAAAATATTAACTAACATTTTTCAGCTTCAGAATCCTGCTGTTGCTGCTAGCAAGTGATCCATCCAAATGCTCCTGATGTTCTTCAAAGAAGTTGTCTCAGTGCCTGTCAAAAATTCTTTCCTTACCTAATAAAACAATTAGCCCTAATCTACTCACCTTTCTGGGCTTCTGCACTTCAAAGTACTTGGGTTTCAGAGATCTCTGACAAGAGAGAAAGAGGGATGTGTATCGAAATTATTTACCAGTGTTTCCTCTTCATCTCTCAGTTCTTGCAGCAGTATTGTGCATTGACCCAGCCAAGTTCCTGGGTCAAAAATACTTTATTTATATATATATAAAACTGTGGAGTTTTTGATACTTCTATAATTATTGAACAATATTCCCATGTTGGAAACGCTCAATAGGTCAGACAGCATCTGTAGAATGAGAAACAGTTCAGCTTAAAGGAGATTCTGACATGTGGTTTTTGACCCGAAACATGAACTTTTTTTTCCACAGAATTTGCTTGACCTGTTGTGTTTCCAGCATCTTTTATTCTCACAATGTTTGATTTAATTTAACAATTCCTTGCAGTAAATCTTGAAATAACTTTTACTGCCTTTTTCCTATCAAACCTGTTCATCTGTAGGTTGCTGCAAGGAGGGGAGTGCACCACACGACAACAGGAGTCAGTGTCCTTAACAGCTGGGGCAGTATCGGCATTTAATCCACCCCTCGTCGGGAGAGCACACAGCAGTGTGGTCAGCCAGAGAGGCAACACTTCCAGCAGTGTAGAACCCCAGCAAGGTAAAGGGATGTCAAGATGCCGAGCCAGCCAATGGAGGGTGGATGGGATGTCCTGATTAATGGGGAGTGTTTTGCAAGGGGAGCTGACTAGAATTTGGAACAACTGTGGTTTAAGCATGTAGTAGTAAACTGATGGTTAGTGTCAGTACTTGGGAAAGACTAGTAATGAGTACAACAGATAATCCGCTGGAAAAATGTAGCAGGTCTAGCAGTGTCTGTGGAGGAGAAAGGAGTTAAGTTACTAGTGTTGGAACTGGGAGGGCAGCTGTTAACAGCACTGGGATGGGGTTTACTAAAGTCAACAGAGGGAGATGAACCAGCTTTATAATGTCAAAAGTGTCATAATCCCAGTTGAGTCCTCAATGTCTGTGTAGCCACTGATCTCTTACCTGATTACAATTCCACAACAAACCGTTTGTAGCAAATAATGCAACATCTACCTAGTGTTTGTGTAGTTATATTGAGGAGAGGAGGAATCCACATTCACTCCTGATCACAAATCAAGTGGTCCCAAATCAAGATTAAGCCATGCAGCTTGTCAGCTGCCCCAATAGTGATCCCGAACTGAAAATCAAGCTGTCAATGATTTTGTTCTCTGCCAGTGTGAGGAGTAGCAACAATATAGTCCAAAGGCTCTCAGCACAGAAGCCCAAGCCTGTGCATCCACAAATCTTTCTAGATGGCAGAACAAGTTGAAAACACAGTTAAAGCATAAGGGATTCTGAGTTTTGTAAAGGTGTAGAGTACAAAAGCGGGGAAGTTAAGCTGAACCTTAGAACATAGCACAGGAACAGCCCTTTTGACCCACAATGCCTGTGCTGACCACGATGGCAAATTAAACCAAATCTTCAGTGCAATGAGTCCTGAGTTTGATTTACTATTGCCGGGTACAAACTGAAAGCTGCCTAAGTGCTTGCTCCTATTTGGCAGTGTCAGTATGTCATCTTGGCACTTTTGTCTCTGACTGTGGATGCAAATCACATTCACGGAATTGGTAACTTGCACCAGCTCTGAGGGAGTGCCACACTGTCGGAGGGGACAGGACTGAGAGAACAACAGGCTTTCCAAGGGACAGCACAGAGGGAGCATTATACTGCTAGAGGGGAGGACAGTACTAAGGTAGCACTGCTGTTGGTGCACCACTGGGGATTGCTGCATAGTTCAAAATGCTAACTTTCAGGTGACATGCTAAGTTGATGCCCTGTTAATTTTATGTCCATCGGGGGAAGATCTTGTGGTCCAATATTTACTTATTCAACCAGTATCATTGAAACAGATTGTATAGACAGCTCATAAGAGATTCTGCAGATGCTGGAAATAGTGAACAACACACACAAAATGCTGGAGAAAATCAAGTCAGGCAGCATCTATGGAGGATCATGATGAAGGGTCTCAGCCCAAACATTGACTGTTTATTCCCTTCCATAGAAGCTGCCTCATTTGCTGAGTTCCTTCAGCATTTTGTGTGTCGGATGGGTAGTTGTTAGTTTTTATCCACTGATTTCCATGCTTCCTAAATTATAATCATGTCTCCACTTCAGAATGTGGTTTGGTTATCATTGACATCTGTTGTGAAAGTTTTTGTCCTGTAGCAACTCTACCATGTTATTCCTGTTTTGCAGTATTTATTTTTGTAACCTATAGTAATAACTTTAAAGCACTTTGAAAAATCCTAAAAGTCTGAATGCTGCTGGAGATGTTGAAATGTTTTTCTTCAAGTACCTGGTGTTGTACTTTTTTGGGTGATTATCTCCTTTTGTCCTTTATAAGGTATGCAGCATAAGATTTTGCTCAAAACTCCTTGCCATAAGCAGTCAGTTGCTTCCTTGAATGCTCTCTGGAGCCACTCAGAATAGTGCAGCTTGTCAATCACTTAAATGCCCAAGCAGGATCTGAGGAATTATCACAACTGTTCATTCCTTGTGACCACAGGAATGAGAGGGGACTGTTCTGCTTCAAGATACAAAAAACTGCAGATGTTGGAATCTGGCACAAGCATACTCAGCAGGTTCAGCAGCATCTGTGGAAGGAAATGACACTTGCCATTTTTGGTCAAGACCCTTCATTTGGACTGAGAGTTAGAGAGGAGACAACCTTTTTCTACTATCTCCCCTATATCTTTCAGTCCTGAAACATCAATTGTTCATTCTCCTTCTTATTCACTGCCTGGCCCACTGAGTTCCTCTAGTAGTTAGTTGCTCATTTCAACTTTGAGCTTATTTCCCTGGTACAGCTTGGCGGGGGCAATCTATCTCAGTCTGAACTTCCCATTTCCACAAGTTTTTTAACCTTGCCCTCTGAGGTCAGATCTCCAGGTTTAAGTTTTCAAATGATGTGTAGTCTTTTTTTGATGGAGTAAGAATTCCTGCCTGGAATTTTGTGTGAAGAATCACTTACTGACCTTTGAATAACTTAATTGTTCTCACTGAGGAAAATGATTTTCAATTCTTTTAATTATTTCGTATTGCCATTGATACTTTTTGCCAGTGGAATTACTGTATTTCCCATTTACACACTCAGAATTTTGAAGTCTTTTTTGTCCATGCCTGCCACATGGCCTTCCTTTTCTACCTTCCCTTCTCTGATAGTACTTGATTGTTTTTGTTTGCTTCTTTGGTGTATCCGTTTCTTCCTCAGCATTGTCCCTCTCCAGGAGAAACCATAATTTGAAGGAGTTCGAGGAGCAGCAGAGGGAGCGTGATGCTCGACAAATCAAAGCTGAGAGGCAAAAGAAGCAGAAGGTAAATAGTAATGATGCAGAGCTCCCTCTGCCCTACCTCTCTCCTTGGTGGTGGCTAAGGTACAGTTCCTTAATTCCTTTACCTCAGTGCCCCTTGCCACATGTCAGCTTAGTATCTGGGCCCCAGTGCTATGCCTGGTCTGTTCATTTCTGGATGTGTGGAGTCTGATCGATTTCAGCAGGACGTCGCCAGCAAGATGCAGACGAAAGACTGACTGCAGTTGAAGCTCCTTCTGGGAGGCCTTCCCCAAGACTCCTCAGCCTGAAAGCTGAGACTTCGATTCCAAGTCTGTGTTACTTGCAATGGGGGCATTTTTACGGGCTTAGGGAGTTCAAGGTCTGTTTTCCAACACCCATCTAGGTGGCCTGCCTTTGTGATAGACCCAAGATATTGCACATGTGGGATTACCATTCAAGAACCTGTTACTTATTTCCCAGCACTTTCCCCAACTCCATCACTTCATCCCTGGCCTTTACCGTCAAGGCATCCAGGGACACAACAAGAACACCTATTAAGGGATGCAAGTATATTGGCTTTTCCTTCATCAGCACTGCCTCTGACTGCTTTAGCCCTTCATCTGATGTCAGTACAGGAACCCATTCACCTCAGACCTTGTATAGATTGAAGTGGTGGTCCACCTGCTGCTCCTGAAGCCAGTGATGCACCCCAATGTTTTAAGTCTGGTTTCAACTCACTGACCTTTGTTGAAGAGGCACAGATGAACAAATGAAGCAGTAAAATCAAGGTTTGGGTTTGACTGAACTTGGCCTATGTCATGGCTAACAAGGCGTTTGAGCAAAATGGTAGCCACGTTAAAGTATTTAGCAGGCATTGTCTCCTTTAAGAAAGGAACAGCAAGAAATGTAAATCTCTAGGGACCAAGACAGAGTTGCCCTCTAAGAAATGCGGGGAACTTTCTGCAGCTGAAAATTGAGCCATTTCATTTGAGTTTATAATATATTTTTTAATATGGAAAATTTGTGCATAGCTGACATCATAATGAAATTTCTGTTTGCCTAAATGGAATGGGAGCTACCTATGTAAACAGATCAAACTCCATTGCACTCTACAATGAATAGTGGTTCTGCATTGCCATAACTGGACTGCTCTGATTTGCAGCCAGGAGATAATGAGTGGGATATGGATGGAAAACGAGTTTGGATGTCTTTGAAGTGTCCTGGTGGGACTGCTAGGTCATGGTAGGGACATGCGTAAGCTATGGCTCAACAAGTAACACCCTCTCCTCTGAATCAGAAAGTTGTGCCTTCAAGTTCAATTCCAGAAGAAAAGCTAGGCAGGCACTGCTGAGGGTGTTTGGAATCCGGACTGGAAATGTTCTTCAAGGTCAGGACAGATTTTTAGTTTTTTTAAAAGTAACACTTAAATAACATTTTCCCCCAATGTAGAAAAGTTGTCTCCCACCCTATCATTCCACTTCACTTGCAAAGGTCTGTGCTGTGACTGGGATCTCAGATCTAGACATGCAAATGGCTTCTAAATGTTTCTTGATTGCCTCTAAGCATAATGAATAAGCCAATAGCTGATTTATAATTTGGGGCAGTGGGTGAAGGGCTTTGTTGGGGTTTATGCTTAGTTTTCCATTGGTTTTGGGGATAGTGATTTACTTCCTTGATAAGCAGTCATTTGTTTGTTTTATCATTGTAGGATCATGAATTGGCATTGAAGAGAATAGCCGATGATCGTGAAAATCTGAAAGCAAAATTGCTGCCAACCTGCCAGCCTGATCCTCCTCCACAGAGCCAGAGGTTCGGGGACAAACTTCAAACAGCAGCGGGCAAACATTGCATCCTTGTGGTGAGTCGTGCCAAGCCAGGGTTCAGAATCAGAATCGGGTTAAATATCACTGGCAAATGTGAGATTTGTTTTGCAGCAGCAGCAGTACGTTACAATACTGAGAAACAAAAATACTGAGGTAATATGAGTTCATTATCTGTTCAGAAATATGATGGTGCAGGGAAGAAGCTGCTCAAAAAATGTGTTTGTCAAAATGTTGATGGAGAAGATCCTGAGAGGCAGGATTTATGAACATTCAGAGAGGCATAATATGATTAGGAATAGTCAGCATTGCTTTGTGAAAGGCAGGTTGTGCCTTACGAGCCTGATTGAAATTTTTGAGGATGTGACTAAACACATTGATGAAGGTAGAGCAATAGATGTAGTGTATATGGATTTCAGCAAGGCATTTGATGAGGTACCCCATGCAAGGCTTAGGGGACCTTGCTTTGTGGATCCAGAACTGGCTTACCCACAGAAGGCAGAGTGGTTGTAGACAGGTCATATTCTGCATGGAGGTCAATCACCAGTGGGGTGCCTCTGGGATCTGTTCTAGGATCCTTTCTCTTCATGATTTTTATTAATGACCTGGATGAGGAAGTGGAGGGAAGGGTTAGTAAATTTGCTGGTGGCACAAAGGTTGAGGGGTATTGTGGATAGTGTGGAGGGCTGTCAGAGTTTACAGCAGGACCTCTGCTGTAGACATCGATAGGATGCAAAACTGGGCTGAGAGGTGTCAGATGGATTTCAACCCAGATAAGTGTGAGGTGGTTCATTTTGGTAGGTCAAATATGATGGCAGAATATAGTATTAATGGTAAGGTTCTGGCAGTGTGGAGGATCAGAGGGATCTTGGGGTCCGAGTATATAGGACACTCAAAGCTGCTGCACAGGTTGACTCTGTGGTTAAGAAGGCATACAGTGCATTGGCCTTCATCAACTGTGGGATTGAGTTTAAGAGCCAAGAGGTAATGTTGCAGCTATATAAGACCCTGGTCAGACCCCACTTGGAGAACTGTGCTGAATTCTGGTCACCTCAGTACAAGAAGGATGTGGAAGCAATGGAAAGGGTGCAGAGGAGATTTACAAGGACGTTGCCTGGATTGGGGAGCATGCCTTATGGGAATAGGTTTAGTGAACTCTGCCTTTTCTCCTTGATCGACAGAAGATGAGAGGTGACCTGATAAAGGTGTATAAGTTGATGAGAGGCATTGATCATCAGGGGCTTTTTCCCCAGGGCTGAAATGGCTAACACGAGAGGGCACAGTTTTAAGGTGCTTGGAAGTAGGTACAGAGGAGATGTTGGCTAATTATTTCTACGCAGACAGCGATGAGTGCGTGGAATGGGCTGCCAGCAACGGTGGTGGAGGCAGATACGATAGGGTCTTTTAAGAGACTCCTGGACAGGTAAATGGAGCTTAGAAAAATAGAGGGCTATGGGTAACCCTAGGTAATTTCTAAAGTAAGTGCACGTTTGGCACAGCATTTTGGGCCAAAGGGCCTGTATCGTGCTTTTAGGTTTTCTATGTTTCTGTTTTCAGACTTCTGTGCCATTTCCTTGATGGTTCATGCTCTGGGTGATGGGATTCTTAATGCTGGATGCTGTCTTTTTGAGGCATCGCTTTTTGAAGGTGTCTTGGATGCTGGGGAGTCTAGTGCCCATGATGGAGCTGGCAGAGTTTACAACTTTCTGCAGGTTTTTCCAATCCTGTTTAGTATCCCATCCATACCAGAGGGTATTGCAACCAGTTAGAATGGTCTCCACAGTAGTCTGTAGAAGTTTGCAAGTGTCTCAAACTTCTAATGAAATATAGCCACTGTCATGCCTTTGTTCTAATTGCATCAATCTGTTGGGCCCAGGATAGATCCTCGGAGATGTTGACACCCAGGAACTTGAAGCTGCTCAGCCTTTCCACTTCCGATCCCTCAATGAGGACTGGTGTGTGTTCTCCCCGACTTTTCCTTGCTGAGGTCCACAATCAGTTCCTTGCTGTTAATGACATTGAGTGCAAGGTTGTTGTTGTGACACCTGTAAACCAGCTGCTCTATCTCACTCCTGTACACCACCTCGTTACCACCTGAAATTCTGCCAATAGTTGTCGACGGCAGATTTGTAGATGGTGTTCCAGTTGTGTGTAGCCACAAATTGTAGGCGTAGAGAAAGTAGAGCAGTGAGCTAATCGCACATCCTTGAGGTGCACCAGTGTTGATCCTCAGTGAAGAGATGTTATTTCTGATCTGCACAGACTGGTCTCCCAGTGAGGAAGTCAATCTACTTGCAGAGGGAGGGAGGTTGAAGGCCAATGTTTTGGAGCTTGTTGATTAAAAGTGAGGGTATGATTGTGTCAAATGCTGAGCTGAAATCAATAAACAGCAGCCTGATGTAGTTATTGCCAGCTGATCTGGGGCCGAGTGGAGAGCCTGTGAGACTGCATCTGCTATAGACCTATTGTGGTGATAGACAAATTGCAGCAGGTCCAGGTCCTTGCTTAGGCAAGAGTCAATTCTAGCCATGACTAACCTCTCAAAACACTTCACAGTCGATGCAAGTGTTACTGGGCAATAGTCATTGAGGCAGCTCACCCTGGTTGCCCTTTTGAAGCAGGTGGGAACCTCCATCAGCAGTGAGAGATAGAAGATACCCATGAACACTCCTGTCAGAAGGTTAGCACAGGTTTTCAGAGTCCCACCTGCTACATCAGGATATTCTCCCAGGATAGTATCAGCTCATTAGTCTGCTTGGTAATCCAAAGTCACAAACTGCAGATGGTGCAAATCTGAAACCAAAGCATTATTTGCTGGAAACACTCAGCAGATAAGGCAGTACCTGTTAAGAAATAAACTGGGCTAATGCTTTAGTTTTAAGACCCCTTGGAAATAGGGAAAGAGCTTTTTAAACAGTCCCAGACCTGACCTGCTGTCTTTTTGATATCAACAGTTGCAAGAAAAAATTTATGAACTCTCTCCAATTACCTGATTTTCTGCATTAATTACTCATAAAATATGGTCTGATCTTCATCTAAGTCCCAATAATAGACAAACACAATCTGCCTAAACTAATAACACACAAACGATTATGCTTTTCATGTCTTTATTTAACACATTGTTTAATCATTCACAGTCCAGACTGGAAAAAAAGTATGTGAACCCTTATATTTAATAACTGGTAGACCCTTCTTTAGCAGCAATAACCTCCACCAAATGTTTGCTGTGGATGCTGATCAGACTTGGCTAGCGGAGGAATTTTAGACCATTCTTCCGTACAAAACCGCTCCAGTTCATCAATATTTCTGGGATACCTTGCATGAACAGCCCTCTTCAGGTCATGCCACAATATTTCGATTGGATTAAAGTCTGAACTCTGACTTGGCCATTCAAAAACACAAATATTCTTTTTAAACCATTCTGTTGTTGATTTACTCTTGTGTTTAAGATCATTGTCTTGTCTTCTATTAAGTTTCAGGTGACAGACCACGACCCTGATTCTCCTGTAAAATGTTTTGATACAATTTTGAATTCATTGTTCCCTCAATAATTGCAAGCTGTCCAGGCCCTGAAGCATCAAAGTAGCCCCAAACCATGATGCTCCTTCCATCATGCTTCACAGATGGGATATGGTTTTTATGTTGGTGTGCAATGCCCTTTTCCTTCCAAACATAGCA
Source organism: Hypanus sabinus (assembly GCF_030144855.1). Classification (NCBI taxonomy): domain Eukaryota; kingdom Metazoa; phylum Chordata; class Chondrichthyes; order Myliobatiformes; family Dasyatidae; genus Hypanus; species Hypanus sabinus. The sequence goes on from NC_082706.1 coordinate 144,204,637, forward strand.
GTGTGCATTTCAGCAAAAAGTTTAACTTTCGTCTTTCCACAGAACATTGTCCCATAAGTCCCAAAAGACCTCATACAGGTGGCCTTTTGCAAACTTGAGACACGCAGCAATGTTTTTTTTGGAGAGCAGTGGTTTCCTCCATGGTGTCCTTCCATGAACACCATTCTTCAGTATTTTTCTTATAGTGGACACATGAACAGAACTTTAGCAAGCTCTAGAGATTTCTGCAGGTCTTTTGCTATTACTTTGGGTTCTTTTACACCGCCCTCAGTATTGTCATTGTGTTTTTTTGGTGTGATCTTTGCGGGATGCCCACTCCTAGGGAGAGTAGCAGCAATACTGAATTTCCTCAATTTGTAGACAATTTCTCTTTCTGTGGACTGATGAACACCCTGGTCTTTAGAAATGCTTTTGTAGCCTTTTAAAGCATCATTCATCTCTACTATTCTTCTTCTAAGGTCCTCAAACTTGTTTTGATGGAGGCATGGTGCACATAAACAGATCTTTCTTGAGAAGAGCAGGCTCAGAGTCAGGTTTATTATCTCCGGCATGTGTTGTGAAATTTGTTAATTTAGCAGCAGCAGTTCAATGCAATACATAATATAGAAGAGGAACAACATAACTAAGTAAGCAAATCAATTCCAGTACATATATTTTGAATAGATTAAAAATTGTGCAAAAACAGAAATAATATATATTAAAAAAGGTTCAATGACCATTTAGGAAATGGATGGCAGAGGGGAAGAAGCGGTTCCTGAATCGCTGAGGGTGTGCCTTCAGACTTCTGTATCTCCTACCTGATGGTAACTGAGAAAAGGGCATGCCCTGGGTGCTGGAGGTCCTTAATAATGGACACTGCCTTTCTGAGACACTGCTCCTTGAAGATGTCCTGGGTACTTTTGTAGGTTGGTACCCAAGATAGAGCCGACTAATTTTACAACCCTCTGCAGCTTCTTTCAGTCCTGTCCAATTGCTTCCCCATACCAGACAGTGATGCAGCCTGTCAGAATGCTCTCCACAGTATATCTATAGATGTTTTTGAGTGTATTTATTGACATACCAAATCTCTTCAAATTCCTAATGAAGTATAGTTGCTGTCTTGCCTTCTTTATAACTGCAACGATACGTTGGGACTAGGTTAGGTACTCAGAGATCTTAAAACCCAGGAACTTGAAACTGCTCAATCTCTCCACTTCTGATCCCTCTATAAGGATTGGTATGTGTTCCTTCGTCTTGCCCTTCCTGAAGTCCACAATCATCTCTTTCGTCTGTAGGTAACCTGACTTTGTGACTTTTTTTTTAAAGGGCAGGGCAACTCTACAACCCACATCTCCAATCTCATCTCATTGATTGGAACACCTGACTCCAAACAGTTTTTGTAGAAGGCATTACCCCAGAGGTTCACATACTTTTTTTGAACCTAGACTATGATTATTTAAATGGTCTACTCAATATTGACGAAAAGTACAATTGTTTGTGATAGTTTAGGCCAGGGGTCGGCAACGTTTACCACTGAAAGAGCCAATATGGACCCATTTCCCACAGAAAAGAAAACACTGGGAGCCACAAAACCCGTTTGACATTTAAAATGAAATAACACTGCATACAACGGTTTTTTTTTGCCTTTATGCTATGTATAAACAAACTATAATGTGTTGCATTTATGAAATTGATGAACTCCTGCAGAGAAAACGAAATTACATTTCTGCATGCAACAAAAACATTTTGAACTCCGAAAAAAAGACGTTGGGTTGAAGGTTACTCCATAGTTAGCCTACCTTGGATCGAAGAATTAAAAGAAAGCGTGCACTGGCGGGTGTCAGGCATTGGCAGTGGTGATGTATATTAATAGCGATAAAAAAACACGTTGTAGCGGTGTGCTACACGCAGCGCTAAAATAACGACACTGTAGTCAAAGATAACTTTATTCGAACTAAACGGCCTTGCTTTAAAGCCTCCCTCAACCCGTCCCCGTGGGCGCGGATGCTCCAAAAGACACGTACTCACAAACCCCCGTAGGTTATCTCCCTTAGCCGGAACGGTGGCTAATTGTGAGCCGGTTCGGATGTGCTAGGAAATGGGGTCTCCACAATGTTTTATTTAGATTGTACAAGATCACCATAATCTTCAAATTTCAAATTACCTTTCAAAAACTAACAAACCACGGGGAGCCGCAGCACAGAGAAGAAAGAGTCGCATGCGGCTCCGGAGCCGCGGGTTGCCGACCCCTGGTTTAGGCAGATTATGTTGTCTATTATTGTGACTTGGATGAAGTTTCTGAGTAATTCAGAAAACCAGGTAATTGTAAAGGGTTCACAGACTTTTTCGTGTAATCGTACTCCTTTTATTTCAATTTTTATAAGTTATCAGCCACCTGCATCTTAATGAAGAGTCTCGGCCCAAAGTGTTGACTGTTTGTTCCCCTCCATAGATGCTCCCTTTCTTGCTGAGTTCCGCCACCATGTTGTGTGTGTTGTTCAAGATTTACAGCATTTGCAGAATCTCTTTTGGTTTTTTTTCTCCCTCCTATTATTACTTAAATTCTTGAATGCATCTCTAGTACTGCCCTCAATCACTCTCCGTGACAAAGTATGTCTTTGCTGTTGTCTGGGTTGTAGATATTTTGGTGTTGCATATACATGTCCTTGATCCCTCTGCTGTTTTTTCTCCTTCCTCCAGATCAGGCTTCCATCGGGAGACTCGCTGCGGGAGAGATTCCGGGAGGAAGACACACTGCAGAGCGTGAAGGAGTATATTACACAGCAGTGCCCTGAGCTGTTGTCCATCTCCCTTCTCCAGGGCTTTCCCAAGAGACATTTCACAGACTCTGAGCTCGTCAGCACATTGGCAGACCTGGGGCTGAGTCCTACTGCCACGCTGTGTGTACGGAATGAGCAGTGCCTAGCTACTGCCTCCTCAGGACTGCTGCTGGATACCCACATGCTGAGGATGCCCAGTGGGGATATTGTTGTGCCAGAGCAGCAGGCTGGAGCGTCTGCATCCCAGCTGTGCTTGCAATCACAGCACTCCACTCCCCGTACTTGGGGGCGAGGAGAGCTTCTGGGTTACAGGGTGATCGACAGCCCGCCATCCTCTAACATGGACGAACCTCCATCTGCTCCAGGACACAGGATCCAGTCAGATGTGAGAGAGGGTGGGATGGGAGAACTAATGGAATCTCCATCAAGATCAAGATCAGCACACAGCTGGGGTGAGAAGTATGAACAGTGGCCCACACCACAGACACAATCCTTAAACCCCTGCCCCCTCCTCCCACTCCCCATGAATTAAACCTCAATGCATCTTGTATGTTGAATGGAATTACTGTGAGCAAGTGGAATCGTGTTAACACTTTCCAATAATACTCTCCATGTTGTCTTCTTGAATTCCCAGGGCAGGGACAGGACAGGTTAGACACAAGAGTAAATCATAACACAAGAGATTCTGCAGATGTTAGAAATCTTGAGCAACACACAGACACAGTAAAATTCCCTCTGTACATTCCCATCACATATACGCAAGGAAGAGACAGCATAGACTAGAATCAGGGCAAGGCTCTCCTCATTGTCTCATCAAACACTCCATGGGCAGGGTCAGTATAGATTAAATACAGAATAAAATTCAATGGTGTTAGCTCACATACTCCCAGGTCAGGGAAGGCTCTGTTGGGTGTCTTCCTCTCCACCATTACATGAAATGCCTGCTGTTATCACCTTGGGTTTGCCCTGTCCCACAGCATTTGCATTCTGAGTAAGACTGGCAGTTTTCTTTCAGCGGAGGCATCAGTTAGCCTGACAGTCTGGATAACAATTTTAATCCTGTTGAGTTGGATTCCAGGCAAAGCTTGAGTCAGACTTCAGCATCCAGTCTGAAATGCTGGATACCTCTCAGCTGCTAATTCCACACTTTGCTTTTATTACAGGGCGGGGACGAAGGCTGGCTGCAGCTGGTAACAGCAGCCACCCTAATGAAGAGAAGCCCGTTGGAGATGTCGCAGAAAGGGAGGCAGAGATTCTCATCCCACAGCATCTGCTGATCCCTCCTGGTTAGTTAACCAAGATAAAATAACAGCTTGTCTCACTGAGCATCATAGAATGCTTTACAACCTGCAAAGTATGCTTCAGAAGTGTTGCCGCTGCCTTACTGAAGAAAATATACCAGCTTATTTACAGCAACTACATATGTGCTCATGAACAGGCAAGAGGCTGTAAATGTCAGTGTGTTTCTTACAGTAGGAATGTTTAAGCAATACTTTTTTGCCACCGAGGGAACTCCCTCCTTTTCAGATTAGTGGCCTGAGATGATGTCCTGTAAGGTAAATTCAAGGAATTAGATTCAGATTAATTTACTTATTACATGTACATCGAAACATACAGTGATAAGTGTTGTTTCACTTCCAATACAACCTAAGGAAGTGCTGGAGACAGCCTGCACTTGTTGCTGGTATGCCCATAATATTCAGCAGGACACAAGGAATAAAACTTAATATTAGCAAAACAAGCCCCTTCCTCCCACCTACCTATGCACACTTGCACTGCAGCAGACTCACAGACATCGAGCCTCTGATTTCCCCCAGTGAATTAAGAGGTCCCTCAAAGAGAAAGACCTCAAAAATAGTAATGTCAAGATTACCACCAATGCCCTATCTGTCTCTATACTCACTAACATACTGGACCCAATGAAAAGATTGTCCCAGAAATCCAAATCCCTCCCTTCTGCACGGAGTAATTGGTTGTGGGGAAGTTACTAGCTATAAATTAGGATGGGTTAATTCCAGTAAAACCAGGACTGTTGACAATCGTAGGGTTGAACAATATTTAAATAGAACCTCAAAATAAATCTAAAGTAAATTTCAAAGTCAGCTTATTATCCAAGTATATGTATGTCACCATATACGATTCTAAGATTAATTTTCTTGCGGGCATTTGTGGTAAATACAAAGAAACACAAATGAATCAATGAAAAACTGCACACATCCAAGTCAGACAGATAAAATAATATGCAAAAGACAACAAACAGCAAATACAATAAAAGAAAGAAAAATATTAAATAAATAAGCAATAAATATTGAGAACTTGAGTTGTAGAGTCCTTAAATGTGAGTCTGTAGGTTTGTGGAATCAATTCAGTGTTGGGTGAGTAAAGTTATCCCCTCTGGTTCAAGAGCCAACTTGTCCATGCTGACAAAGATGCTTATCTGAACTAATCATATTTGCCTGCATTTAGCCCGTATCCCTATAAACCTTTCCTATCCTTGTACTTGACCAAATGACATAAGTACTTCTCAACTACTTCTTCTGGTCCACTGCCTTGATTTGCAGGTATCAACGAGCAAGTTCTGGTTAATAACCATAGAAGACTATAACAAACTGCACAGTGCTACACTGTAGATAAGACAATACCAGCCAATGACTGCAAGAGACTACAAAGAGTTGTGAACATAGCTCAGCCCAGCACAGAAACCACCCTCCCCTCCATGGACTCTGTCTACGCTTCTCGCTGCCTCAGTAAAGCAGCCAGCATAATCAAAGACCACGGACATTCTCTGTTCTCCCTCTTGCATCAGACAGAAGATAGAAAACCCTGAAAGCAAGAATCACCATTTTCTATCCTGCAGTTAAAAGACGATTAAATAGTCCCCAGTATGAAAGATGACCTCACAACCTACCTCATTATGGCTGCCTGCACTGCAGTCTCTCTGTAACTAACATTTTTTACTGCATTTTGTTATCCCTTGTACTACCTGAATGTACTGTGTAATGAATGATATGCGAGACAAGCTTTTCCTTTATTTTCAAATATTATTATTCAAAAATAGCATAAGTACATCGAAGTAACAACACTTATAATGCCTCAAAAAAGAAAGACAAGCTTTTCCACTGTACTTCAGTACATGTGACTATAATAAACTAACAATCTTCAAAATTTGCTTTTAAGCCTTTGACCCAGAACTGATCTTTCGCCAAAATGGAAACCGTATCAGAAGTGGGTTTGAGCCTCGGTATCAGTGGCCTCTTCAGGGTAACCGTCTTAGGTAGGTGAAGCAGCTTCCCATTGTGTTTCTCACTGTTATTTATTCAGAACTGTTAATGCATTGAAATGTTCCAGTGTATCTGAGAGGAGTATGACCAGACAAAGTTCAACACTGCAGGATAGTCATTTTACCCTGCCCTTAGAATAGGTGTTACCCTGTCTCTGTGCACACATTGATGACTGCTAGTGACTGAATGCTGACTTGCATTTTTCTTCACTATCACCTCTCAATGTTTCTTTGTGAATGCCTGTCTGAGTATGATGTGGATGAGCTTTAATCTATATATGAGGTGCGTAAAACCACGCTGACCATGGAATCGGGGAAAACCTCTTGTGAGCCAGCAGACATTACTAGTTTCCTCTCCAGGACACCAGACATTAGCAAAATCTTAGCAGAGAAGGCATTTGGCACAGTCAGACCCATCTCAATGGTTTTTACTGCCTGGACTTGTAAAGGACAACCATAATCAGGGCAATTAGGAGTCTGAGGTCATCCCCAAATTGAACCAAACCTTTCCATACTGGGTGCCCAACGATCATGTGTGTGTTGTCCATGCACTGAGATTGTGAGGATTAAGCATGGAAGGAATTTTGGTCTGTATTTCTTTTAAAAATAACTTCACTTGCATTTTCAATTTGAAACATTGTCCTCTTTATCCACAGTTCATGCCAGCACTTGCAGTATCCATCAGTCCCCGAAGACCACTGGAGTGTGGGAATGTGTGATGGAATGATGTAGAGGGAGGTCCTTTCTGTGTCTGATTCTGATAGTGTGTGATGGAATGGAGGATGCTTTATTCTATGTCTGACCCCGGGAGTCATGGGACAATGTGAAAGGAGCTTTAACTTGTTTTTAACCCATGCCTTGGGAGCGATGGCAGGACAGTATAGAGGGAGCTTTACTTTGCCTTTAACTTGTACTGTACTTGCCCTGGAAGTGTGATACGTAGCTCCATGGGGAAAGCTTTACTGTTCATTCACTGGACAGTTTGACAGGACAGTTTAGAGTGAATGTTACGCTGTTTCTGTGCACACACTAATTTTTGCTAGTAATAAAATAGTAACTTATAGTTTTCTTAATGGTGTCATCTCTGCCTGAGTTGGTGTTTCATTCTGAATCCCCCTGCAGGGAGGGTAGAGAGGAGCCAGCAGTTCGGAAGAGTCAGGAGCAGCAGGATCTGCCCAGTGTCTTGGCTCAGGCAGCTTTGGATCGCCTGAACAAAGCAGCAGAGAGGCAGTCTCACCACTCGCCGCTGTCCTCACAGAAGAAGCTGTGCCGAGCCACACCAGTGCCTTCTCTCTTCAGTCTGGCAATTGGTAGTGCAGTGGTGCTAATGGCAGGTTGGTATTAATGGTGTGGGAGCAGTGGGCACCAGCAGGTAGCTTCACTCTCTGATCCCGGGAGTATGTGATAGGATGGTGCAGAGGGACGCTCACTATGTGTCTGACCCCAGGAGTATATGATGAAATAGTGTGGATTAATCTTCACTCTGTGCCTGATCCCAGGAGTGTGTGATGGCATGGTCCAAAACATCAACTGTTTACTCCCTCCATAATTGTGCCTGAATTGTTGAGTTCCTCCACCATTTTGCATACAGTATGTTGCAGTAGATTGAAGAGCAACTTTCAGAAGGCAGCCAGTTAAGTGACAAGAATCTCAATGTTTTGGATTGTGGACAGATGAATTAAAGATGAGATTTGTGTGGAGCTTGAGCTTTCATCAAGAGAGAAACTTTTACCTCAGTCATCTGTAGAAACTGGAATCTGAACCAGAATGGTCTCTGGGTTAGAGCAAGTTTTGGGAAGGACCTTTGGTGGCTGTGGTTGGAGTAAAGCTGTCTCTACACAGTCATTTCAAAATACTTATAGGGCACAAACACAAGATGCTACAGATGCCAGTACGTCTTAAGCAAAATAAAATGTCTGGAGGAACTCAGCAAGTCAAGCATCATCCAAGGAGGGGAATAAACAGTTGACATTTCTGGCTGACACCTTTATTGACTCTGGAAAGGAAGAGGTAAAAGCCAAAATAAGAGTGTGGGAGGTGAGGAGGAGAAGTGCAAGCAGACAGGTGAGATGCAGTTCCCTCTGCCTGTCCTGTCATGGAGTGCCAAGGCATAGGTTAGACAGTGAGGAAAGTTAATCAAAGTTAAGTTCATTGTCATATGCACAAATACACATATATATGCACAGATGCAATGAAAAACTTACAGCAGCACCACAAGCACATAGCATCAGATAAGCAACATTCACAAGGAAAAAATAAACACATTTTTAATAAGTAAGAAGCAAAAAAGTCTAGTGTAAAGTAGTCAAAGAGATCATAGTGTTACTAAACTGAAATGATTAAGGTTGTGCTAGCTGGTTGAAGGGAAATAGCTTTCTTGAACCTAGTGGTGTGGGATGTGTCTGTAATGTATTGAGCTCCATTACTCTCTGTAGCTTCTTACATCCTGCACATTTAAATTGCTGTATCAGAGTATAATACAACCAGTCAAAGTATTTTGAATAATACATCTCCACACTAACGTAGTCAGGGATAGTTCAAGTGTGTATGATGATGACGCTCCATGTAAGATCAGCTGTACTGGGTGACCTGCTGTGTTTCAGATGTTTGTTACTGGAAGGACCCTATTGGTTTCACTGAAGTTTTTATTCCTAGTGCCCAGTATGCAGTACAGTCGAAGCTTGGCTTCTCTCACCCCAGAGCTGGCGGAACATCTCCTCCACTACATGATCAATGAGCGTCTCCTTCGGCCCAAATCCTTTGAGATTTTCTTTGGCTGTCAGATTCAGAAGCTGGTGCTCGATTGTTACCCATACACCACCAATGAGCTCCTGAGGAAACTGCGAGCATTCCACTCCCTCAAGCACCTCAGCCTCTCATCCTGCTCCCTAATCACAGGTACAGTTGCAGATCTCTGGCCTGTCATGTATGCCCTTGCTGTTTCTCCTGCACCTCTACCAACTTTTCATTGTGACATTGTACTGTATTGTGGAGTAAATCTGATAAATTAGTTTATTATTACATACTGAGGTAGGTGATAATAAATATCACATTGTGGTATGTGGTGTGTGGTAAAAAACTTATACATACCATTCATACAGATCATTTAATTAAAATAGTTCATTGGTGGGGTAATTTCAGGGGAAAAATAACTGCAGAATATAGTGTTAGAGAAAGAACAGGCAGACAACAAGGTGCAAGGCATGTGAGGTCAAGAGTCTATCTCATACTAGATACTATTATGTCCTTGAGCCTGGTGTAAGTTCTTTCAGGCTTTTGTTTCTTATTCCCTATGGGAGAGGGGAGAAGGAAGAATGTCTAGGGTGGCACACAATGCTGGAAGAAGTCAGCAGGTCAGGTGGCATCTGTGGAGAGGAATAATTTTTTTAAATTTCAAGCTAAGACCCTTCATTAGGACTGGATAGGAAGGGGAAAGAAGCCTGAATAAGAAGGTGGGAGGAGGGGAAGGAAAGGAGTACAAACTGGCAGGTTATAGGTGAAGGGAAGGTAGATGGGTGGAAAAGGTAAAGGGCTGAAGAGGGAATCAGAGGAGAGGAGAGTGGAACAGGGAAGAAAGGAAAGGAGGAGAGACATCAGTGGGAAGTGATAGGCAGGTGAGAAGAGAAAGGGTAAAAGGAGCCAGTATGGGAAATAAAAAAAGAGAGGGGGGTGGGGAGAAATTACTGGAAGTTAGAGAAATCAACAATCATGCCATCGGGTTGGAGGCTACCCAGACGGAATATGAGGTGTTGCTCCTCCAACCTGAGAGTGGCCTCATTGTGGCAATAGAAGAGGCCAGAAAATGACTTATGGGAAAGGGGAATGGAATTAAAATGGCTTAATTCCTATCTGGTGGAGGGTACAAAAGCCTGATAGCTTGTACCACCAGACTCCAGGACAGCTGTTATAAGACTATTGAATAGCCCCCTTGAATGATAAGATTGACTCTTGACCTTACAATCTACCTTGTTTCTGTCTTGCACCTTATTGTCTGTCTGCACTGTAACTATAATACTGTAGCGGTGTGCTACACACAGCGCTGAAATAACAACACGCAGTCGGTAAGTCGTTTGGAGACTAGTTTATTCAAACTTCGCGGCGCTGGTATTTAATCCCTAGCGCCCGCCCTCTCCAGGCGGAAATAACGTCAGAGTTGCATTACCAAAGTCTCCCCCCGCGCGCTGGCTATTTGTGAGCCGGTTCGCCTGCGCAGAAAGTGGGTCGACACATACCCCCCCCCCCCCCCCAGAACTGGCGATACACCCCCCAATGTCCACGGTCCAGATCAGTCTCTGTTTGGGAGGTCTGCCTCTGCGCTGCGGTGCCTGAAACTCGACCGGCTGTGCCAAGTCCGCATGAGCTGGTTTGAGTCGGTCCACCGTGAGAACTTCCTCTCTCCCCCCAATGTCCAGAACGTACGTGGACCCGTTGTTGTTGATCACCCTGAATGGCCCCTCGTACGGCCGCTTTAGCGGTGCCCGGTGTCCGCCCCTTCGTACAAGCACAAACTTAGTTCTGCAGGTCTTTGGGTACATGGGTCGGGGTCCGTCCATGCTGTGAAGTTGGTACGGGGGCCAGGTTGCCAAGCTTTTCGCGTAGCCTGTCCAGGACTGCTGCGGGTTCTTCCTCTTGCCCCCTTGGGGCTGGTATGAACTCTCCCGGGACGGCCAGGGCGCGCCATACACCAACTCAGCCGATGAGATGTGCAGATCCTCTTTGGGCGCTGCGCAAATTCCAAGCAGGACCCAGGGAAGTTTGTCCACCCAGTTAGGTCCTCTCAGGCAGGCCATGAGAGCCGACTTCAAGTAACAGTGGAAGCATTACACTAGTCCATTCGACTGTGGGTGGTAGGCAGTTGTGCGGTGTAGCTGCGTTCCCAGCAGGCTGGCCACAGCCGACCACAGGCTGGAGGTAAACTGGGCGCCTCTGTCAGAGGGAATGTGGGCTGGTACCCCGAAGCGTGCTACCTAGGTTGCGATCAGTGCTTGGGCGCTGGAATCGGCAGATGTGTCGGTGAGCGGGACCACCTCTGGCAACCTCATGAACCGGTCTACCATAGTTAGGAGGTACTGCGCTCCTCGAGACACTGGTAGGGGGCTCACCATATCCACATAAATGTGGTTGAACCTCCGGTGGGTGGGTTCGAACTGTTGTGGCGGGGCTTTAGTGTGCCGCTGCACCTTAGCTGTTCGGCACTGCGCGCACGTTCTGGCCCATTCACTGACCTGCTTGTGAAGTCCGTGCCACGCGAACTTGCTGGAGACTAGCCAGACAGTTGTCCTGAAAGATGGGTGCGCCAAACCGTGTATGGAGTTGAAAACTCGCCGCCTCCAGGCTGTCAGGACGATGGGGCGAGGTTGGCCGGTAGCCACATCACACAGGAAGGTCTTATCACCTGGGCCTACAAGAAAGTCCTGCAGCTGCAAACCCGAGACTGCGGTCCTGTAGCTGGGCATCTCGTCTGCCTGCTGTGCCTCCACCAGTGCTGCATAGTCCATCCCCAGGAACAGGGCCTGGACAGCTGGTTTGGAGAGTGCATCCGCCACGACGTTGTCCTTTCCCGAGACATGCTGGATGTCCGTCGTGTACTCGGAGATGTAGGACAGATGTTGCTGCTGGCGAGCCGACCAGGGATCGGACACCTTCGTGAACGCGAAGGTCAACGGTTTGTGGTCCATGAACGCGGTGAACGGCCTGCCTTCTAAGAAGTACCTGAAATGCCAGATTGCCAGATACAGTGCCAATAGCTCCCGGTCGAAAGCACTGTACTTGAGTTCGGGTGGTCGTAGGTGCTTGCTGAAGAACGCCAGGGGTTGCCAGTACCCCTTGATGAGCTGCTCCAGCACCCCACCGACTGCTGTGTCGGATGCATCCACCGTGAGGGTGGTCGGAACGTCCGTTCTGGGGTGCAGCAGCATTGTGGCATCTGCCAGGCTTCCTTGGCTTTAACGAAAGCGGCTGTGGCCTCGTCGTCCCAAGTAATGTCCTTGCCTTTACCCGACACACAGCACTGAAATAATGACACGCAGTTGGTAAGTCGTTTGGAGACTAGTTTATTCAAACTTCGCGGCGCTGGCATTTAATCCCTAGTGCCTGCCCTCTCCAGGCAGAAATGATTACCAAAGGTGCATTACCAAAGTCTCCCCCCGCACACTGGCTATTTGTGAGCCGGTTCACCTGCGCAGAAAGTGGGTCGCCACAGTACTTTATTCTGTGTTCTGTTACTGTTTTCCGTTGTACTACCTCAATGTACTGATGTGATGAAATGATCTGTGTGGATATTTACCTTGGTACATATGACAATAATAAATCAATTTATTAATTTTTTTTCACCTGCCTGTCTGTCCACTCAAATTCTCTTGCTTTCTCTTGTTCTAGATTCTGGTTTGGAGGTTTTCACTTCTTTGCAGAGGCTGCAGTATCTGAACCTGGCAGTGTGTGTGAAACTTACCGACAACTGTCTGTGCAGCATTAAAGGTTTGTGCCTGATCCACCCAGACAGGTGGGACAGTTTCAGGGGGCTGTGCATAGTGTGTTGATTCCACATTGATTCTCTAAAGTCCTTTTAAATTTGTGGGGTGACTTCCTGAACATCACTTCCCTGTGTTGGGCAGCTGAAGTTGGCTGGTGGCTTGGATTGCTTGAAATGGTTGTTCAGTGGAAGGGAGGCACTGAGAGCAGAAGGGAGAATTTTGGGAGGATTCAGAATATAACGTGTATCTTATTTTATCCTAACTGCCTATACATGATAGGCAGTTCCTTTCTTCTTTTTACCTGGGCCTCAACATTTCTTGATTACCAAGGCTCCCTAAACTTGTTATCGTTTTATTCTAATAGGAACATACAAATTCTGTACTTTCAAAATTTCATTTTTGAATGCCTCCCACTTAACATCCTTTTGCTAGAAAACAACATATCCCAACCCTTGTCTGCCAGAACCTTCTGATGACATCAAAACTGGCTCTTCTCCACTTCAGAATCTCAACTCGAGGACCAGTCCTGTCTTTCTCTATAATTATGGTCTCTAGATCCAGAATGTTTCCCAACTTACCTGCTCTGTCTCATTCCCTAAGAGGTGATCCAGTATAAAGTTTTCTATCATTGAGGCCTCTATATATTGATTCAGGAAATTTTCCTGATCACATTTGACAAACTCAATCCCATCCAGTCCTTTTAGAGTATGGAAATCTAGTCAATATGTGGAAAGTTGAAATCACCTACTAACACAACTTTATTACTTACGTGTCTGTTATCTCTACAAATTTACTGCTGTAAATCCCACTGATTATTGGAAGGACTATAACACAGTCCCATTAATGTAGTCATCCTCTTTATTGTTCAGTTCCACCCATATTGCCTCAATAACATAGTCCTCCTCTTTGTCCTGTCTGAGCACTGCTGTTACATTTTCCCTGGCAAGTAATGCTACCTCTCTCCCTTTAATGTTTCTCCCTCTATAACCCCAGAATATTGAGATGGCAGTCCTGCCTTTCTGCAAGTCTTCCTAATAGCTACAACATCATAATTTTATGTGCTGTTCCCATGCACTAAGTTCATTCTATAATATAACTTGCATTGAAGTAGATGCAAGTCAGATCACCATGCTCAAACTTTAAATTTCTGTGTTTGCTTGCAAGCTTAACATTTATTTTCCCCACAGCCCTACACTTGCTACCCTGGCACTCTGGTTTCCACACCCTTCAAATTTAGTTTAAAAACCCAGGATCAACTCAAATAAACCTTTCTACAAGGATATCAATCCCTCTCCAGTTCAGATACAAACCATCCTGTTTGTACAAGTCTCATTTACCCTAAACAAGAGCCCAATGATCCAAGAACCTGAAGCTCTCCCTTCTGCACCATCTGCTTAGTCACAGAATTACACTATCTTCTTATTTCTTGTCCCACAAGCATGTGGCATGGGTAGCAATCCTGAGATTAGTACCCTGTCCTTTAACTTAGATGAAAGTACACTGCTGAAAGGTCAATACTGCAGACTTCCTGTAGTGTTTTTATCCTTAGATTCTGGTTTTGAGGCAGTGTTCTGGGTCATTTTCCATGGTCTATACCTCCTCTTCAGAATTCCATCCAGTAGACGTAGCAGTAAATCGCAAATGTAAACCTGTCCCCTGAGGATTGCATAAGGTCATTGTGTCCTTATTGTTTCTGAAGTGGGGCTTGCTCTACACGTTACAGTCTGCACCAGAGTCCCATTGTTGCTCTTCACCAGTTGTCTCTTCTTCATTGCACAGAACATGGCCAAGCTCTGAGTCAAATGTTTACCAGAAATTTGTACTCCAGGAATGGAGTAGACCATAGATCAGTACATCACTTGGCCCATAATGGCTGTGCTGACCATGATGCCAAACGAGGTTAATCTCACCTGCCTCCTCATGGTCCATATCCCTCCATTCTGTGCCAGCTTGTGTATCTGTCTAAACACTTGTTAAGTGCCATTGTCATGTCTGCTTCCACCACCATCCCCAATAGCACATTCTGGGGGGGGGGGGGGGGGGAATTACTTGCCCTGCACAACTCCCTATAACCTGCTCCCTCCCACAAAGCTATGTCCTCTAGTATTCAACATCTGTACCCTGGGGGGAAAAATCAAGTTGTCTAGCTGGTCTTCATTTTATAAACCTCTATAAGGTCACCCCTCAGCCTCTGATCTCCAGAGAAAATAATCCAAGTTTATCTAATCTCTCCTTATAGCTCTCACCCTCCGATCCAGACAACATCCTGGTTAATCTCTTCTGCGCCTTCTTCAAATCCTCCACGTAATAGGAGGATTAGGACTGCACATAATACTCAAACACAGCAAAGGGTGCAAGGAATTCTGGTGGCAATGGTTTGGGTGTGGTTTTACAGTATTTGTACTACCTATGTTCCATAGAGAACTGGTTGCAGGGGTTTAGTCAGCAGGTCTATAGGAACAGATGGATGGGTGTGTATAGGGAATGAGAACAGCTGAAAAAGGTAACCCAGGATAGTGGAGGCAGAGGACAGGTATGACTGTTAAACTTCCCACTGTCCTAAGACATCAGCACAGAACTGTAGGAGAAATCTGCTTTTTTCTTAAAGGTCTTAGGTGCCTTTCCCACCTGGTCCTGGATCAAACCAAAGTAAGCGACTCAGGAGTGATGGATTACCTGGGCGATGCTCCCACGTCACTCGTCCACCTCAGTCTGAATCAAACAGGTGTCAGTGATCGGGTATTGGCTGTGCTCCCTTCTGCAGTTCCACAACTTCGCTACCTCAGCATCAAGCACACTAAGGTCAGTAAGTGGGTGGGCTTGCTGCCAGGCACTGCCAGAGGTGTGATCCACCTCCAGTGCACTATAAAGGTAGCTACACTCTGGGGTTTGATAACCTGCTCCTCCCGAGATGCTAATATCTTTTGCACTCTGTCTTTTTGCTCGTGATCAGATTGGTCACAAGCATGCATACGCTGATCTACACTGGCGGGGGGGGGGGGGGGGGAGCTGGTCACTGAGGAAGAGAGTCATGAACAGACTCACACTCCAATCTTTTTGGTGTTTGTGCACAAATAATTCTTACTCTGTGTTAAATGTTGCTGGCTGCAGTGAGAACTTGAGGGAAAACAATGAACTTGAGTTGCTGTAAAAGCATCTGTTCCCTGGCACTGTTCTGTTTTGTTCTTGCTCTCTCCATCTCCAGGTCTGTGATGTTTCAGCCTTGAAGGATCTCCCATCTCTTCAAACCCTGCACCTGGACAACACAAGCATCAGTGAGAGTTCCCTCCAGGCACTGGGTTCCCATTCCACCCTCTCTTCACTCAGTGTGTCTGGCCTGCTATCTCTGGGTGGCGATGTCACCCTACAAATGATCTCGGGTAGGTCAACAGTGGCCACATTGAGCACTGTCCACACTATCTCCTCTGGTTTTCTGCTCAGTCCATTTTGCATCTGTTCTTGGGATGAAGCTTTCCATTCTAGAACAAATAAGATTTCCTTTTTCAAAGAACAGGGCTTCCCTTCCATCAGTTCAATGCTGTCCTCACCAACATCGCTTCCTTTTCCCACATGTCTTCACCCCAATCTACTGCTGCATAACAGGGATAGGAGTTTTCGTGATCTTATCTACCACTTCATGAGTCTCTGTATCCAACACGTCATTCTCCATATCTGCCACCTACATTGGGGTCCTACCATTAAAGCACATTTTTCCTTCCTTTCCCTACTCCCTGTGTTCAGTAGGGATTGCTTTCTACCTGATTCCTTTGTCCACATTTTTCTCCCCACTGATTTCCATCCTAGCACTTATCTCTGAAAGTGTGATTAGTGCTACCACTCACTCTGCTATATCACCTCCCTCACCACCTTTCAGGGTCCCAAACAGTTCTTCCAGGTGAGGTGACACTTCACCTGTGAGTTAGTCAGGGTCATTTACTGTATTTTGTGCCCCTGAAATGGCCTCCTCTACATTGGTGAGACCAAATGTAAACAGGGGACTGCTTCATCACATACTTTTGCTCCATACACTGCAAAAAGCAGGATCTCCTGGTGGCTACCCATCACCATTCTGACATGTCTGTCCAAGGCCATAGGCACCTTATATTCTGCTACAGTAGCATCCAAGCTGGTGACATGAACACTGATTCCTCTTAACTTCTGGTAATCTCTCCTCCCTCTCTCTTTTTCCATTCCTCATTTTGGTTCCCCTCTCTCCTCACCTCCCTCTGATACCCCTCCTTATTCCCTTTCTTCCATGGCCCACTGCCCTCATTTGTCAGATTCCTCCTTCAGCCCTTTACCACTTCCACCTTGCCCCCTCAGATCTTACTTCAGCAATTCCCCCGCCCCCCCCCAGCCAACTTCCTCCTCACCTGATCTTACTTGTCACTTGCCAGCAGGTACTCCGCCCTCTCCCTCCACCTTCCTATTCTGGCTTCTGCCCCATTCCTTTCAAGACCTGTTGAAGAGTCTCAGTCTGAAACAACTATTTATTTCCTGCAGCAGATGCTGCCTGACCCACTGAGATCCTTCGTGTATGTTGCTCAAGACATGGGAGTGGAATTAGGGCTAACTAGAGTCTGGGTTTTCAGCTTCAGAATAAGCATCAGCCCATCTCATCTCATATACTTAGAGGAAGAATCTCCTCTGAGGCTCGAGATTTTGAGGGCGACACGGCAATACTATTGCAGTGCCAGTGACCTGGGTTCAATTCTGCCGCTGTCAGTAAGGAGTTTGTATGTTCTCCCCATGACCGCATGGGTTTTCTCTCGGTGCTCTAGTTTCCTCCCACATTCTTAAGATATACAAGTTATTAGGTTAATTGGTTACATGAGATTAATAGGGCAGCACAAGCTGATTGAGCTGTAAGGGTCTGTTACTGTGCTGTATCTCTAAATAAATAAATGACTATTTGGAATTCTGTACCACAGTGAACCTGTGAAGGCAGTGTCATTGAATGTGTTCATGAGGGAGGGCAGCAGATATTTATCTGTAAGAAAGTTGAGAATAGGATGAGTGCAGGCCAAGGTTGTATCGACCATGGTCACATTGAATGGTAGACTAGACTTTCGACCATATGATATAAGAGCAGAATTAGGCCATTCCCATTGAGTCTGTTCTGCCATTTTATCATGGCTGATCCAATTTTCCTCTCAGCCCCAATCTCCTGCTTTCATATCCCTTCATACCCTGACCAATCAAGAATCTGTCAACCTCTGCCTTAAATATACAATGCATGAAGACTTGGCCTCTACAGCTGCTTGTGGCAAAGAATCCCACAGATTCATCATTTTCTGGCTAAATAAATTCCTCCTCATCTGTTCTAAAAGGACACCCCTATATTCTGAGGCTGTGTCCTTTGGTCTTGGACTCTTCCACCATAGGAAACATCCTCTCCACGTCCACACTATCAATGCCTTCCACCATTTGATAGGTTTCAATGAAGTTACCCCTCATTCTTCTGAATTCTAGTGAATATAGGCCCAGAGCCATCAAAAGCTCTTCATTTGACAAGCATTTAGAGGTCCGATGTCCTGTTTTCACTATTGTTTCTTAAATTTTTAAGGAACTTTACTCTGTATCTAACCAACATTGTTTTTGCCCTGAGAGTGTTTGGTGTGGAGGAAGCTTTACTTTGAATCTAACCTGTACTGTCTCTACCCTGGGAATGTTTGATGGGCTGGCATTGAAGGTGATTTACTCTGGATCTAACTGACAGTGTTTCTGCCCTTGTTTACAAAATAATTTTATTATAAATTCAAACAATTGTATAAACACATTACAAACAAAAAAAAAGACAAATCATGACCAGCACAGACTAAACTAACACATTCCCATCATCAAGAATGGCATTTATCCCCTGCGATGCCCACTGGTCTCAAAACACCTCCATGTCACCTCTAGATATTGCTTATTCTTTCTCAACTATCTAGGCATGGACATAACCTCTGAACATTGCTAGGCAGTTAGCTGAGACAGAATCCTTTGCTGCCCACCTCCACACCCACTGGTAGTTATCTTGGCCAGCCTCAGGAGCAGGTTAACTATGACATCCCCTTCTCTTCCCCCACCCCACTTCTGTACTGATTGTCCAGTGATAAAGGGGGTGGGGTTAAGATGTATCCAGAAAGCACTGGAGAGAGCTTTAATCAGGTGTAATTTGTGTTTGGAACCCTATCCAACTGCAGTGAAAATGTGATCTCTGTGTGAAATGGGCTGAGAAACACCCCTCTCATTTTGTTCCCTTACCCCTAGGTCTTAAGTTGATTCACCTGAAGCTGCCGGACAGACACTCAGTTAGTGATCATGGTCTCCGCTTCCTGTCTCACTTGGATCGACTGCTAGAGTTGGACCTCACTGATTACACTCACATCACAGATGAAGGTGTCAGCCATCTTGGCCGGCTGCTGAGGTGAGCAGTGCCCTGTTCCTAGCCAACTACACAGAGGGCCATGGACAAGTGGTTGTGAGACAAGGCACAGGACACTGACTGGGTGGGAACGGGAACTACCACCCTAAGCAGCCACTGAATACTTGGGAAAAGGACTCTAGAAAATAGGAGGTCATTCGGCCCTTCAGACCTGTCCTGGGGTTCAATGTGATGATGGCTGTTTCATGTTTGGCTCAGCTTCTATTCTCCACCAGTTCCACATCACCCTCACAGCCTGCAAGTAGGATGTGTGCTATAACTGCTCCTGCACCGCCTTCCTCACCGCCATTCAGGATCCTAAAGAGTCCTTCCAGGTGAAGTGACACTCCATCAGTTGCACCTCCACTACATTAGTGAAAGCTCGACGCAGGTTGGGAGACCGCTTTGCCTTTTCTCTGTTTGCTGCAAAAGGCAGGATGTCCCTGTTGGTGCCCATATCAGTTTGACATCCCATTCCTTTACTGACATGTCTGTCCATGGCCACCTCTACTGCCATGATGAAGCCACATTCAGGTTAGAGGAGCAACACTTCCTATTCTGCAAAGGTAACCTTCAACTTGATAGCATGAACATATATTCCAATAATTTCTGCTAATTTCTCCTCTGCTCCTCTCTCTCTTTCTCCTTACCTGCCCATCACCTCCCTCTGATCGTCCTCTTCCTTTTTTCTATGATGCAGTCTTTTCTCCAATTAGACTTCTCCTTCAATCCTCTACCTCTTTCACCTCTCCCCTCTCAGCTTCACCCCCTCTTCCCCACCCACCTACCCCCTCACCTGGTCTCACCTGTCACCTGCCAGCTTGCACTCTTTCCTGTCCCCTCCATAGATGCTGCTTGACTTGCTGAGTTCCTCCAGTATATTGTGAGCATTGCTCAAGATTTCCAGCATCAGTAGAACCTCTTGTGTTTATGATACACCATCACCACAGCCTAGTGGTCCTGAGGATAGGCCTGAAAGCACCAGGTTTGAACCACACACAGCCTCTGATCACCATCCTGTGACAGCAGCTGGAGCAGCAGTTCCAGTTCATGCAGACCCTTTGTGCAATTACACACAACCATTGTGTGTTTGTGGGGAGCATCTCTGAAGATGGGCTGTTACTGTGGACCCTGTGCTGCATTGTGCACTCCTGAGTGCCCAGTTGGGTTACTTACAGGCATCGTGTGTGGGACTGCATGATATTCTGCTTTGTTGTTGTTATTATGCATGTACCAAAGATAGCTCCATTGCCACTGTTATAAGACTGTTAAATAGATCTTTAGTACAAAAAGTTGGACTCTTGACCTCACAATCTAACTCATTGTGACCTTGCACTTTGTTTACCCCCACTGCACTTTCTCTGTAGCTGTTACACTTTATTCTGAATTCTATTATTATTTTACCTTATTCTACCTCAATTCACAATTCACCATGCAATGAATTGATCTGAATAAATATTATGCATTAGAAATTTTTCAACTTTACCTTGGTGCACATGATAATGATAAACCAATTCCAGTACCATTCAGTTGCAGTGTTTCAGAGTGCAGCTTGTGACAATGTGTGTGCACAGTGGTTCTTTATTCACAGGGTGTTGTCTGCAGACTCTCACTAAAGGCTTCTGTCCACCTATGCAGGCTGACCAAGCTGTCCCTGAGCAACACCCTGCTGACAGATGCTGGGCTGGTTCACCTGCAGCCCCTGCTGCACTTGGAGGAGCTGTGCCTCGACCGCACCAGTGTGGGTAGTAGGGCAGTGGCCCACTGCATCAGGAACCTGCCCCACTTACAGGTCTGCGGCAGGGCTTGGTGGTGGGTGGTACTGGGGGATCCATGTAATGCTTTACAGCACCAGCAGTTGTGGTCCAGTTTCTATCACTGTATGAGGAGTTCTCCCTGTGACTATGTGGGTTTCTTCCAGTTGCTCCAGTTTCCTACATTCCAAAGACGTAAGCTGTAGGTATGCAATGTTGGTGCCAGAAGCATGGTGACACTTGTGGGCTGTCCTCAGCTCATATTCATTATATGATAGTCATTGATTTCAATAACACATTTCACTGTATGCTTCAATGTACATGTAACAAATAAATCTAATCACTTATTGTAATCTTTTATTTCCCAGAGAGGGCAGGAGGCTGGTGCTGTACTGTCTTCCCTTCTGTAGGTGGCCTCAGTTTTATACCTGGGCAATTTTGGGTTGAACAAAACCTCGCTGTGAATCAGCCAGTAATCCAGACTCTTTTCCCCCACCTGAGGAAGGTTCTCAGCGTGAAATGTTGTCTGTTCATTTCTCTCCATGGATGCTGCCTGAGCAGCTAAATTCCTCCAGCAGTTTGTGCATGTTTGATTCCTCCTGCCTCCAATTTTTTTTAATTTAGAGATATAACATGGTAACTGCCCAATGGGCCCACACAGCCAATTACATCCATGTAACCAATTAACCTACTAACCTGTATGTAGGAGGAAACCGGAGCACCCAAAGAAAATCCATGTGGTCATGGGGAAAATGTACAAATGCCTTACAGACAGTGAAGAATTGAACCTGGGTTGCTGGTTCTGTAATAGTGTTACACTAACTGCTATGCGACAATGCCACCCGAAACTTATGTTCAAATTTTTATTCCTGAGTACGTTGTAACAAACTTCACTTAGAGTCATACAGCATAGAAACAGGCTCTTGTGACCAACTCGTCCATGCCAAATAAGATGCCTATCTAAATTTGCCTGCATTTGACCTATATCCCTCTACCTTTCCTATCCATGTACTTGTCCAACTACCTTTTAAATGTTGTTAATGTACCTGACTCAACCACAACCTCTGGCAGCTCATTGCATATACTGACCACCCTCTGGGTGAAGAAGTTACCCCACAGGTCCCTTTTAAATCTTTGCCCTCTCACCTTAAACCTTTGCCCTCTAATTCTTGATTCCTAAGCCCTGAGAAAAAGACTGTCTATTCAATCTGCCTATGCCCCAAAACTTCCTAATTTGGGCTCAGTGGGGTTTGAATTCCTAGTGTTCAGATTACTGGCGCAGGACCTTTCACACCATTGATGTACAGTGAGTTTGGAGCCCACATTGAGTCACAAGAGCACTAATGCACAAACAAGGCCATCTAGTCCATGCTGAATTGCTATTCTCCATCGACTTGCACTTGAAACATTGTCATCCATACTTCTCCCATTCATGTATGTACCTATCCAAATTTCTCTGCACCCATCACTTCTGCTGGCAGCTCATTCTACACTGGCACCACCTTCTGAATGAAGAAGTCACCCTTCATGTTCCCCTTAAATATTTCACCTTTCACTCTTAACCCATGACCTCTAGTTATTTATTTAGCAATAAAGTGGGAGTAGGCCTTTACAGCCTTCAACCCAGAGCATCCCAACAACCTCTAACAAACCTGATTAATCCTAACCTAATTATGGGATAATTTACAAAGACCAATTAACCTAGCTGGTACGTCTTTGGACTGTGGGAGGAAACCAGAAGACCCAGAGAAAATCCATACATTCCACAGAGACTTCTTACAGAATGGCACTGGAATTGAACTCCAAACTCCAGAATGCCCTGAGCTGTAATATCATTGCACTAACTGCTAAGGTGACACCAAACTCTGGAAAAAGCCTGCATTCACCCAATCTATACCCCTCAATTTGTATACCTCTATCAAATCTCCCCTCATTCTCCTACTCTCCAGGCAATAAAGTCCTAATCTAGTCAACTTTTCTCTATAACTCATCTTCAAATCCTGGAACCATCCTTGTAAATTTTCTCTGCATTCTTTCAAAATTATTTATATTTTTCCTGTAGATAGGTGACCAGTACTATACCCAGTGTGCCAAATTTGGCCTTGCCAGCATCTTGTACAACATTAATATAACATCCAAACTCCTATATTCAATACTCCCGATTTATGAAAGCCTGTATGCCAAAAGTTCTCTTTATGATCTTTCTACCTGTGAAGCCACTGTGAAGGAATGGACTGTATTCCTGAATCCCTTTTATTCTACCACATTCCTCAGTGCCTTACTGTTCATTGGGAGAACAAACCATGGTAGGATTTACTCTAAGTGGAACACCTCACATTTGTCTGCATTAAATATCATTTGCCTTTTTTTTTAGCCCACTTTTCCAGCTGGTCCAAATCTTGCTGCAAATTTTACTAGTCCTTTTTTTTTTTGCTGACAATATGCCCGCATCTGCAAGTTTGCTGATCCAGTTTCTTCCCAAAAGTGTCAATGCAAGTAGATAGAGTGGTAAAGAAAGAATATGACATGCTAGGAGTGCTAGGAGCCTGAGAGTCAAGAAACGTTACAGTTGTATAAAACTTTGGTTAGGCTGCACTTGGAGTATTGTGTGTAATTCTGATTGCCCCATTACAGAGAGGATGTGGAGGCTTTGCAGAGGGTGCTGAAGAGATTTACTAGGATGCTGCCTGGGAGTGTGCTGTAAGGACATGTTACATATACTTAGACTGTTTCCACTGGAGCATCAGAGACTGAGGAGAGAATTGAGCAGGGCAGCACAGCAGCATAGCAGTGAACATATGCTATTACAGTGCCAATGACCCTGAGTCAATACTGCTGCTGTCTATAAGGGTGTAATACATGGGTGTAAGGGGGTGACACAGGCATTTTGGGCCATAAGGGCTGTTACCATACTATATCTCTAAATAAAATAGGCATTTGTCTCCTGGCAAACCTTTCATGTAACTTTGTTCTGTACCTGAGACAGAGCTGGGTTCATACCCATGTACTGTTATCGTCTTAAGTTCAGAATTCTCTGGGGGGGGGGGGGGGGTGGTTGGTGTGGGGAATCTGAACATACTTCAGAGTGGGTGCAGGGAAGGGGAGGGACCAGGTGAATAATCACACTGTTCAATGATGTTTAACTGCAGGTCTTGAGCTTGGCATCGACCAGTATTGGGGACACGGTGGTGACACAGGGGCTGAGGCACTGTTTGCAGCTGCTGAAGGTGAACCTGAGCCAGACTCGCATCACAGACCGAGGTACTACCCTTCCCCTGTTTCCTTATGGAACCCCCGGGCCTAGATCGCCCCACCTTCCAGCTCATTGACAAATGATTGCATTCATTCCAGACATTACCCTCTGCCACTGGCCAGAAGATAAAAGCCAGGAAGCTACCACCAGGCTCGAGCACAGCTTCTGTCTCATTGCTATTAGACTTTTGAACAGACCTCTTCTACAATAAGATGGACTCTTGGCCTCACTATCTATCTCTTTATGATCTTGCACTGATCATTTACCTGTACTGCACTTTTTCGGTAGTTTTTACTTTATTCTACGTTATTATTGTTTTATCTTAATCTGGCTCAGCGCACCGTGTAATGATTTGATCTGTATGAACAGTGTTCGAGACAAGCTTTTCACTGTATCTTGGTACCTGTGGCAATAATAAACAGAAAAAGCCACAGTGTACCTTCAGTATGCTCCACCTACCACCTTCTCTGTGAAGAAATTGCCCCTCACATCTCTATTAAATCTCTCCCTCTCACCTTAAATGTGAACCCTCTATTTTTGAATTGACTGGGGGTGGAGGGAGAAGACTGTATTCACCCTATCTACACTGTTCATCATTTTATGCACCTTTATAAGATCACCCCTCATTCTCCTACACTCTAATGATGTCCCAGCCTCCCCTACCTCTCACTATAATTCAGGCCTTTAAGTCCTGGTAACTTTCTTGAGAAATCTTTTGTCCACTCTTTCCAATTAAATGACTCATTTCACATAACAGGGTGACTGAACCCATACATAGTACTCCCAGTGTAGCCTCACAGATATCACGTGATGGGAATGTAACCTCCCAACTCCTGTACTTAACGATGAAAGCCAGTGTACCAGATGCCTTCTTCACCACCCTACTTTTGACACATAGTGTAGAAGGAGTTAATTTCTCAGACTGATGTGATGTAGACCGGGCTAATGGATTACCTTGTGTACTCTGGTTTCTAGGCCTGAAGAACCTAAAGCAGACTAAGGTGGTCCAGGTGAACCTTGACAGAACAGGTGTGACGCTGTCTGGTGTCAGTGCACTATTGGCAGAATGCCCCAGAATCACCAGTATCCGTGCTAACAACCTGCATGCCCTCCCTCTGGACCAGGCCTCTGATGAGGAAATGGTGGCTGAAGACTGAAAAGCATCCTGTGGTGAAAGGATGGTGTGTGAGTGACAGGACGCTGCTAACTTGTGCTCTCCCTGCCTTGGGAGTGAGAGTGGAGAGGGAGGATTGTGTTGCATCTATCATGTTTTGATTTATTTTGGAAAATGAACAGGGAACTTTATAATCCATGCTGTTCCTGCCCTGGAATGTGTAACAGGACAGGATAGCAGGAACATTCACTCTGTCTGACCCTGGGAGTGTGTGATGGGTTCACTCTGTGTCTGACTCTGGCAGTGTACGATAGGAATCTTACTTTGTATCCAACTCATGCTGTTCCCCGCTTTTCCCCTGTTGTCCTTGTTGCTGAATTTGGATGAGGAGAGTTTTGGAAGAATATTCCCTGCAACGTCCCTACAATGACCAGCCCCCTGAAACCCAACATACCAGCAAACACCACACTTTGAGGGTTGGGTGTGTTGAAATTTTGAACATGTCAGCTTGTACAGGGAGCGTAACTGCCAGGTTCAGCCTGACAGAAGCTGCTGTGATCGTGGGTATCTAATCCATAGGAAGTGAGACTTGCCTGGAACGTCTGGGAACTGATCCCAATGGGTGGGGTTCAGATATGGTATCCATTTCTCGCCCACCACCCTCACCGTCTCCCAGTGGCCTTGCAGGTGTGAATGGTTTATGTAAACTGATATTTCACAAGTAAATCACTTTGTCCTGGCACTTCTGTGTGGCTCCAGTTATTTTCTGCAATCAAAATGAATCACAATCACAATGTGCTTTAAAATAGAAATGACTGCTGTAATCGAACAAATGGGTCAACTTAATTATTGTACAGCCTTCTCCCATAGCAGCAAGAGTTTGAAGGCTTAAATAGCATTTCAGTGTCTCATCTGAAATAATGTGTGATAGCACTGTAACATAGCAGCTAATGTAATGCTATTAACCCAGGTTCAATTCTGCCATTCTGTAAGGAGTTTGTATGTTCTCCCTGTAACCATGTGTGTATCCTCACACAGTTACCATACTGTATTTCTAAAAAAGATTAAACTCCATTTTCACTCCCTTGCCACTGACTTTCTGACAAGAGTCATTTCCTCCCTGCCCCTCTGACAGTGTACCACTCCATTGATGAAGTCCAACTCTTGTGGCTGAAGCTATTTGCTGCTTTGTGTTTAGATAACCGGAAGCACAGTGAAGCAATCTTCCCTCTCTCCCTGGGCCTATTTCCTGTCATGCCTATGTACCTAGATTTATGTCCCTCTCTGCTTCCTTGACCCCTCTCATTCCTAGTCTCTTCCAGCTATAAGGAAGTCCAAAAACGTGTGGAGTAACCTTCAGTCATTACTCCTGGTGGGTGGATAACTCCAGGAAGGAATGAAAAGACTGGTGGAATGTGTATTTTACAAGTTCTGAGAGCTATGGCATCATAACTTCCAGTAGGGAGCCAGATTAATATTTTCCACAGTCCCACAAAGAACAAGAGACTGGGACAGATTTGACCATTCCCT